>NC_084854.1:17382920-18582920 GCF_951802175.1 Populus nigra
CAAGATGTTCACAGTTAGTATTTTAATTCTTGCTCAACTACTTCATGTGTTTTGATTGTCGTGCCCTGGGGACCCTGTATATTCATGTTATATTGAAATGTTGAATTAGTCTTTTGTGAATTCTCACTGTCTTATTTAACTTGGCCTGTACCGAGAACATTAAGAGACCTGGATCAATTCTAGATTTCACTCCTCTGGGTGCGATGGCCATGTGGCCATGTTCAAGATTTCATTAGTTATGACATCTTCATCAACTGCGTGGACAAAAGGGTTATCCACAAGTGGAATCTATTTGGATTTTAGTACAAACTTTGCTGTCTGTTTGGATTAGCTTGTAATCTGGTTTTACAAATAAATGATCTGTTAATTGTGAATATATGTTGACTCAAATGTCTAATGTACAGTTGCAGTTATATTTTAAATTGAAGCCACCAGAGGTGAACAAACCTCAATCTGTTGCTGCAGCCAACGGCACACTGCCTTCTCAACCACCACCACCCCCGCCACTGCAAGGACTAGCCGCAGGATCAAGACCCCCACCACCACCACTGCCTGCATCATTACCCCCTCCTCCTGCCATGGGTAATGGCCCTAGGCCTATGCCTCCAGGTGGAGCTCCACCTGCCCCGCCTCCACCTCCTGGTGGCAGTGGTGCAATGGCGAATTTCACACCTGGCAATCAGGTGGGTAGACCTCCAATGCTGCCTCCCCAAGGTTTTCCAGGGCAGCAGATGCAGGGCCAGGTTATGCGTCCACCCCCACCACCTCCCAACATGGGACAGTAGGTGCCTAGCTTAATGTTTTTGTGCACATTTACGTAGTTAAAACAATCCTTGGATTGAATTGATGGATGATTGTTTGAAGATCTGAATGTATTATGTAACTCATGCCGCTTAGCTTAGCAAGAAGGCGTTTGTTGTTTCATTTTGGAAAATCTAAGAAAGAATAAGCTGCATAGTTTTTATTTCCTTGAACATGCGCGTTATGATCTTGAGGGTGCAAAGCAGGACCAACATGAGCTTTGCTTTCCCACACGCTTAGCCCCTTGAGCTCTGAAATTAACCAACACGCTTTCTGGAGCAGAGATGATGGCGAAACTTGTTCATGTAAATGCAAAACTATGTTCTTCGTTTTCGGCCCTCTTTATATGGTTTCATTTCTTTGTAGTGGTCAATTACTTAAATGTATTTCAAAGATAATTAGGTTTTACTTTAAAGTACTAGTCAATTCTTAGGTTCAAGGGCTTTTCGGGTTCTACATGTTGTTTTTTTCGTGATTTTCACGCTCCAGCAAGTGGACACTGCTTGTGTCTTTTGGGTTAGATGCGTTGTGCCACCCCATCACTGTGGTTTGGCTCACGTACAGCGAAGAGGAGTGGTGGGGTTCTGGCTACGAGTTTTTTCCTCCCCTCTCTTCCTCTCTCTCCTCCTGGAAGACCTTCCAAGCCATTACAAAAAATACGAGTAAGTATGTTTATTTGTTTGATAAGTTAAATTAGATTTTTATTTTTTTTATTGTAATGTATTTTGTTTTGAATCATTTATTGAGTTGATTTTTTTTTTAATTTTATTATTTGATGCTTAATTTTTATATCAAATTTGATCTTTATTTTTTTAATTGCAATGTATTTGATCTTGAATAATTTATTAGGTTAATTTGTTTTTTAATTTCATCCATTTATACTTGACTTTATATTAGATTTGGTTGTCATTCTTGTGATTGTGATGTATTTGGTCTTAAATTAAATTGTTTTTGAATTTCATCCTTTTACATTTTATTTTTGTATCAAATATGTTCCTTATTCTTTTAATTGTTTTTATCATTTTTTTAATTGAAATTGTTTTTTAATTGCATCCCTGATTTGGTTTTTTTTTTTTTTATCAAATGTGGTACCCTTGCTTTTCAAATCTATATTTTTTAAATTACTTTTGTTTTTAAATTTTTTTTTTCAAGTTTATTCCTAATTATTCTTGTTGATTGAGAATTTTACATTGTTATTTTTTCAGATTTGCCTTTTATATTGTAGTCCAGTTTTATGATTCGTATCGCAGGTCTTAAAGATTGAATTGAGTTGGCTCAAATTGTTTTTTATTATTTTTTAAATTTTTATCCATCATCATTGAGACAAATTGGTATTCTTTGTTTATTTTTATTTTTTTTGTTTTGGATTCTTTTGTGAATTTGATTTTTCTTTTTAATTTTGCTTTTCAATTCAATATTTGATGATATTTAAAGTTTGACCCTCAATGTTTTGATTTCTAATTTTGATTCTTAACTTTTTTATCATATTGTAATTTGTTTTCGATTTTATTCTTAGACCAAATCCAAATGAATCCCCCAAGCTGGATTCATTTGTTAATTTGATTTTTTTTTCCTTTCAATTCAAAATTTTAGTTTACCCTTTTAAGGTTTTTTTTTTTAATAAAGTCTTTATTCTTTTAATTGTTATTTTTTTATCTTTTAATTTTTTTATTTCATTACTCGACATTTTATTTGTTGAGATTTGGTTTCTTTTGTTTTTCCCATTGTTTCTAGACCCTATATAGGAGTCAATCTAGGATAATTTTTGAGTCACGAGTCGAGTAGATTGATTTGAGTTAACTCAAGTCAACCAAATCTTTTTGTTTTATAAGAAAGTTAAAATGATATCATTTTGGAAAAAAAAAAATGATGAACAAGTTTTAGCTGGATTTTTCCTGGTTTCTAACTGTATTATACTGGATCAATTCTCCTTCAATTTCTTTTGAAATTGGTTTTTTTATCCTTTTTGATTTTATCCTTCAAAGTATGAATATTTTAAAACTTAAAATTAAATTTCATTTATGTTATGTTTTGTTTTCTATTAGATTATTATATTTATATAATTCTATTCACAAGTTTTAACAACCTCACTTGATTTTAGATTTTAATGATACTTTGTTTTATAATACTTTTTTTTCATTGATTTTTTCTCATTAACGATTAATTTTTTTTAATTCTTTTTCTACAATGTCGTGTCATGAATCTTTTCATTCTTTAAAATACAATCACAATGCTTGAGCATTATTTTTTTAAGATGTAAAAAAATTATCCCAGCATGCAACGAAACGCAATTTATCCATGTAGTTTTTTTATTATAACTTGTGGCTATTTTCATGTATATATGCTTTTTTTTTTAATTGTCGCTAAAAAACCTATAATGACCATGAATTATGAGTAATGTTCAAGATGAACTCTTCAAGTATTAAAAAGACACTAAAGAAAAAACACGACTGGTCCGAGAATAGCTTTTAGTATTAAATCAAACACATTTACAGTGTATGCTTGCACATGAATTTAACTTGGTCACATGATAATGGAAATACATTTTGAAGCATTTAAGCTCATGGTTCTCTGACAAGGTAAAAACAAAGGCAAGGGGCCTAAAACGCATCCAGACCAAAATGTATCAACTTGTAATGACATTAGGAGGGAAAACCTTTTGAATGAACTCTAGGAAGCGTCTGGAGTAGAAAGTTGGATCCACAGCCGAGATCGACAAGGAATCAAATTGAAGAGATTTGTATGCGTGCTCAATCTTCTTACTCATGTTGTATTCTTGCAAGATATCAATGATGCCTAGGTACAGAACAACATCATATGCTTCATGAAAGGTCTGTTTTTCCTCTTCCCCTGGAATCTGCTCTGCCCTGGCAGGCATGTTCACCCCAAGCTGGATTTGGAGCCTGCTCAGTAGGTATAAAAATAACATATGATGAATCATTAAAGTAAAACACATCCATCCAATATATCTTTTTAAATGCAGAAGATATTTGTTCTGTTTGGCATGCTTAATTTGTTCAAGGATGAAATATGTAGAAACACTTACGTTGTGCAATTGCCTCATTCATAAAATATATAGGGCAACTGCTCGAAAAAGCTTTACAAGTATTTTTGGCATTGCAGAAAGAAATATACATGCTCCTGTGGAGCTTCTTACAAATATAATTGGATGGGGTTGGATGCCATACCTTGCTGTGCCGGGAAGGAGGAGATCCACTTCCTCATCACCAGCTGATGATGCTCGTAATCTGCTACCTCTAATGTGAGGACCCACGACAACACTATCATCATCTGTTCCTCGAGGAACCAAGACGAGACCTTGTGGGTAGTTCTCATCCTCTATAGTATCTGTCAGTGAAATATGACCAACAATTCCCATATCAAAATATATTCAGAACAATGCGGTCATATCACTGTCCAGACAAAATATGACAGATGCCATGTGTAATGTATGATATATTGGTTCCAAAGCTGACTTATGATGTGCACATTTATGTAAAAGAAAATGAAGAGAAAGATCATTTGGATGCTGCTATTAAACTCCTCCTAGCCAAGCAGCAACTTTCGAATTTTTCATCAAGAAATAACTTAAAATCGGAACACAAACAAGCTTAAGAGTCTTTAGTCAAAGGCACTAAGCCTAAAACCTAGGACAAATCATCATGCTCCCTTCCTCATGGTTTAATCATAATTAAAAAAACTTTTATCAAAAACATATCTGCAAATTAACTTTTCATGTTCAGTTTCTTTTATGATTTTTTCCACTTTCTCCAGCTTTGCTTCAAGCAGCCTGAACAACATGCTAAAAGAACATCAAATATAAGTGTCTAAGGCACCCACCTTCCTCTGCTAGAACTCCCAATCCTTCAGCAGTTATACTTCGATTGTAAGACATTAAAGACCGTAAGTGTTGTGGGGCTCGATAATGCACACCCAGCAAAAGGCTGTAATCCATGATGTGCTGCACTTCCAAAAATTTGCTATCAATCTCAATCTGCCTGAATAAAGATGCAGACCAAGCAAAAAGCAAAAAACAAAAGGGTTAGCAAGTTGCAATGAACTCAAGAGTCTAGGAAGAATATCAGTCTGAAACTTGGAAAGCCAGCCATGGCAGGCCTTGCAAGTCACGTGCAAGGAGATTATCATTGTTTAATAGACAATATGGATACTGATGATAACATTGTTTCACATACATAAACCTGCAAACTTAGGAAACACAATATATAATATAATTGGATGCATCACTAACTGTAATAAAGATTCACGCCAAGAAGGTTCCAAATAGAAGCAGTAGTTTAGATCCAAATCTTTAAGTGTTGTGTTCTCTTCTATCTCAACATTCTCTGTAGACCGTCCTAAAGATGACCCTTTCAAATCAAACCTTCGATGGATCCTTAATTCTGTGCAGAACATATTCCCCATCACTACAAAGCGAAACTGCAATACAGGAAATAGTTCCCAATCTTAGCTTTTTTAAACAGGTGTTCATATATTAAGCTTTAAGATAGGATAATAATGGCTTGATACAAGTTTGATTAAAGTGTTTCTTGAACTAATTGCACATAACAAATGGAAGTAAGCAAACATCTCATGGGATTATGATGAATAAAAAATGCCACTACCTTTTGACCGCTTGAAGGTTTAATCCTGTGAAGACCAAAGAATTTTGTTATGAGTGTATTCTCATAAGACCTCACATGATGATGATAGTCCGGCAACATTTTCAGAAGCACCTATATATAAGAACTCTGGTGAGTGGAGTTGTTAATATAACAGTTCAAAAGGAAAAGCAACTAGAAGTGCAAGCATAAGAAATTTATTTGTTTAAAAGACACTTTGTTAGTTGCTAAATAAACATTCCTAAAACGCATGCAAGGTATCGTCCATGTAACAGGTAGCAGTAATAATGCTTGAATATGAAGTAGGAGAGGTTCGCTGTTCAGAATGGACATTTATGATCCTTTTGTTCACTGACAAAATTAAAACCTGACTAGTCCTTTGTCTTGCATTTAAGTTACTGGGTCTACTTGCATTTGGTAGGGTATTATGTACCTTTACTTCAGACTTCCGAAGTGTCTTAATCATGAAGTGGTCATCCTGAGATAGGAAAAAGATGCTACCACTTTTCCCAGGAGAGGAAAGTTCTCTAAGAGCATCATTTCCACAAATGGACATCATGTAGTCAGCCGAATCGATCTTGAACATCTCTCTCAAATTCCTATTGTGAGTATTATGAATGGCATGTTAGCATGGAAACAAAAAGTAATCCAAGATCCATGAATATATGGATCTGACACATCGAAACTAAGGCAGAGATTTACAGGTAATTCCATTTCCATTTTTTCCTTGTAAAAATAACTGTGGAAAGCTATGCATGGTTATGGTCCAAAAGATTCTCTGTAGAGAACCACAAGAATGAGAATAAATATCCTAAGTAAATGCAATGTCCTCCATAACAGACGGAGAAAAATACAAGCTAAAATGTTTGATGATACCAAACAAAGATATTAAGCACTCCAACAGTTTTAGGCTATAGAAACACAAAAGAATCAGAAGTTAGAATCATTAGATTAAATTTACATGGAGTTTTAGAACGATTACCAATTGGCACCCCAACTTGGAAGCAAGAATACTTAACATATTATGAAGATCAAACCTGTATACCTCAAAACTTTAACTATCACAGAAAAATTGGTCAAACTTATGTTGCCATGCTCAACTTGAGCATGGTTACTCCATGTTGTGTGAGATGATGCAATATCAGTTTGTTAAAAAGCATAAAAGAAAGAACATTGCAGAAACAGATGAGATGAATTGACCTGATTTACAGATGAACATAGCTTGTTAATTGAAGCTTAGAAAACATAAATCTAAGGTGAACTCAACAAGACAAAAAAAAAAAAAAGATAGGACCCACAGATAATTCTCAAAATTTTAATAAACTGAAAGTGAATCAAACAAACCTGAAAACCATTGGGCAGTAGTCTTTCCATTTAAAGTCCTCTGATTGGTGAGGAGGTGTCAATTGGGATCCATCTTTCGGAAAATTCATCCAAAAGCTTGCCCTCGGACCAAAATCTGAAGCACGAACTTCTCGTCTCTGTACAGGTGTAATTTTCCCCACAGTATACCTGACCACATTCTGATGCATATTAAATGCTTGTGTTTGTTAAGATAAACATAATGAAACAAGGGATAACATCAAATGCAATATGCAGATTCCTGCTAAAAAAAACTGGCAGACAGCAGTTTAAGGCATTGTTGACAACAGTCCTAAACTAGTTGGGGTTGGCTATATGGATCCTTTTGCATCATTCCACGCAATCATAAGACAAATCTGCCTCAGACGATGCAGAATAGCCACATTTCCACATCAAGATGCATGCTGAGAGCTACATAAATGTCAGAAACCACAAAGAAAAGGACCCTCTTTAAAGTGGAACAGGAAGGTTGATACTTCTATCCAAATTCCAAGGTACATAAAATATCTAGAAAGAGGGGAGAAAGCACAGTGCTTAACAATCATAGGATGATCATACAAAGAAACTGGATGAAAGTAACGAGCTTTTTTAGTGAAGATTAAAGTGACCTTGACACGGGATGAGGGTACATAATAATGGTCGCAAGATTGAGTGTACCTTATTCCAAGCTGCAAACTGAGCATCAAATCATAACTCCTATGCCCTTTAATGATTGCTTCACCAGGCCTCTTGACCTCTTTTGCAAGTTTCTTCTGTCGCCTTTTTGTTCTTCTGGATGATGAAGAAAAACTACTATTCAACACAAGTTCACTAATTAGAACACCTTGCATGTATTCTCGTTCCAAGATTGGTGGTGTGTTTGTTTCAAACTCCTTCCCTAAGCCTTCAGATAAATCTAATGATGAGTCATGTCCTATCACCTTTTCAATATATACCTCAAGACTCCAGCGCCTTTCCAGAGAAACTTTTTTGTTTCGAGACTGCTCCAAAGTTAACAAGTTTCCCTTGGATAGTTTATCAGATGAATTATGACGAGATCCCTGGTTCTCACCTACCTTGACATTTCCCATGTTGACCGAAGATGCATGATGAATAAGTGCGTAGTTCTGCTTTCTTAGATCTGGAAGTACCCCTCTTTTTCTTAGAGCATTGAGGTACCATTCTTCTACAGCTTGAAACCGGCTCCCTTTTGGATAAAACGATCCTTTTCCATCCTTCAAACCACGCGTCCAAGTTCCAACATAGCAACCGCCATCGCTCCATGTATACACTCCAAATCCATGCATCATACCATTTAACCAGCTTCCTTCAAATGAATCCCCATTAGTCCATGTAAGAGTCCCTTTCCCTGTCATTTTACCCCCTTTCATATCCCCATGATAGACATTCCCATTAGCCCAGGTATACTTGCCTGGACCCTCTGGACTTCCTTGTATCCAAGAGCCCTCAAAGATATCTCCGTTAGGATAAACCTGGTATCCCAATCCATGCTTGAGATTCAAACGCCATCTTCCTTTATATGTCAAGTTATTGGAACCTACGTAGGTCCCTGCACCATGCATGTATCCACCTGAAAATTCACCCTCATAAGCAGTTCCAGAAGGCCACTGAATTTTTCCATTCCCATGCCTCATCCCCCTTCTCCATTCACCTTCATATACACAACCATCCGACCATACATATTTCCCATTCCCCTCAGGTGCATTGCCAAGCAATGATCCAGAATATGATTCCCCATTGGGAAGACCAAGCTCCCCAACTCTAAAGGCTATATTTTCAGATGAAGCACGGAAAGATTCACCATTGATTGATATAGATGAGCGGTCTCTGTCAGAGATGGCATCAACAGACTTCGTCCTGTCTGCACAAGTCAGTGCTCGTTCCACATTACCAACAATAACCTCAGGGCCAGACATGCAAAATGCCCAAAAGGTCACGACCACTTACAAGTTTACAGGCAAAACTGAATTTCTCATGGGAGAAATGTCTATGTTGACTCCATAAGAAGAATCTACTAAAAGATTTCAGCAATAGCTTTGAGTTGTTGTCGTCCTTCGATCTATACAAAGAAGGGAGGATAGATAATTGTTATCGATGGAAGAAACATGAGCTTGAGGACTATTAATACATACTTGTTATTGACTTTCTTAATCACAAGCAAAAGTGATACTACAGTTTCATGAGGGAAAAAAGAAAACACAAGCACCAGGAATAAATTGATAAGCACAGACCACCAGAGGATAGATAACTAAGAACAAAATTAAGCTCCAGTTTCAAAAAGAAAAAAAAAAAAAAGAAGAAGATTAAGAAGAAAGTCAACTGGTTGTAAAGGAAGGGGGAAAAAAGGGACAAAAAGAGGAAGCACCTTAATATCAGCAAATTGGCTTTTAATTAAGAAGAGTCCATCATCAACATCCAAAAGTTCCTTCTTTTCTTTTTTTGCTGTGACTTAGAAAGGTGTACGCAAAAAGAAAACAAAAAAAAAGTGAAATTTGCTGACAAGCTTCAGTCTCTGTTTGTTTCCAAAAGGAAAGAGAAAGGATTCATTTCCCAGAGACTAAGAAATATGAACCCTCCACATCTTTTAACTACTAATTCACTTGAATGAAAAGAAAGGAAACTTTTTTGAGATTGCTTTCAAAGCACAATATCATTTGCCTCAACAAAGAAAAAATAAAGGAACTGCATCTTGCAATCTTCCACACACAAAAAGGAAAAAAAAAACAAATAAATATGCAGTAAAACTAATAATAATAATAAACAACACAAAAATACAAACGAAATGAAATCATAATTCCTCACCATCAAGTTCCAGCCTATCTATCTTTCTCATTGCATATAGTACACACACCCACACATAAATATGCGGAGAGGGGGGGGGGGGCGGAGTTACCTTGAATTTGGTGAGCAACTTTTTTTCCTTTTTTTTTGTGGTCGCTCTTGTTCTCTTTGCTAGACACAAACAATCCTCTCTCTCTCACTCTCACCCTCTCTCTCTCTCTCTCTCTCTCTCTCTCTGAGTTCGCAAGTCAGAAAAGATTAGTCTTTTTGATTATGGATCGAATCCCAAGCCAAAAGGCTGGATAGAACTGCTCCGCTACACTCTTATGGTTAACTGCTGCGTTTATCAAAATGAATACTATAACTACTACTAATTAATATTAATTTATTATAAAAAAATAACGACATAATTTCCTATTAGGATACTTGCTGAAAACTAGGGTCCGTAATTACAATTACAATTATAATTAAATTAAAAATTAAAATTAAAATTAAAAGGTTTGTCATTTTCACCTTAACACTATAGATAAATCACCGTGGATCTTATTAGTGTTCCAAAGTGTTTTCTTTTATTTCTTTTGACTTTTTTCATTTTTATTCCTGATTTTTATTTTTCTTGATTCGGTTCTTTAACGTTGAGTATTAAATTTAGTGGTTTGTTTTGTATACTTTAAAAATGATAAATTAGAAGAGAAATTATTTTGATATGATATGAATATCCCTAGTAAATTAACTTAAATTTTAGATGAGATAAAGTAATAAAATGAATACGTGAAATATTAACGAGTGATAAATCACATAAATTTCCCGATCGGGTAAAATAATTATTTTAAAGGAAGAGATTTTATAAAATTTGGGTTGCAATGTTTAGAAAAATAAAAGGTAATTCTAAATAAAATAATATATGATTTTACACATGAAAGACATTGATCACCGGTATAATCTCTGCATATAATTGTGTTATTTTGACGGAAAGCAGTGAAAACTCTAAGGAAGATTTTATTATGATTATGGATGGAAGCTTCCAATTAATTAGTTTTAAAATATTGACAATTTACACAAATTTGGATTTTGGTGTAAAATTATCTACTATCTAGTTTTATGATATTAAACATAACTCTGAATCTAATTGTTGGATCAGACTGAAATTTTACAAGAAGTCTCTAGATATATTTTTCTATCTTAAGTTAAAAATTTAGGTCAATTGATGTTCGGAAAAGCTTTGCAAAAGTACCAATGGTCGGATAAATTACATAAATAGCATATGGGCATAAGTAATGACAATTCTATAATTAAGTAAAAAATTCCTTCCTTTTCTCCTTTAAATGGTCAAAAACATCTATGATAAAAAAAAATAAGGGATATTTTTTTCTCCTTTCTTTTAAAATAAATGGCTTATTTATTCAAGTATATGAGTTTAAGTGTGTTTATAAAGGATCATTGATGTAAAAAACAAGATTAAAAAGGGATTTAGGGGAGAGTTTGGGAGAGAGAAAGTTGGAAACTTGAGAGAGAAACAAAGGATTTGGAAGTGAGAAGAAGTAGAGGAGAAACTTGCAAGGGAAATCATACAATTAAGTGCAAAACAACTAGGGGAGACACTAGGAGCAGGATCATCTGCGGTTGAAGGAGCTCATGTAGCTAGAGGAGCAGGTAGGTGCATGTCACCTCATCCTATATAAGATTCTAGTACTTTATTAAGTTTTGTTTTCTTAATATGCATTAGTAAAAATTATGTTGTAAATAGAAATGTCGTGAATTAACTCGCAAGAGGGAAGTATTGTATGACTTGATTTAAATAAAAGTTAAGAATTCAGTGTAAATGGGGGATTCAATTCTAATCAAGTATAATTATATATTTTTTTAAAGATCGATAATATTGATGAACATAAAATATCTAATACTTATTATACTAATGAAGGTAGCTAAGGAAATGAATATCGATGTTGATCGATAATATTAACAGACACAAAAGATGTCTGATACTTAGTATACTATAATGGCAATAGCTAAGAAAATAAATATCAATGTTGATCGATAATAGTAACGGACACAAAGGATGTCTGATACTTAGTATATCATAATGGTGGTATCTAAAGAAATGAACATTAACGTTGATCAATAATGTTGACGGACATAAAGGATGTCTGATACTTAGTATACTGCAATGATGATAGTTAAGGAGATTGTTATGGATATTGATTGATAAACTTGATGGGCATGATAAAGAAAAAAAAAAGAAATGTGTTCCGATACTTAGTGACCATGTTGATGGTGACTAAAGAGATGGGTAAAAGGCTTGTTGAGTCACGTAGATGATGAGTGGCATAAATAATAAATGACTTAGTCATCTATATTGATAACAATTAAGGGGATATGTGTAAATTGATATAGTATTACTAAATTTGACTTATGGATATATAGGAAAAAATTGATTTTTGGTCTTATATTGAAAATTTGAATTATTGACAATATTAAGTTAATATATTGGTTAAGAATAAATTTGTGGAATATTAAATTGTCAAATAATGATATTCCTTTTTACTTTAAATGTTATAATTTTTGCAAGTCCATTTTCCTCGACGGGATAGTGCTGATTTAGTTTATTACTTTATATTTTATTAAGTATAAAACCTATGTATTTTGGAATGATTATGCTATTATAATAACTTTTTTAAGGATATATTGAATATGGAATGTTGTTGTTGTTGTGCTAAATATTTTGTTTAAATTTGTAATGTATATGGCCTATTAATGAAAAGAAGAAAATGGAAGTGTTATAAGAACTATAGATAAATTGTAAAAGAATTTGATGGATAAAAAAATAAACCGATAGCATGCCTAAGGTATCTGAGTGAAATTACTAGAATTCTCTTTGTATAGGTAGCACGATGAAATTTTAGATCAAGCTCTGTATATAGAAGACTCTGCTGAAATTTCGTTAAAAAAATAAAGAATTTAGAAAGACTATTGAATTTCATTAAATGTCAATATAGGTCAAACCAGAGTACCTATAAGGATCACCAGATTTCAAAAAATATACTTTATTTTAATGTATGTTATGTAAAAAATTGATTAAATTTACTATTAAAACATGGGGTATTGCAAGAGTTGTTTTTATATTTTTGTGATTCTTTTTTTTTACAATGTTGGCCTTCAACATTCAGTTGGTTATGATTTGGGTTTTATGATTTCTTTATTTGTTTTTATTAAGTTATCTCAGTTTTATGATCCAAGTCGTGAGATTGCTAGGTTAACCTGAGTTGAGATGAGTTGCTTTTTTTCATTTTTCTTTTAAATATTTCTTTTTCGATTTCATACTTTAACAATGGGTTGGTTGAGAGTTGGGATTCATAAGTTTTTTTCTCAATCTTCTTTTTATGGGTTAATCTTGTTCTCATGACTCATGTTCTGGGTTTAGTTAGTTGAAAATTGAGCTTCATGATTTTTTTTTCGATTTGTTTTCTATGTAATTATGGTCATATGACCTAGTTCATCAACTTAAGTGAGGTTGAATCAAATTGTTTTTTTTTCAATTATTTCTTGTTTGATTTCATCCTTAAACAATGAGTTGATGAGAGTTGGGCTTCGTAATTTTTTCAATTTGCTTTCTATGGGGTAATCTCATTCTTATAACTCAGGTTACAATTTTAGCGGGTTGACTCTTCGAGCTGCTTTTTTTTTAAAAATAAACGTGTTTTTTTTCATCATTCAATATTTGGCTTCCTGGGAATTGAACTTTCTAAATTGTTTTGGTTTTATTTATATAGGGCTATCGTGATTTCATAACTCGGGACATGGATTTTATAAGTTAACCAAGGATGGTCCGGATTGATTCGATATGACATCACCTCAATATTAAAAAAAACATTTGTGTCATTTGATATTTCCACATCTTAATATTTAAAAAGGTTATCGTTTGATATGCATCAAATTTCAAATTCATGGTTGAATTTTTAGGCTAAAAACAACATTAGCAACACTTTTATAATTTTTTTATGTTTTTAAAAAAAAAAAACAATTCAGCCCTACAGTGAAGCGCAAACCAATAGGCTAGTTCCATAGTCAGATAAGATATTACTAGTCATTTGACCCACGCTTTACCGTAGACTAGATATTTGTTTTAGCAAAAAAAAATGAATATGTAGGCTTTTCCGATGCCTTTTTTTATAGTAAATGCAAAAAAAAACAATTAATAAGAAATAAAAATAAAAATATTCAATTCAAAAAAATAAAAAGAAGACCCAAGTTAACGAGAGTTAATCTATCAAACCTGTTATTTAGGTCATGCACCCCATTAGATTTAACACTTTTTTATTTTCATAATTATTTTTTGTTTGATTATACCTCAACCAAATGCATGAAACCTTTTTTATATATATCAAACATCAATTTGAAAAAAAAAAGTAAAAATAGGGATTGTGTATGGAATTGAAATAAAAAAAATAACCCTAATTTTTAAAAAAATTAATTACAAAAAGATGGTTTGTTTCAAGTCAAATATAAAAACCTTTAAAAAAACTATGAAATAATGTATTTTTTTTTATTTTAAAGGGTTAAAAATACATTAATTTTTATTAAAAAAAATTAGACCCATAAAAAGTTTGGTTTACACTTTAGACACATGAAAGAGACCTGAGCCATGAGCTAAGCCCTTTCTTTGCCAACAATAGAGGGAAGACAATTCCTTGTCCAACTTTTTTTAAGATATTGAAGGGCAGACTAACCTTTTAATTTAGAAAAAAATAACTGCAGATGACTCAGACTAACCTTTTAATTTAGAAAAAAATAACTGCAAATGACAAGTTATCTGCTGGCCTAGTTTTCAGTGATAAAAAATCGCTAAAAATAAAGCCCATTGTATTTTTTTTAATTGATTTTGAGCCTATCTGTTTACCCAAAACATTTAGACAAAACTCATCCACTGCCTAGAAACAAAACAAAAAAAAAACATACAAAAGCCCGAAATCAACCCGAAATCAAAAAAATTTATGAGCTCAAATATATTTTTTAGGCAATTTAAAGACGAAAAAACATCTAAGTGAAACTTCTCTTGCTGTATGGAACTCGTTGACACCAATATCGATAATTTTGGTGGTTAAAATCGGCGTCAATGATGATTTTCTCTCTCTCCCACTGAAATCCAACGACTTTTTTCTCTTCTTTAAACCAGGTACTAAAAATACAAGGAAAATGAGGTTTTGGACTAAAATTGACCCCTTTTTTTAAATTTCAAAAATTAAAGGGATCCAATATTTATAATTTGAAAAGTATGAGGACTATAATGAATATTTTGCAAAAAGTTAAAAAAAAGCCGTTCATTTCCTTTGTTTTTTTCACTTTGACCCCCTTTCTTGTAATCTTAAAGAAAAAAATGTTAAGTGAAAGTTCATTATGTAATCAGTCAGTGGTGTGGAGAATAGTATTTTCCTCACTCCTTTTAATGTTTTGTAAATAATGTTGAATTGGATTTTTATCATACATGTATATATGATTCCAAATCAAATCAAATTGAGAGTGGATATTAACAAAAACTAACTATCGAGGGGAAATCATTATCCCTTTCTTAATAAAGTATTGTTAATTGAAAAATAATTTATTTTAAAAAAATTAATTTAATATTTTTTTATTTCATCTTTTAATATTGGATTTATTAGGGATTGAGCTTTATAATTTATTTTAACTTTCTTTTAATGAGGATATCTCAGTCATATGATCCAGGTCGCAAGGTAACTCGATTAACTCGGGTTTTCTAGGTCTGTTTTTATAATTAATATTTTTTTTCAATTTCATACTTCAACATTTGGGTTGATTGGGAATTAAACTTCATAATTTGTTTCATTTTGCTTTCTATAGGGTTATCCCAGTCTCATGACCTAAGCTAAGGGTTCGGCGGGCTAACCCAAATCGACTCAAGTCTTTTTTTGTTCTTTTTTAATTTCATCCTACAACATTTGATTGATTGAGAACTAGGCTTCATAATTTGTTTTAATTTTCCTTCCAGTGGGTTATCCATATTTAAAAGGTTAACCCGAGTTAACTCAAGTCTTTTTTAATTTTATTCTTTAACACTGATTGATTAAGAATTAAATTTCAATATTTTTTTGATTAGTTTTCTACAAGGTTATCAAAGTCTCATGACCTCGGTCACAACTTTACAATCTAGGTTGACTCAGATCCATTTAATATGTTTTGTCTTAATATTTTTTTAAAAAAAAAATATCGTCTTAAAATTTTTTTAGTCAAACTATGTTTTTTTCTAGTTGTTCAAGTTGCATTTAAACTTGTCAAGTCAGTTAGATCATATTGGGTTAATCCCTATACATTTTAAATTTTTTTTCCTTCTTGAAAACATATTACATGGATATTTTACTTATCGATTAAAAAAATATGATTCAACTCGTAGCATAGCACAGATAAATAATCTAGTCTCTACCTAATTCACATTCAGGTTAATACAAAAAACTACACGATTTGTATTGAACTTGCTATTTTTATTCTTAATTTTATATTTTTAAATGTTTCTATGCTTGCTTGGCTTTGAATTTGGACTCTATTTATGATTTTCAAGTGCTTATTTAGGAATTTTAATATGTTATACTTTTGGTCCATGCGAGGAAAATTATTAATTTGTATCCTTTATTTTTTTTTAAATTATGTGCCATGTAATTATTAATTGATAATTTGTTTTCAAATGGGAATCCTTGATAATTGGACAAAATCCTCCATCAAACGCAGTTCGATCGGACCAAACATCATGACAAATGACAGCTATGGGTTTATAAAAAATCTGTATCCACTTGGATCATTGCCATCTCTATAGAAAGAGGCTTACATATTGAGTTACATCAATTTTTTACTTTTAGCTTATTTTAATAACTTCAAACAACTGAAGATGACAATTGGTGAGATTGTCCTGATTGCTACCGTTGATTATTAAATTTGTTTTTTCTTTCCTTGTCAAAATTACAAAGATTCTCGGTTTTGAGAATGAAACAAACTTGCATGCCATTGAAGTGTCCAAAAACATATAATAAAAAAATAAATGAAAATCAAAGATCTAGAATTAAATTTTAAAAAATATTCTACAAGTGGACGTGTTTTTTGACATTTTATGAGTAGCTCTAAGCATCTTGATCTTCTTTTTTTGGATTATGCAAAAGATTTGGACAGTGATTTATTAACACTCTACGTGAAATTTTCATTACAATCAAATTAAGATCCTTGAAAGGGTAGAACAACTCAAAAAACAAGAATAATATACGGAAAATATCATAAAAACTCTTGGACAAAATCAAATAAAATGGATAAATATAAAATAAAAAAATATCAAATCTAATAGAAATAATATTAGATTTGAGATTATTGATAGAAATTATTGAAAAAAAAGAAGATGAAAACTATCATAGATGGTGATCGCTAAGGAAAAAAACTCAAGGAACTCGCAAAACCCTAGATAAAAAAAAAAGGAATTAGCTTTATAAGTATTATTAAATTTGAATCTTTACAATTTTCTTTTTTGGTGACTGATCATGACTTGTTCATAGAAATTTATTATTATTTTCTTTGTTTTTTTTAATAATTAATACAAAATATGATCATAAAACATCGCTGTGTGTATAACACAAGACAAACCATTTTAATTAGATAAATAAACCATCCGTCGTCACTATAATTATAGTTAGCAAAAATGATGCAATTCTCACGAAGTCTTTTATTTTATTTTTTTTATGTAGAAACAAGGAGACTTCTTACATTTTTAATAGGTTCAAATACTAGAAAATATTATGTTGTCATTTATAAAAAATAAAACATACAAAGTATCCATCTTACCATATATATAAATAAAAAATAAAAAATAAAAGAAAAGGTCTTAACTAAAAACTTTGGGGGAAATTTCTCATTATAAATTTATTGATTATTTTTCTTAAATCAATGGAAAACTTATATCATGAGATTAATTTAAGGCGTATATTGCACATTTCTTGTGAAGATATAAAAGCTAAAAAAGGCATGAAAACGTTTTTAATATATATCCATTGTTTAACCTTATTATTTATAATTAAGCCTTTTTTTAAGTGAAGTAATCTATAATATTTTTTAAGAAATAAAAAGCAATTAAGAACTCAAATCAGTGATGAGGCAGCCTGCATAAAAATTAAGAGATTCACGATGGGACAACTTGTATAAAGGTAATATATTGGTGACTCTTGATGGAAATACCTGCATACAAATTTTAAAGATTTATAATAGGATGACTCATGTATAAAAGAATGTTCTTTATAGAAAAATAAATATTTTTTATTGTTAATTTTATTTTTTTTAATTTTATTTTTTAATTTTATTTTATTTTTATTTTCTAGTTTTTTCTATTTAAATGGAATAGTTTTTCTATTTTATTTTTTCTATTTATTATTATTAAGTTTTCTAGTTTTTTCTATATCAAGGATTGTAACAGCCATTTGGTAAGTGAGACTAGGATAAATAAAAATTAAGTATTTCAGGTGTTTTTCCATGGTTATGGTATCATTGGTTTTTTAGAGTTTTGACTTTTAACAAACCTCATTATCCCTCGCTCCTACATGCATTACAAGCCTAAACTATTTGTTGGGCTCTACTGAGTACTACCTAAATTTATTAGCACACACCTGAAGAAAAAATTGTGACCTCTAATAAAACCAATACGACACCATACTTCTTTCAACGAGCTCACAACTTGTTAATCTCGCATCACCTTTCTCTCTAATGACAACCTTTTACCCGCATGCCTTTTTAAAAAGCACACACTTTCTTCTTTAATAACTTAAAAGCATCAACCTCTATGTTACAAGGCATAATAACCATCAAATCAACTTTTCTTCATCATCACACCACTCTTTACAAGGTAAGTTAACATGACTAAAGTCTATAAATACATCAGATTACTAAGTAAATATGGTAAATTAAACATTTAACTTTCATTTGTTCATTTAATACATAAATATATAGAGAGCGAAACATATAAGCCATATAAACATTGTTCTTCCTTTGCACTACTCCTCTGTCCATATATTTTTTTCATCCCTCCACATTACTCCTTTGCTCTACTACTCCTCTCCTCTTACATTTATTAACTTAAGCATAAGAAAATCTCTATTCTAATAAGGGATATTTTTTATAGGTGAGTGTGAGAATCACTTCGCCAACCTACTAGACTATTGGTCTTATTCCAAGCAGTGCTCAAGCCATTCCAAATAGTGAAGTCATCTTGTCCATCAACCATTGGTCAAGTCACTCTAGCTAAGTCACTTTGTCACTCCCCCAATTACTGGCCAAGTTCAATTACTTCATAAGTCTAAGAAACAATTGTGGAAAGTTCAATCTAGTCTAAAGTTTTCACAACTTCATCAGTGCTAATACGGTTTATTGAAATAGATGACTAGGTTGCTTGTGAAATTAGCTTTTATATCTTTCATTGGAGCATAAATCTAAAAAAAAACCTTAATTCTAGCTTGTTTAAAGCCTTTACTACTATAGAGGCATTTAATTTAATAATGATATGAGTTGGACCAAACATAACAGTTATCCTAATAACTTCTCTAAGCATAAAAGCTTCTCTTTACATAGCAGAACAAACTTAATATTAAAAAACATTGCCTCTAATAATATAATCCTTCCAATCCTTGCATATAATACCCAAACCTATGATCTCAAAGCATCATAATTGATCTTCATAAACTAATGACTAGGAAAAACCCATATGCTCTCCTTTTTAATTATTGTTTATCGTGTTGTTTGAGGTTGGGCTTCAAGGATTCACTTAAGTCAGCAACTTTACTAGTATATTTTTGGGTTTTATTTGGCCTTAATGGAACTCCTTGAAAAACAAAATCATTTATAACCTTTCAAATATTCCAACATGTATATGCTATTGTTGATATAAAATCATTAAATTTCTCAATCTCACTCCTCCTAATCCTCTCCTACCAAATAATAGAACTACAAAAATAGACTATTCTAGATACATAACCTAAGCTAGAACCAACCTAAATGGCCTAAGCATGTGTGCAAAAAAATAACATATGCTCAATTGACTAATCTTTCACATAACACATTTAACACCTAAATGTCTTCACAATCTCTCTTCATAACAAACCAGCTTGACAAGGCAGATAGTTCCTTACAATATGTCAAATCAATAATTTACTTTTAAGACGGTTCTCATATTCCAAATCGTATTCCAAAACCCTCGTTACAAATTGACACTTGAAGAATGAAAAGATGGATTCATATGAGATAAGGTAAGTTAATGTGGAATGTCTTAAGAATGAATTTAAAGACCATATAGACATATCAAAGTCCAAGAAGAAGTTTGGATGCCCCAAACTACTAGTCTAATAAAAACAACCATAACTTTAGAATAAGTTATTAGATTAGGCTCAAATTTTTTCAGGGGATTTAACAGCCCTAATTTTATTGTGGGTGACTAGAGTCTAGATATATTCGGTCAATATTACGAATGCCTTCAAATTAGGCTTATAAGATGTTGTTTTTGAAATTTTAATTATTTTTCTAGCTAGTTTTGGGTTTTTATCCTAGCTAAACTGGGTTGGTTTTGCTACTATAAAAATAGTTGGTGTGTTATTTTTCAAGTTGGTTTAATAAATCATTAAATTTTTAGAATATATCAGAGTTTTCCTTTATAGTTTAGGATTGTAATTATTGGTCCCTTAAGAAACCTTAATTTTATCCTTACAATTGCAAAATAAATAGTTTGTAAAAAATTATCACAAATAAAGTCTAAATTAAAAAATAAAAAAATAACTAAATACCTAACAACGAGATCTTACCAGGTGCTTTGTATGGCTCACAAAGGGAAGCGTTCCTCCATTATGCTTGCTCATCGAACCATATGTTTCTTTATTTCTATTTTGAGATCAAGATCATTGGTGCCTTTTAAAATCATTTCATACCACAAATTATTAAAACTTAGCCCAATTACCCTCCGCGATGTACCTTGGTTTAAAATCTTTCCACGTTGCTACGTCATCAGAGCTAACTATGTTCATTCATATTTATGGTCATCATACCATAAATCACGTAACGTGATCATACAAAAATTTATTAAGTATAAATAAGATAAGGAAATAAAATATTACAATAATATAACATTAATTACTTGATATTTGCTTAATTACATTGTGGTTTTCCCACACTTTCCTGACTACCCCGTCATTTTTCTCATCCCAATAATTTTTTTCCTTATAGTTAATTTATACATTAATTAGTTTTCAAAATTAAAAAAAAAACTATACATTTACTCAAAGTATAAATTATTTATCTAACCTTTACATTTTCCCCACCAAGCATCTACTATATTCATCAATGAAGGATAATCTTGAAGCTGACTACATTGAAACAATGTTTCTTGAAAATTTTATAATAGATGTGGTTGAGTGGGGAATTTTAATATTAGTAAACCTAAAAATCAATTCATTGAAGTCATTTTCATTTAATGTAAAACTTAAAATAACCTAATACAAATAAATAACTTAGATAGTGAGAAAAAAAAATATGACTTGCATAGTATGGTCGACCTTTCATTCTACAATAAATTTTCATAATACAATGTCTTTAAAAAAAAAGATTTCAACTTTGTTGAATGCATTGGACAAGTGTTAGCCGGCAACGCGTACATTAAATTTCTCTTTAAGTATTTTTTTCATGATCGCATCTAAATTAATGGAACAATCACCTACACTACTACTTGATAAAGCAACGATGCTTTTAATGAACTTGGAACTTTTTTTTCTTTAAAATATGATATCTAAAATAAAACAATTAACACAATGCACATGAATAAAATAGCCTTATTTTCATGTCTATAATAACTTCAACTAAGTGAGAAAACATATATATGGTTTACACAAAGATGAAAGTTTAACCATTATAACAAGAGCAATACACTTGATAAGGATAAAATACTGACAGGGGAAAGAAGCTATATATAAATAATGGCATAAAATCATATAACAATTGCAGAAAGCCACCGATTAAAGAACACCTTATGTGATTCGTATTAAGAGCCAAATACGCCCTAACTAGGATAACTTAGTCAACAAAGGAAAAACTGCAACCAAATAAATTAACTTTAATTTTGTCTAGGTAAGGCTTTGTGTTCTTTCAATTGTATTCCAGAAGCAATAAATAAATAAGTATAAAATTCAATATTTATCCTAAAAATATTCATTATTGAGTTCATGACTTGAGATATGTTAATAAAAAACAATAATTACAGCTGCTTAGTCAAAATTATTAAGCATAAATTCAATTAATTGTTGAAATCTTCTAATCCTAGAAGTTGTTAGGGTTTAGAAATCAAGTCCTGAAACCCTAACATGAACTTGAAGAAATTAGAGAGAGATAGAAAGGATCAATGTTGTAGCTAACACGATTTCAAGTTTTATTTAGACACTGTTTGGCATTGCGTTTGTAACTGTGTTTCATTAAAATTTGAAATTTTTTATTTTTTGCTAAAATTAAATACGGTTTGTATTTTTTGGATCGTTTTGATGTGCTAATGTCAAAAATAATTTTTAAAAAATAAAAAAATTATTAATATATATTTCAATACAAAAAATTATTTAAAAAACACTTGTAACTACACTGTCAAAAACACTAGTAAACTTTAGAGGTTTTGTTTGATCAGTCAAAGGTTAAAAATATCCTCGTAAAAAATGAAAAGATTCTGTACTTTTGTCTTGAGCTGTAACAATCACGACCACTCATCCATAATTAAGATATCTAACATATGCACCTCTAGATTTCATGTGGGCCCATTTGGTGGGTGACTTGGATTCCTTTTTCAATCAAAGTTAAAAAAGAAAAAGGTGCCAGCTTTTCAGTCCAAATTTAATGTATTATCTCTTACATTTAATATTCAATGTTGTTTTTGTTTTGTATACACCCAATCAAATCAAATTTCTATCCCATTAAAACTTATTACATGATATAACATGAAAATGAGGGGGAATAAAATAATAGTTTTTGAATAAAATAACGTGCATGCTTATAGATCAAATATTATTTTTTATTGATTTATTCACCGGCCATGTAAGATATTTAATAGTAATAGCGATGGTTTTGTGCTTTTAAAATATTATAACTTTTAAAATTGTAAAAAATACGTAAAAATTGACTAGTTAAATGTGAGATTGAAAATATATTTATATTAATGTATCTAAAAGTACAAGATAAATGGTATAAAAGTCACGTAAAAAAGAAGCTATAAAATTATAATGGGAATTTTGTAAATTGGAGCTTCTCATCTTTTATTACTATTTTTTTTTTCTAACACGTATCCTCGTGAGCTAAAAGACAAAAATGAAGTTTGGACTCCAAAAGCCTCCAAGCATTCCATGCTTTACAACTTGTAATTTTATTATTATTATTTGGCAAAATGTGATCCAGATATTTGTGTAAAGGCAACCGCCCACGAGTTTGGTGGCAATGTTGGGTTACCTAAACTAGCAAATTACGTGGATAAACCTGAAAGAATCTTGAAATTTTATTTATTTATTTATTTATTTTAATTTATGTTACATGCTTGGTTTGGCTGGTAATCATCGAGCATGTATATTCCATAATTATGAATAAGAATGAAATTGCGATCCTTCAAGAAAACTAAATGTGATTTCGGAAAAATAGAAAAACAAAAAACGAACCACATAACCATTAAAAAAACCTAAATTTAGAAATGCCATTTTCATGTCTCACGTGATATTCATCTTTCACGTATGATTGAAAGTTGTTTTTTAAAATAATTTTTATTTAGAAATGTATTAAAATAATATTTTTAATTTTAATTTTTTTTAATACCAGCGCATCAAAATAATCTAAAAATATCAAAAAAATATTAATTTGAAATAAAAAAAATTAAATTTTTTTAAAAATACTTTTAAAATACACAAATAAACAAAATCCAAAATTGATCATGCTCCCTCTTTTTGTTTCCATGTATTCTTAGAAGGTGAGTGGTTTCAATATTAAAAGTAGCTGAAAATATAATAATGATTGTTTTTTTAGGGGTTTTATTTTTAATATATTAAAATATATTTTTTTTATTTTTAAAATTTAATTTTTTATATTAACCCACCAAAATAATTCAAAGTTATAAAACTAGTAATTTAAAATTTTTAAAAAAAAATACAGTGCAAGGGTAAGACTAAACAATTTCAGGGTCGTCAAAATTCAGTTCAATTAATGATTAAAGAAGATATATTATTTATATTCTTTGGAGTAATTTGAAGTTGCCCGTCCCAAAATATCAATGATTATGAAATAAAATATACTCATGAGGCTCTGGTCGGTATATAACTACAGATAGGTTGGTACGGCATATATTATACTGTCCTTTTCAGGTTCTCCATACCCACCAGCATATACTGCTTCAAGTTGTCTCGTGCCGCCGACCGGTCATTTCCACCCAAATTGGTGTTTTTATTTACTCCTTTTTTTTAAATAAAAAATATTTTTAAACTGATTTATTTAGAGATAGAGAGTTTCTTTTTAAGAATAAAGATGAACATAAATTATGTTATTCTGTTGAAAAATAAAGAAAAACACGGTACAACCTATCATTTTATCAATGCATTGCAAGTTATAAGCTAGTTTGGTATTATTATAGTAATTGTTTTTTAATTAGAAGTATATTGAAATAATATTTTTTTAAAAAAATTATTTTTAATATTAATATATTAAAATTATTTAAATACATAAAAATAATAATTTAAAGTAAGAAAATAAATTAAAATCAATTTATTTTAAAAGTGAAAAAAAACTAGCTCTATCTGTTTGAAAAAAATTCAGTTTTAGTTACATGCTAATAATTTTTTAATTTACTATGCATGTTATTACTTTTTTAATTAAAATCATATAATCTATAATGTTTATCTTATTTACTATCAAATGATATATAACATGAAGTCTCCAAGGAGCATAGCGTGATGATAAAGAGTTTGAGATTCGCACAACAGATATCAAGTTTAAGTTAGGACATGTATTTTTTATAAAAGTCTGGAACAGTTGGAATTTTATTCACTTATCTATACCTATAAAATACGTTTTTTGAAAAATAAAATTTTTTGAATCCAAATATATATATATATATATATATATATATATATAACATGAAGATAAAATTAACTAAAATCACATATGTCAAATTATCGAGCCTCACAATCCATCGAAGAGTGTGTTTGTCTCCATTTCAACCACTGATTTTTGGTTGTTGAAAGTAAATGAACCCTACCTCAGTGTATAGCACCCGTGTCAATTATGCTTCCTTTTTTTAATAGATGTGTGTCGATTTTGAATATTTACATATTTTTACCATACACTATAATTTTATACATTCCTTGCTGAGTGACTGTTTGGAATTGAGAATAAACTTGTTTTTTTTTTTAATTTAAATTATTATTTTAAGTTTTTAGATTGGTTGATATCAAAAATAAATTTTAAAAAATAAAAAAATATATTATTTTGATGCATTTAAAAAAAATACTTTGAAAAACAATATTTATCATATTCTTTTAAAATATTTTTAAAAAAATATAATCATTCTTTTTAATATAGTTATGCTTTTCATATAAAATTCTCTTTTTTTTTGTCCTATGTCAAAATGCATACTGATATGCCTTTAATTAAAGTGTTTGCCCTAGTAGTGTGTGGACAGTGGTGGACATGGAACGTGGGTACAATGTGACATTGCAAGAGAGCAGGAATGAGCATGGTTACAAGAATCGTCCTGGGTTACGAATCTGTAAATAATTCGGATTAATTTAAAAAGATGATGTTAGGGTAAAAACAAGTTTTTTACTGGCACTGTGTATTTTTTTCAGTCACAAAGTTTTTATATTTTATTTAATCTTTTATCTGAAATTAACCACAATAGCTTGTTTTGATGGGCTCGTTATGGTTTCCTGCATAGTAAAAAAAAAAAAATCCTATCATTGGATTGTCACTTGATTTTGTAAAAAAAAATGTTTAGGATTTTTTTGTTTACTGAAAGATTGAAAATGAAGGGAATAGAATTGAAACTTTAAAGACAAAAATTAGCCCTTTGTATCCTAAAGAGAACAAATCAGGTACAATAACCTTATAAAAAAAATAATAAATAAATAAATAGATCATTAGAGCTGCAGCGAAGTTGCATCATCACCTCCCATTACTATGGAAGAAATCTCTTACCAAGACGATTCCAGGAACATCAAGAGAGGCCGCCATTAAATATTGGAGGAAGTTACATGTGCCTCCCTAATGTGGTGGTCTTTCTCATGCGTTGATATTAACTCTTCAATTTAGTTTTAAATTTCATCTCCCTCGAGCCCTAATAAGGTCCCAATCAAGGAGAAAACAAAGGAAAAAAAAAGGAAAAAGATAGATATCCTAACTAGGTTAACTTATTATGGTTGTATCCACAATCTAAGCCAAGGATTTAGCAGATTAATTCAGATAAAACTAATATGTTGTCTTCTCAATATTAAAAAAATATCATCTTGCAATTTTATTTTAAGTTAAGCCATGTTTTTACCTTGTCGTCTAGATTATCTTTGAACTCGCTTAGTCGATTAGGTTATATCAAGACAACTCATACTCGATTTAATTTGAAGGTCGATCAATGTAAAGAGTCGGGTTAAAAGGTTTCAAGTTGACATGTTAGGTCAAGTTTAATGATATTATCAAAAAGTTTTTAATAATCTAAATATTATTTTTTTACAATAAAAAAAATATCAATCAAATTAAAAAAAAATCCACACAACATCATCTGTAATTTTTTTTCTAGTCGTATCGAATTTCAACCAGTAAACTTATTATGTTATGACTTTATGCCTATTATTAAAAAAAAATATGCTTACCAAATTTTTACGCGCATCAGGGCACAGGCAACGAAATTAGTGTAGACTATTTGGGCAGTTTTAATTTTGACTGCAAATAAGTTTTTTATGCTATCCTTGATTTTTCAATCAGTCTTTTTATTAAGATTATTTAATTAAAAATGTTAAATTTTTTCGAAAATGATGCCCTTTTTAATAAGATATATAATTTAGATGGAATCTTTGACCAGATATGAAAGGAAATACTTAATTAAAAGAATATTGCAAAATTTGATGTGAAAGTAAAATGGAGATTAGTTGAGCTTTTTCTAAGGCATGAATGTTTCTTATCCGAGGGATGGCAAACACGTAAAAATATATGTGGACCCCTTGTGCTGAAGAAAGACAGAAACACGTGTAATGGATCTGGCCCACGTGTTCGAAGTGCTCTTCCCAGTTGTCACCGACCATTGCATTGATCAGTCCACTGCTCAAGTTGCTTGTTAATTATTATTGCCCTTTGCCCCTTACGATTTACATTTTACTTCAGCGCTGCTTGCTACCCTCCACCTCCAGAATTATTATCGATGCTTGTCGGATAAAAGGTTATTATTACAATCGCTGCTAACATATCTCTTGGAACCAAGAAAAATTTCAATTGTTAATGGAAATTTTAACACGTGTATTTAATAAAATTAATCGATATTTATAATATATTAAAAAATATTAAAAAAGTTGATAATGATAACAAAAAAGTAAATTAAAAAATTAAAAAATAAATACAAATAAAAACAAAACAAGATCTTATCTATGCGAAGCTATCTAGTTATAAATATAAACTATTTCACATGGTGAAACCATAGTTATTAAACCCGGTCCGGGGATTGACCCGGCCAAGAAGTCGGGTCTCGGGTTTCATGGGTCAACTCGGGTCAACCCGGATTAACCCAAAAAAATTTAAAAAAAATTAAAATTTTAATATTTCATATGAAAGAATCCATGTAAATATAGATTATATATATTATGAAGTTTAAAAGAATATTTTAAAAAGTTTTTTATTCCACATTAAAAAGATATTATGTTAAGCTTTTAAGTTAAAGTCTTTAAACTAAAAACATTTTTTATCCCACATTGAAAAAACATAACTTTTTCTTTGGAAACATAGAGTATATATACTAATAGGTTTCAAATCCCACATTGAAAAAACATAACTTTTTTCATTGGAACATAGAGTATATATATGAAAGGGCTTCAAATCCCACATTGAAAAGATATTATGTTATCCTTTTAAGTTGAACTATTTAAACCAAAAGGTTTTTTATCCCACATTGAAAAAACATGATTTTTCTATTGGGAACATAGAGTATATATACTAATGGGTTTCAAGTCCCACATTGAAAAAACATAACTTTTTTCATGGGAACATGGAGTATATATATGAAAAGGCTTCAAATCTCACATTGAAAAGATATTATGTTATCCTTTTAAGTTGAACTATTTAAACCAAAAGGTTTTTTATTCCACATTGAAAAAACATGATTTTTCTCTTGAAAACATAGAGTATATATACTAATGGGTTTCAAATCCCACATCGAAAAAACATAACTTTTTTCATGGGAACATGGAGTATATATATGAAAGGGCTTCAAATCTCACATTGAAAAGATATTATGTTATGTTTTTAAGTTGAAGTATTTAAACCAAAAGGTTTTTATCCCATATTGAAAAAACATGATTTTTCTCTTGGGAACATAGAGTATATATACTAATAGGTTTCAAATCCCACATCAAAAAAACATAAATTTTTTCATGGGAATATGGAGTATATAAATGAAAGGGCTTCAAATCCCACATTGAAAAGATATTATGTTATCCTTTTAAGTTGAAGTATTTAAACCAAAAGGTTTTTTTATCCCATATTGAAAAAACATGACTTTTTTATTGGGAACATAGAGTATATATACCAATGGGTTTCAAATCTCACATTTGAAAAAAAAAAAACGGGTCTCATCCGGGTTCGTCCAGGTTGCCCGGGTCGACCAGCCGGGTCGCCTGGGTTTTGGCTGGGCTGTTGCCACAGCCGGTCTTTTATTAAACCCGGACCGGTTCGGCCACTGGATCGACCGGGTCCCAGGTCGACCCGCCGGGCCGGGTTTAATAACTATGGATGAAACTGATTTAACTAGAAAATTGTAAATACATCATCGTTTTAACCTTTATTTTTTTAAATTTTGATGAATAAAATAAATACACAGGGAAGTGATTGAATGAGCTATAGGGAAAAAAAATCCAAAACAATACGATGAAGGGTTGTGCAAAGATAGCGTTTACTAATATAATAAAATAATTTTATAACCTTATCCAAAAATAAAGTAAAAACTGAAAGATATTTAATAAAATAATATCTAAAAGATATTTTAATTTATTTATTTTAACGAGTTTTAATTTAGATTAAAGGGGGAAGATGTTAAGTGCTTGGATTTAGGTGTGCCAGCATGCCTGATCCATTTAGAAAAGAACATGCGAGATGGATGTATTTTAAGGCAACATGGATTTTTTTAATTAGAAAACAAAAAAAAGTTCTTTATGCTTAGTAAAATAAATAAAATGATAAATCAAATAGAATTGTTAATGCTGATTAAATAATAAATTAGAAAGGTAATCTTTCTAGTAGAAGACAAGGATATATATAAATATAAATGTTTTACACCGACTACTATCTTATTTCACATATTTTAATTTATTTTATGTTAAAGGTTAATTTTGACAGTAATAACAAACCTTTTTTTTATGAGTATGTTATTAAAATACAACTTATTTATATAAATTATAAGAAAATAAAAATATATATAAATTATAACAATCTCTTCAAAGCATCAAGAGATTAAATAAACATTTTAAAAGATCGTTGAAAAAAAAGTTAAGACAAGCATTTTAAAAACCAAGAGAAAGAAGAGAGAGAAAGAGGGGTCAGGCCAAGCCTAGCTCATGCACTGTGTCAGGCTATGATTTTTTTTTTAAGAGACGGATGATATTTTTTTTAAAAAAAAATAGTCACCAAAGTGTTTGAAAATAAAATAAAATCATATATTGTAGTCGATGATAATTTATAAAAAGGAAAATGAGATCATATATTGCCTTTATTTAAGTGTTATCATGGCATGGAGTACCTTACTTTAGTAAATAAGATTGAAAGTACCTTTGTGTCCCTTATTTTGAAAAGAAACTGCAGTAGAAATTAAGATATATATATATATATATATATATATTTTAAAAAAAGAAGATATTAAGTTAGTCTGTACTCGATTACTCATTATTATATAGCACATGAATTCAGATGCTCCTTAATTAAATAAATAAATAAATAATCTTCCAACAATATACTACACAAGACAGGCTGGTAATATATAGTGGAAATAGCACTATAAAAACTTAATTACCTTGGAGTATCCCTGCTAGTATAGTGGTTTGTGCTAGCTGGATTTGGATAAAATTAATTAATGGAGAGGGTGTTTGAAATTACGGCAATAATAATTTTTTAATATATTTTTTATTTGAAAGTATATTAAAATAATATTTTATTTTATTTATAAATATATTTTTTAACACCAAAACATTAAAATAATCTAAAAATATAAAAAATAAATCTGCATAAAACACTGTCGAGAACCAAATTCAAAGAAAGTAACTTATGGGGGCAATGGGATTGACTTCTTGAAAGCCTCGTTTGTCATACGTTGTTTTGACTAATATACCTTCGTTCTCACTTGACAGCCATGTTGCTTTGTGTGATGATAATCTTTTTGGGCAATTGGCACTTTTTCTAGTGGAACAGCAACAACATTAACCCAACATGTGTAATTGTATATACATATCGTTGTCTTGTAGCCCCAACTTGCTAGAAAAGTGATCAGTGCTGCTGATCCATCGCAGTGTTCGGCATAACGGTGCGTTTAAGAGTTTTTAAATTTTTGTTGACACATTTTTAAATTAAAAATAACATGTACCGTATTTCTAAATTAATTAATTAATTAATTATTATTCATAAAATAGGATGCCGACATTTGCTTTAGATCTGATCAAAGCTTGGATGTCCGTATCATATGACTTGAATGTCATTGAGACCTGTTAGACAAGCAATCTGGAGTGGAGGAGGAGCTGACGTTCGGTCAAATGGTTCAAATCATTTTCGATAGGTAAATATAGTAATATACGCACCGATTTATTAAAATATATGGAAGAAAAATGCATGGAAGTTAATTAATTTCCGACCCTGATCGGACAAAGTCGTTAGATGAAAATGAAGCTCTGCGAAGAAACTAATCTTACTTGAGGGACCTGGTCGGCTGCTTGGTGAGGTTAGTTGTGACTTATGATCACCTCATTAACTTGCTGTGGTGCTAAAGTCCCTGTTATTTGGTTAGTTGACAAGTCTCTGATTGGTTTGGTTTGAGCAGATTACGTAATTTGAAACCCATAGACTAGTTTGGTAAATTAAACTTTCGATATTTAATCGAGTTCAACAATTTAAACAGATTATTCAACGATAACACAGGTTGATCTAGGTGCTAGAAATTGACCGGCCGAGTAAGATCTATCTCTCATTGCGTTGTGCGAAGAAGAGGGATTATAATTTTAATTTTTCGTGAATAGCTGAGCTGGTAAAGTAAATGTGAGTCAAGATGTATGCTTTCTATTTGGTTTGACTCTCTTTGCCTATGGCCATGGACTGAAAGGTGCAAGTTATGTTTCTCAATCCTTGTTTAGGATGCAAAGATATAATTCGGTATACGCAAACTGACCCGAGATATTCTATATATAAAAGATATTATAATTTATCAAGGAAAATAATAAAATGAAAAGGGAACCATGCTGTGCCAAATAATTTTTTTTATTTTGTTAAGGTTAAAACTTAAAACCTTTGATTGGATTGTGAGAAGTAAAGTTTTCATAAATCTAAAACATAAATAGTTTGCATTTAAATAAATAGGAAAGGAAAGGTAGACTTAGTCTCCTATTAATTAATTAATTGAATGTTTGATCAGGTGGTTGGAGGAAAACCCTGTGAAGAGATGGACTGGTTTGGACCAGAGGACCCGGCCCATAACTGCCAATAAGATATTGAATTTAACCCATTGGGCTCATGTCCATGGTTGCTTACGTCGGCCCAAAATATACTCTCCATTCCCCAACCCCATACAGCTAGTGAATAAATACATGTTTAGTTGTTGTTAAACCCTTAAAACCTCAAGGACTTGTGTAACGCCATAGCAGCCAGCCATAGCAGCAAGCAAAAGCAGCAATGGTCAAGTCGTACCTAAGGTACGAGCCAGCGTTATCGTTTGGTGTAATAGCATCGGTAGAAGGTAACATTGCATACGACAGCTCAGGGAAGCACTTACTCACGCCGGCGCTCGAGAAGGTCGGTGTTTGGCACGTCCGTCAAGGCATCTGCACCAAAACCCTAGCTCCTTCTACCTCTTCTTCTCGCAGTGGTCCCTCTCTCGCTGTCACTTCTATCGCACCCTCGCCTTCTTCCTCCTCTCTGGTACAAATATTCTTTCTAAATTTGTGGTTGGAATTGAATATTCTATGTTAATTAAGCTGAGAAGATCGAAATTAAGTGAATAGTGATACTGTTTCTATTTCATTCAATTTAATGGAGAAATGGAGTCTAGACCATGAAGAGAAAATGGGGTTTCTAAAAGCTTTAGCCTTTTTTCGTTTTGAAGGATAAAAATAGGGTATAAGCTTTAGCTATTTCAGTCTTATTATCCTGCTGTGATGATAACGAATTGCGGACTTTTCAAGTCCAACTTATTATATATATGGAAATGGAAATTTGTTGGTTTATATGGTTTTTGGTATCCTTAAAGATTTTGAATCTTTTTCAAGAATACCTAGGGGTATGATACCGTAAATAGGTTGATATAGGGGAGAGTGGAAACAAATTAATTTGAATTTGAATGCAGGTAGCGGTTGGATATGCTGATGGTAGTATAAGAATTTGGGATAGTGAGAAAGGAACCTGTGAGACCACACTGAATGGCCACAAAGGGGCAGTGACTGTTTTACGTTATAACAAGCCTGGGGCTTTGCTTGCATCTGGAAGTAAAGATAATGATGTTATACTGTGGGATGTTGTTGGAGAAACAGGCCTTTTTCGCCTTCGTGGGCATCGTGACCAGGTTTGTTTCTACAGCCTTTCGTTTTAGCGGGGGAAATATCATTTCCATCACTTGGTTTTCTTGTTTATAATTGTTTGGCATAAAGTTCATTTCCATCTGTGTCATTTTCATTTTTCAGGTTACTGACCTTGTTTTCTTGGAGTCCACTAAAAAACTTGTTAGTTCTTCAAAAGACAAATTTTTGAGAGTATGGGATCTAGAAACACAGCACTGTATGCAAATAATTAGTGGACACCACAGTGAAATTTGGGCAATGGATGCTGACCCAGAGGAGAGATACTTAGTCACTGGTTCAGCAGATCCAGAAATTCGATTTTATACAATCAAGCATGACTCAGAAAATACACAAGCCATATCCAATGAAAAAGGAGCTGTAATTGTGAACAGTGGAGATATGCCTACTCAAAATAAATGGGAAGTCCTGAAGTTGTTTGGTGAGATTAAGAGGCAAAGCAAAGATAGAGTCGCAACTGTGAGATTCGACAAGGCTGGAAGTTTACTGGCTTGTCAAGTGGCTGGGAAGACTGTGGACATATTCCATGTACTAGGAGATGTCGTAGCAAGCCGTAAAGCTAAACGCAGGCTTCATAGGAAGAAAGAGAAGAAATCTGCCAAGGGGGCACTTGGGACAACTGAATCTAAAGAGGATACAAAACATGCATCCGAAGAAGATGGAAATACCCCCACAGTTACCGTTTCTGATGTTTTTAAACATCTTCAAACTGTTCGAGCTGGCAAAAAGATCTGTTCCATTTCATTTAGTCCAATTACTCCAAAGAACTCCTTGGCAACTTTAGCTTTGTCTTTGAATAATAATCTATTGGAATTTTACTCCATTGAAAGCAGCACAACCACAAAAACTCTAGCAATTGAGCTACAAGGGCACCGTTCTGATGTCAGAAGTGTTACACTCAGTTCAGACAATACTCTTTTGATGTCAACCAGTCACAATGCTGTAAAGATTTGGAATCCAAGTACTGGTTCTTGCCTTAGGACCATTGATTCTGATTATGGACTATGTGGTTTAATCATCCCACAGAACAAGTATGCTTTTGTTGGAACTAAAAGTGGAAAGATAGAGGTAATTGACATTGGTAGCGGTACTTGCATTGACACATTGGAAGCTCATGGTGGGCCTGTACGGTCTATTGCTGCTCTTCCAAATGAAAATGGTTTTGTCACAGGCAGCGCTGATCACGATGTTAAGTTCTGGGAGTATCAAATCAAACAGAAACCTGGTCAAGTATGGCCTTCTATTCTGTTCCTTTTATTTATGTTTGTGTTATACAATTTTTTACTGTTTGCCAGCATTTTTCCTATTGAAAATTCTTTGCATGTAAACGTTATCATGCTTTCTTTTGGAGCATAATATGGTGCAAACCGTAGTGTCCATTTGAAAAAAAGTTGCATTTATCATAAAATGTTTTTTTTTTAGTTGGAAGTGTTGCAGCACTTGGCATATGTAATGTGTTGCTTACCACATAAGAAGCCACGTGAATATGTTAGTAAAAATATTCATATCTTTAGCGTTATTATTTGAGAAACTGTCTTTCTAGCCTATTTTTTAAGTTTTAGGTAGCTAGCATGTTTTTATGATTTTCAACCTGAGTAATTCAGCTTCCACAGTTGTTGTGTTATTGAGGCAAGATTATTTCTGTTTAATTTACAGGACTCGAAGAACCTTGTTTTGTCAAATACAAGGGCTATGAAGATGAATGATGATGTTCTCGTGGTTGTAGTTAGCCCTGATGCTAAATATATTGCTGTTGCACTGTTGGATTGTACAGTCAAGGTCAAGTTGTCTTTTCTGATGCTATATGATTTGAACTTGATTTTTTTCATGTCAGTTAGTTTAGTGGATGGATATCTTCCTTAAGATCTTGCTAGGTTGTATCTATGCTAGGTTATTGCCTAATCATCTTTGCTCTTTGAAAAAACATGCTATGGTAGATTTTTTTTGTTCACTTATATTTGATCTACCCCTTCAACCTACTATTTTACATTTGTCACCTAAATTCATTTTCTGAATATTCTTTCAGTTTTGACATTTCATTATATTATTTTGTCTAGTAATATGAAGCATAGGCTGATGGCATCTAGACGAACAAAGTGTATTTGATACCTGTAGTAATATCCACCTAAAATGCTTAGGGCCATCTTGTCAATTCTATTTTCCCTCGCCTAATTGGATTGTGTTAAATTGACATGATCCAAATATTTAACTCTTTCTTGTCTGTTAGAACCCATCAAAGAAATTTGTGAAATGCCCTAGTGGAAGGTCAAGCCATAAAATTGTATTTTAATGGATTAAGACTGCAAGCAGAGGCCAATAAAACTTTATCTGTGACCATGGAATGGGATTTTGATTCTTTGGTGGGTCCCTTTCAAATAACTTGATTACTAAGTGAGGCTTCTTAGCTAACTCCTGCAACTGTGTTTTCCTTGCTGCTAGTTAAAAGTCATTAAAACCTATTCGTCTCACTTCGGCCACCATTGATAATCATATCATGTAAAAATGAACAGAAATGGAGCAGATGCTAGTTTGGAGTCAAGATGATTGAGAGGGAGAGATGCTAAGTTATACATTGATCACATTCATTGATTCACTAAAGTGAGCTATTAACTCTGATATATGATTGAACATTATGCATTACAAAGCAGCAAAGATGGAGTGCTGTGAGTGACAGTTAGACAATCTCGTAAAGTCACCTGGTGTGTTTCCAAGAGAACTAGGATGGGGGGTTCAATTGAAGGATGTGAGCGCTACTGACCATTATGAATTTCAATAAAAGGTTTCCTGTTGTTGGCTCGGAATTAAAGTAATTGGTATAAAGCACTGGAAATTAATTGGCCAATTGAGCGGTGATTCTCATTACAGATTTTATGATGGGTGCTTATTGATATGAAGCTCTTAATTTCTGAATCCCTTGATGAGATTGCATAGCTGATAAAAGTTTTTGTTATTGTAGTCCCTTCACTTTAGGTGGATCTTGTATATTTGAAATAATATATTCAATATTTCTTTGAGCTTCTTATTGTTTCGAGTCTTTTAACACATTTATACAATGGTATTCAGGTTTTCTTCTTGGACTCGTTCAAATTTTTCCTTTCATTATACGGTCACAAGCTGCCTGTGCTATGTATGGATGTTTCATCAGATGGAGATTTGATTGTTACTGGATCCGCAGACAAAAACTTGAAGATTTGGGGTTTGGATTTTGGTGACTGCCACAAATCCCTTTTTGCTCATGGTGATAGGTGCTGCTTACTTTTTCTGAAGGCACATGAAGAAATTTTTTTCCTTTAATTTCTTATTGCGTGGACGAGGGCTTAAGAGTAATTCTAATGAGCTATTTCTGTTTTAGTGTCATGGCAGTGCAATTTGTGCGGAATACCCATTATATGTTTAGCGTCGGAAAAGATCGGCTTGTAAAATACTGGGATGCTGATAAATTTGAGCTTCTTTTAACCCTTGAGGGACATCATGCAGATGTTTGGGGTCTTGCAATCAGTAGTCGTGGTGATTTTCTTGTTACAGGATCCCATGATCGATCACTACGTCGCTGGGATCGTACTGAGGAGCCTTTTTTCATTGAGGTGCTTTCTTATTGTTGTTTTTCAAGTGTGGTAGTTAATGTTCACCTAATGCACCTTTGGTGCAAATAATGGCTGAGATTGGTTTTCAACTAACATAATGCATTATTGGATTTGCAGGAGGAGAAAGAGAAAAGGTTGGAAGAAATGTTTGAAGCTGACATTGAGAATGCATTTGAAAACAAGCATGTGCCTAGAGAAGAACTTCCAGAGGAGGGAGCTGTTGCCTTGGCAGGGAAGAAAACACAAGAAACCCTTTCTGCAACCGACTTAATTCTTGATGCTTTAGATGTAGCAGAGGTAGAATTGAAGCGTATTGCTGAACATCAGGTATGCTTTTCTTCTCTATTTGATTACAATAAAACTCCCTTTCTGCTCCCTTTTACCTGATTCTGTTAGCTATTTGTATACTGAAAAGAAAAATAACAAAGAGAAAAGTGAGCAGCAAGCGTATATTTTACTAGTTGATGATGATTGTCAACCAAGCTAGTCTTTGAGTAGCAATTCTTGAGTCTCAGCGAACTTATAGGTAAAAGAAGAAACAAACAAACAAGAAAGAGAGGTAAGTGAATGGGAGGTGTAGATTTTCTGGTTAATTGATGACTGTCAAACAAGGTAGTCTTGGAGTGCTAAACCTCGAGTTTCAGCAAACTATTTTGAGTTTTATTTGCATGTTCTTGATGTTTTTTCCCCATCTTCTTCGTATCACACTTTATTCTAGAACGAGTTGAGCATTAGAATCGAAAGACACAATAGAATAACATTGGAATTTTAGTTGAGTCGGATGTTTGGACACTTTGGTCATGGACACTAAGTTGTACGTGGTTGAGTGGAAGTGATTAAAAAGTACAGAGGCCTGAAACATGGTTATTATTTTTAGGTCCATTGGGAGGCCCAACAGGCCCTGGGCTACCCAATGGAGGGCAGCCCTCCCTATTACATTATTATAATGTAAACTGGAACCTTGCTTGCTTCACTGAAGGAAGCTACCGAGTGTACAACCTCTAGGTTAAGCTTGCTTGTGTTGAAACATGATTGTTATTGAAAGCTATTTGCCTACGAATTTTTTTCAGGAGGAGAACACCAAGGGAAATGTTACAGAATACCAACCAAATGTTATCATGCGTGGGCTCTCTCCATCTAATTATGTTCTCCATGCTTTCACAAATGTTCACACCAATGATCTGGAGCAGACATTACTGGTACTTTAGCCATCACACAATGTTCTCATATAGGAGTACTATTTTCTCCATTTACATGTGAAAATGTAGGTGAAATAGGTCCTTTCTATATGTGGTAAATATCTGTATTGCTTTATACAAAGACTTTGTCGGGGTAAATTGCCATGGATAAGAAATTTTACAAGTCCATCCATCACTCTATATGAAACTTCAATAAGTTTATAGATTCCATGTTCCAGTATCAATTAAGTTCCAGATCACTGCTCATTAAATTCATTTTCTACCACTCTGTCTAGCACAGAAATTATGCAGAATATAACCAATTTATTCAGTTCCTAGTGTGATCCTCCACAGGCAACTTAAGCTGGCCAAATTTGCAACATCAGCTGTCCTAGCATTACCTAATCCAACCTCCTAAGGGTGCATACTGTAACCTGGTATTTGGAAAATGTGTGATTGTCGTTGCTGTCATACCACCTCTTCTCATTCTAGTAATTTCACCTACACTTGGACCTTCAAAATTCTCTCTATCACACACACATGTGCGCACACCCAAATTTTGTTCTAGACAGACAAATTTTGTTCTAGACAGACGAGATATCAATCATCCAAACAAATAGCTGTTGTGGAAACAACAATGAAAAATGACGAACCTTTTTTTTTCCATGTTGCTGCTACATGCACCTTCTTTGTTCCTGTAAAGTTAAAATGCCTTTCAAAACTGGGCTAAAAAACCGATCATTTTTGCTCCCTCTGGCAATTGATTATGCTATAACCTTGTGCACATGTGATTAGGAGGTTTAGTATTCAGATTATTTTCTTGAAGTCTAATGGCAAATGATTTCTGTGCAGGCTTTGCCATTCTCAGATGGCTTGAAGCTTCTGTCTTACTTTAAGGACTGGACCTCAAATCCCGATAAGGTTGGTACTAATAGACTTCCAGTCTTACATACAGAAGTGGTTGAATTTAGAGGGTTTTGTTTACATTTATTAAATGGCATGTGAAATGTTGTGATCTTTTTAGTTTCTGTAATTAAACATCAACATGGAGATTAACAACTGGCCATACTATAAATCATTATATCATAGCTTTTAATAGTGATCACTACATCAATCCATCTGGAGATTGGGTTCTAACTATGAGGCATGTATGTCCATTGCTTTGTGCATGCAAGGGTGTGCTTTTTTTTTGTTGCCTTCAAATAGTTGTTGATAATCATTTTTTACACCACTTTCCAGGTTGAGCTTGTTTGCAGGCTTGCTACTGTGCTATTGCAGACACATTACAATCAGTTGGTTACAACCCCAGCTGCAAGACCGGTGTTGACTCTTCTCAAAGACATTCTTTATGAAAGAGTCAAGGTAGTCATACAATTCAGCATTTAGAGTCCTTGCTCTTATCTTAGTATTTCTTGGATTGGATAGTGAAATTCAGCCCGTGACATGATTCTATCTGAACTTTCATCTAGTTATGCTGGACATTCTCAATGATGTTCTTGACAAAATGTCTCGTTGGTTTTTTTTCCTTTGAACAATATCTGGGAACAGAACTTCTTTTTTTATAGTTTTTAAATGTTTATGACAGTGTTTTCCCTTTTCTGTTTTGTGAGAGCATGAGAAATATATGGTCCTGTATTAACAATATCTCATTTGAGCTTGTCTCAGGAATGCAAAGATACGCTGGGTTTCAATCTTGCTGCGATGGATCATCTCAAGGTGTGAATTAGTTTTAACTTCTGGCAATTGTGATTAAAAAAAAGCATTTTTTTTTAATTCTTTGTTTTGCTTAAAACTTTTGTTTGTCAATTCAATGTATCAGCAATTGATGGCTTCAAGATCAGATGCACTCTTTAGAGATGCAAAAGCAAAGTTACTAGAAATCCGCTCACAGCAGTCAAAACGTCTGGAAGCAAGGACTGATACAAGAGAAGAAAAACAGAGAAAGAAAAAAAAGAAAACATCAAGTGACATGCATGCTTTGACAGGATTTTGAGCAACACCAACACTGTGTCCTAGAAATTGAATAGTTACGAGTCAGCCAATGGTTAATCAGTAAACATTACAAGTCTAATGCCTGAGAAAGGACCTCATCCAGATTCCAAACTTGCTGCTTGGTACTTTATCAAAGCCTTTATGCATAAGTTGGAAAGAAATTCATTGCTGGTGAGGCAAAGACGAAGGATGCTTCAAGTTAGCAACAGGTAGTTTTGGTGTCTTTATATCATGTAGTATATGTAAAATGATTGTTTGATAACGGAAATTTGAGTTTTGAATGAGGTATGAGATGATCGTGCAGTTTTTAAAAATTATTTTATCCTTTTTTCCATAGAAAAATGATTTGATTAAATGTAATGATCATCTCACTTGTTTAATCGGAATTTTCCAGACAAATATTTTGTCTGGAGTTGAAGGCATTGTGATTTGTGGTTTAGGAACTGTCTGGATTTCCACAACGACTGCAAAGTGATTCTTCACATTTCATCTCATCTTAAATTCTGGAAGGTATATTCATTTGAGTTTGTTAGACTCATGTTTTGGAGTGAGATGGTGTCAGAAATGTGGAGAGCATACTATTCGTTATGCTCTATCATCCATCGCTCAATTTATAGTTCTGAATCTCTCGATGTCTCCCATCACGTATCTGCACTGAAAAGGAGGCGTTTGCTCATGACAGCACTGTACCAAGTCTAGCTTATATGTGGTTGGGAATTTAGAGGCAGCTGCAACAGTATGGAAATTGGTGGAAGGAGAAGCGAAATAGTAATACACTAGAAGTATCGAAGATGTAGTGATGATAATGGGAAAAGGAGGATAAAAAAAGTGGAATTCATGGAGAGATTGAAGAATATAAAGAAAAGGGATGAGCAAACTCTGTGGATAGCGAAGGCAATATAAAATCTTGCATATTGTCCTGTAATCACAACCGATGCCAATTGGACCGCTATTCTCTTCTGCAGTCAGCATCACGACAATGGCCCTTAGTATCAATAAATCTACCCTGGACGCTAAATTCTATTGATTCTGCTAGTATAAAGTCAGACGTGGATGTTCATAGCCTGCAAACATTTACATATTTAGCAGTCATAACACAGATATCTTCCCTCACTTTCTTGCACTCCAGTTGAACACTCGTGTGTCTGGCCGAACGGCGGGTTTCTAGGGGTAACATGCCATGAAGTTATCTGTTGTCGGCAGCTCTAACACGGAAGGACAGCAACTCTCCGACCAAAATAGCACTGGTTTTCCATGTTGTCCTCCAATCACGATCTATTTGCGGCCCACTTGAGCTTGTCATCACCCTTCACTTGAATACCAACACCATCTCCAGCTCTCCCTGCATTGCACACAGTGACCTGATAGAACCAAGGATTCCCCATTGTAGAATAAAAGCATCATGAACTGTTTTTGAAATGCTTTCCTGCTTGGTCATTGTTGGGCACACGTTTTGATTTTCTGTCTCAACCTTCAACCGAAAAATAAAAAAGAAAAAAGAAATGTGTATTATACAAGAGAATGGGCGAGGAGAGAGTTTGTGTCTGAAGAGAAAATGCGTAAACTATTATAGTGTGTGCATGAAGTCCACAATTCAAGACTTGCATTACCTAGTGTGTATTTATTTATATGCTCAATCACTTGAATTTAACTCGCGAAAAAGAAAAATATTTTTCCAGCCAGTTTAGTTATCGGTTATTGTGTCATATTCATTATTGATAAAAATATTGGTGGTTGTCACTAGCTCATTGGTACTCGCTTGCTAATGATGAGAGAGTAGGTTCTACTCAAGGGAACATACCAGAAAAAGATTACAATTAATTGAGAAAGGTGGTACCGTACTGATAATTGGTAAGCCAGTCAAGATATGACGTCGTACTGCTTGCCTTCAAACCTATCATTGTCCTCCTTACCTGATATTCTCAATAACTTGAAATTACTTCATGAAAAAAGAAAATATTTTTTTTAAAAAATTAAATAATTAGTTGTTATGTCATACTTGGTACTGATAAAGATATTTATGATTATAATTGATTCATGATGGTCACTTGGCATTGTTTTTAAATGACGAGTTTCACTACTAGCTTTAAAATTAGTTTAATTAAGATATTTTTAGAAATTGTTTGAAAATATGGTGCAAACCGTGTTTCTAAAAAAATTTAATTTTTTTTATTAAAATTTAATATGATTTATATATTTTGGATCATTTTAACGTGCTGATATCAAAAATAATTTTTAAAAAATAAAAAAAATCATTAACATGTATTTTAATACAAAAAATTATTTAAAAAATAACTACTACCACACTACCAAGCATAATCTTCATCCTATAATTATCATCATTATAGCTGCAACATGTCTTAAATGTTCTATTCTCTTCTCTTTTTTTCTTTCTTTTCCTTCTTCCTTTTCTCTCTCCTGCTTTGATTTTTGTGCCCCCTATTCCTCTCTCTTTCTTCCACCCTTGGATCTCCTTGCTCTTACTCCGGCCATTGAATCTACATGTTGACTCTGTAAAATGTTCATTATCTTGGGAGGGATGTGCACATTTTGTTTATATTTTTCTGCCTGTTTGGGCTTTGAAGGCAAGGCATCTGGGCTGGCCTGAACGACATGGAGGGCATACGGTTTGGGCTTGACTCGAATAGCGTGAAGTGTGGGTCGCTTGGGCCTAGGATCAACAGTTGGATTTTTTTTTTTATTAGCACCCTACGACCTCTTTTAAAAGAATTCCTGCAAAACTTGTTTGTGACGGAGAAAACATTGCACTTTCCTAATATTAAGATATAAATATTGATATCGATGATCTTCTGCCATTTTTATACTTTTGATATTTAAATAGTGATTCTGTTTCAAAATATTTTTTTATTTAAAAATACATATATTTTTTATTTTTTAAAATTTATTTTTAACATTATTATATTAAAATAGTATAAAAACGCAAAAAATAAAAAATAAAAAATTTCTTTTTGTTCAAAAACACTTTTGAAATGTTAAAACTCCTATTATGCTCCCATTCTTTCTTACAAGTTTTCCTCATCTCAACTTTTCTTTAAATACTAACATGAACAAATGCCAGTAATCAAAACAAACTCGAAGAAAAATACTAACTATTTACATCATAACATTAATTTTCATGAGATTTTAATAAGATGCGTGCTCTCATATTATTAATACTATTTAAACTTACTGCAGTAGAAATTTATTTTATTTAAATATAAAAACTAGTTTAATCATCGTCTTCATTCATGTCCCATGTAGATTTTGGTGCGAATTCAAACAAATAGAATAGAAAATTCTGCATGGGTTTGCTAAACCATTATTTTCCCTCCAATCTGCGAAGAATGGCCTGCCTAATAACGGTGTATCAATTGCTTGTATGCTTCCTTATTCTGGGAGTAATAATCAATCTCCGCCTGCAAAGAATTCACAGAAAACCATGAGAACTTGCATCATGCAGGAATTTAAGAAGATATCAGAGCAGCCTCTCCTTTATTGTACTGTGCAGCTTGGAGGGTCCAAAGCATTATTGTGAACAGCTTTCTCGATCACTAGGTGCAAGTCAGCACTTATTTTGTTTCAAAGCAACTTCTAGGACCATTTCTACATAATTGTTACAACAAATTTGAAATAAAATTGTTTTTTAGACACCCGAGGCAACTGAAATCCCGCCTCGATGTCCTTAGTTTAACTAGTAAACCCAACATCGTCCATCTATACCATAGCAGATCCTCACTGATTTTATGTCCTTGCATATTACTATTTGTTAAACCAAAACAAGACCTGTAATGGTCTACTGCTCAAAAATACCATTATTCTAGATGATAAATCCAACATTTATGACAGTATCACCACCGTTTGGTCGAAACTGTTACAAGCAAACCAAAACTGAAGGCTTCATTTAAGCATGCACTTCCTGAACAACTCAATTAAGGGAAAAACTAGAGCAGCTGTAAGAATTAGCCCAAGATGGATCAAGGGCTTCAACCCCCATTTAAGACTCAGCTGATAAAGTAGGCTTCCAGGATTTCCATGCCAAATTGAGCTTGAGAAATAAGAGATTCTAATATTTTATTCAGATTCTTAGTGAGTAGGTTCAGCATCATCATTCAAAATGATCTTTGTAGACATACCTTGCGAACTCCTTTTATAGCAACCAAAAGCTTTTCCCCAATAAGATCCTCCAAAACACTGTCTTTCTTAAGAGCTTCTAGAGATTCAGGAAGTGATTGAGGCAATCTAGGAAGGTTTGCACAGAGAGAAGGGTTTTTATCTGTTTCAATGTCAAGAATGAATACATTAGATGCCAGTACAATTTTCTTCAAGAACAGGAGCAGAGGCAAAGGAATATCACTATGCAAAATCAGCTACACAGGGATGTAAAAATTGAGCTCAAGTCAATGTTTGAGATAACGTGTAGAGAAAGAAACACATATGCAGATTTAGGAGTTCACCCAGGCCTTTAATTTAGCAATTAATGTACAACTTTTCAGTTTTTCCAAATGGTAAAGAAAGAATAAAATTTGTAGTAAAAAAGAAAAATGAGTTTACGGAGTGACCAATAGCAATATGGATAAACAAAAATGTTAGAAGGTCGAAGGAATGACCAAAAAATAATGGTTGAAGTAGTGCAGAAAAATCCTTATGCCAAAAAAAAAAGGCAGTTGCGGAATTTTATATCAAGCTAGATTGTACAGCACATTACTGGTGATAAAAAGTTTGCTTGTGCAGAAAGCCTTTATTAAAGAACCACAGGGGAAGTGAATAAAAATACAGATCTTGAGTTCTAAGAGACTTGCTCAAGTGCTAACCACTAAGGAAGTGGAAATTCATTGGTGTGTGGAACACTGACAAAAGCTTGTCAGTCTACTGCCACACTAGGTATCAGTGTTCCACAAGAAAACCACTTTCTGCGACGTTGTTCACATTTATGGAATTAAAACCAACCTTTTGACTAAAAAAAGTAACACTGAATTTAAAAATTCACTAGCTAGATGCCATGAGAATAACTCGTGTTAATTAAGCTCAAAACAAAAAATACAAATGAAGCAATTCCATAAAAGCTTACTTCATGTCTGGAATTATCAAAGATGAAATAAACTTACCAATAGGTTCAGGCAGTCGAAGGTGCTTTCTAAGGCCATCTATGCCAGCAGCGCCTATAGCAGCCAAGCCCAAGTATGGATTTGCACATGCATCGAAAGATTTAATTTCAAAGTTGCTCACCAAACCATCTATGATACCAGGTGGGCAAGCAGTTCTTAATGGAGCTTCCCTGTTTTCTTTCCCCCAACACTGGTATGCCCCACTCCATGTGTTTGGTTGTATTCGATCATAACTACAGACACCGGCAATTGGATGGGATATAAATATAGTGTACAAGGAGAAAATTTCCAGCAAGTACCATTGAGTAACAACCTATTTAGAGTAGCATTGAGAACGTTAAGATTCCCACAAGTTGTGCATCCAAGATGGAAAGGTGCACATGCACTTGGCTGTTTCAGTTAAAGTCCTTTGGAATCTTACTCGAATATAAGACCTAAAACTGAAATTTGATTGGCAAACTAAAAATGCAGTATTCCTATGTTAGGAAATACATTAGAGGAGACTATAAGCTTAAGTTTTAGCAAGAAAACCCCTCATGTCAATTATCCATTACGAGAATGAGAAAACACATCAATTAGAAGATTAGGAATCACAAAGAACCAACATAAAATATAAAAAAGACAACCTATTTGGAATTGGTGCTGTGAAGGCCAAAATCGAAGGAAGATGATGCAAAACCCCGGCCATAAACTCCTCTCCAATGCTTGAAATCCCATGCTTGGAAGATCCACCAGATGCCATAAAAACATTTTCTCCATTTCTCAACAAACTAATGTGCACATGGGATCCAGAACCAATGTCATCTAATGCAAGCCTAGAGAAAAAGCAAATGTCTTTAGATTAAGATTAAGCAGAGCTTAAAAAATATAGCCAAGTAAACTTATAATGTCCATTGTCGGAGCATCCAAACTAAGAAGATTGTATTAAATCATAGTCAATAGTTTTGCACAAGGTATGGTGATACTTTGACTTCAATAAAAACAAAATGAAACAACTATTCAAGCGAAATAGGTAAAGCATATTGATGATTCCTATATTAAAATGAAGTTATCATTTTCAAATCAATACTTGTCATTCAGCGAGCATCTTCTTATATTCAAAACTCCAATAGTAGAAAAAGTATTTTTTCCAGTCTCATACTGTGAACAATACCATATAAAAAGAAAATAGTGAACCTACTTTGGAACAAAAGTTGCCAATAATCCATGTTTCCTTGCAATAGCCCTAATAACTTCACGGGTATATATTAAGTTGTCAGCAGAGAGTGGGCAGGTTGTGTGTCCCATGGCCAATTCAAACTGACCTTTCCCAGCTTCTGCATGTAACTGTATGAACATACCAAAATGAGAGGGGGGGCAAAAGGACAAGAAGAGAGAAAAGGACTTTTAATGAAAATTAAAGACTATACATTATTCAATATTTTTCTACGGAAAACCAAAACTGTTCTTCTTCTCAGTCTATTGGAATGCATAATTGAGAAAGCTTTTATACGATAACAGAAATGTATAAGCTTCAGTAAATCATTTCCCAATTTTTTAGTAGTGAAACTGCATAACTAAAGCACTATGAGTCTATGTGAGCTGTTTTGGTGGGGCAATCATTGAAGACTGGTCTATAGAAATAGAATGTGCTGGAAACAACAGTTTGAACTGCTTTGTCTTAGGTGGTTTTTAAATTCATATGCATTTTTTTTTTATAATCAGTGTTCTAGTAGTCTGTTTGATTCAATGTCTTATTTTCATTTGTGTCAAATTAAGGAATACAACTGAGTTTCTAGATTTATTTTGAAGGCTTGGAGCCTAGAATTTTTCTCCTTCTCCTGTTCTTCTATTTTTCACTTTGCTTGCTTCAATAATCGGATAAAAGCTACTGTTCACAGCCTATTCCTAACCTATTACTTCTAAAACAAGTCTTATTCAACCTTAATTCCACATTGATTTTAGTATCATTCAACTAAGTCATTGGCAACCACTTTATGGTGTGATTTGAATTCCTATGGTGAGCCCTGATTTTTCCTTTCTGTGAACAGTTCTTTTAGTTGAGAGCAGTGGTTAAGGCATTTTGTATCAACACTCAAACATGAAACAGTCAGACATGTCTAACTACCAATAATGGCAACATATAGTTGGCATACTTCTGGTTTATTGAAAATGCTTCTAGAATTTGAATCTGTTAACAACGTTTGAGTTGTCTACAATACCTGCTCCACTGTAATATCCAAGGAATGAAGAGCACCAACTATTTCATCAAGTATAGGGGAAACTAAATCAAATGATGCTGTAGAGCAGTAGGGAGCTGAGTCAATGGGCACCCATTCTTCTTTCCCTTCCCTGAAAAAGATTTTCTGCTTCAATTTAACAACAAATGTCACAGCCAATTTGATGCTTAAAGGACAAAAGGTCATTTACCATGATACACTCTTCAAGAGCACAAACTCATTTTCAAAACCTGCATCCATTACCTGAATATAGGCACTAGAAAATCAGATGACAGATATCTAATATGAAAATATAAAATAAAGTACTTCCCATTTATAAGTATCAAAGATATAAATGCCGGACATACCAAGTCGAACTCATCCTTTAAAACTTTTAAAACCCTTCGTAAGGCCTCTCTTGGGCAATATTCCCAAGGTTCACCAGGTCTAAGATGCATGTCAGCCAAAACCATTTCCTGCCGTTCCATCCTATAGTGGAAGAAACAGTATTAGTACAAATAGAGAGCAATTATAAGCATTTTCAAATCCCCTCAATAGACACTAAGGGAACACAAACTGAGATTTTTAAATTATATGTGAACTAATTATAACCTAGGAACATTTGTAAAAAGTATTTCTACACCATCTTCTCCTTGCAAATTGGTTATGCTGTTGAATGAGCAATCTGCAACATTTTGATTTTCTGCCAAACAAATGTGACTTTCAGCTAAATCAGTGACTCAAGATAAATAAGTGGTCGCCCAATACTTGTAATTTTTTTTAGGAACTTAATATTGTTTATTGTAGGGATATAAGGTGGTTTTTCGAATGAAATGGAGAAGTGAGACAACCACCATAGCAGTTCTAGGATACGAAGAGGACAGCTGCCAATGCTGTTCATTCAGGATGACATCATATTAGTTTTAATTTCTGCGGTCCTTTTGTGAGATAGGATGTAGGATAGCACCTTGCATCCCTATGGTGCAGCTTTTTTAGGGCTTTTAGAGTTGTTTCCCCATCTGATATTCAATTTTAGAACTCTTGTCTTGATTTCTTGTTCCTTTTCTTTATTGGAGGATGTCCTCCTCGCCAAATTGACAATGCACCTCTTTTCTTTCTAATCAAAAGCTCTTTTATTTTAAGAAATAGCAAATTAACTTCTCTAAGGACAACCTTATATTTTTTTGTGGCCTGAGTTGATAAAAGTCAGGCACAAGTATCTGGTGATCAAGAACATGCAATATCCAAGTGGAGTGCCTTTGCCTAGGGATCTGATAATGAGAATAAAAAAGTGGAACTAGAGCATAAATTGTTCTCTCTGGAAATCTTCAGTCAGATGCCTGATCTGGTCTGTACTAGGTCCTTGAGCACTAATTTTTCACAGGCATATTGACATGTTTTAGTTGCAAATGAAAATTTAAAACACAGAAAGTGCATGGAAATACATGACAGCATAAAATAAAACACCAGTGACAATCTCAGATGTAGAAATAGTACCATGGAATTTTCTTTCTGGTTGTTACGTCAGGTATTAGTCTGATCTCACCTACTCCAGTAAGACCAGTCTCATCTGCTGGAGAATCAGCAGCTGAACTCATCCCCATAGACGCATGAGTCAAGCCGACACCGTTCTTCCTAACAATGTCACTGAAGCGCTTTACTGGAACAGCCTGAAAAGACAAATGGAAATTAAAACTATAAAACTAACTATGCTAGAAGACTAATAGTGAAGTCTAGAATGCTTTCAAGTTTTCCCATATGTCACACACCAAAGGAAGTTTATAATTCTTTTCTATGCTTCCTTAAAAAATCTCTCATGGAATCATGACAAAGGCAGAACCAAGCTACGGGAAAGCACTATCAAAAATCCAAATTTAAAAATAAAACTTACACGACATCGGTGCTGTCCAGAGGTGTCAACCCACATGACACGAACAAGTGAACTGCTGTTTTCTAGAGCTCTACTCTCAATCTTCACAGGGTTGACAGAAACAGTATCCTTTGAACTAAAAGCATTTGCATCCACATTAATCTTGTAAAATTTAATAGCATTTAGAGCAAAAATGTCTTTAGCTGCTTCAATAGCTTCAGCTAATGTGAGATCACCATCAATGCATGCATCACGTAGAACAGAAAATAAACATTCGCGTGCTTTCTTTGCACCTGAAAACGCATGAGCAATAGTTTTAAATGATAATCTTTATAAAGCTTCCAAGAAATATGGCAACTCCATAAGTTTATTAGAAGGAAAAAAGCATGGTCTTTCAAACTTCCTAATTTACAAAACCAAAAAATACAGGTACCCCATCGATGCTTCCACATGCTCATTTTCCTACAAACTAATTTGGCAGTGATGTATGTATGCATCAATGACTGATCACTCCACTAACAAGGGAGCATATCAGCATGCAGAAATGTTCCAAGGACAACAGAAGCCTTTGCTTGGGATCGAGTATTTTCCTTACTTTTCTTGAAGGAAGATTGATCCTAAGTTAAACAAGAACAAATCCCTAACCATGTGCAATTTTTTGAAATATTCCTAGCTGTCACCTCCACCATAATGAAGTGAAAATATATGAAATACTAGTCTTGTAGAGATTGAGAAACATCCAATGATATGAAACATAAAGAAAATATATTCTAACATGGTTGCCACAGGAGTCTAGTATAAAACTTGTATCTTATGTAACCATAGATAGATACATTTTGGACAGTAAATTAGCTATTTTCTTACATAAAGGACACAAAAATTGATAAAGTATGTTAATCCTAAGAAATTAGGCCACAGTCCAACATCATCACATACAATAAGACACAAAAGGAACAGTGCATCTACTTTATAGTCATGTGCAGAACACTTACAAAATAAACTACAGACTTTAGATCGATGAAAGTTCAGGCAAAACATGCATTATTATCAAGACAGGATATAATATCCATTCACAAGAAAATAAACAAACCTAAGTAGTAAGTTTCAGGAAATGCATAGCCATCTGTGCTGAACATAACCTGCAGGTTCGTTGACATTGACATCAAGCATCATTAGTATAGACAAACTTCATGAACATCATTGGAAAAGAACAAATAAAACTCATTGAAGATAGAGTTCTGAAATGTGTAAACTAATCACTATGTACAGAATCCATTTTTTCTGTATTTTCTCAATAGGGACTGTTGTCACCTTCTTTATTGGGGCTAATTCCAAAAGTTCATTGACAGAAGATATCATGCCTTGGACACTGAGTTTAGGAACAGCCAATCCAAAGTCAAGGTACACCTGAAAGTAAAGACATTGGATCATTTCACAAGAATTTGTGGGCAAGCATCGTAATTACATGTATAGAAAGTAAAAAGAATTCATTGGAAACTAATGATTTCACCTGGGGATAAACAGAGGCAAGGTATGATGCTTCCTTTGAAAATGGGTATGAAGCATGTAAGAGAACAACTCGACACTTGGAAAATCTCTCATCCTCAAGAAGCATTCGAAGATGAAGAGGATTGGACAACCGTAAATCCAAATCTTTGTCTCCAAAACTAAATTTGAGAAAGAATAGTTATTTAATAATTAAAAAAAATGTAGGAGCATTTAGATTATCAATTCCTTGTCTTAGCTATAAATAGGGAAACGAAAATAATGATTACATGTGGATCAAGCTGAATCCATCCACCGCACCCACAGAAACTAACAGTTTCCTTTAAACTATTTAGTTACGGCCATTAGAATTTACATGGCAATACTTGAATGAATGAGGTCCTTAACATTAACTTCAAAATTAAAACTATTAAGCTTCACATATTGGGTTTTCAGCTCAATGGTACTCTTGCCAAGCAAGAGAGTGAGGTCTCAAGTTCATGTCCCACCTTTGTCAATTCATCACTGATCTCAATAAATAAATAAATATATAAACAACAGTCAGCTTTGGACTGAAGTCTAGGTTTCCAGTTCCTTTTCCATAATTCCCAGAAATAATCAGAGCACAAGTGCAACTAGTTTAACAAAGCCAAAAATCTTTTTTACCCGGTGTGTATCTGCATCGGCAAGTCAAAGCTTAGAGAAACCTCTAGACTCAGCGAGAAAATATAGTCGATAAAGCTTTTGTTTGCTATGCGAGTAGGGTTCCCATCTGCAAAGAAGAATGGATCAATTATTAAATGCAATAATGGTAGAACAGAAAAATCCACATTTCACACTCACCACGTAAAACTTCAGTTAGGCCTTTCTCAGCATCTTTTCTAGCAACATTTGTATTAATTTCTAGACCACTGCGGTATGCAGCTATGCTTTTCAAACCAACTATCTTATCAGCAACTGTAAGAGATTGTAAGAAACTAACAGAAAAAAAGGACAGCTCTACTTATAACCATTAAAACATAAAATAGCATATGCACAAAAATGCCCACAGCTAACTAAAAGGATATGATTTCAATTTTCTAACAAAAGCTTCAGTGAACTTGTCCAGTGTCCAGCCATCTGGTATCTCCTGTAAAAACACAGAATAAAAAGAACAGCCTCATAAGACCCTAAAATTAAAAGGGCCATAGAGACACTGATGACTGCATATAAAAATTCTGAATTTTTAACAAATAAAATAATACCATTCCATCAAAAAAGAAAATAGGTAGTGATTTTAAGAAAAGAAAATAATAATCAGAGATCAGAAAAAAAAATTAAGAAACCAGTCAAGGGTCATTATTAATTTCTACCTCTTGATCAAAATTGAACTCAAGGTTTATATATTAATGCCTCATTGGCCTAGATATTAATGCCTGCTTCATAATACACAACCACCATTAAAACAAAAAGGTATGACCCCAACAACCCTTGAAAGCTACAAAGAATTAATATCACAGACTGGCTTAAATACTGACGACATTAATTTAGTGCAAAATATAAGAGTATCTCACACTATCAAGAATTTCCTCAGCTAAGGTTTCAATTCTCAAAATTCGACCAACAAAAGGAGCCAAACTCCTGTGCCACTCAATACCAAGCTTCTCATCCAATTTCAGTCCATCGTCAATCAATATAGCAGATATCCTCGCAGCTTCAAAGCATTTCAAGCTACTAGATTCCAACCCTGACGATCTGCGATATTTTTCAACACCTTTCAATGAATTCTCACAGCCATACAACTCCGCAATCTCCCTCACATTTCTCTGCCAAAAACAAAATAAACCCATAATTATTATCATTATGATTACATAAAAAAAGAAATACGTGAAGATATACGTGTTATTTTTGTCCGTGTGAGGAGGGTACCTTGAAGGAGAGGGAGTGAGGGGCAAAGGACAAGGCAGCGGTGCCAGTGGCTTCAGTGAAGGCATTGATGAAAGAAAATGAAGAATCGAGAGCTACAATGTTGTGAGCATGAGCGTCTACTAATCCCACCTTCTCTATTGCTTCTCTTAACTCTGAAAACTCCATTTTCTTAATTTCTTGTGTGTGTCTGTGTATTGCCTGTTTATCTGACCAGAGGTAGAAGAAGCGGTCCTTTTTGTGTTCGGTTTTGGACCTTTTTCCAGTTCAGTTATTAGTTGTGCCCAATTCTATGTAAGGAAATTAATAATTAATTATAAAAACGTGACCTTATAAGCTTAGATTGACTTTTTCTAGCCTTCTCTGTCAGGCATGGCCTTATTTGTCAATAAATCTCCAGTTGGTCTAAAAATGCGCGTCAGATATTTTGAGGGATATTCATAATTATCTTATAAAAATAAAATAAAAGGTGATTTCCCATAAAATATTTTTCAAATGTTCTCATGTTTAGTTATAAAAAAATTAATCAATAAAATTTATTTTACAGCAAAAAAGTTCAAATTTTAAATAAAAAATATTATCCAGTTTAAATATTAAAAAATAAAATGTCAATAAAATATTATATGAGTCTCTAGTGATTTAAAAAACTTATTTTTAACTATATTAAGTCTCATGTGATGCATAATTATGTATACAATGAAAAATGAGAATAGCTTCTATATAATGAAAAAAATTTAATTTTTTAAAAAATATTTTTAAAACAAAAAATAAACAGGAAAGGTTTTTCAAGTGAAGCCTGGAACTAGGGCACGTTCACTTAATTATGGACAGATGTCAGCTCATCTGAAGTGCCTTGACATGTGTACTGGGCTGCTCCAGTACCTGCCACAGCTTCCAAGGAAGACACCATTGACCAGCCAGGTGGCCTGGGCCATGCTGTACATCAATTTTTTTTAATAAAAATAATATGTTGGGTTTATCTATATAGCTAGATTCAATCTTGGATTTCACTGTAACATTAAATCCAAGAATATTAAATTTGGATCAAACTACTTTGCAAAGCTAAGCTAAAACATATTAAGTGCGTGTTTGCAGTGTGATTGCGGTAATTTTTTAAATAATTTTTCGTGTCAAAATATATACTAATGATATTTTTTTATTTTTAAAAAATTATTTTTACCATCAGCACATTAAAACGATCCAAAATATACAAATTATATTAAATTTTAACAACAAAAAAAATTCAGATTTTTTTGAAACGCAGCCGCAGCCGCGTTCCCAAACAAGCTCTAAGTCTCGTAAACTTGTTTGACCCAGACACTTAAAGTATAACAGTAATATCATGTCCTAGTATCTAGAATGACAGTGATATCATGCTCCGGTAAAATTCAAATTAATTATTTTATTTTTAATTATTTTTTAATGTCGAATACATTTTATGAAAAGAAAAGAAAATTAAATAATCTCAGCCTCTACTGCATGATTAACAAAAAAAAATTTGACAAGGATAATTTTTTTATTACACTTCTAATTGACAATATCCTATATCTAGATAAACAGTAAAATCGTATATTATATAATTTTATCTCAGTAGTGCCTGTATCTTCTATCCACCAAGAAGGGAAAAAAAAAAGATAGATAGATGTGAAGATTGAGTTGTTAGAAAATGTTGGGAAATGTAGGCTAATCCAGGTTTTTAAAAAATTTAAATTTTTGTTTTTTGGTTAAAAAATAATTTTTTTTGTATATTTTAAATTATTTTGATATATTAATTTTAAAAAATAAAAAAATATTATTTTAAAATATTTCAACATAAAAATCATTTTAAAAAACAATAATAACTATGTTCCCTGACATCTTTTGAATTCGAACCATCTATAGCAGCACTCCATATCTTGTTTTATAAGGCCTCCAAAGACAGAAGTATGGAAAATGGAAGGAAAAAAATATATATATATATATATATCTGTGTGCGCGTGTGGGGAAATAAAGAATCGAAGAGGGTCTATCCGACTTTCATCATACTATTATTATTATAGAATACTTAAAGGTAAAAGGTGTGGATGAATTATTATAGATTGACACTTTTCGTATACTCAAAAAATACTGTGTATTTACTCTTTATATTCTAATAATTCAATTTGGTCTTCAAAGTCTTTTTTTTGTATGATTTGATTCTGATTTAAACCTAATTACTTTTAATTTCTTAGACAATGATAAAATTAAAAGAAAATTGTGAAATAAAAAAGTATCAAACATTGATGGTATAGATTTTACAAAAAAATATACTTAGATCCTCAATCTTTAAAAATAACAATATTTATTAGATTTTCAATATTCATTTTTAATATAAACACTTGTTTTAATTATTTTTAGTTCCTCGTTAGACAAATAAAATAAAAATAGGTGCTGGATTCTGATGATTAAAAAAAAAAATTCACCATTCACACTATTTTTAACTACTGAAATGATTTTTCTTGATATTCATTTTTAACTATTAAAATATTTTTTTTTGTTGGTATTCACTGTTTTCATATAATAAAAAAGAATTTGATAGTGTTTTTAAAACCTCTAATTTACCTAAAAAAATTGCGAGAAGCTGCATGGTGCATTCATTCACGGTAAAAACACCAAATTAGTAATTTAATATATCAGCAATGTCTATCGTGGTTTTTTGGTGGGAAAAAAAACACAAATAGAGCATATGCAGGCGCAAGAGCACATGTGATCTAGAGCATTTGAAAATAGAGGTCAATTTCTATTATAAAAAAAGTTAAAATTATTTTTGTTAAAAATTTATTGTTTTATATTTTGGATCGTTTTGATACACTAATTTTAAAAAAAAATTAAAAAAAATATTATTTTGATGCATTTCAACATAAAAAACATTTTGAAAAACAACCATAACCACACTTTTAAACATGCCCGTACTGGAGGATTGTGAGCCTAATTAATACATACAAGCCTTCAAGTTCAAGCAATGACGTTGTTTGGCCCACGCTAACTATTTAACACTAGGTTGGCGGCCAACTCTATTTAGGGACTCGCACTACGTCGTGGTTTAATTTTTTTATATAAAAAATATTAATAACAAATTAAGATTTATAAGTGTTAAATTTATCTATAACACTAGATTTAAAAAAGTATCAGGTCTGATTACAATGTCGGATTCAGATCCAAGAGTCTTAAGCCAGGTAGGGCTGCAAGACCTAAAAAACTTGGAATCGATGCCCCTATCAACCCAAGCAACTTGGGTTCAGCATCCCTTTCTAGCTTCAAGTTACTTGTGTCTCGAATGGGATGTCAGACCTAAGTTAACAGCAAAAGTAGTAGTAGTAATAATTGATTTTACTCTTCAAATTAAATCTATGTTTTTTTTATAGTAATAATATTTATTTTAAATTTAATAATTTTTATAATATAAATAATAATATTAAACTTGTTTGGCCCAAGTTTTTATAGTTTTTAATCGCTTCAAATAAAATTTATGGTTTTTCTTCGATAGTAATAATATTTTTTTCAAATTTATTAATGATGATAATAATAATATGAAATTCATCTAACCCAAGTTCTTATAGTTTTTAAGCCCTTCAAATCAAATTTATGGTTTTTCTTCAATAGTAATAATATTTTATTTCAAATTTATCAATGATGATGATGATGATGATTTTTAATTTCACCCTTCAAATCAAATCTATGGTTGTTTTTCAATATTAATAATTTTTTTTTCAAATTTATTAAATATTATATTAATAATATTAATTATAATAAAAATAAATAATATTTTTAATATTAATAATAAAATTTTTAATATTAATAATAATATTAAACTTGAATGACTCAAGTTTAAGTGGATATGACTCCAACGCCAGACCCAAGAACTTTAAGCTCCTTTTAAACGTTAGACCTCAGAGCCTCGGGTCTAGTTGCAACGCTGAAGCCAAGAGCTTTGGGTCCGGATGACAAACTCCAGAGCCTTAGGTCCGAACGCCGGACTCTAGAGTCATGGGTCAGGCGTGACTGCAAGACCCAAGCGACTTGGGTGTGGTGACCCTTTCTGGCCCCAAGTTATTAGGGTTTGAAAAGACATGTCAAACCCAAGTTAATAATAAAAGTAACAATAATAACAACAATAACAATAATGATAATTGATTTACCCATCAAATCAAATCTATATTTTTTTATAGTAATAATATTTATTTCAAATTTAATAATATTTATAATAATAATAATAATAATAATAAACTTCTCTAACCCAAGTTTTATAGTTTTTAATCTCTTCAAATTAAAGTTGTGTTTTCTTCAATAGTAATAATATGTTATTTCAAATTTATTAATGATAATATTTTTTTTAATTTTATTTTACCCTTCAAATCAAATTTATGGTTATTTTTCAATATTAATAATATTTTTTCTATATTTATTAATTATTATACTAATAATATTAATTATTATACTAATAATATTAATTATAATAAAAAATAAGAATACTTATAATACAAATAATCATATTTTGAATATTAATAATAATATTAAACTTGTCTGACTCAAGTTTAAGTGGGCATGGCTATAAAGCCAGACCTAAAAACTCTGGGCTCCTTTAAAACGTCAGACCTAAAAGTCTTGGGTCTAGCTGTAACGTTGGATCCAAGAGCTCTGGTTTCAAATACAAAACCCACGAGTTTTGGGTCCGGATGCTGAACCCTAGAGCCTTGGGTCCTAGTGCGAACCTAAAAGACCTATATCGGACGCCGAACCCAAGATCCTTTAGCCAGGTAGGGTTGCAAGACACACGTGACTTGGATCAAACGCCCCTTTCTAGCTCGAAGTTACTTTGGTCTGGAAGGAAATGTCAGATGCAAATTAATAATAATAATAACAACAATAATAATTGATTTTACCCTTCAAATTAAATCTATATTTTTTTTAATAGTAATAATATTTATTTAAAATTTAATAATATTAATAATAATATTAAACTTGTCTTGGCCAAGTTTTTATAGTTTTTAATCCCTTTAAATAAAATTTATAGTTTTTCTTTGATAGTAATAATATTTTTTTCAAATTTATTATTGGCAATAATAAACTCATCTAAGCCAAGTTCTTATAGTTTTTAATCCCTTCAAATCAAATTTATAATTTTTCTTCCATATTAATAATATATATTTTTTCAAATTTATTAATGATAATAATAATAATAATAATAATTTTTAATTTCATCCTTCAAATCAAATTTATGGTTGTTTTCAATATTAATAATATTTTTAAAATTTTTATTAATTATTGTATTAATAATATAAATATAAATATTTTTAATATTAATAATAATATTAAACTTGTCTGACCCCTGCGGCGTTTTTCAGCCCCTACGGGGATGTGCAGACCCAGGCGTAGGTCAGTAGACCTAGGTAAACCCAGACGTGCAGTCTGCTATCTAGGTGTGTGGGTCTAGCCCTAACGCCTAGGATTTGGCCGACATGTCTGACTCTAGTGTTAGGTGTCTATCAGCCATGCTATTCCTCAGCGCCAGACCTCAAAAAATCCGAATTGTTCCAAACCATCTTTTCAATGCTAAATGTATCACATGGAAAAGACAATCTCACCTCCAATTGTATGCTCAACAAGTTTTTTTTGTTAAAGACAACCACTTCATTACACTACTCAAATCCATAGTGTTTTGTATCTTGGTGAATAATATATAGGTGAAAAGTGAAAACTCCACACCATTTAGCTTTTGTTACAATGTGATATGCTGCTGTTAAATAATTTTATTTTTTAGAAGAAATAAATATGTAGACTTTTTCAATATGTTTTTTTTTCATTAAAAAATTCATAATAAAAATTAAAAAGCTTGTGCATACATCTAATTAAATAAATCAAGACTAAATTAAAAAAATAATAATAGATTAGCTTTTGTTACAATGTGATATGCTGCTGTTAAATAATTTGACTTTTTAGAAAAAATAAATATGTAGACTTTTTCAATGTGTTTTTTTTCATTAAAAAATTCCTAATAAAAAATTAAAAAGCTTGTGCATACATCTAATTAAATAAATCAAGACTAAATTAAAAAAAAATAGATAGTTTAGATCAAGATATTTGATCTCACAAAAAGGATCATTTATCTAACCATGTTTAATAACTTTATTTCTTTAAATAAATTTTTTATTTAATCAAATGATTATCCATGCCACTAAAATATAAAAAAGTTATTAACAATAACTAAAGACTATACTAAAAAATAGAAATATAGATGTAGATCAATATATTTGATATCGCAACACGAGTCGTGTATCCAATTTTGTCTAATAGCTTCGTATCATAGAATAAATCCTTCATTTAATCAAATTATTATAGAATTGGCTCACACTACGTCACAGATTAGAGCAAAAATGATTTTGAACATAAAAAAGTTTAGGCATCGATAACGTGTTTTCTAAAAAATGGATTTAAACCATGAATTCAAAATCAACTACAAACTAGACAATGATTTTATCTAATATTGAGATATAAACATATTGGATTTATCTAGATTAACTTGAGTTGATCTGTGAAACCCGCAAGAATAATCTTGCAAAAAAACAAATCGGGAAGCTTAGTCCCCAGTTAACTTAATGTCGAATGACAAAATTGGTAAAATGCAACACTTAATTAAAAAACAACAACTCAAGTGAATTCGAGTCAACTAACTAAACTTATGATATAGTTCATGCATGTCACAAAAATCAATATATTTCTTATCGTAGATATTATTTACATTGAATTAGACGACAATAAAGCATTTTAGATTTTTTTATATGAAATATTTTTTAAAAGAAAAAAAACTAGGCATATAGGTTGAGATAGCTAAAATAGATAATTGATAACAAAAAGTGAAATTATATTTATTTAGTTTTAAGTTAAAAAAATGCATTATCGATTACAAAGGTGAAGTTTTATTTTAAATCATGGGAAAAAATGCATAAGACAACAAAAAAGAAAAAAAAATAGCCCTAGCAGTTTGGCTTCACCAATCAAACATGTGATCCGGGTCATGGACTCAATCATGTTTAATATGTTTTTTCTTCTTAAATTTATTTTTAACTTAACTATAAAATTAAAAAATAAGGATAAAAAAATAACTCATGCACGCAAACCTGTGGGTTAACGCGTTTGAGCCTTTGAAAGGAGGAGCTCAGGCCCGTATGCCTTTATTTTTTTCTTTTGAAGGGGCAAACAACTTATTGTTTTGAAAAAAAAAACAAACAACGTGTCATCTGCCAGCCCAGATTGCAACCACCATTATGGTGGCTGGAAAATTGGGGCAATTGGGTTTTTTGCTTAAAAAACCTAATTTTTAAGTTGTTTCAACCCAAAAATGATTTCTCAACACCCTTAGAAATCAATTCAGAAGTTGTCCAAAAACCTGAGATCAAATCTGGTTAAATTTGTCTTCCTCAACTTAATTCTAGTTTTCAAGCAACATTGAGGTTCTAAATAATAACCATCAAACTCATTTCATCTCAGAAAATCTATGGACACCGAGAACAACTATTTTGATGATCAAAAGTGGCATAGGCGATGACTGTCTCTCAATGTCAGAATTTGACAATCTATCTCTTCTCTTTAAAAAAAACTTTTTACACCAAAACTGAATTGCAAAAAAATTGAGGGACTGGATGGGTATAATCTCTAAAGTTAGATGAATCAACTGAGCTTTTTGCAAGAACTTTGAACCCCCTATCCATTTTTTACACTCTTTCCACATTGGTCCTCCTACTTTCAATCTTGTTTTTTTTTCAACAAATATGAATTAATTGTCTTTTAATTTTGTCATGAAACAAAGCAATAGCTTAAAAAAAAAGTTTGAGGACCTAAATATTTTTTTTAAAATATTAAGTCCATTTGACAGGCTCTACTACGCAAATGTCCATAGTTATTCTCACACACATTTAGTGTTTTCTATAATTTTTCCTGGTTATAGTACCCCTCCACTCTATAAACGCAATAGAGTTGTTGGTTATAACCTTTTGCCCCTTATAAATTGCATAGGAAAAAACTTCTTTTTATTTTTCATGACGATTCATGTATTTTAATTTTTTATGGGTTAGTTAATAACGAGGGGAGAGGATTAACATGGTACTCGATAGGCAGCCAAGTAGAAGCAGATTAATGGAGTGTTTGTTTTTGTGATATAACATGCTTCTTAAAATGTTTTTTAAATTGTTTTTTGATATAAATATTTTTAATGTTTTTAGAAGATTTTTGTGTTAGGTGTCCAAAAAAAATAATTTTTTTTTTGTTGTTGAGACAAAACCAAACACACATGAAGCATTAGAAATTTACTGTTGAGAGTTGAGACATGTCAATAAGCTAAATATGGTCAATTGTTTGTTAATGATAGCTTTTACAGATTATGAATAGCATAATCCATGATTATATCTCATTATGAATGAGCTCGTGTTATGTTGTGGGCCACATTGTTTTCCATAAAAAATGATGTTTGTGCGATGCAAATGCATTTTAAAAAAATAAAATATATTAACGATTTGAGTTATAACACCAATTGAGATTAATAAATTAATTTTATTTTAATTAGACAATAAAAAAATAATGATATTAATCAGACATTTTTTTTAAAACAAAGATCACAATACCTTGAAAAAACAAATACGATGTGAGCATAAAATTGGATAAAAAAATTAGGCAGAGTCAACAAACACTGAAAAACATAACGGGGGAAAAAAATAACTACACAAAATAATCTAAAATAAAAAACAGTAATTAAAAGAATGAGGGTGAAAACTGAAATAAAAAATAAATTAGAGGGAAACTATTTTTGTTACTAGAGGTTTAAATCAAAAAAGAAAAATAATTCAAAGAAAAAGAAAAAAAATAACAAGGATAAAAAAACAGCACACTATAAAGTTGGATTGAAGGGTGAGGTTAAAAACAATAAAACTTTTATGAAAAAGTTAATAATAATAAAAAAAAAATCCAAAGACAAAAAACCAAATAAAAAAAGGAATATATGAAAAATTAAAATCGAAGGACTACATAGAAAATAAATAACACTTGTACAACAAGGGCAAAGGACAAAAAAATAAATTAAAAGAAAAAAGGATACAAATTTTCATTTGGAGGGTTAAATTGAAGAGAAACATAACTCCAATAAAAAATAAAAATAAAAACTGAAAATGAAATTTGGACTGAAGGGTGAAATTGAGAAAAAAAACTTTTATAAAAGGGTCAACTAAAGAAATCACAAATAAAAAAATAAGGATCAAATTGAAAAGTATAATATATTACAAATCGGAATTAAATGATTAAATTGAAAGGAAATGAAACTCTTACTAAAAAAGTCAAGGAAAAAAAAAGAAATCAAAAGAAAAAAGACCATAGCACAAATACAAAAAACAAAGAAGAGCAATTTGAAAATTTTATGGGTGGAGAGAGAAGAAGAAGAAGAAAAAGAAGAAGAAGAAGAAGAAGAAGAAAAGGCCGACTGACGACAAACCATCTAACCATTAATGACACGTGTTGTACCGATTGAAAGAGAACGCGACAACACATCTAACTACGTGGTAGATGGACATGTTTAACCACTGAGATGCACTGCACGCGCTGATGCGTGCCACACATATGACAATAATTTTTTAAAATTTTATGTTATTTTATTATGTTAAAATACAACAATGCCCTTTATAAAAAAAACAAAATAACTAACTAAAAGCATAAATATCTCATGACCGAATGCTTTGGTTGTTGTTTTACTTGGGCAATGTATTAATCTAACTGTAACCTAAAATATAAAAAATCGATAATACCCCTAAACTAAAGGCATATTAATTTTGGTCTTTAAGGGCTTTTTAATATGTTCACTATTTATATAACACAAAAGGATCAAAATACTCTCGGCATAATAATAATTTCACTTTATAATCCTCACTAAAACGTGTCATTGTCACGTTCTACAATAAAATCATTGTTCCCAACCCCTTTTGGTTTGAGTACTAGTTGGATTTACCCGTGTACACGAGCTCACTTTTTATTTTTATTAAAAACATTGTAAAAATTTATAATACAAAAAATAATATATTTTTAATATTAATAATAATTTTGTTTTTAAATTTATTAATTATTTTATTAATAATATTTATAACATAAATAATTATATTAAGAATTCCAAGGATTATAACACAAATAATAATATTTTTTATATCAATACTTTGAGTTATAATAAAAATAATAATATTTTTTATATCAATATTTGAATTATAATAAAAATAATAATATTTATAACATAAATAATAATATTTTTATTATGAACACTTTGAATTATAAGACAAATAATAATGTTTATGACACATATTATTATATTAAGAAACTGAAGAATATTTATAACACAAATTATTTGGGTCTTGGCGAGGACCCATGTAAATTGGGTGCTGTGTAAGACCCATTGCCATTAGGTCCAACGCTGGACCTATTGCATTGGGTCCACTGCATGATCCATTACCATTGGGTCCTGATGCAATCGCACTTGCAGGACAATCCAAGTGCTAGGTCTCGCCACCTGGCGCACGGGTCTTGTTGTGTGCCCTTGGTAAGCCAGCATCATGTTGTGCTCGGGTCTCACCTCACGCAAGGGTAGACAGCCCAAACGCCAGGTGTCCCCACGTGGTGGTGCAGGTCTGGCTCACGCCCAGGGCAAGGCAAGCCGGCCCCAGCGTCACGTGGAGCTCAGTCTGACTCAGCGCAAGGACAACGTAGCCCAAACGCCATAAATATTATTATTTTTATTATAATTGAAGTATTAATATTAAAAATAATATTATTTTTGTTATAAATATGACTATTTCTATTATAGTTCAAAGCATTAATATCAAAAATATTATTATTTGTGGTATGAATATTATTATTTGTGGTACAAATATTTTTATTATAATTGAAAGTAATAATATTTAATTTTATTGTAATTCAAAGTATTAATATAAAAAATATTGTTATTTATGGTACAAAGATTATTATTTTTATTATCATTGAAAATATTAATACTAAAAATAGTATTATTTGTGATATACATATTATTATTTGTGATTCAAATGTTATTTTTGTTATTATAATTGAAAGTATTAATATGAAAAATAATATTATTTGTGTTCTAAACATTATGATTTTTATTATAATTCAAAATATTAATATCAGCAATAGTATTATTTGGGTTATAAATATTATCATTTTTATTACAATTGAACTAATAATCTTTAGAACACAATTATAATATGTTTGATATTAATACTTTCAACTATAATAAAAATAACAATATTTATAAGGGAAATAATTATATTTAGAAACCCAAAACTCAATAGCCCCGGGTCCTGACAAAGGACCCATAAAAATTGGGTCCTGACGTAGGACCAGTTAGCCCTAGGTACAGGGTAAGCCAGCCCCATCACCATGGCGGGTTTGACCCAGCGCAAGGACAAGTCAGCCCAAGCACCAAGTGTCCTCACGTAGGGGCGCGAGCCTAGCTGACGCCTAGGGCAGCCCCACCAAAACTTGAAGTGATCATTTTGTCCCCAATCATCCCTTCAATGTCAAATACATCCCAATAAAAAGACAACCTCATTTCTCCCCGCTGCCCTCGCAACTCTTTTTGGCAAGGGTTAGGTTGTCATTACACTATCCAATCTACAATGCTTTAAGTCTAGGTAAACAGTAAGAGGGCACCCAATCTTTTTAGTATATCATATAATATAATTTTTGTTATGTTACTGTGTATTTTAGTTTTCTGTCCTTTTTCTCTTTTTCGCTCTTAATATTCTCTCTTTAATGGAACAAAAAGTTTACATGTATGCAATGTTATGTTTTTTTTTTAAATCGAAATGCGTGTCTTTGATAAATGACGGCGTGGAGGTCAAATCAAATATTTAAAAAAACTAGTAACATCAAGAACAAACAATGAATATTACCATGGCGGGTCTGACCCAGCGCAAGGACAAGTCAGCCTAAGCGCCAAGTGTCCTCACGTGGGAGCGCGAGCCTAACTAACGCCCAGGGCAGCCTCACCAAAACTTGAAGTGATCATTTTGTCCTCAATCATCTCTTTAATGTCAAATACATCCTAATGAAAAGACAATCTCATCTCTCCCCGCTGCCCTCGCAACTCTTTTTAGCAAGGGTTAAGTTGTCATTACATTACTCCAATCCACAATACTTTAAGTCTAGGTAAACAGTAAGAGGACACCCAATCTTTTTAGTATGTTATATAATATATTTTTTGTTATGTTACTATGTATTTTAGTTTTCTGTCCTTTTTCTTTTTTTCGCTCTTAATATTCTCTCTTTAATGGAACAAAAAGTTAACATACGTGCATGGGTGGAGCAAGAAAAAAATTTAAAGGGGGCCAAATTAAAAGAATTACTTTAAAAAGAGTTAAAATTTCACGGGAGGGGTTGGAAAAATTTTTCCTTGCAGGGACCGAGGCTCCTGCCAGCTCCTCTATCTCTGCCACTACATACGTGCAATGTTATGTTCTTTTTTTTAAAAAAATCAAAATGCGTGTCTTTGATAAATGGCGGCGTAGAGGTCATACCGAATATTTAAAAAAACTAGTAACTATTCACATCAAGAACAAACAATGTGAATATTACTAAACTAGTTATATCACCTGTGCTCCACCGCATGTTATATATTTTTATTTTTTATAATTTTTTTTGTATATATAGGTTTTTTCAATGTATTTTTTTAATTTAAAAAAATTAAGTGCAAATAAAAAAATTTATGTATACATATAGTCAAATAAATTGAGAATTATATACCTTAATAAATAAATAAAAAATCATTAATGACACTTAAATATAAAACTTAAAAAATCAAGAGATATGTATAGATCAAGATATTTAATATCGTAAGATAGAACATTTACCCGACTATATTTGCTAATTTTTGTTTATTAAAGCATTTTTTATTTAATGAAACAATAATAAAAATAAACAAACATATAAAATTGATTGAATAAAATAAAAAAAAATAATATGTAAAACTACACATATTATAAATATTATCTGAAAAATAAATATTTTTTATTTTCAATATTATAGTTCATCCATACAAAAGATAAAAAAAAATTAATAATGAATTAGAAAAACCCCTTCCAAAATTAAATGCATAACCAAAAAATCATTATCATTTAAAAAAAAGCTCTCTGAACAAAATAAAAAAGAGAAGGGATAATAATATAAATATAGTTAAGTTTTACTTTTTTAAAATAAAAAAATAAAAAAGAAGCATTAATTGAAATAAAAACATAGAAAAAAAAGGACTAGATTGATGTTATTAGGTTTGACAAGCTAGGCAAGCTTGCTTGGTCCGTTCCATTATGACCCACGCGCGATCGAGCCCTTTATTTTAATTGTACCAGGGGTGCAAGACTTGTCGTCCACCCCAATTTCTTTTAAAAATAAATTAGACAACATGTCATTTATTTTGCTCAAATTTTGGTCATTGTGGTGATTGAAAAATCAAGATTTAGGTTCTTTTACACCAAAACCCGTATCTTAACCTGTTTTCGACCCAAAACACCTTAAAAACCATGATAAATTTATTCATGACCTCGAAAAACTAAAAATATTGTCTAAAAAACCGAACTCAACCTGAAATAAAAAATCAACTCGAACTCATATATGTTTTTTTATGAATTTTTAAGGTAAAAAAATACCTGATATAAACTTCCATACCATTTAGATTATAGGTAATAAATAATAATTATATGTTGAAAATTAACTTTGAACTTTTTTTGTGCTCTGCATAAATAAATGTACTTGGAACAGTGATTTTTCTTTATCTCTCGCTCCTTATTTCACCAACAATGAGATTCCCAGGAAACTCATCTACCTCTCTCATCTTGTTTAGCAATAACTCTCTCTCTCTCTCAAATATATCTCCCACCAATTAAAGATGTTAGCGATTTAGCATATCTATCTCAAAGTCAAATATCTTCTAAATAGGGCTAGAAATTTTCTATAATTACCAAGAAAATATAAAAATAAAAATTTAACTCGCGATGTATTCAAGCATGGTTTGGGCTGGGCTGGAAATGGCTAGAAACTTTTTCAGAGTTAAATTGGTTCATATGGGCTGGTCCCTGCTCCATTACCGACTAGTCTTCTTTTTATCTTAATAGCTTCCTCCTTCTCTAGCTTCACTGTTTTGAATCTTTTGATCTGCGATTTTCTTCCAACTCTTCCTTCCTTGATGGCTTCTTCAAGCTCCGGAAACTCAATTGCTGCAGCAGGTAGGAACGCAATCACCTTCTTTAACCATTTCAATTCACCAATTTCTCAATTGTTGAGTTTGTTTTGCAGAGGCTGTTCAGGTTTTGGTCTCTTCTCTGGCAGATGAATCCCCCACTGTTCGACAATCCTCCATGGCTTCTCTGAAGGACATCGCTAGCTTGTAATTCATTGACCTCTCTCTCTCTCTCTCCATAACAATAATAATGTCTGTGTATTTATCAATTGAGATATTTATGTTGATGAGTCCAATTCTAGGAATCCGCTTCTGGTTCTTGATTGTTGCTATACGGTTTCTCGAGGCGGACGTCGAGTACGAATCCTGCTATTCTCTTTCTTTTTTAAACCTGAAATTAATTTAGAATTTGGACCGTGTAATTCTTTTATTTGTTTATTTAATTCTCTTATCAGCGATTTGGGAACATGGCTGGGGTGTTTCAAGTGATGGCACTGGGAGTTAGTGCATTAAACGAAGGAGATGTTGATCCTTCTTTCATGGCAAAGCTTGCAAAGATTGCCACCACAGAAATGATCTCGTCTAAGGTGCATTACTTTGTGCTTATGGTTTTCGTTTCTCATTGCTTAGTTGGTGACACTTCTTGGACTTAATAATTTTTTACTGTGTTTTTGTTTGTACATTATTTGTTTACTTTGTAAACAGTACAAATTGAAGTCCCAGGAGCATGAAAATTGATGGTACATCTTGGTGTTGAATTGAATTACCAGTTTTGTGGCTGAGTAGACATGTTTAGAAGTTCAAATCCCCCTAAAAAGGGGATTGAATGGTTTCTTTTGCTCACCAAAAACAAAAGCAAAGAGAGTGTTGTTAGTGCGTTAGTACAATTACAATCAGCAGTGATTGATGGGTGAACTATAATAAGCATATCTAGGTTCAAAGTCTCTCTCTCTCTTTTTAATTAAGATCAGTGCATGTCATCACCAAAACTGGCAAAGATGTTTCTTAATTAATTTCAATAAGCATAAATATTACTGTTAAACACTTGAGAGTTGAGACCATTCCACTTTCTTAACTAATTAATTTGTTAAGGAGTGATGGCTGGTTTGCTTCCTTCTGCTGTTCTATGATGTCCGAGAGGAATTAAAAAACATGTGAACGAATAATTATACATGATACATCCTTAGCAGCTTGTTTCCTATGGGGAAAAGATGGTTCTTTTATCAATAATGTTTGGAAATGAATTTTATTGATATTGCTTTTGGATTAATGTTTGGATTAGTTTGGGAAGTAAATTGTTTATGCAATTGCTCTATCAGCTGGGCCAGCTGTCTTCAAGTATCCCTTCTCCCTCTCTCCCATCAAGAGGTGAGGATGATGCTTTGGATCCTTGAACCCATAGGCATGTTTCCTCGAGTTTGTTGGTGACTTGGTGTTTCATTTTGTTAATTATTCCTTGTATCTACAATCACAATACATTCATATGTGACCTCTTGTAATAATTTGGATCATGTCACTTTGGCATTTTGGGGTTCGTTGCTGTCAATTTTTTGACCTTGTATTTTATTATGCATCACTTGTTCAACAAGTGGAAAATCCACATAACATGCTTTATTATTTTTCTTATTGAGATAGGAACTAAATGCTGACTGGCAAAGGGCTGCAGCAGGCCTATTGGTTTCAATTGGTTCACATTTGCCTGACCTTGTAAGTTTCTTGCTTTTGTTGCCGAGTCTTAATTTTCTTTTCCCTTTTGTCCTCCTTTTGATGTTCTTTGATAATTGTTGCTCACTTGATTTGGCAGATGATAGAAGAAATTTTTCTTCATTTGTCAGGGCCGAGTTCAGCTTTGCCAGCTATGGTTCAAATACTCGCAGACTTTGCTTCGGCTAATGGTTACTTATTTAACATAATGCACCTTGAAGTTTGGTTTAGCTTTCTAGGTTGCTTTTGGCGATTGCAGTTTGGCTAAATAAACTGAAGTGTGTGTTGTTTTTTTCAATTCATTGAAGCTATACAGTTCATTCCACGACTGAAAGGTGTGCTTTCCAGAGTTTTACCTATTCTTGGAAATGTGCGAGATGTCCATCGGCCAATATTTGCAAATGGTATGGCCATTTTAAGTGATTTCTTAGGGTCCTTTAGAAGCAAGTTGAAACTATCTAATGCCAGGATCAAAGAGTTTATGAGAATCACCTCATATCCTGGCATAAGGTTTGTTGTTAGGTATTTGAATTGGATTGCTGTTTGTTTATTCCTTCATTTCTCTTTACAAATTTAGGTTCCACTTCTAATATTTCCTGGATTAGTGGATAGGATTGGACTGCAAACCATATTTGACTAAGAGTGTGTTTGAGAGTGTTTTTGCTTCTGATTTTGGATGCTTTTCAAAAGTGTTTTTGACTTGAAAAAACATCAAATTGATGTTTCTTTAGTACTTTCTAATGGTTTTGATGTGCTGATGTCAAAATTTTTTAAAAATTTCTGAAAAAAATTCATTTTGTTGTATTTTTAAGTGAAAAGTTATTTTGAAAAGTATACTGCACCACAATCTCAAATACACAGTAATGCTAATATAAAGCATTGGACAATTTACATTTATTAGGTCAAATTGATAAGATAGCACAATTTCATTATTTTTGTTGGGTTTAGTGAAGTTAGTTTGGTTGTTTATGAAATGTGAACAGAGAATGGAAATTTTGCTGCGGCGGCCTTTTTATTTAGTTCTGTTTGTTCAGTCTTCAAAAAAATAAAGGAAATATCCTTTATGTTTTTTAATTAATTTCATAATTTTTTGTCTCATCATTGCACCCATTTTCATCGTCAAATATGATGAGCAACGAGGCTTAAAATAAAAGATGAAATGCTGATGTGAATGGGTATGTTGGATTTACTAGCTAGAGTGACTGATTGAGTCTGATGAAGTATCCTTTGCTAAGCTTGAACTTACATCTTATGCTTTCCTTTAGGGTGTGCTCTGTTTTTATTGTTTTGTATTCTCTCCTGATCTGATTGTAAATACCCTGCTGCTTATGTTGTATTCTGTTCTTTTGTAGCATTTAGATGTTGGTGTCAGGCTGCTTGGCAATATAACATGGATTTCCCCTCACTTTCTCCTCTTGATGCTGATGTCATGTAAGATCATGATCCCATTTATTGTTTTTTTTCCCCAACACATTCTCACAACATTATGTCTAAGAAAATTTTCATTTAGTGCAGGTCGTTTTTAAATTCTGCCTTTGAGCTTTTATTGAGAGTATGGGCAACTTCAAAGGATCTTAAGGTTTGTAAAATATTCCTTTCATATTATATCATTTTTCATTTGGGTTACGGCCTGCAGGGGCACCTTTTATTGTAGTAAATGCACCTTTAGCATTGTATCGACAATTATTTCACCTTGTATCTAGTCACCTTGTATCTAGTCAATTATCTTCCATTGAACAAAACATGTCTTATCACGCTTAAGCTGAGGCTAGTAATACTTATCCTCCAAAGCTGACACTGTTTTATCTTTTCCTTCATGAACCTTTAAGTACCATGCAAGTCTCGAATCAATTTCTTGCGTAGGGATGTGTAGGGGATGCACAATCAATTACCTTTCATTAAGTAACCATCATGTATTTGAAAATCTCAATCAGCTTGACCATTAGAACACTTCTCCTATATCTTCTGAAAATCAACATCTTCAGTGTATAACTCCTTCAAACACTAAAACCCAAAATCTTGCTATGAAAAGTGATTAGTAGGGCAACTCGCATACTCATTACATCAACCACCTTGTTCTGAACTTTGCCTTTTTGCTTTAGACTGAAATTGAACTTCTGAAGGAGTGTAATCCACCTGGCCATCTTATCTGTATTGATTTTCTTCTAACTATTCAAAGACTTCGAACCTTCATGATCTAAATATAAGACAAAATCTCTATTAATCAAATAATGCTCTCAAATTTTGAAAGCCCTTACCACAACATAGAGTTCTTTATCATAGGTAGTCTACTTCAAGCAAGCTTCATTCAACTTCTCACTGAAAAAAGGCTATAGGACGTTTCTCTTGGGAAACAACTCCTCCAATATCCACTCCACAAGCATGACACTCAACCTCAAATAACTTGTCAAAGTTGGGTAAAGCAAGCATTGGAGCATTACATAACTTCTCTTTATTCAAGAGGCAAAACTCTGTTCTTCTTTCTCACCCCACTTAAACTTTCCTTTCTTCAAACATTTGGTGATTGGTACCACAATACTACTAAAATTCCGAATAAATCTCCTAAAAAAGTAGTCAAGCCATGAAATCTCCACACATCGCTAATTATATGAGGCATGGGCCAATCACAAATTTCCCTCACTTTCTCCTTGTCAATTCCAACTCCATCAACTTTACTACAAAACCCAAGATTAAAAGTTTGCTGGTCATTAAGCTACACTTTAGTTTCATATATAACTTGTTTTTCAACAATACCTTCAGAGCACTCCTTAAGTGCTCAATATGATTTGTTTCATTATGACTGGACACAAGAATATCATCAAAATAAACCACAACGAATTTATTTATGAAAGGTCGTAAAACCTGATTCATCATTTTCATGAATGTGCTCGGTGCATTCGTTAACTCAAATGACATGACTAACCACTCACACAAGACACAACCCATTCTTTGTCTTGAAAGTCCTTTTCCACTTATCCTTTAGTCGAATTTGAATTTGATGGTACCCACTTCTCAATTCAATCTTGGAAAAGACTGCTGCACCACACAATGGATCTAGCATGTCATCTAATCGTGGAATTGGAAACTTGTATCCTACAATGATTTTATTGATGACGCGATTATCAACACACACACACCTACCATCCTTGGTGTTAATAAAGCAAGGACATCGCATGGACTTAAGTTCTCTTGAATCATCCCTTTCTTCATCAATTCTTCTATTTTTTCTCTTAAGATCTCCCTTTTTTTTGGCCTCATTCTGTAATGTGGTAAATTCAAAAGACTAGCCCCTAGTATCAAGTCAATCTTGTGTTGAATATGATGCATAAGAGGTGACTCATCCGGTAGCTTATCTGGAAAAACTTCTTGAAACTCCTGCAAAAGAGGCTTAACAATTTCAGGGACCTCAACTGCCTTGTCAGCTTCTTCGAAAAGCAAGGACTTCACAATTAAAGAATGTACTTTCTTTGTCTCCTTTAAATCTGTTTCAATTTCTAACAAAGATTGAGTAATAGTAAGGAATGCCTTTCCTCTAGCTTTTCAGGCTTTTGATTGAGAATTCTCCTTCAGAGGCATCAAAGTAAAATTAATCCCATCCTTAACAAACTTATAGATGTTTTCCCATCCTCTATGCCATGCATTTACATTTTACTGTCACGACGCGCCAAATAAGCATTCATGTCAACTACATCACAATAAACTTCATCCTTATACTTGTTTATGAAAAAAAGAAACTTTACATATTTCAGTTACTATTATCTTTGGCATCTTTTTAATTCAACCTATAGTGTAAGGTTCAAGATGTTTCTTAATATTCAAACCCAATGTAACATAGCTACTGCTATCAATAATAAGGTCAAAAAGTTATTGATTTACCGTGCACTTGGTACGGAAAAGCTTATGTTGTTGTGTCTCATCACCATCTTTTGATGTGAGCAGCAAACGTCTCATCACATAGGCCTGACCATCATCATCCTCATTCTCACCCTCACCATCGGGTTCACAACACTCCTCACGATACAATTTTGTACCTTTTCTACACTCTTCATTCTCACATTCAACCATGTTCACAGGCCTTCTTTGAGGCCATACATTGGATCTATACCCTTCCTGATTGCATTTATAACACTTTATTGGAGGCGGCTTGGCATGCGGATTATCTCATTTCTGGTTATCCATGTTAGGAATTGCTTGAGGCTTATTTTTATTATAGCTAGAGCCAACAATAGCTTACTTGGATTGACTGTTTGGCTGTGGTAGCTTACCCTTTTTGATAGGTGTAAGTCGAGGCTTTATGGTAGAGACCTTTCTTTGACAATCAAATCTCGTATTGGTTTTATCTTGCATCAACTTCTCTGCCCTCAAAGCTATATTTTATGCCTTGATAACGTTTAATAGCATCCAAAGCCCAATTCTATCTCCAATGGCTGGTTTCGGTCACTCAACATATCTAGCAGCTTGTTGCCCATCAGTTTCATGTAGATTATTTGGTTTAGCTAGGTGCTAAAATTCTGCTGTATATTAATGCATGATTTGAGAATCTCGGGAACACCTTTGGTACTTATGGAACAAAAGCTGATCATAAATTAGAGGGTAAAAATCTACCTCTCAACAATTGTGTCATTCGCTCCCATGTCTCAATAGGTCTTCAACCTTCTCGTCTCATAGTCTCTAATAGCCTATCCCACTAGACTAATACCACATGCTTCAATTTAAACCCTACAATTTTTACCATCCTCGAATCTAAAATTCCTGTATACTCATAAAATCAATCACATTTAGCTAACCAATCAAAGAACTCCTCAACTCCTAAATCACTACTAAAAGAAAAAATCTCAACCTTCATACCTATTATTTCCAGTAACCTTACCTCAGTCTTCATCATCAGTGAATACTTGTAGTCATTGACCACAAGGATTTGCACGAACTAGTTCACGGATAGGCTGGCCGCGAGTGTCATCCCAGACACGTGCATACCTATTATTTCCAGTAATCTTACCTCAGTCTTCATCATCAGATGAATACCTGTAGTCATATTGACCACGAGGATTTGCACGAACTAGTTCACGGATAGGCTGGCCGTGAATGTCATCCCCGACACGTGCATCTCTTCTTCCCCGGTTCATGTTTGCGCGCAACTCCAATGCCTTAAGCCTAGTTGTCAGGTCATTAACTCTGATATTGATGTCATCAAACCTAGTTTGCATTAGCCCCTCTAAAGCTGCTATCGTTACCAAATGACAATATAGCTGATCCCAAATAGCCTGCATCCTTGATCATCTTCTCGGAGATGGTTATCACCTACTGCTCCAAGATTTTATTCACGGTATGCCATCGATTTGGATGTTGACCTGCTCTGATACCACCCAACGCAACGTATAGTGAAGATAAAGCTAGGGTTCTCAAGCCCTAATGTTACATATCAAATTGTAGAGAAATCTAGAGAATTCTAAGTTATTTTTATTAATTTCGAGTTATAGCCTTGATCTTCATAAAATAAATTAGACATCCCTATTTATATTAGTATTAAAATCTTTTATAGGAAAAAGGTTCCTAATAAAAACTGATCTAATTAATAAAATCCATCTAGCATTAGGATTTTTAAACAATATAATACTAATTAAATTAAAAGTCCTAAACTAAGCAGAAAATAAATAATTAAAATTCAAAATTAACTAGAAAAATAATTAAAACAAGAAAATAGTAAGTTCATGCTTCAATTTGGTCCATAAACTCTAGTAATAATTGTTTTATGTCAGTATTGGTAATTATTTCACCTTGTATTCAGTCAGTTATCTTCCATTGAACAAAACATAACATGTCTTCTCAAAACTTGAGCAATGCCAGATTTCTTATATGTTATTGTACTGATAATGAGCGTGCTCCTCAATTTGAGATTTAAGTGCAATACCTAACTCTACTTGAGGTGAATTAGTGTATTTTGCACCATTATATTTGAAATTTTATATGACCTTTTATATTTCAAGCAATGCAGCACTGGTGTTGCACACAAACATAAGTGGATACCGGAACACAAAAACCTATTCACATTACTGATTATTGGTTTTTGACGTTTTACAATTGTAAAAGTGATGTAATTGCATCCTGTGTGTGTTCATTTGGAGACTCTTGCATTAAATTATATTTTTTATTTGTTTTATTGCATGTGTATATAGTGGACAAAAGCCGCATACAAGATCCTATACAAAACAAACTGTTTGCATTACCGATAATTGGTTTTTGATTTTTTTTCCAAATATTATAAGGTTTTGTAATCTCATCCTTTGTGTGTGTACTTTGAGGTTTATAGTCTTTTTTAACTGTTCAGTTGTCATTTCTATTTGATGGTTGAGTTATTTCCCATTTGTGATAGGTTCGCACGTCCTCTGTGGAAGCATTGGGTCAGATGTTTGGTCTTGTCACCCGGACACAACTAAAGACAGCTTTACCCAGGCTTGTCCCTACTATACTGGAATTGTAAGATCAATTTAATCTAATTCTTTTAGGCAATTTGCATGTCATTCTGCCAGAATTCGATCAACATTTTCTTTCATAAAAAGCATTTTTGAATAGCCAATTGTTTTAGGAACCAGTTAGTATGTTTTTGTGTACAGATATAAGCACTGACAATGATCATGCAATGCCTTCTTTCCGAATCAGGTATAAAAAAGATCAAGATATCGCCCTACTTGCAACTTGTAGTCTTTACAATCTCCTAAATGCCTCGTTACTGTCAGAAACTGGTCCACCTTTGCTTGATTTTGAGGTAAATTAGACATTTTTATGTCTCTTATGCTCAGCAATCAAAACCACTGCTTCCTCAACTCCAAAAAATTTGTTACTATGGAGTTACAAAACAAACAGGAATCTCTGCTTGTAACTCATCTGACGTTTGAATTTCCTAATTTTAATGTATTTTATTAATTTAGATTTTCTGACGGTGCACAAATATATTACTTCTAATAAAACGGATCTGGCTATATATCTGGGGATGCATGAAAGTGGAAAGTATTTACAAAAATATGGGCGCAAAGTCAGTGTTATTAGTCTTTGCATAAAATATTATGTCATTGGCACAACAGTTACTACCTTTTGTTAAACAATAATTTGAATATAGAAAAAAGGGTAATGCTGCAATTCATTTCCTTTGCTTCCCAATGTTGCGATATTGAGTGCCATTTTTCATGTTACACATTGCAGGATCTCACAGTTATTCTATCAACACTCCTTCCGGTTGTTTGCTTTAATAATGATATCAAAGAGAATTCAGATTTTTCAGTGGGATTGAAGGTGTAAATTCTGCCACACTTTCTGCACGATGTTGATGATTTGAATATGTGAAATTCCCTTTGTTTTTTTTTCCTGCTTGCCATTAGTTTCCATTATCCTCTGACATTTTTTAAATATTGTATTTTTGTTTCCTGTTCTTCCTTTTGCAGACCTATAATGAAGTTCAACGTTGTTTTTTAACAGTTGGCTTGGTATACCCTGATGATCTGTTTACATTCCTCTTAAATGTGAGTGAAGTTATATGCTAGATTGTTTAGCAGGAGTGAGCTCATGAAGTGCTGGTACTTGTAGTTAGTTATTCTTATGTTTTATCTGTTGGGTTAATGGAACTAGTAGGGGTTTTATTTCAGTATTAGTATTGAGCTACATCTTATACCTTGATGCGTCGCTTCTTATAATTTTAATATTTCTGCTGCCAGAAATGCCGGTTGAAGGAAGAGTCTTTGACTTTTGGTGCGCTATGTGTTTTAAAGCATCTCTTACCAAGGTTTTTCCTGCTTCTGTAATTTGAAATTGCTTCTCTTCATGTTCTATTTGACCTAAGCTGTGTATGTTTTCATTTGGAGGTCGTCTGAAGCTTGGCATAGTAAAAGGCCTTTGCTTGTTGAAGCTGTTAAGTCGTTGCTAGATGAGCAAAATTTTGGTGTTCGGAAGGCGTTGTCTGAGGTACATTGTCTTGGACTAATAGCTCTTATGGTTCCTAAACTTTTCATAAAGCAGCACAACCTTTTCCTAATTTGCAATTATATTGCTTTGGTGGCAGTTGATTGTAGTAATGGCCTCACACTGCTATTTGGTTGGTCCATCTGCGGAGTTGTTCATTGAATACCTTGTATGTCATTGTGCTCTATCAGATCACAATAGAAATGATCCTGAGAACTCCAAGGTAGATTCTGGCTCAATTGTGCTTCAATTTTTGCAGGTCCATACTTGACTTAATTATATAAATAAAAGTTATCGATTTGACTTAATCCAAACAAAAGGATTTCCTTAATTAAAAAGATTCCATGCTAAGAATTTGACGGGCTTAATGATACCGACTTACCAGAACAATGATCAAATCATGTATTTGTTGTTTTTTGAATAGCTGAATTGAATACATTTCATAACGATCTAGACATCATTTAGGTTCAAAAACAAAAGATATCATTAAAGAGTAATCCTAACCTTGGAGTACTATAATTATTGCTTAAATCTAATCATTCTATATGCATTATCATGGCTTCATATCGGGTTATTGTTTCCTCAGGTGAGGATAGGAGCCTTTTGTCCTACCAAGTTAAGAGCTGTGTGTGAGAAGGGTCTTCTTCTACTAACTATAACAATTCCTGAAATGGAGGTACACAAAGAAATTCTTCTCTCTCCCCTTTTTTTTTAACTATTTGATTCATATTTTAGACCATCCCGTTGGACCACACTCATGGGATTGTTGGTTTCTTGAGTTCACAATTCCATGAAATTCACCTTTTATTCATGTCTTAATTTCCTGCAGCATATTCTATGGCCTTTTCTATTGAAGATGATTATTCCACGATCTTACACCGCTGCTACTGCGACTGTAGGTTCTCTCACTATGCAAATCTATCTTAGTTTATTGTGCATGGAGATTATATTTAAGTAATCCCAACAAGGTATAGTGAAAAATAGGGACTACCCAAAAGTTTGGAGATTTGATGGAAACCACTCCACATTTGTAATGTGGGGCACTTTCTTTAATATTCTTAATGTTTATTGTATTATTTCATTAAAAGTTAAGGTTTTTAGGTTCTGAGGGGTTTAAGAAGAGTCCAAGACGCATTTTGGTAAATCAAGCATAACTTCATCCACGCTAAATAAGGATTGTAACCTTTAGGTTCTTATAAATGATTTTAGATCTAGAACTAATATAAATAAGGATGTCTAGTTTATTTTGAGAATATGCAACCTATTCAAACTTTTAATAAAACACTAGAGAGTTTCTCTAAATTTCTCTACAATTTAGGTTTGTAACCTTAGGGATTGAGAACCTTAACTTCTATCCACGCTATACACCATGTAAATTGGTATCAGAATAGGTTGGCTTTTTTAATGGACAAAGACGATAGCAACCCATTCCGCGATGCATGAGTGAAGGCCCTTTAGGGTGCTGTGCAACCTAAAGAGAAGAAACTAGATGGTTGGAAACAAAGGTTTGATCGTTTGGAGTAAACTATAACAGGTGTAGCTCGGCTAATGGGAGATAGAGAAACTTGCTTGGAGATTAACCTCGAGGTAGGCCGAAACCTAGACCTATTTTTGAATTTGAAGAGATTCCTTTCTAAGACGCAAAATTTTTCAAAGAAGATTTATTAATTGGTTGATAAAGTTGGAAACTTAGTTTTATTTCAACAAGATTCTTTGTAATAAAAAAGTATGGCTTGTCGTACACAAACTTTCTTGTGGTTCTAGAGAATGGTGGTTTGAAGTTTTAGAATATAGAACTCGTACAAGTAAGCCCTAACTCCATCATGGAAAGATTTGAGCGAATCATTAATTTTAGAGTTTATATAAGATGATTATGAAGAGATTTTATATTGATTAGAAAAGAAAATAGATTGTTGTTATTTGTCTTTTGTTCAACCTTCTCGAATAGGAATGAAGAAAAATATGGAGGAGGTGTTGTCTTTTCAAAGTAGATAGTTTTAACATCACAACAATGATAACAACAACAACAACAACACTGTTGCAAATCAAGAAATCAAGAAAGAAAATTACTTGTTGATGTTTCATCTACTAATGGCGAAGAAGAAACCAAGAAAGCTTATAAATTAATATCTTATAGTGATTATGAAGATCTTGCAAACAAGGACATGAATGACATTGTAATTTATGACAATTTTCCTAAAGATATTATGAAAGATTATCTTGAAGTTTCATTGTCGAAGTATTGGAAATCATAAATGATGAGGAGGTAAAGTTTAAAGTAAATGAATGTATGAAGGAACTACAAGTAGACTTCGTAAGAACAGAAAGTATAACATTAAATATGGATTTTTCTTTAGCATATACAGATCATAAGTTAAATTTTGAAGTTCACAGGCAAAAACATGCTACTTTGTGAATATGTTAGCTACAATGCTATATTCGAAGTGTATGTTCATTTGGATTGGAAGTTCAATTCTTGACAGATAACTCGAGTGCGAGTTTTTCGGAAGTAGAGGGGACTGACGTGGGGTACTTTCTTCAATATTCTTGGCATAATAATGTTTATTGTATTATTTCATTAATGATTAATATTTTTAGGTTTTGAGGAGTTTAAGAAGCAGTTTGGTAAATCAAATATAACTTTTAATCTGACCATTGGGTTACGCTGAAATTTTGACAAGATTTCTTAAGGCCATGTTTTCTATTGGATTAAAATTTCATGATGATCAAAGATCAAGAAGGCTTTCAAATAAGACTTAGAAGTTATTGTGTGAGATTGTCTTTATTTGCCTTATTGTATTTGGATTTTTTTTCTATTGAAATTCGGATTTTTAATTTAATTAGTATTTTACTAGCTAAGAATCCTAATGAATTCTATTAGTTAGGTGAGTTTTAATAAAGAATTCTTTTCTGTAAAAGATTTTAGGTTTGGAACTAATATAAATAAGAATATCTAGTTTATTTTGAGAACATCCAGACTATTCAGATTTTTAATAATACACAGATTTTTCTATAAATTTCTTTACTGCTTAGGTTTATAACCGTAGAGCTTGATAACCCTACTTTTTATCCACAATATATGCTGCTTCAATTTGAGGAAGTAATACAAAAACCCCTTTATGCTTAAAATGCCCCCATTTATACTAAAATTGTCCTTATAGGGTCTAGAGTAACCTTTTGTTTATAAAACAATTAAAAAAAATAAAAACCACTAGGGTAAATGCTTTAATGAACTTTTCTGAAATAAATAATTCATTAACATTCTAATGAATCTACATTCGTTGTAGTTGAAGAAAAATCCATCAGCTCCTCATATATATACACATGCGTTATTTTTTAAGAAAAAAAATAGCTAGAATGTAGACAAAAACTAAATTTGAAAATAAGGGAATTTTTGGTATAAATGGAGACATTTTGGTTATAAAGGGAGTTTGTATTGTATTCTCTTAAACATGGAAGGGATTTCTGTCAAATTTCCAAACTTATTTGTACTGCATGTAGTTTCACAAGCAAGATTATTGTAATTTACCTGTATTTAAATGCAAGGACTTGATTGTTTCTTCTAATGCTTGCCTTTGTTTACATGTCCTTTGTGCTTGAGGGCAGTCATGCCTTATTTAAGGATGGTCCTGGGTTCGTAATTGAATTTGTGCTTTGATTTTGTAATTGAAGTGGCAAGTAAACTTTTTTACTTTGTTTTGCATATATACTACTCTTAAAGGTTTGCAGATGCATCTCAGAATTATGCAGAAACAGATCTTCTAATAGTAATAGTATGGTTAGTGAGTGCAAAGCTCGTGCTGATGTCCCGAGTCCAGAGGTGGATCTCTTTTAGTTTATAGTACATGTTTATTCTTGAAGTTTCTTGCCTGCTTTATGAAAACAAATGCCTACCATCTATTTGTTATTCATCTATCCAGGAGCTTTTTGCTCGCTTGTTGGTGCTTTTGCATGATCCACTATCAATGGAGCAGCTGGCAACTCAGATTTTGACAGTAAGCATCCCTTATCTTTGATTAGGCAGACCATTTACTACAATAGTTAGTGAAGATGCGAAGGAAAACTTTGCTCTTACTCTCTGTATTCGGCTCGCAATTTCAGGACAAACAGACAAATTTCTTTGAGATTTGATAGGTTTGGGAATGGTTGGTTACTCTGCACATGTTTCTAGCTTTTAATAAAGAGTTCAAATGTTCTTTGTTATTCAATGTCGACTTTTTTTTTCCATTTGCTATCGATTTTTGTGTTCTAAGCAGTTTAAGCAAGCATGAAAGATAGGGTTGACAATTTGTGGAATGAAGAGTAAATTTGGAAGTAAAGACAAGGGGATTGTAAATGATTGTTTTTTTGTTGTGGTCAAAAATACAAAAGAAGGAATTCATTTGTATATATATAGGATCATTGAACTACTGGTATTGTAATGTTTAGGCTAGAAGGGTTTTGCCATTCTTTAAATTGTTGCTTATTTTAGCATTCTTTTGGGAAGGAATATCTGCTTTACTTCTCCTTTGTACCTGCAGGTCCTTTGTTATTTGGCACCTCTCTTCCCAAAGAATATCAACTTGTTTTGGCAAGACGAGGTATACAATTGTGTTGTCATAATTGAGTTAGAAATTGAAGCTTTAAGTTAGAAAATGAGTTAATATAAAAATAAATAAATAAAAAGATTTGGCTGGCAATATGTAGGATGCAAAAAAGCTGTAACTATATTACATAGAAGAATGGATATTTGAAAACTTGGGTAAAGCTGGGTTATTATCATATCATAGAACAAGAATGAATTTCTGAAACAGGTAAAGCTGGGTTAATTGTTTATCATATTTTCTGCTACGGGCAACACCCTAAGCAACACTCTATCTAATTCTTTACTTTTTTGATATTTGTCATTGATATAACATAATTGAAGTGGCCTAATGCCACCATTAAGCAATTCATGTTCCATTTACTCAACCATGATGCTATAATGCATGGCTTATGCTGAAATAATATGGTTCTTCTAGGGAATCTAATGGATTCCTGTCTTTGGTAAGCTCTAGATTCCTAAAATGAAGGCTTATGTCAGTGACACGGATGACCTAAAGCTGGATCCTTCATACCAGGAGACTTGGGATGACATGATAATCAATGTGAGATTCTTTTATTTATAACTGACTTGTTTCCTCTTGTTGCATTATCAATATTATTTATTATGTCATAGGAGGGAGGTGCCAGATGCAGTTCTTTTTTTTTTGGTGGTGAAATCAAAGGCTTTTCATAGTAGTGGTTGCCACTAAAACCTCTCTCTTTGTTTTGGGTGACAGTTTCTTGCAGAATCATTGGATGTGATCCAAGACACTAATTGGGTGATCTCTCTCGGAAATGCTTTCACATACCAATACGAGCTCTATACGTCGGATGATGAACATTCTGCTCTTCTCCACAGGTATCGATGTTTTGAATCTGATATCTGGATTCTATAAAGTTGCACTGCAACAATCTTTGCTTCTTATTGCTCTTGTGGGTAATAAAGGAAATTGCAATTGAAGTTGTGAATGTTTGTTCAACTGGGATGCATGGAGTTTTTTCTTGATAGAGGCAGCACTTGTTTATACCAATCCCAATGAAATTCAGCTTTAAATAGTTTTAGCATTCTATGTGATAATTATCATATCTTCCTTTTGATTCTTCATGAATGGCAATGCCTCATTTATTGCCACTCGTACTTGACTTCATTTGGCCTTATTTACCATGAACACTTTTTAGTTTTGCACTGCAATTTAGTAGGGACAATAAATGCTTGCTGCTATCAAAAAAACATCTTCCAAATACTTATGCTCCATCATAATGGTAAACTGTATATAGTATGTCTGACCAATGGACTATAGTGTCCTAGTCAACTAGTATAACCAGTGTCTTTCTGTAGCATGGCATTTCTACTTTGGAAAAAGCGTCCCGAATTACCAAATACATCAATACATTTCACTTGTAAGGATTATTTATGACATCCTTTCATATGAAAATTTCCATGGAACTTGTATCCTCAGCACTTCTCATAAGAAACTCTATGATACAAGGAAACATGAGTCACTCTGAATACTGCAACTCATTTGGATACTTCTTACCTATATCACGTGCTTGTTAATGTGTGCAACCTGCAAATAGAAGCCATTGATTTTACAAACGCATTTAGTGGTTGGTTAATTTTGATGGATACAATTCAGATACACCTCTTAACATTTGCTGAATGCAAATAATGTATTGTATGTGAGGTCTGTTTGTAGCTGTAATTTCTTTCTTTCTATTCCAGGTGCCTTGGAATGCTTCTACAGAAAGTTGATGACAGGGCTTATGTTCGAAATAAAATTGATTGGATGTATAAACAAGCTAGCATTGCTAATCCAGCCAACAGGCTTGGTTTGGCAAAAGCCATGGGATTGGTATGTTGGATATTAACACTAATCATTTTTTTTCTTTTCTCGTAGAGGATAAATAATAAAAAAATCTCTGATACTGTGTTGCTTGTGATTGATTCCAGGTTGCAGCTTCTCACTTGGATACTGTGTTGGAAAAACTGAAAGTCATTCTGGATAATGTCGGGCAGAGTATTTTTCAAAGGTCTGTTTTTGTTTAGAAGATATAAAAGGGCATGCATGCTAATGTAAATGAACACAGATTCATAGACAGACAAGCACTGAGAGATCACACCCCAACCCCCCTCCGCCCCACAACAACAATCACCAATCACAAAATGTGGTTATTTCAGTGATCTTATCCTTCTATATTCAGAAATAAACCATGATATTCTCTATTGCTGCTTTCTCTTGCACGTTCCCATGCTTCCACACAATACACTTCTTTTTCTTTATTACATTTTGTCTATCTTATGGTTAACAACTGTTCATCCCAAGGTGTTTTAGATTTTAATAATTTCATAACCACAGTAAAACCTCTGAAAGTATGCCATTGTCAGGTGAAATGGTTGAAGCCCATAAGTGTCAGAATTCTAGATTAAATTTCTGAGATCAATGAAGGGCTGTGTCCAGACTTTCTGTGATAATTGGGAATGGTCGTTTAGCAGATGTTTGTATAGCTAATACAACGAAAAATCGATGAATTGATGAACAATATTTTCTTTTTCACCCTCACCATGAAAACCTTGCTCTTAGAAAATTGGCGAGGACAAATTTGTATGCATCACGCATTGTTAGAATCAGTTTATTTAAGTGGTTAAGATTTTGTTTAATTTGTATGCATCACGCATTGTTTTAATCAAAGAATCTGTATGGAGCTATTAATCATTGTGTATTTTGTTGATGATTTACAGCATTAATGTTGGTTCATATTGTACCCAATACTGAATGCAATTGCATGGGTTCTGCTATAGGTGGTCAACTGTTATAAAAATTTGGTGTAGTTGAGTGGTTAAGTTTTGTTTGATTTGGTTGTGATCCATGTTAGTTATGGTGTTACAGTTTATATGTCCAACTTTTGCAGGTTGTTGTCTCTTTTCTCTGATAGTTATAGAACAGAAGAGTCAGATGATATACATGCTGCCTTGGCTTTGATGTATGGTTATGCTGCACGATATGCTCCATCAACAGTTATTGAAGCCAGAATAGATGCCCTTCTTGTATGGTTCTTTTCATATATCTGTATGACTTTTTGATCTTTTCTCACACTGTTATCCTGAAAACTTCCAATACAAGGAAATAATGAAAAAAAGAAGTGTCAGTGTAGAGCTATCAATCGTTGTGTAGTTTGTTGGCGATTTACATCATTAATGCCAGTTCATAATGTACCCAGTAGTTAAATGTGATTGTGTGTAGTCTTCTGTAGGTGTTGTCTAGCACTTTTGAACTTGAACTTGTAGTTTGTTTTCTAATTACATTGTTTAATTACAAGATCTACACTCGAGACATAACTCTTATATCCTTCATCCCCTAAGCTAAAGCCTAAGGGAATGAATATGAAGTTGGTATGGAGTTGTATAATCACATAGCTTCTTTATTCAACCTATGAAATGTGTCAGGTATTTCTTCTTCTGCATCACCATTTTTTTAATTATTTGATAACAAGATGTCAACTTAAGGCTTACCCAGACTCCACCTCACTCCTTCACATTTGAGCTAAGTCTGTAAGGCATGAATTTGAAACTGCCATTATTTTGATAATTGTATACTGTCCAAAGTGAGATTAAGCAGGGTTGACTCCAAGATCAGCCTGTGCTATTTTGCCACAAACTTGTCTCTTTGTTTATGGCACAATCTGTGCTTGAGAAGTCACTGATACTTTTCATTATGGGATTTGGAAACGTTTGTTCTTGAGATTTGGAACTACCTATTTATCCTGAATAAATATTCTTAACTGATTTTAGAAATTGTTTAGTGGAAAAGGTTCTGGCAAACCTTAATAAACTTATAAATATGCTTCATGCTGTGTAATGTCATTGCTTTTACTATAGTTTTTATTGTGCAAGTGCTGCTGGTTGATGCTGGCTCTTGATGGATTATTTATTTCCCCTCAATGTTCTGCTGTTTTCACTGTTTTACCAGTTATGATGCTTTTTAATTGCTAGATTGGTCATTTATTTATTTCTCTGGCTCTCAGGGGACTAATATGCTTTCTCGGCTTCTTCATGTACGTCACCCTACAGCAAAGCAGGCTGTAATAACCGCTATTGATTTACTAGGTTTGTATATGTTAGAAAAGCGCGTTGTGAACATTTAATAGTAACATATTTTCTGCAATTGGTCAACTCTAATTGACATGTGTTTTTGTTGCATATACTCTCTTGCCCATGCGCGTAGAATTTTTAAAGGTTGCAGTTGTGGCTCTCCGTTTTCAAGAACTCAATTAAATGTCTTGGGGAAAAGATATCATTTTACATGGTTAATGTTAATTAAGAGACTTTGAGGATTTTTCAATTAGTTCTTTGAATTGCATTTTTGAATTTTATGTTCTTGCCTGCTTTTAATTGACTAGCCTTTGCATGGAGAGGGTTTTTTAATTGGTTCTTGACCGTCATTTTTTATTTTTTGTTCCTTCCTGCTTTTAATCGATTAGCCTTTTTATGGAATCTTGATCAGTAGTCTGTAAAATGGGCTAGAGTTTAGGAGGAGATCAAGAGTGACAGACTGGGTTCAAGTAGACCATGGGTGTAAGAAAAGGTTTGGTTTCTTGTGGCTTGCTGCAAGGTACTGGATCTTAAGAATGAGCATTTGAAAGAAGAAAAAAGGGGCGGCAGCAGGAACTTTGCCCAGCCCACCTGTAGCTGGAACCCAGACCTCAGATAAAATTCTAGCCATTTAGACGAGAACTTAAAATAGAGCCTCTCTCTCTCTCTCAGTTTTGATTTTCATTTCTTTCTGCTAGGTACTGGATCTTAAGAATGAGTATTTGAAAGAATAAAAAAAGAGGGAGCAGCGGGAACTTTGACCATCCCACTTGTAGCTGGAACCCATAGACCTAAGATAAAATTCCAGCCAATTAGATAAGAACTTAAAATAAAACCTCTCTCTCTCTCTCTCTCTCTCTCTCAGTTTTGATTTTCATTTCTTTTGTTTGGAATGGTTAATAAGATATATGGATACATTGCATGTTTACGTTCTATTCTGTAAAGCCTACCTGACTGGTGATTGTTACTGTAAAGTGATTAATTTGACATGTTTCAAAAGAAAATATTGCAAGTTGCTTTAACTATGTACATTACTTGTTCCGCTATTCAGCCGTGTGATGGTTCTAGCTTACAGCAATGTATTTTTTTTTGTCCATTATCTTTTTTAGAAGCTTTAGCACATTATTGCTTATGCAGGCTGTGCTGTGATTAATGCTGCGGAAAGTGGTGCATCATTCCCTCTGAAGAAAAGAGACCAAATGCTTGACTATATTCTAACTTTGATGGGGAGAGATGATGATGGTTTTGTTGATTCCAGTCTTGAACTTCTGCGTACTCAGGTTATATTAATTGCTTTGGAACTTCTCCATTAAATGGGAACATATTTTCTTCTTGTCAGATAATTTCCAATTCCTATTAGATTATTATTTTACTCATTTTATCTTAATGGTTGTTTCTACAGGCTCTGGCTTTAAGTGCCTGTACTACCTTGGTCTCTGTGGAGCCAAAGCTGACAATAGAAACAAGAAATTACATCATGAAGGTACATATGGTATTTCATGGTTCTTGTACAGTAATAGCAATATACTTTTGGATTCTATGTTCTCTCATTAAAAACATTCTGATACAGGCAACCTTGGGGTTCTTTGCTTTGCCTAATGAGCCAGTGGATGTTGTCAATCCCCTCATAGAAAACCTTATCACTCTCTTATGTGCAATTCTTCTAACAAGGTATTGTTTATTCATGAGTTTTTTTAAATTAATAGTATTTGTGAACATGAATATTTCTTTGATATACAAGTATGATTCAACTGTGTTTTGTTCTGAAAGAAACCCCATATTTTCATCAGAGGATGCTTTCAAGTTTGATTCCAGACTTAACCATTCTGGTTTATGTATGGCATTCCTTGCTTTAAAGACATTGAAAAAATAAGAATGGCCGTAAGAATTAGAAGATGAAAAAGTAAAACTCTTTTATTACACAGACTATCTTCATAAAATTGATAGTTACATTTATCTAGTTTATGATTCTGTATTACTATTCCTACTCAACTAGCGATTTTCTTTTTTTGGAAATTAGTGGAGAGGATGGAAGAAGCCGGGCCGAGCAGCTATTGCACATTATGAGACATATTGATCAGTATGTTTCTTCCTCTGAGGAGCATCAGAGGAAGAGAGGCTGTCTTGCAGTTTATGAGATGCTTCTCAAGTTTCGGATGCTTTGCATCAGTGGACATTGTGCCCTAGGTTGCCATGGAAGTTGCACTCACAGAAAACAAACTGACCGAACTCTTCATAGCACCATTTCCAATTTACCATGTAATAACATTTCCTGAGAATGATTAAAATTTCCAGTGTCTATCATTGACCTGGTTTAAATCTTTGCTGTCTATTATTGACCTGATTTAAATCCTTACTGTCTATTATTGACCCTACACAATTTCTTTTGTTGTACTACCAGCTGCATTTGTGTTGCCAAGTCGTGAAGCCCTTTGTTTGGGAGAGAGGGTCATTAAATATCTTCCACGTTGTGCAGACACTAATTCTGAAGTTAGAAAAGTTTCTGCTCAGGTATTGAATCGGATTTAGTTGTTTATGGTGCTAGTTGAGTGACATACCTATAATGATTAGAAGGGTTTTTTTTTTTTTTTTTTTTTTTTTTTGGGGGGGGGGGGGGTTAACAGTCAGAAGTACTACATTTAATATTCACTCAATTATGAAGTAAAACAGGTCATGTTTTTCCTGCTTGGCAGATTCTTGATCAACTATTCAGCCTCGCTCTTTCACTTCCAAAGCCTTCAGGTTTTAGCTTAAATGTGGATATAGAATTGCCCTACAGTGCCTTATCCTCTCTAGAGGATGTTATAGCTATCTTGAGAAGTGTAAGTTCCATTCATTCACTTATTTTTTGCAAGACTTTTGTTTGAAGCAGTGAAAGGGAAAATGTAAGACCATCTCAATATTTTGATTTTCTTCTGTTATATATTCAGGATGCTTCCATTGATCCATCAGAAGTTTTTAACAGAATCGTGTCCTCAATCTGTCTTTTATTGACAAAAGATGAGGTAGGGTCATTTATTTTCTTAGAGAATTGTACGTTAACAAGATCTGACTTGTGGGAGCATGATTCATCATTTTGTGTTTTATTGCAGCTTGTTGCCACCCTGCAAGGCTGCTCAGCAGCTATATGTGATAAGATCAAGCCATCAGCTGAAGGGGCTATACAAGCTATTATTGAGTTTGTTATGAAAAGGGGGAAAGAGCTAAGTGAAATGGACGTTTCAAGGTCTGTCATATAATTTCAGAATTTTAATTACTTGTACTGCCTTTTGTTCCCCTCGGCTGTTCTAACTTTCTTCAGGGGACGTGTAATTGTTGTTGTCAGATGCATTATCCCATATGAAAGTATTCTTACACTGAAAATGTCTGCAGGACAACTCAATCATTGCTCTCTGCTGTGGTTCATGTTACAGAGAAGCATTTGCGTCTGGAGACTCTTGGAGCTGTATCATTTTTTCTTTCCTTTTTGTATAACTTTATTAAGCTATTTGAAATTAAGAGGTGTCCAGTCTTTACTGTGTTGAGTGCTTGTATTTATGCAGCTCTCTTCTTTTTGATTGTTGTCTTCAGCTCTGGGTGGGGTTTTTTTTTCTTTTCTCCCCACTTAAATCCTTAACTGTTTAAAGATTGCTTCTCTAGCTGAAAGTACTAGTTCAAATATTGTCTTTGATGAAGTATTGGCCACAGCTGGAAAGGATGTAGTTACGAAGGATATATCTAGACTACGAGGTGGCTGGCCAATGCAGGACGCATTCTATGTGAGTATTTAATTTTAGTTTATGAGATGGCTTTGTCTCCTTAAGAGGGTTTTATTTTATTTTTTCCTTTCCTTTTTGTTCTCATTTGAAGGTTTGTAATGAGGCATATCATTAACCCTGTACAAGTACTTGGATGGTGCCCGGTACTAGTGCTAGGGGTGATGCTTGGTTAATTTCCCATGCAACTTCAGATTGTGATGGTCATTATTTGCTCAATTATCCTTTTGTTATTTATTGGAATCTTTTGCTTCAAAGAATTGGGAAATTGGAAATGTTATTCATGGATTTCAGCTCCCTCTTCTTCTTATAGAAAACTGGAAGTTTTCACAAAAAATAAGAAAAAAAAAAAGCTAAGGGATGAAAGAGAAGGACTAGGTTTTCTTTCCTGAATTTATTTTTGTTGACTTCAATCAAAGTTAGAGATACAGACATAATACTGTTATTTTATGAAAAAGAAAAAGAAAAAGAAAAAGAAAAGAAAAAAAGAAAGAAAGGGTTGCTAATAAATGTCATGTTAGTCTACATGTCTATCGTACTTGATTTAACTTTTTGTCCGTGCATGATTGTTTGGCTACATGTCTTTGGGGGAGTTATCTATTCATGTTTGACCTGGTTTTTTAATTTATTTTTTTCTAATTGAATGCAAAATTTACTTGCATTGATTTCTCCTGTAAATTATTTTTGTTTCTGAATTTTTTGTAGGCCTTTTCTCAACACACAGTTCTTTCTTTTCAATTCCTGGAGCATCTGATATCATTCCTTAACCAGACTCCTGTTGTTAAGAGTGATTTGGAGAAAGGAGACAACTCCAGTTATTTAGCTGATGGTAAGATAGAGGATGACATTCTGCAAGCTGCTATGATTGCTCTCACTGCCTTTTTCAGGTTTGTACCATTAGCTCCATTTGTCAGACATGGCCTCTTTGGATGGTACATAATTCTGTCAGACATGGCCTCTTTGGATGGTACATAATTCTGCATTCTTTTATTATAATTGCAGAGGGGGTGGTAAAGTTGGAAAGAAAGCAGTAGAGCAAAGCTATGCCTCTGTTGTTGTTGCACTCACACTCCAATTTGGAAGTTGTCATGGTCTAGCTAGTTCTGGTCAGCATGAGCCATTGCGGTCAGTGTCTAATCTATATTCTATGTTTTGTCTGAATATTCCATTCGTTGTGCTTCAATGTTCAGCAGTGCCCACATGTAGACATTTTTAAATGGTTTCGGTCTTCGTTTCTTTTCAGAGCTCTTCTAACAGCATTTCAAGCCTTTTGTGAGTGTGTTGGAGACCTTGAAATGGGAAAGGTATGTAAATATCAGATGCCGTTAACTTGCCCAGTGCAATAACAGAGATTTCCAGGTTTTGAATTAGCAATTTAAAATAAATCAAGAATAAAATTACATGTTTTCTGTAGATTTTGGCTAGAGATGGAGAGCAAAATGAAAAGGAGAGGTGGATCAATCTTATCGGAGAATTAGCTGGCAGCATATCTATAAAGAGGCCAAAAGAAGTAATTTGGCAATCCTCTGAAGTCCATTCCCATTGTTTTGTTCTGATTATTCTCACTTATTTTTTCTTCTTTTATTCATATTTTCCCCTCAGTTTTGAAATTTGAGGAATGGCAAAACACATAACAGAAAGAAAATGATGATATTTAAGTTAATAATGGAACAAAAAAGAAAACTGATTATTCCTATTTTTCCATTCTCTGAACAAATTTCATACGGGATAGGTAATCTTTGTCCTAAACATATATGTGAAAAATTATGTTTGTCAGTTGCTTTGTTTGACAATATAACCTAACAGAAAGTTTTGTTTAGGTGAAGGATAATATTTAATATGAGGAATTCCTCCTACCCAACACGTGGCAATCTCTTGGACTGTCATTTGTTGGACAGCATTTGTTATTTTAGAAATATATTTGATATCAAAATCATACATGTATAATAAAAAGGGTAAGTTTCTGTTTACCAAAAAGATTATGGCAAAACAAATGGTTTTTGTTGACAAAAAATAAAAAGCAATTAATGCTACCCATGCATGGTGGGTTGAGAGACTGACATGTGCTGGGTAGGAGGAATTCCTACTACCCAAGGCAGCAGAAATTTTTTGTTCTTATATAATCTGTTAACACTGGCTTGAAGGAGATATATCTGTTAAATGGGTAGGAGGAATTCCTACTACCCAAGGCAGCAGAAAATTGTTGTTCTAATATAATCTGTGAACACTGTCTTGAAGGAGATATATCTGTCAAACATTCATCAGGTTGCTTAACTAGTAAGCTTTAGTATAATAGAAAATCTGTCGAAATTGGTTAAAAATATTCAATGTAGGTCAGAAATATGTTCAAGTGCAACGTGATGCAAACTTTTCTTGAAGTATCAGGAACCAGATTGTCATGCTCAGGATTGTTCCATGGTTGCTTTGCTAAATATGTGATCTTATGATTTTGTAAATGCCTTTCAGTAGTTTTTACTCTTCTTGTTCTTTGTTAATGCATTTGTGATATCTTTGGAGTTTGTTCTTTTGGTAATTTATTCAGGTTCGGACTATTTGTGTAATTTTAACGGAATCTTTAAACCGACGTCAAAAATTTCAAAGGGAAGCTGCTGCTGCGGCATTGTCGGTGTTTGTTCCCTATAGGTATGCATTGAATGATCTAACTTCAAGTGGTATTCTATCCTGTGCTTCTCTTACTTACTGTTAAAATGTTTCTTAACTCCGTACACATCATGTATCTTTTGGTTGATTAGCATTATACTGCTAATAATTATTGCTTCAATGGTATATCTTTCTCAGTTATGTTTTTAGCTTACTTGTTTAAAGATCTGCAGCAGAAATGATAACCATAAGGTGAAGCATCCATGCAATAACAAGATCATTTGTTGATTAAGTGATTTTCAGGGGCATATAATCTTCCTAAGTTTTGGAGGACATTTTATTTATTTATTCTCATATTTAATTTTACAACATAAAGGAAATCTAGTGTTTTATTTCTCATTTGTTTTACCCTTGCCAAAAACAGCCCAAGTCTTTTTATTTTCCTTTTCCGCTGCCATTTCTATGGTATAAATTGATGCTTTGAATTTGTAGAGCATGCAATGCATATCAGCATATCCTTGTTTTGTTGTGTAAGCTAACTGCAGTCTAAAATTGGTTTCATGCAAGCATTCATTATCTTTTCCTGATGCAAATCAATGGTAACACTCTGATTTGATGCTTGTTTTTCTGACTTTATTTTACCCGGTTTAATTATTGTAGTCAAGGATTACCCATCCTATTGTTAAATATCATGTTCATTTTGTATGTTTTTGGTGATGCAGTGGGGGTTTTGATTCCCTGTTGGAGCAGATGGTTGAAGCATTGTGCCGGCATGTTTCGGATGAGTCTCCAACAGTTAGACGTCTTTGTTTAAGAGGGCTTGTCCAGGTATTCTTTATTGAGAGTTATACAAGCTCCGTGTTCCTTTTTTATCATGTGTCATAATGCATACAAATGGAGCTCAAGAAAAATAGGTTTTAGAATTAGGTATTGCTTGGTTTAATTTTTTCTTTAGTACTGGAATGAACTTCAAATGTTTGATGTGTGTGCCTAATTTCTGCACACATTAAGGTTCGAATACACTAAAGGGCTTCCACACAATACCCTAGATTGTACATAATTTCTATACATTTTATAAAAAATCATTTAACTTTTCAATGTTAAGGATTAAATATTTATACATGGTCCCAATTACTTTTTGTGATATGCAATCCACAGATACCATCGCTTCATATTTATCAGCACACAATCCAGATTCTTGGCATAATAGTGGCATTGCTTGACGATTTGGATGAATCTGTGCAATTAACTGCTGTTTCGTGCTTACTGATGGTGATTACCCATTATCTCTCTTTTGTTTATGTTACATGTGCTTTCTGATTGCACTTTGTTTACCTCACTCATCATTCCTCCTGTTGCATGTCTTAGATTCTTGAATCATCCCCAGATGATGCAGTAGAGCCCATTTTGCTCAATCTTTCTGTTCGGCTCCGCAATCTTCAAGTGCGTTTGTTGCTTTTAACATCTTTTCCCTTTTCTTGTTGCTAAAATGAAGATTTATTGTTTCATATGCTCCCAAATGCATGGAATTGAATGGAATCATGTGATCACTATTTGCATTATTTGATTTATTGGCAAGTCAATAAAATATATTGAGTTGTATTCCTTGTGGTCATCAAAGGGTTTCTGTTTAGCTTGCCTGAAAATACAGTTTTGTACAGTAGAAAATTCTCTGTAGTCTTGATGCCTTAATTCTCTACTCTTTTGATGCTATAACTAGTGAGTTTTCTGCAGTAATTAAGCTTTTTTCATAAAAGAAACATTCCATCCTTTTTATTTACTGAAACCCTTGGCCTCAAAACATGTTTTGGAGAGAAGATGTATGAATGCAACATATAACGAAGGAAAATATGGCAATAAAAAGATATGACTTCTCAAATACAATGGACATGTTTATGTCTTCATGTCATTGATTTAGAACTGTGTATGGGAATGAAAAGCAGGACATGCCAGTGTTCTGGTTTTATGGCAAAAAATATGACAGGAGAAAATGAACATTGATTTGTGAACTAGTGAAGTACTTTCTGTTAGTAGCAGAGAGGTGGTTGAACTCGAATAACCTTGAATAACAATTTCCTTGTGAAGAACATTGTTGCCTTTCGTAACTTTTGATTTTGCATCTAGCTGAGGACAGTTGCTGTTGATAAAAAGGCTATAAGATTTCCTATTTATGTATTTTATGGTTGTTTTACTGTGCTATTGTTGTATCATGAAATAATTTCATATAGATGATGCTTCTCGTTAGACAACACTGATGTGTAGATCCATATACTTTTCTTTCTTGGGTTAAAACAGATATCCATGGATGTGAAAATGCGAGCTGATGCCTTTCAAGCATTTGGAGCCCTGAGTAAATATGGTGTTGGGGCACAGCGTGAAATATTTCTTGAGCAGGTACCTTATGTACTGGTCGTAAAAAAGTGTGGAGTTAATCAATGTTTTATTTATTTTTAAAGTGTCGGATCATTCTTTATTTGTTTTAATTCATGATGATATATACTCAACAGTACAGAAACAATGAAGTTTATGAGGATGATCAGCTATGTTTACTTTTGTTCCTGAATTTTTATACAGCATGTATTTGCTTTCAGTGCAATAGAATGTTTTGTTAATAATTGGGTTAAGAGGGGTGGGGGATGGAATACTTTTGAGAAAGATTTGAGAGTGTCAAGTCTGCCTCTTTCATTTAAGATTTTATAAATTTGAAGCAAGCATAACACAGTGCTTACATAAATTAGCATTACCGTTTGTTGCACCAACATTTGTTTAAAAAACACCAAACGAAGCTTCCTTCTTCTCTTGATATTTTCCTCTTCTTTTTTTTTTTCCCGTTTGCTATTTGAATGGGCATTACTGAGTGATGGGTTCTTTTGTGCTTCTTTTTTTCTTTTTTTAACTAGTACCTGGCTGATATCTCGTCTTCTGTCATATCTTTGGATTTGATTATTCACTTATGGTGTGCTAGAAATGTATTTCTATTTGTTTTTGTTATTTTTTCTGGTCAGCATGCTAATATAGATCAGATACTTTTCTCAGATACACGCTGCCGTTCCTCGCCTGGTTTTGCACCTTCATGATGATGATCTTAGTGTGAGACAGGCTTGCCGAGTGAGTATTTACCTAACATTTGACTTTCATTTCTGCATCAAGCTTCTTTACAAAAAATTTCAACTGAATCAGTGTTTAATGAATAGAACACTCTGAAAAGGCTTGCCCCCTTGATGGAGATGGAAGAATCAACTGCTCTATTCAACTCGCACTATTTTACTTCTGATCACCGGTATGCAGTAATTAATTGTAAAAACTAAAGTTTCTGAAAAAGCATTGGTGTGACCTATGTTCCTCACGGAGGTTCAAAATAATGTCTTTTGTTCAGAAGTGACTATCAGGACTTTGTAAGAGATCTGACTAAGCAGTTTATCCAGCATCTTCCTTCCAGAGTTGATACTTACATGGCATCAACCATACAGGTGTATATCTTGCTAAGTGATTATGTCTTTTTTTTAAAAAAAAAAATCCAAAAACAGTTTTTATGATTATAGTGCAAAATCCATGAGAACTCTACTTTAAGAATTTTTTTCTTTTTCCGTTTTGCTTTTTTAGAAAGATAATAAACATGTTTATATATATATATATATATAAATTTTTTGCTTACATTCTTGATGATACAGGCATTTGACGCACCTTGGCCAATAATACAGGCTAATGCTATTTACTTGGTCAGCTGCTTGGTATCACTTTCAGATGATCAGCGCATTTTAGCCCTTTACCAATCACAGGTCCTTTTCAATGAGTCCTCCAGTTTGACTTTTTTTTTAAGATAAAAAAGTATTGAGTACTCACAAAAAGATTCTATCTTCATATAGGTGTTTGGTACGTTGATGGGGAAGATGAGTCGATCACCAGACACAATCGTGCGAGCTGCATGCTCTTCAGCACTTGGCCTATTACTAAAATCAACCAATTCTCTAGTATGGAGAACAGCTCGACTAGATTTAAAGTGATCACGATTCAAGCCTGAAGTAGGAACGGACAAAGGATAAATGGAAATGATTGATCACCGAGTGTCTGAACACTGCCCTCCTTTTTCTTTTTTTTTTTCTTGTTGCAAGTTGACTGAATCTACAAGGCCATAATGGCCTCTATTTTAAAGTTAAAGACGGCAATGCAGCAGGCAGGCAAAATACAGCAAGCAGGATAGACGCTCATCTTTGCCACGAACTGACTGTGTCCAGGTTTTGGGAAATGTAATTTATACATGTAGAGCTTCCGGTTGCAGTTTTGTTAAAGGCTGTTTGTTGTGTAAGATTTAAATTACAGGACTGGTATGGTTCAGAATGTTTGCTCCTAGATTCTTGTACAATAGGTGTAACCCACCCATGTAAAGTTGCAGCAGGACACAAATACTATGCGGTAGCTACACCAGGCTGGGAAGTTTAATGTATTTGCTGAGTGTAACTGGGTGTATTTTATTTTATTTATTTATTTTTCTCATTCAGTGGCTAATAAATCTTGTTTCTGACTGCCATGGCCGTGAGATTGAAAATTCTAGGCTGGTGTTCTCAAATCCCTGGTTCGATAATAAAGCTTCAGCTCTCCAGGTAATTGGGAAAACAGGCACTTCTTTCATGGCATCGCACTAGGGCATGTGAGGCCTTAATTTCAAATAAATAAATAAATGATATTATCCATTCAATAAATGGATTTAGGCATTGATCTCTGATTTTATATGACTTGTCAGGGCATTTGTTTGATGGAATCCAAACTTTCATGTTTTTCAGTTAAAAAAAATTTAACTTGGTTTTAAAAAAAAAAAAAAAATTATTTCAGACGGAAAACACTTTTCAGAAGTTATGAAAAATTTAGAAATGTTATATTATTTGTTGATTATATCAAATTTGGTCCTCAAATTTTTAATAGCTATATATATTTTGTTTTGAATTTTTTTTTGTATTTCATCTCTTATAATTTAATTTTATATTAACTTTGATTTTTATTTTTTAATTGTTATTTGTTTTTTTCTTATTATTTTTTAATTGAAATTTTTTATCTATCAAATTTAGTTTTTATTCTTTTGATTGTTATTTATTTTATTTGAAATAATTTATGAAAAGGTAATTATTATTATTTTAATTTCTTTATTTTTTATTTTTTTTGTTAGATTTGATCTTTATTATTTTGATTATTATTTATTTTATTTGAGATAATTTATGAAATTTTTTTTCAATTTCATTCTCATTTAACTTTTTAATTTGTAAGATTTGTTTCTTATTATTTTAATAAACTTGAAAAAATAAAATATCAATAAGTTATTTTTCAGTTTATTTTTCATGATATAACCAAATATTAAAAAATATTTTTCAACTTATTTTTTATTACATTACTAAACATAAAATATTAATTTATTTTTTAAAAAATTTATCTTTTTAAAAAAATTACTTTACAGCAAATAAATATAGCCTCAATATGACTTTTCTTGGATGTCCGTGCCTGCTCTCCTTCAAATTGAACGTATACAATTACAATCTTATTTGGCGCTATTTACAGTTAAAACAAGGAGGAGTACCGGTGCGATGCAGCTGCTGGGATGATAATATGGATGTGATTTTTTTTTTTTTTTTGCCGGTTCAACAATATCCAAGGGAAATGTTTGCTTAAAATAAATTATCTCTGTTTGGGTAAAAAATACAAGCTTCTCCATAATTTTTTCATCAAATGTTTTTTATTGACAAAAATGTTCTATTTCTTTTGGGTAATATCAACCGTTTATCACACACACACACACACAATAAACCTAAAAGAAATGTTCTTTCACAATTGGTTACTATAAAAATGCTTTAATTCACTGTGAACCGAACTGTTAAATGAAAAATATTGTTTTTTTATTTTTTTAATTTGGTTTCTAAACTTTATTTTTTTTAATTTCTACCTTCCATGTGATGTTTGTGATATTTTGTGTATTGATATCATCTCCTATTTCCACGTTCTTGACCATTCAATATCTTTGCTAAAATTTCAGGATTGAAATAGAGGTTAATTTGATGAAATAAGATTTAAATTTGCAGTATTGAAATTTTTTTAAAAAGAAGGATAGAAAAATAACATGGATTTTTTCAAATTCATTCAAAAAAGTTCATGTTAGTCCAAAATTCTCTATTTACTCTTTTTTGGTCTCTTTAGTTTTAAAATCTTACATTGAGGTTCTAAATATTTTTTTTTTATGTTTCACTCTTTGAGTTGTACGAGAGGAGAGAGAAATAGGTTGGTTGGTTGCTTTCAGACAAAAAACAATCTTGATATCATTGAGTTTCTCTTAACGAGAGCAGTTCCATTGATGAATTTTTAAACTTTTATCTTGTTGGAAAAGTCTATTAAGGCTTAGAAATTCTTTATTTTGTTTTATTTTTATTTTTGACTAATTTAAAAGTGTTTTAAGGTCGATAATAAGTTTATTGAGATACCTAGTGTTTTTCTTTTGATGTTTTCAATTGAAAAAAAGTTGCAAGATAGTTTTTGAATCTCAAAACTCAAAATCTGTTTTTTTAACCATCTTTAATGACTAAAATCTTTATAAGTAGACAACTTGAAATTAATCATAATGGAGCACACATCAATTATTTATTTAAAATTGAAGATGGCGTTTCATACATCCTATTAAACAAAACAAAAAAAGGTCAAGCATATATGCATGGACTTTTTTGTGTTGGGCCATGTGCATGCCTAGGTGTTTGATCTTTTTTATACAACCCTTTAGTTTTAGTTTTTATTTTTTAATTTTTTTCTTAAATTTAAATTTAAAAATATTGTAAATTAAATAATTAAAAACATATTAAAAATATTATTTTATTAAATGTCATTCGATCTTGCCTTTATTTTCAAAAAAGATAATAGTATTTTTTATAATATTATATTCAATTAAAAATAAAATTTATATTTTTTTTTTACTTTTTTATCATAAAAAGTTTGGAAAAAAATTTTCGATGACTTATTATCCCCCCCTTATTTGCATATAAAATATCAATATATGATTTTCAATATTTTTTAATTGATACTAGATTTTCACATAATGATAAGTTTTATTTATTTAAAACACAATGCTTTTAATAAAAGAAAATATGTTTTCATTAAAAAAAATACATCATGTTTTTATTTGGATTGATTCTTTTATTTATATAATGATTAACCGTTGTTTTGTGGTTAGATATGAGTTTCATTAAGGTTTATGAGAAGTTTTTTAAGTATTTTCGAGTGAAAAAATGACTAAAAAAGGTTTTTTTTAAGATCAATAGTTCAGAGTTTTTATTTTAGCACCTTAAGGTGGCTGGAGTGAAATCAACAAACAATGTATTATTTGCTCTCTTTTTTTCCATAAAAAAAACTGATGACATTTAAAGATAAAAAAGGATATTGAAGCATGCCGGTCTGGCCTTAGAAACCCATGTTCTAGCTTTTTTTGTCAATGGGTTAAGCATGTTGACCCACCAAGGCATAAGCATTTGAACTTTTTTTTGTCCTTTGTGTTGTCTTATGTTTTTTTTCTTCAATTTTAATTATAACTCATTAAAATAAAATAAATTACAAATTTATTTTGGATGTTATTTTATTAAATACATTTCAATTAAATATAATAAATTAATTTAATCATAACGACTAAGTCAATAAAATTTATTAATTACTAAAAAAGTCTATCATGAATTATAGTTTTAAATTAGGATTCTAACATTCCCTACTATGATTTAAAATTATTCATATTTATAATAAATAAAATAAAATGAGCAGTTAACATTGTATAATAAGTGTTAGGTATCTTCAGTGTTTGAGCCTATACATAGTATTAATAAGTCTTACCTTAAAAAACCACAATAACTAGGGTGTCTTGAACTAGGTTCTTTAGACCAAGTTTAAACTTATTATACACACAATATATGAGTGATTTTAGGGTTTTATCAATGTTGTGTTTTTTTTAGTTATGCACATTTATCTTGTCTCCAAGCTCTTATAGTGGTGACTCCACTATCACACTCACTTGGATTAATCATTCAAGGATGTTTTGCGACTAACATCATGCAAATGGAACTCGGGACGATAAAGAACACATCATAATAAAAATGGGATCCATGATATATGTAATGTTCATACTCTCTACAATCACCTAACAAATTTATTTTTATTTATTCATAGGATCGTTATATATTTGAAAATAGATTTTCATTGTTGGTGATTAATATAAAATCTTCACTCTCATTTCCCTCGACAATTGAATAACTCATTAAGACACCAAACCTTTAGTGAACAAACTCGCAATGTTATTTTCAGACTTTGAAAAATCTAAAGAAATAACACCATAATATATAAAATGTCTAATGAATTTATGTCTAACAATCATATGTTTTTTTTTTCACATTAGAAAATTTACACTTAGCCTTGACTATAATAACATGGTTATCATAATGTATTAATATAGATGGTATTGGTTTAGAAACAAATAGTACATAAATTAAAAAATTTTAAAGCCATTCACTTTCTAAACTAGCAACATCTAACGCGACCAATCTTTTTTTAATGGTGGAATGAGTAAATATAGTTTGTTTAACAAATTTTCAACAAAATATATCACCACATACTCACTAGTAGATTTTATTTTATTTTTGAATTAGAAATCCAATTAGCATTATTAAATCTCTTTATTATAACAGGAAAACTAGTGTAATGAAGTGCATAATCAACATTTGCTTTTAGATATTTACAAATTCTTTCTAAAGGACTTTAATGTGAAGCATTAGGATTATGTGTAAAATTATCTAGTCAACTAATTGCATATGCTATTTCAGGTCTAATATGATTGGCTAAATGCAATAAAGATTCAATAATTCGTGAATATTTATATTGATACACTCTTTCACCATTATTTTTTTTAATTTAGTAGAAGGATAAAAATGACTACATACATAAGATACAATAAAATAATTAAATATTTTTAATATTTGTTTTTCAATGTAATGTGATCAAATTAAAGTAAAACTATTGTTGTTTTTCAATAAATTAATAACCAAAATAACATTAACCTTACCAAGATCCTTCATATCAAGATTTTCAGACAATAAAGATTTAGTAATATTTATAACTTGAATAGTACTACCAAAAAGCATAATGTCATCAATATAAAAACATAAAATCATATAATAATTTTCAATTTGTTTAATATAAACACATTTATTAGCCACATCTGTTTGAAAACCATCAATAACGAGACTTGATCAAATTTTTCATATCATTATTTTGAAGCTTGTTTTAAACTATAAAAATATTTACAAGTTTATAAACTTTTTTTTATTAACCAGGCACAATAAAATCTTTCATTTGATCTATATAATTTTTTTCTTCTAAATCACAATTTTAAAAAAAAGTCATTTTACCATCTATTTGATGGATTTCTAATCTATAAAGAAAAGCTAAAGAAACTAATAGTCTAATTGTAGTAATTCCAGAAATCAATGCATATGTGTTAAAAAAATCCACTTTTTTTTTCTTGTTTAAACCCCTTAGTAACTAACTTAAGCTTATTTTTTTCTACAGATTTATCGGTTCTCAATTTCTTTATAGAAACCTATTTACAACCTTGTGGAAAATCAATCAAAAACCAAGTTTTGTTAGAAAATTAAAGAATTTGTTTCATCTTTTACCATTTCTTTTAAAAAATAAGCTTTAATAGATGTCATAGTTTCACTATATATTTTAGGTTCATTTTCAAGTAAAAGATATAAAACTTAGCACCAAAATATTTGCTCTTCTATTTCTTTTACTCTTTCTAATTTTATTAGATGCATGACTATCAACAATGTCTACATTAGAAGAAGAACTTTCATTAATAGGTTTAGACAACTTGTTTTTCATTGAAAAAATGTTTTCAACTAAAATGATATCACGTGACTAAAAAATTATATTATTTGTAATTTTAGAAATCTTATAATTTAAAAATAAAAATTATAAATAATACTATTCAAAACAATCCAACAAATGCACAATATATAGTTTTAGGATCTATTTTCCTTTTTTAGTAATTGGAATATTCACTTTGATAAAACACCCCCACTCTTTAAAATATTTTAAAAAGGGTTTTTTTATGTTAGTTTAATATGTTTTATAGCCAATTAGTTGGTTATACGTGACATTATTATATTTGTATAAATATATATTTATTATTAATAAAGACATAATTTATGTTTAATATTCATATAATATTATATTAATGAATTTAGAGTAAACATAAAGTTCATAAGATAAAAATATTTTGAAAGGAAAATTATAAAGTTGTTATAATATAGGATTCATATTGCATCAAAGTAAAGTGTCTAAAATGCTCATGGTTGATGCTCTCTTAAATACTAGATATTCATTAGAGCCGTAGAGATTGATACATATTATGTTTTTTTTCTTTATGAAAGAAAGTAGTTGATCTCATAAGCTGAGATATAAAAAATACCTAAAACTAATACGTAGGTGTTTGTCATAAGACATGTACACTGAACTAACCCATATAAGAATTCTATATAGAGAGATCATATATGTCTATGGAAAGACTTACGTGACTATTATGTAAATGATCTTTAGACTTGAGATCATTAAGTTATTTTATATCGAGAATGTTATACTATGATCCTGTTACATGTTATCTTAATCGAGGTAATAAAAGGGCAAACATTTGGTATAACATGAACTATATAAAGGTACTTAAATTATCAAAAGAGGATTCATTACCCTAGATAAATTAGAAAAAATGTTTTATATGTTCTTAAATAGTATTGACCAAGAAATCCTTGATTAAGGTGGAATGAAATTTGAAAAGGAATTTCAAATCTTATTCAAACAATTAATTACTAATATGTGGAGAACAAACATAATTTAACATAACTATAATAAATTAATTACTAAATCTTTCATAATCAACTCAAAAAAAAAACAAAACAATATCCCAACCTAGTTTCTACTAGATTGATTCAGCATATTGAAGACAAGCAAAATACCTCATTTGGGCATCCATTAAAATGACTCATTCAGGCATTAAAATAATTATACAAAATCAAATAAGCTTAAAATCTCATATGGTTTCTATCAAAACCACCAAACCATAAAGAACATTTCAATAACCCTTTTTGTGCATTTGATATAATATATAAAATATAAAAAAGAAAGTGTAATGAAACTTGAAAGGAATATATAAAGAAAAAAAAGTCTTAAATTATGTGTAGAGAGATTTGAAAGACTAAGTAAAATAAAAAAAGTATTTTTAAGAATTTCCAATGGTGAGAAAATTACGTACGTTTTCATATTAAACACAAGCTATATATATTAGTTACTAAATTTAAAATAATTAAATATAATAAATTAATTTAATCAATAAAATTTATTAATTACTAAAAAAATGACCATTAATTATAATTTTAAATCAAGTTCCTGACGGCAGGTGACTAGCTGGCTCTGACAAGACCATGGCTGGGAGGAAGACAAGTCAATCTTGTTCTCTAGGGCGGTGCTGCATTATACGCGAGGAAGAAAAGTCAATCTTTTCAGGATTTTTCTTCGATAATGAATTGGCATTGGTCAAATCTGAACATATTTTCAACACACCGTAAAAACAAAAGAATATATTTCTTATCTTACTTCGTCCTCTCAATCCTTTTCCAGTAAAATAGAGTTATATTTTATAATAAATTTTTTTATTTATATGAATGTTTGGATAAATTTATTTACACCTTAATTAATTTTATAATATCTGAAGTTAATGATCATGTAAATTTCTAATGACCTTAAAATTTATAAAATTCAAACTAATAATTTTTATAAAACAAACTTAGAGTCTGACAAACAAGTTAAACTATATCTCTTAAAATTATTTTTTTAAATAATTATTATAACAAAAAATCACTATTTTTTTTTATAAACAGGTTCATGTGTGATAAGGCTTTTATAATTTTTATTTATTTATTTTTGTTTTCTCATTTCTTTACCTCAAAATTTAAATTACAAAATCTTAAATTTCCTTAACTTCATAGTCATTTCTTTATGAATTCCTGAGATTTTAATTTCCCAAAAATCATATCTTTGTTTCTTCAACTTTTTAACTTTAACTAAAAATATTAAAATATCAAATATTTATATAAAATATCCTCTTCAACTACTTTATTGAGTCTTATATTCCCTTTTCTTTACTTTCAAGACTCGTAGACATGTTTTTTATTTGGAAAAATTATTTTAGTCTTCCTAATATTTTGAGCGCGGTAATATTTTATCCCTAATTTTTTAAAAACTATACTTTACATTATACTATTTATATAGTTGGAAACACTTTATATATCCAGCAGATGTGCACGAACTCAATTAATGAGAAAATTCAAGAATATTATAGAAATTTAATATATAAAGTGCATGAAATATTATGGATTTACAACTTCTCCCTCGAGGTTTTTATCAAACACTACAAATACATCAATTTCTACTGCTCTACGGTCTTCACCAACATCAAGTCTGTCCAATTCTCTTGCAACCAAAAGCTCGTGTGCACAATTAAAAAGTAAAACTTCCTCTGATTTTGCTACATTAATTTCCATATTCTCCTATATAAAAAAATAATCTCCAGGTAAGACCAGTAGAGCAGGAAGGAATCACTAGGTTTGACGCCACACCATTGACAATAAAAAGGACATTGACATTTAGGTGATAAAAGAAGAGCTAACTCCGATTAATTTATTAAACATGTGATCTAGATTTTGAAATTAGAATAATCTGATAAAAAATAAATAAATAAAAAACTACATAACTCTTTTTTTTAAAGAAAAAACTAATGTTAAACGTTGAAATCACCCAAATAAAATAAGTAAAAAGCTGGTAAAACAAAGAATGTTAACTTATGATAACTCTTTAAACCTGTAACTCGAGTTATTAGACCGGAAGCACCGTACATAGAAAAATCACGAAGTTCAATCTCTAACTAATCAAATATTGAAAGATGAAATCGAAAAAAAATAATACAAAAGGTCCAAAACAAAAAATAACAATTAAAAGAATAAGAATCAAAATTAAAATAAAAAATAAATTAGAAGACAACTATGAATTTTCACTCAAAATGTGAAATTGAAAAGAAAAATCACAAAAAAATCAAAAGAATAAGAATCAAATTTAAAATATAATACATTATAAATTTAGATTGAAGGATAAAATTGAAAATAAAAAAATTATTCAAAAGGATAAAAAAAAACAATAAGGATCAAATTGAAAAAATAAAATATAAAAAATTTAGATTAAAAAATGAAATTAAAAATAAATAAAAATTATATAAAAAAACCAATAAAAAAAATTATATTATTAAATAAAGCCTTGTGCATACGACATACCAGCCGGAGCATTGTTGGTATTTTATTATTATTATTACTTTTCTACATTGAATAATACCGATGGACAGCGTGAGAAGAAAAGTTGCGATGACCTTTTAGGGTATTACATCAGCTTAGCGAGCCGACCTTGAGTTAAGCAACCAATCTCCTGACCGACTTAAAAAACGTCATCCATCCTTGCACGCATGTATTTTATGTGTCTGACTTGTTAAATAAAATAAAATTTTGGTGGATTCGCCATCAGGACTATAATCAGATTCAGGTATTTTCTTGCCATTGTTACTGTAATTTGTTTGTAGAGCAGCACATGCCCACAGCTGCTGCAATGCTTTCTTCCTTGATATTTCAGTGATAATTTCCCTTAACACAGTATTAACCCATCAATAGCCAGCATTTTAACAACCAGTTGTGGAGTCTTGGGTATCGGTAAATGGTAATTAGGGTTTGAATTTGAATTTGGGAGAATTTTCAAGGACAGTTGGGCGGACCATGATTTGGGTGGGAAGCAGAGATTCTTTTTGTTGTTGTTGAGCATCCCATTATTTTTAACATTTTGCACAAATGGGAATCTAAAATCTTAAATAAAATATAGAGTTGCGTGGTGGATCCCAATTCCCAAAATCTATTTTAGTAATCCGAAAGAAACAAGTCGGAAATATAACCAACATGGGGTCGCGTACTGAATCAGAGAACGAGAGAGAGATCTGGAAAGCAATGGAGGTAGCAGAGGGAGCTAGAGGAGATAACTCGAGCTCTCATGTTCTTCAATCTTCATCCCTCACCCTCGATACGTCCCTTTCCCTACCTGATTTGACTCCGCCTCTCATGTTCGTTTCTTTCACCTCTTTTTTTTTTAAATAAGAAAGTGAGAAGAAGAATCATTCGTGTTTATTTATTTTTTGTTCTTCAATATCAGAGAGCTGTGCAAGGATTTGTTTAAGAAATGGTCAAGATTGGATGATTCTTCCTTCTCTGTTGAGACGGTTTCCGGTGGCATAACAAATCTCTGTGAGCATTATTACTTTCTTTCGTATTTGCCTTTTGAACTTGAATAGGCAGACGTGCCTAAATGAGAATTTGTGCAGTGCTGAAGGTATCTGTGAAGGAAGAAGATGGAAATGAGGTGCCTGTAACTGTCAGATTATATGGTCCCAACACTGATTATGTTATCAATCGAGAACGCGAGCTTCAGGTGATTGATTTTCTATGATTACTTGTTACCTTTTAATTTATTGGATGGACAACAATTGGAGCTTTCATTTCCTTTGATATGCTTACAACAACAACAACAAAAAATTGATTCCAGGCCATCAAATACCTCTCGGCTGCAGGATTTGGTGCCAAGTTGCTTGGAGTATTTCAAAATGGCATGGTCCAATCTTTTATAAATGCACGAACACTGATTCCGCAAGGTAAACCATGACAACCCACTCGCTTCCTTTATTATCCCTTCCTTATTTTCATATGCCTTTAAATTCAACTTCTTTTGTTGCACCGCACCCCCTTTTAAGTCTTCAGTAGTGTATGCCTTCAACACAATTCACCGGTCTCAAAATTTGATCGAATTTATTTGCATTTATTTCTTGAAGACTTGCCTTTTACTTTTGATTATCTTGATTAACTTCAAATTTTCCTGACCAACCGTATAGCTATAAAACACATCTACCATAAATGATTACTTGATGAAAACACTGAAAAATTGAGTTTATGAAGGTTCTTAATTTTAACCTTTTTTTGCTTCTCTTTCCTCTCCTGCCCTTTCTCTCGCTCTCTCTCTCTTGATTTTCTTAACCTTGCATCCTCATCAATTGCAGACATGAGAGAGCCGAAGCTGGCTGCTGAAATTGCCAAGCAACTCCGTAAATTCCATCGGGTGGATATTCCAGGCTCTAAAGAACCTCAGTTGTGGAATGACATCTTCAAGTTCTATGAAAATGGTATATTTTCTGTCTCTAACTTGCTTCCTTGATTTTATGTTTCATAAGCATCTGCCCATTTTTATTTGAAATCAATTTGGTAAAGGTGCTTTCAACTTTTGTCAGTTCAACCATTGGATATCCTTGAATGTTGATGTAACAGTGATGCCATGCCCATTAGTTGTTAATTTTTCATTTTCAATGGCCACCTGTTGTTGCAGCATCCATTCTTCACTTTGATGATATTGAGAAGCGAAAAAAATATGAGACCATTTTGTTCAAGGAAGTTTACAATGAAGTTGTTGAAATCAAGGTGATCCTCCTTCCGTAAATTTTCTTTGTAATTGGTAACTTGTTAGTCTATCCTTTTTCTCTGAAGCTTTTGGCCTTAGAGACTAGTCTTTTGTACTTGCACCTTACATGAAACCTGTTTTTAAGTTTCCTAATGCGTTGACCCATGTTGTTAACATGCATTTGAAAGTTCAAGATTTTTTTAGTTTAAATATTTTGTAGGTACTTGAATGAAAATTGAGTACAATGAATAAAATGCACTGTTGTAGATTTTTAAGGTAGTCTATGCTAGAGAACTGTTGAACATGCTTTAAAGGATGACTTCCAAGACCCTTAGTAACTTGCACGCGATATTGTGAAACTGAACTAATTAACAGTCTTGTGTAGAAAAAGTATTATAAATGCCAGATGCTCCTTGTAGTTGTTAGTAATATATCTATATGTGTGGATTGAAACTGTTAGATGTATCAGGTACGAGGCAGACAACATGGTGTTTCCCTTGGCTTCCTTAGTTCCTTTTTTTTTTTTTTTATCTTGAAATAGCTATACTTATTAGTGTTTCATAATCACAGACGAGTTCACATTCTTGACTTTGGAACTACATGGGACTTCCATTTTTCAGTTGATTACTTGCAAGGTTTATAGTGATTCCTTCCTACTTATGGAGGTCTATTTCATGATAATTGAACAGGAATTGACAGATCTTCTCAATGCTCCAGTGGTTTTCGCTCATAATGACTTGCTTTCAGGGAATCTGATGCTTAATGACGATGAAGGTGTCAATGAAAACTGATTTTTAATATGCATTTTCCTCCATTTTACCCCTTTAACTGTTTAAATAGAGTGGCAGCATGTTATTCTTGGTATTAATATTCTACTTTGTTGGTTTCTGTCTTTAAATATGCATTATTTTTATAATCTCTCTCTATCTCAATTGGTGTTGTTTCTGCTCCTTTTCTGATGTATTTCAGTAGGGAACACATGGTAAAAGTTACAGATACTAAGGGGCTGTCGGCATTATATCTTCTAGTTGTAAACATGGAGAAATCAATCTTGGTTGGTCTTTCAAGAATTGCAGTATTGAACAGGGCCATTGCCAATGAATTTTTTAATCTGTTATTGAATCTAAGATACATCAAGTGTTGCAGGACAGCCTTGAGGTTGTTGAAATTTGGTGTTTTAGGTGGGAGCCAGATTTAGGGTATACGGTATTGGATTGATTATCCAGAAGATTTGAGGGTGAAGTTAGTTATGTGAATAGTAACCAAGGTACTGTAGCAATCAAGAAAGGAAGAAGACAGAAACAGCACTGGAGAAAAGAGAAGAAACACTCTAGGCATGCAGCCTGCAAACTAAACAAGATACTCTTGGTTCCATTATCAAAATGCTTATGATTACCTAAATTATGTGTTCCTTCTGTATGCAGTATGTACCAAAAAGCCTAGTGGTTCGAATCTAAGTAAGAAGTAGAAAACCAAATAGGAAAAAGGAAATGATAATTAATGGAAGAATGGAATTTTCTTATTAGGACTATTGCATGAGGTGTCCAATGACAGGGATTTCATTTGGATTATAAGAATGTCATTGCATTTTGACATTTTATTTTGATTATCTATTAATTAAAATTATTACAAGGACATGGGTGTGCCTCTGGCATCTGCTGTCATTATAGCTTCCAATTTGTCCAAAATGTTAAAGGCAAACAGAATTTGAAAATGCAGTGAGATTTCCCGAGACAGTGCCTGATGTGCTTACAGGAAATATTGTGCCAAAAGAGTGTTTTGATTTGCGGATATTTTTTCCTCAGTCTTGTACCATTGATCTCATTACTAATCTTATTAATTTTCAGAGAAACTCTACATCATTGATTTCGAGTATGGATCATACAGTTACAGAGGTTATGACATTGGAAATCACTTCAATGAATATGCAGGCTATGATTGTGACTACAGCTTGTATGTCTTCAACTTTTCTTCTTCTTGTTTTCTCCATTTTCAGTTGCATGTGTAGATTTGTTGACAATTGAATTCGTTTAATGTAGATACCCAAGTAAGGATGAGCAATATCATTTCTTCAGGCATTATTTACAACCTGATAAACCGCATGAGGTAAGATGGTCATTTGAAAATTATTTTTTCAATGGTATGTAAATGGACTTTTTAGTTTATCTATGACCTGCATTAAAATCTTTTTAATTCTGAATTATTGATTATGTTCATTATGTTCAAATCCTGAATGAGTTAGTTGTGCTTTATCATTTTGAAATTAACTAACGGGATTGAATTTCTTACTCCGCAAACATAGAAATGCAACCATGATATGTCTTTATCAGAAGTTTTGGTTTTGATCAAGTGTCATCCTCAATTGCGCATTTAAAAAAAGCAGTGGAATCTCCTTTGTGGAAATCTTCTGACATGTGGTGCCACCTTTATTTATTTGATCTATGCTATGCAGCTCTTCCATATTTTAGAAGATGCAAGAGGTATTAAATGGAAACATACAAAAACAAATTCCCTAAATAATCATATGTTAAATCCCAATGTAGCCTTTCTTCATTCTTATATCATTTTTCCGTTGAATATTTTGTGTGCCTTCATTTGATGCCTAACCCTACTTTGTGAGGTTTCACTAGCACCATGGATGTTTAATCTTTGTTTTTCAATGAATCATTGATAGTTAATCTTTCTCTTTCTCTTATGATTTTGCTACAAAGATCGTCTACTTGTGAGCAAACCTCTCTTTGACTCATTTTAGATGAACACTGGCATGGGAAGTTGAATTTTATTGATTATGAAGTTCACCTGTTACTTTGATCCTGAATCTTGGATCTTCATTAGTAGTTCATACTTCCCTGGGCTAGATGAGTCTGATAGCAGGGTCTAGATACACCTGACCCTATAAATGTATTCAAACTGCATCCACCTGTGATTTTTTAAGTTTTGGATTTCAAGGCACCGCAATTGGCTATTATTTCCAACAGGTATCTGACAGATCATGAATTCCTACAGGTATCGGACAAAGACATTGAAGCTCTATACGTGGAGTCAAACACTTACATGTTAGTTTCACACTTATTTTGGGCTTTATGGGCACTAATCCAGGTAATTATGACCCTTTATCTCTACCAGCCATGCCCACTAAACCATATGACAGTGATTGATAATGTTTCTATTAACAGGCCAAGATGTCTCCGATAGATTTTGATTATCTGGGTTATTTCTTCCTGCGATACGATGAATTCAAAAGGCGGAAGGAAAAAGCTTGTTCATTGGCACGATCTTACCTCTCAGGACAAGAGAGTCGGTAGTTTCTATTTTTCCCTCCTATGCATTGCAAGCACTCTTCATATGGATTCATAGGCAAACATTCTTGTATTTTTTTTTTCCTTAGCCATTTGAAAGAAAAGTTGAAAAACGAGTATATGCGAATAATTGAGAGGTAGGATGGATTCCTCAGTTCCATTTGTTGTAGTTCTTAGTCTTAGTGCATTTCTTCAATAACAACCTTGCTGTCTTTTGCCTAAGATACATTAGTTTAGGGTATCAATGAAATATCAGTTGGTTGAAATATATGTCAATTCCTCTTCCCCTCCCTGTCTTTCTTCAGTGTGCTGATAATTGTTTTATGAGCTGTGCTTGTGCTAGGCTTCAAAGCTGCACTCCTTCGAATCCATTATATAGATCAACTCTGTTAATGATAGCGCAACAAAATTGCTAACAATTGGCTCGATGTAAAAAATGTGTTTTGATATATAGATATTAAAAATAATTTTTAAAAAATAATAAAAATATTATTTTAATTCATTTCTAAATAAAAAACTTTGAAAAACAATTTTTATTATAATTTTAAATATCTCTAAAATAAATAACTTGTCGCGTGGTTGAATCAAATTTTTAAATGATCAATTTTAATATTCAATTATATCTATGTTCATCAACAAGAGATAAGAAAATCCTTTAAAATCATAAACATACAAGTAATACGAACAAATTAAAAATTTCCTTTTATACGAATGAAAGGTGTTATTTAGCTATTTATTTCAAATAATTAAAAGGCTAGGAAAAAGATTGGACTTATATTAAGAATTATGTGGCGAGCTATATTATTATTAAAAAAAAAGAAATTAAGTGACGCGAGATAAGATTGTTAAAATCATGATTTAACTCGTAAAATTATATGATTTTATGAGTTAATATATGTTTAATATACAAAATTAAAATTAATAAAATTAAATTAAAATCAGTAAAATCATAAAAAATCACATTTTAATAGCGATTTTACGATTTCAACAAAAACATACAATACATTGCAATAGTGCAATATATGTATGTTTCCTCCAAACCAATAGCAGCATGACATTTGTCCACACAAAAAACATGCTGCCAGCTACACCCTGAAGGGAATTAAGCGGCGCGAGGTGTTCATAATTTGCGCTAGAGATTTATACTCTCCTTCATTCATAATTAGGAATCATTCAATATTTATGATCATTTCCCATTTATTTTGCAAATAAAGTAAGATAAGTTGATTTAAAATAAAAACATGCTTAGACTAAATTAATTAATAAAAAAATATATTCCATATCACAATTCGACTGAGAATGTATATAGTTGTTCAATCTTGTCTATATAATTAAAAAAGAGTTACATTTTCTGCAAGCTTAAAGGGACATTTTAAACATCGAATTTAAACCAAGAAAAGTAATTTAAGTTCATTTTGAGGTCTTGTAAATAATTAATATTCTGAAAAAAAGAGAGGCCAAATGATTGCATATAATAAATAAATAAATAAATAAATAAATAGAGAAGAAAGAGAAACGGAGGGACAGTTTTTACTTCCAAAGAGTACAAAAAGAGCTTATCGCGTGTGGCACGCTAGCTATAGCATTATTGAGTCAATTAAACCAAATTATAAGTTTAGGAAAACTGCCCAGTATAATTTCCTTCTGGCTAAATCAAATAGAATTAGTCAAAGTCAAGTCAGCTTTACATGCAGCCATGATAGACCTGCCGCCGCAAGCAATATCAATTTAATTTAAAAGGTAATCTTCTAGTTGTTAGCTTAATAATAAAAACTTGAAATTTGAAAGGTTTTTTATTTTATTATTTTCAAACCTTATAATTGTTTATATAATAGTTATTGAAGACTTACATGATTGTTAATTTTAGAACTCGTAGGATTAGTCAAAATGCATATAAGCTGGCCCGAACATCCACATTAATCTTAAAAAAATTTAATTTAAAAAGTAAATCAAGATACTATTTTTTGTTATTTTTTAAAATTTATTTTTAATATTAATACATTAAATTAAAATAATTAATTTAAAATAAACAATAAAATAATTTTTTTAATTTTTTTTTTGAAATACAGTACCAGAAGTTACGGGAAAAGAAAACACTTTGCATTATTGCATAACAAATGGGCCAACTATATTCAACATTTATGGCTTTCATCCAATATCTCCATTTTAGATCATTTCACACAACAATTTATAAGATCGTTTTCACACACAACAATTCACACACACACACACACACAAGAAAGAGGTAAAAAATGAGGTGTTTGAAAGTTTAATAGTGGTTAATTTTTTAGATATATTTTTATTTGAAAATATATTAAAATAATATTTTTATATTTTTTAAAATTTATTTTTAACATCAATAAATTATAATAATTTAAAAATAAAAAAATAAAATTAAAACAAGAAAAAAATAAAATAAAATTTCATTTTTTAAAATTATTTTTCAAAAACGAAAACAAACAGCATTTCATCGTCAAATGAGAGCAGAGGCATGTCGGAGAGAATTATAATTAAGGCCACGGCCCATAGATTAACAGGGCCGGATATTGAATGTAATACAGTCAATTACTGGCTTCAAGGGCTGAATATGGTGACAAGATGATATGACTATTAACTTTGAATACAATTCCCTTCGTCCAGCCTCCATAACTTCCACAAGCAATCTTAACGAAAAGCAACAGGTAGAAGTTTCAATCCTTTGCTTACTTATCAACAAATCAATGTACAAAACTCATTTTTGAACTGCTCGATATGAACTCTATAAAACAAAAACAAAAAGATGATCATTTAGAGAAGCAAATCAAGGGAAAAAAACCAAGTCATGACAACTACTGGTTGCTCAGGCGTGCAGGTCGGGTCAAAATATGCAACATGAGACTCCACTCCTCTGCTCTCGAATTCAAAATCACGATCTACATGCGTTTGGACTTTGTCAAAGGCAAAACCCGATCCACGTCGGTCGAGTGAAGGAAGTAAAAAGGAAATTGCAACCTATATATTTGCTACTCACCTCAGAACTCGGTCTTGATGACTTGTTCAAAGTCAAGCTCACATAATAAGACTTGGCCAAGAATGGGATTGCAAAACCTACATTTGACAACCAGTTTTGTTTCCTCTCCATTTTAGTATAAGTAGAAACATTACCAGTCCTGCTGTAATGGCGCCTCCAATGTCTAGTCAACTGCACTTTGTGTTGATCCCGCTTATGGCACAGGGACACATGATCCCCATGATAGACATGGCCAGGCTCATTTCAGAGCGTGGTGTGACTGTAAGTTTGGTCACTACCCCTCACAATGCATCAAGATTTGCGTCAATAATCGAAAGAGCAAGAGAATCTAGTCTCCCTATTCGGCTTGTGCAGATACCGTTTCCATGCGAAGAAGTGGGACTCCCTATCGGCTACGAGAATCTTGACACCTTACCTTCAAGAGACCTACTGAAGAGATTCTATATTGCAGTTGCTAGGCTGCAGCAGCCATTAGAACGCATAATTGAACATGCCAAGCCTCGTCCAAGCTGCATAATATCAGACAAGTGCTTATCCTGGACAGCCAAAACCGCTCAACGTTTCAACATCCCACGGATTGTTTTTCATGGCATGTGCTGCTTTTCTTTGTTGAGTTCTAATAATATAAGGCTTCACAAAGCTCACCTTACTGTAAATTCGGATTCAGAACCTTTTGTGGTGCCAGGGATGCCAAAAAGTTTTGAGATAACAAAGGCTCAGCTACCGGGAGCATTCGTAAGCTTACCTGATTTGGATGACGTCCGTAACAAGATGCAAGAGGCTGAATCTACAGCTTATGGGGTTGTGGTTAATAGTTTTGACGAGTTGGAGCATGGTTGTGCTGAGGAGTACGGAAAGGCTCTAAAGAAGAAAGTATGGTGCATTGGACCAGTTTCTTTATGTAACAAGCAGAATTTAGATAAGTTTGAGAGAGGAAACAAAGCTTCAATTGGCAAGACACAATGCTTGGAGTGGCTTGACTCTATGGAGCCAGGGTCTGTTATTTACGCTTGCCTCGGTAGCCTATGTCGCCTAGTGCCATCGCAGTTGATAGAACTAGGTTTGGGTTTGGAAGCATCTAATAAACCCTTTATCTGGGTAGTGAAAACTGGAGAGAGAGGTTCTGAATTAGAGGAATGGTTCGTGAAGGAGAGGTTTGAAGAAAGGGTCAAAGGAAGGGGGCTTCTGATCAAAGGCTGGGCTCCTCAAGTCCTTATTTTGTCCCATAGAGCAGTTGGAGGATTCTTAACTCATTGTGGTTGGAACTCTACAGTTGAAGGGATCTGCTCTGGCGTGCCAATGATATCATGGCCTCAGTTTTCCGAGCAATTCTTTAATGAGAAGCTAGTCGTTGAGATTTTAAGGATCGGTGTGCGAATCGGCGTTGAGGTTCCAGTGAGATGGGGAGAAGAAGAGAAAGTTGGAGTGTTAGTGAAGAAAGACGAAGTCAGGAAGGCAGTAATTACGTTGATGGATGCAGGCGGAGAAGAAGGCAAGAACAGAAGGAGGAGAGCAATTGAACTTGGAAAGACGGCAAGGAAGTCTATGGAATTGGGTGGATCTTCCAACCTCAACCTGTCATTCTTAATCCAAGATATCATGAAGCTACAAAACTCAAAACAAGGCTAAGATTTTATTTACATAGATAATCAATATTGTCATCTTTCAATCCCTAAAGAAGTGCTTCAAATGTTTCGTAAGTGACTTTTGGAATGCATATTTATCATCTAATTAATTTAGCTCTTCCTCGCTTCTTTTCGTTGCCTTTTCTTCTCCGAGGAGGTGAACAATAATCAATCTTGCATGGTATGACTATTTCTCGGGACCAAACCTCATTATAATTATAGGATACTTGTCAAGTAACTGGTCACCAGCATGTAATCTCTGCCGTCAGGTGTTGACAAAGCCATCGATCGCGTCTGTATGTACAGTGAATCGCTGATTTTCTTCGTCCTCTGGGCGCCATTAGTCATTTGATTCAATCAACAAATTTAAATTTCCATTTGTTAGGTTATCAAATTTATAGTGTGGACTAAAAAACAACCCTGAAAGTAACATTTGCACATCCTCAACATGCATATAATTTAGAAAAGAACACGTAATTATTAGAGATTAGATAGTCAAGAAAAATAATGCATGCTATAGCTGAACGACAAACTAATATATATATATATATATATATATATATATATATATATATTTGAATTATTTTGATGGGTTAATATCAAAAATAAATTGAAATTATAATATTTAAAAAACATTTTAAAAAAATTATTTCTACCATACTTTCAAATATTTATATGAAATCATCAGATTTCATATTTAAATTTTCACATGAATTATAATAAATTAACCATCTTGCTATTGAAAATATATGTATTGGCTAGAAAAATCTTATGCCAAATTAAAAACGAGAAATAAGTAAAGTTTTCCAAAACCATAATCGATTTTGTACGTATGCACAACATCAGAAACAGGTTTTCATAATTAAGGAGACTAAAATATAAATCTTGTGTAAAGATTTGAAGGCAATTCAATCCCAAACCAACACAAAAGAGACTGAAATAGAAATGCTTGTAGATCATTTGTAGTTCCATAAAGGCAACAATTGATTATCAAGGAATCTATTAGTTATATAATTTAAAATTATCATATTAATTTTAGGACTAATATATTAAGATAATTACTTTATAAAAATATTATTTTTGAGATCTTGTTTTCTTAAATTATAATTACCATTTAGAGTTTACATTATTTCTATTTATTATGATTAATCTCAGTTATTAGATTATAACTAAGTTTTCTACAGGAAAAATATTGAAAATAACTAAATATATGTATATATCTTAAGTTTGCCAATTCTATATATATATATATATATATATATATATATATATATATATATATATTATTAGAAAAAAAAACATTGTAATTTAAAATGGATTTACTAATTTGATCTATATAAAATGTTTTCACAATCTAATCGCCTAAAATACAAGATGACAAAGATTAGTTTGAGAGATATAGTAAGAAGCAAAAAAGTTTTATATATATATATATATATATATATATATATATATATATATATATATCATTTACCCTCCTTCACTAGAAATCCTAGCTTCCCACTGTATGCGCAGGAATAATAATATATACCATTCATCAAAAGATTGAGTTAATTCTCTTCTCACTAGTGAAAGGCGAGTAGTTTGGTTATTTGTAAAATTGAGAGCGCTGTCAATGGGAAAATCGTAAAATATCCCATGCATCTCTCTAACTCTATAACTAACGTAACTCCCAAAGTTGGTAAGACATAAAATATCACCCTTCTCAACAAGGACCAGCTAGCTAATCTTGTCCCCCTCTGCTTCTCTCTTTCTGAGTTTCCTTGGTGGTAATGTTGTTGTTGCTGTTGTTATCTGACAATCTGTGACCATCAATTGAACAAGAACGCTCAGGAGAATTCAAGAGTAATTCTATCCAGGGAGAAGAAATGTTCCGGTTGCACAAGGCCAGGCCAGCTGCTAAATCATCATCAGGGGAGAAAATTGATTTCAAATTCTCCTATTTCAAGGCACTCCAGGTCATCGTACTAGTTCTTTTACAAGTTGATCGATCATGCAAGGTTGTTTTCACTTGATTAGATTAAGGAAAGTGGACAAATATTCGTGCTCATTAACAGGTTCCAAGAGGATGGGACAAGCTGTCTGTGTCTATAATCTCCGTGGAGACTGGAAAAACAATTGCAAAGACGAGCAAAGCAGCTGTTCGAAATGGGAATTGTCAATGGACTGAGAGCTTATCAGAATCCACGTGGACTGCTTCACAAGATGAGTCTTCAAAGGAACATGACGATTGCCTCTTCAAGTTTGTTGTTGCCATGGTATTAATTAATCACTCTATTGTTAATTTAATTATTCAATTACTTGCCTCATTAATGATCGTCAATAAACTGCAGATCTTATGTAAACTGGTAGCTAATTGATTCGTTATTACATTAGTTTCGTTATCCGTTCAGATCAAGATTGTTTGAATTACAGGGATCAGCTAGATCTGGCATTCTTGGAGAGGCTACAGTTAATATGGCAAGCTACATGAGCTCGAATGATTGTGTCCCGGTTTCATTCCCATTGAAAAGGTGCAATCACGGCACCATTTTACAGGTGAGTTCATAACTCCACGCCACTACTTATTTTTGCTGGGTTCTTCGTGCTTTCCAGCTTTTAATCTGTCTGGATCCATTGCTCTGATCTGTCAATTAGCTCCACCTTCAAAGAAAAAAAAAGTAGTTTCAAGATAGGTGCCGTGGATATTATAGACTGATCGTGTCATAATCTTGTTATTGGAAATGATTTGATTGGTCCATGGAATTAGATTTGAATAGTTCCTGGTCTTTTTTTTTTGTTTCATCAAGGAGGTTTAAAGTGCCTTGAGCTGCGCATAAAGATAGCCTTCTTTAATTATGTAATAATTGAGAAATATGAAATTCGCTTACGAATTTAGCCCTAATTAAATATCCCAACCTTATCCTTTATTAATGGAACTACAACTCTCTTGCTCAAGAGAAAACCAACTATAACCATGTAATAAAAGTATGAGATTAAAGGGTTAATTTATTTCTCCTATAATTTTAGGTTCGAATCTTGAAGTTACTAATATTATAGTTATTGGAGGTTTATATGATCATTAACTTCAGGATCCATAAGATTAATTAAGGTACATGCAAGCTAACTTGAATATTCATGTTAATAAAAAAAAACCAACTAAAAGAAATCTTGATGGAGAATCAAAATAAAAACAAATAGATAGCGTGTCCTTGTAGCAGTCACTCTACACGTTTTTTTTTTTACCTTATTTGTTTGATTGAAAATAATTTTTGAAAATTACTTTTTAAATTTTTATTATATTTAATGAATTTTAGAAAACTTAAAAATAAGATTTTTCTTTTCTTTTCTTGCTAGGAAAACGTTGACCTCTTCTTGGCAAAAGAATACACTTCCATTTCTTACTTTTCTTCACGTACTTAGTTAAACATCAATATTTATCTTTTTCTAACAAAAAAAACTTTAGGTAATTATTTTCTCCATGTGTTTCTTGTACTGTTAGAGTTCTCCTTCTTCGATTTCAACTTTATGAATCAGCTTTATTAACATGTTTTTCATGTTATGCGTTTTATTGCTTATTATAATAAAATTTTCTATGCTAATCTCATGGGTTAATCGTTATTTTTTTTTGTTATAGAGTTGTATTCTCCATTCAAATTTAGGTGGTTAGACATTGCTTTCAGATTTTAAAAATGAAAAAAAAAATTAGCTTTTACAATATAAAAAAATTATTTTGAGGTTTTAAAAACAAAAAGAATATTAATAGACTTTATTTAAAAATATTTAACAAGGTTATATATCTATATTATTATATTTAAAATACTTATATTATATATATAGTTATATTTTATAAAATAAACTATATATAAACATATGATATATTAATTTTTTTTTGTTATATTAGCATTTGCAGGAAAAACACACACTTCACAATTTTATTTTTTTTCACTTAAAAAGAGTTTTTTATTGATTTAAATGGATATCTTTACTAATTTATATAGAAACTATCATATGTAATTAATTTATATGATTACTTTTCACAAAAATAATTGACAGAAAGATATAATAGTAAATATAAATAAATTAAAAGTTACAATTAATTGATTTTTTTATATAAAAAATATGATTAATAAATTGTGTAATATATAAAAACAAATTAACAGGTTTGTGGGAATAAAGAAAAGACATGTAAACCAACCTCACAATGTTACAGCAAATTCAAGAGATTAGAGCACTAAATATTAGGATAAATTCATCGTTTTGTCCATCTGATTTTGGAAATTGGTCGAATCAAGCTCGTACTTTAATTTTGTCCATGCGAACCCTCACACTCTTATTTCTGTTCACATGTGGGCTCTATGTGTAGCAATAGTTCATTAAAAAGCTCGTGACATGTGGTGCTTGCAATAAGTGTACATCTAAGCATAATTTTAAAAACCAATCTGGGATTAACAGGAGACAAGGTCAAGATTACTGATTAGAAAAGTCAATTCAATTTAAACTAAAATTTTTGTTTTTTTTTTAAATTAAAATGACATTATTTTAGACAAAAAAAATCATAACAAAAAATCAATATATAGGTTGATGGTCGAGTTTTTACGGAGTCATCGAGTCAACTCAGGTTTTTGATCGGTCACTCGAGTGTTTTTTTTTTACTATTTTCTTTTCAACTCAAATCAATCCAGATCTCAAGTCTATCATATTTCAGGTTGACTTGTCAGATAGATCAAGGTTTTAAAATAATGCATCTCTATGAAGGGACTATGGTTATTAACCAACAACCAAAAGTGTGAGGGTTGATATGTCCAATGTTAGAGCATTAGGGCTGATTTAATCAATTTTAAAAACTTAAGCAACCATACAACGTATTTACTACTACAATGTGAATGTTATAAAGGTATGACTTATTATTATTGAGATTTTGCCAGAACATCAGTATATTTGTGGGAAAGCATGAACAAGTAACCCATAGGAAGTTTTAGTAAACGTGTTTGCAGAAAATAATAGAAAAAAGGATCGATTGATATACTTGTTCGATAAAGTTCCGACAACTTGCTGTCTTGAAACAAATGATTGTCATATGCAAACAAATTAATAAGAGGATTTGTTTGTTGTTTTTATTTCAATGAACAGTCATCTAAAGTTAGTTTGATGACACATTATTTGATTAGAGTTTTTGGTTTGAAGATGCAGAAATTCAAAAATATCCTTTTTCCTTTTGGTTTTCCTAAAGAAAGTTTAGCAAGTTGAAAATATTAAACATTTTCAATAAATATTTCTGATTATATTGTTAATTTATGATTTTGCATAATAAATATGACATCCCAGATAGATGTGAGAGATTGAATTGGAGGAGATATATATAGAGCTTGAATGGGCTTCAAGTTATATTGTTTTTGTATTCTGTTGTGTTCTCTTGCATAATTTAATGTCTTAATTATTCCTTTTCTTCTTTTTACTTCCTTTCATAAAAAGAACACACACAAATAGCTATTTAATTATTTAATCACTATCCATTTAATCATTTAAAGTGGTTCGGCAATTTATCTACTTACACAAAGCTACTCATTTTCTTGCATGATAGAAAATTAAAAATTACACCAAGAAAGAAGGAGAAAACTCTCTCAACTCAACTCACAAACTCTTTTTATGATTGCAATAGTTTATTTTAATTTTCTTACTCATAAAAATGAGATGCTAAATTTTTAGCAAGAAAATTGTACTCTGATTGTCATCGTAGTCATCGTAAAATGTACACTTCTCATTATCCTTACCTAATTCTTTTAAGAAACTTTGCAACTATATCATCTCCTTTATATCTTTAATTTCGCTACATATTCAATCTATATAGTAGAAAGATAATTAACCTTTTATAACTTACTCAATACACAGTTATATTACCTAGAGTATACACAAACCCTATAGTACTTTTCTTGTTATCAATGTCATCAGCCAAATTATCATCCACGTAACCTTGAAATTTCAAGTCTAATTTTGTGAAATAAAATGGCATATATGAAAAACCATTCAGATATTTCAAAATTCACTTAATCGCTTTCTAATGTGTTTTTCTCATAATATTCATGTATATACTTATAACTCTTACTAGATGTATAGTGTCTAGCCTATACTTACCATAATATATATGATACTTTTGATTGTTGAATCATAAGTAAATTAACTCATGTATTTCTTTTATTTGTTTGTCTTTCATGAATGTTCAATAATTAGTCTGAAATAATTTGCTAATGGTGTGCTTGTTAATTTTGCTTTATCCATGTTGAATTTGTAGAGAACTTTCTTCACATACTTTTTTTTATGGGAGATTCAAGGTACCATTAGCTTTGTTCTTACACCAAGGGTTTGTTTTATACCTTTCAATCCTTCATTTCAAACTATCTTGACAACTTCATCTTGGAGCTTGTTTTAAGCCATATAAGCTCATTTTCAACTTGTAAACCATATTTTCTTTTCCCTTTATTGAGAATCTATTTAGCTACTTCATGTAGATATCTTTCTTCAAATCTCTGTAAGGAAAAGCGATCTTCATGTATAATCGCTTAAGATACAAATCTTTTACATTTATAATCCCTAGTATTAGTTTAGTTATCGTAGCTTCACCATTAAAGAAAAGATATATATATGTAATTGATATCTTATTTTTACTAAAATCCTTTGGTCCATTTCAATACTTAGATATCACTTTGCATTGACCACACATTCATTAATCTATCCTTAATTCTTCTTTAATGATTTCCTCCACTTATACTAACTTTAACTATGGTTTTGGACAATCAAACTCCGTAGTTATATCTAAAATGATCAAATTAGTTGAAAACTAGTATATAATTATCAAAATTTAACTTTAGACATCTTAAACTTGATCAAAGAAAATATGGCATAATGCATGGCTTAGACTAAAAAATAACATAGGTTGCCTCTACTTTTGACCGTACTAGATTATCACCCTATCCAAGGGTGACGTGGTAAACACATAACAAATAATAAGACTACCATACTGACATGGTTGGTAATGTGTTTAACCTCATAGATAATGGTATACTGAAGTGATTGAAACTTATTCTCAACTTGGAAGGTGACATATAGGCTAAGATGGCATTGGCTTGGACTGGGTCAGGTCTAATTGATGGGTCATTGGTTCGGGTTGTCAGGCCACATGAATGATTAACATGTGTAAAGACACGAAGGGAGAAGTTGTTTGATGTATGGGACTCACTCATGTCTTTGTTTTGCATGAAATTTTTATTGTTGTGTTTATCTCAGTAACCTCGTCACATTGGTATATTCAAAACTTGTTTTTAAACACTTTGATTTCTAGAAGAAAAAAATAATTCAAGGCTCTAATAATAATTGTTAGAATCTATGATTGATATCCAGAATCAAGAACACATAATTTAACGTGGTTTAATAATTTTTTTGTCCATATAGCTATTAATGGAATTAAAAATTACAACAAAAAAAAAGGATAGCTTTTCTCAACTCAATTTACAAACTTTTTGTAATTTTATCTCACTTTTCTGTATTACTCGGTATATTTTTGCTTTGAATATTCTACCCTTACAAACCCCTATTTATAGTTGAAATAGGGGAACATGCATTATGATTTTGCAAAAGAATTTCATTATTTTGTTGTCTTGATGAACTTGTCACATTAATATGTTCAAAACATATTTTTAAACACTTTAATTTATGAGCAAAAAAAAAAAACATTATCCAAGTCTCTGATATCAATTTTTAGAATCTAAGATTGATATCTAGAATAAAAAACATTTAATTTAACATGATTTGATAATTTATCTATCCACGAAGATACTAATTTTACTCGCCATCATCAAAGAAGATTAAAAACTACACCAAAAAAAGAGAGAAAACTCTTTCAACTCAACTCTTCAACTCTATGTAATCTTATATCACTTTTCTCTATAGATGAATATATTTTTGCTTTGAATATTATTTTCCTGCGAGCGCTATATTTATAGTTGAAATGGGAACACACATCCTGATTTATGGTAAACAAACCCCCCAAATCTCTTCCCTGAAAAACTTCCATTCCTTTCCAACTTGATTTGCAGTGGTTGTGTGGCTAATTTGTCTCCACACGAAACACATTTTGGTTGTAGCAGTTGAATATGTTATCATTGATAGCAGTAATCTGAGCCGTTTATCTGATATATATTATTTTTCAGGTCAAGATTCAATGCCTGACACCGAGAACAAAACTAATCAGGTTTGTGTGGTGCAACTTGTTCACTTTTCCCTCCTTCTCTTTTTCAGTGTTTTGATTTCTCTTCTAATTAATTTGTTCATGAAATATCTTTCAATATGCACAATTTCCAGGGATGACAAATCGAAGGAGACAGATTCCCACAAGGAAGATATAAATGCAGACTCTCAGTCTCATGAAGTGGAGATCAAGTCAGAGGAGTCTAATGGTACAATTGCAAAGAGTGAAGAATCTTACTCAGGTAGAGATTCCAGCTCTACCTCACTTCCGCAAGAACATGAGAAGAGGCCGGTAAGTATGGTTGCAATTTTTGTATGTCACCGGCAGCTCTTCTTTCCCTTTTTTTCCTCGTATTAAACTAACATAACCTCATCCTTCACTGTAGGAAGCCAGTTTCTCTAACTCGGATTCACATCACAGCTATGACTCCGCAGAGGATTTCACAAGAAGGGAAAGTTTCTCGCCATCAAACAACTTAAGTGGTGATGAACCCCCCCTGATTTCAGGAAAACCAAATTCGGCAAGCTCCCCAAAGAGTTATCCTATGGGAAATCCATCTGAATCAAATCATTCATCATTTAAATCACGGATAACGCTTCCAGAAAACCTTTCTCAAGAAGACACACAAGAGTTTGCTACATCATCTTTGAGAATTTCAGGTTCTTCTAAGAGCTTGTTGGAAACGGCAGAAGATACAATCGAAGACCTTCGTAATGAGGCTAAGATGTGGGAGAGGAATGCCAGGAAGCTGATGCTTGATATGGAAATATTGAGGAAGGAATACTCTGAGCAGTCTAAAAACCAGGCAAATATGTACTTGGAGCTGTCAGCAGCATGCGCAGAACGTGATGGGCTGCAAAAAGAAGTTGAACAATTGAAACTGCTGTTAGAGAAATCTACTGCGAAACCAGCAGCATTGGAGGATTACACGTTCCAAGATGAAGGTGCAGTTAAGGAATTAGAAAATGATGTTATGTTTCAGAGGGAATCCAATGCTAATCTCAATCTCCAGCTGAAAAGGAGTCAAGAGTCTAATGCTGAGCTTGTATCTGTGCTTCAGGAGCTGGAAGAAACTATTGAAAAGCAGAAAGATGAGATAGATAATCTCTCTGCTCTCCAGTCAAAATTCAGCGATATGGAAAACTCTATCCAGATGAACTTAGAGAAGAACAGGAACTTAATTCTCCACACTCAACAACTGCAAGAATCGGAGAAAATTTTGCAGGCTAAAGTACAAGCACTGGAACAGGATCTGGAGGACAAAAACCGAAGCATAGAAAATGAGAGTATGAAGAACCGAAATTTTTTGGATATGGAGACTGAATACAAATGCAAGCTAACTGCTAAAGAAAAAGAAATAGTCAGTTTGAAAGCAAAGCTATCAGAGTCGCTGAATGAAAGGCATTATTCCACAAAAATGGAGTCCATAACTGGAGGTGATGAAAATTTGATCAGAGAAATTGAAGCATTAAAAGTTAAGCTGCAGGAGCTGGAAAGCGACTGCCAGGAGTTAACAGATGAAAACCTTGAGTTGTTGCTCAAACTTAAGGAAAAAAAAGAGAGTTCCACGGATGGAGTTTTATCTTCGACCAGTTTCATGTCCGAAGGAAATGGCCAAGAATCACAAGTGGATAAACTTGAAGAGAAGATGAAGAAGAAATTGCTTAGGGAGATTGAAAATGATCACAATCTTTCAATTCAACAGATTGAAAGCCTGAAATCGCAACTGGAAGTTGAAGTTACAGAACTGAATATGGAACTCGGTGAAAAATTGGCTGAGATAGAAAGACTCAAGGCTAGTTTACTGTCAAAAGAAGATGAGAATGGGAATCTTCAAAGGTATCAGAGAGAATTAGAAGCCAAGCTTTCCGTTCTTCAAAATGAAAAGGGCCAGATGGAAGAAAGAATGGAGATTGTGACAAGGGAAGGTGACATTGCAACGAAGTGCCTGAATGACTTGAGAAAGGATTTAATGGTACTTAGCAGCAGTGTGGATTCGCATGTTTCTGCCAATAAAATTCTTGAAAGGAGATCTTCAGAGCTAGCTAGTGCTAAACAGGAATTGGAGATCCGATTATCAGAGCTAAAGCAAGAAAATGAAGAGTTGTCATCACACATAACTGTCTTGGAAGGTCAAATAACGCAATTGACAGATGAGAGGAAGTCAACTAAATTGGAATTAGAGAATTCCAAAACTCAGGTTCAGATTCTTCAAGATCAGGTTTCAAGATTGAAAATTCACGTGGAGACTCAAACGACCGATCTGAAACAAAATCTACAACAACTGCATGATCAATGGTCAGAAGCTCAAGAAGAATGTGATTATCTGAAAAGTGAGAATCTTAATTTGCAAGCTACTGCTGAAAGTATTATGCAAGAATGCAGTTCACTTCAGAAATCAAATGGAGAGTTGGAAAGGCAGATATTAGAGTTGCAAGGGCACTGCACCCATTTGGAGGCAAAATTGAGAGAGTCGCACAGAAGATTTGCTGATTGTTCCAGAAGAGTGACGGTTTTAGAAGAAAATATATCTTCAGTTCTAGAAGATAGTGCCTCGAAAGAGAAAAAACTAATTACGGAGTTGGAGACACTTCTTGAGGAAAATGAAAAACAGAATAAGAGATTTAGTTTGCTAAACCAGATGTATTTGGAGATGATGGTTGAAGTTGAGAGTCTTCAAAGAGAGGTGGGAGACCTTACCAAGCAACTTTCTGCAACTCAAGCGGATAGAGAGAGAATAGCTTCTGAAGCTGTGGATGAAGTGTCTGGTTTATGTGCAGTCATAGCCAAGCTAGAATCGGAACTCAATAGTTCTCAGATTGAATCCAACACGAGGGTTCAAGGCTTGATGGGTGAACTTGCTGCATCCAAACAGAACCAAGAAATGTTGAAGGTTGACAATGGAAGAATGTCAAAGCTGTTGACTAATTACATATCTTGCGAAGAAAATTTTAAAACCACTCTTAGCGATCTTGAATTAAAGCTGACAGTTTCTGAGTATGAACGGCAACAAGTCATGGAAGAATCTACCAAATTGAAGGTTCAGCTTCTTGAGATAGGATCTCTTCAGGATGAAGTTGTGGTTTTGAAGAATGAACTCAATGCAATCAAGGATGAGAAAGAGAAACTGGAAACTTCATTCCGCCTAGTATCTGGAGAGTGCAAAGAGTTGAAGATAGAGAAGAGTTCATTTATTGAGAAGATCACTATTTTGCAGAAGGCCGTATCTGAATTAGAGGACAGCAAACAGAAAATAATTTCCTTGGAAGAAAAGCTTTTGCGGATGGAAGGTGACCTAATGGCAAAGGAGGCATTTTGTGAACAGTATGCAGAGATTAACAGTGAGCTCACCCGGATCAAGAGAGCAAACAAGCAACTTCAGCAGCAGATGCGACAAGTTGAGGAGGATAAACTTGCATGCTTAACAAGAACTCAATCTCTTGAAGGAGAGGTGATGTTCTTGAAGGAACAACAGCAGAACCAGAGGGACTCTGGGAGGAAGAATTCTTACAGCAACCAACTGCAAGAAGTATGGGGTTCACTTCTGTTTTAAGCTCTCTCTCTCTCTCTCTATATATATATATATATATATATATATATATTGTTTCGATATTCAACTTTCTCAATTTCTGAGGGATGCTGGTTACGAAAAGAAAATTACCAGTGACATTATCTAACTCTTTAAAGAACAGGGTGATTGTGGCTACAAAATTCCTGATGGAGTTGTTCCTGCGTCGAAAAGTCAGTCACTTGAGGAAAATCTGGCCAAGGCGTTGGAAGAAAATAATTCGTATAAAATCCAGCTTAAAAGGTGAGTATATAAATACAGCTATCAAATTCTTTTTCAACTTTAACGAGCGAAGCCATATTCAGTTGAGATTTTGGAAGAGTGAGGTCTGAACTAGTTTTGGTATAGGCAGCGTACAACTCATTCACTCGTTTTGATATTTTCGTCACAAGTTTTAACTGCGATTGGACTGGATGCAGGTTGAAGTCTGAGGGTCGTAAAAGCGTCCCAAGATCTAGAAAATCAACAGCTGAAGGTGAAGTTGTACCAAAAGAGAAATTTGAACGCACAAAATCATCACTGGAGGCAGAGTTAAGAGACATTCGAGAGCGATACTTCCACATGAGCCTGAAATATGCAGAGGTCGAAGCTAACCGTGAAGAACTTGTGATGAAGCTCAAGGCATCCAATAGTGGAAAGAGGTGGCTCTAATGAACTCACTTTGTTTTGGGAGTTTCAAGTAGATTTTTAACTCATGATTTTTGGTATTTTTTCTCAAGCAGCATCCATGTTATATAGAGTGAATAAAATAATTTGGGAAAAGAACAAAGAGGTCATAGTTCCCAGATGTTGTGCATATGAAACAGTTAGAGTTTTGGTTGAAGGTTTTTACGAACCACTACTGGTATGCAGCAGCGTATTTGAAATCCAATCAATAAGAGAAAATTTGCTTGCTCTGCTAGTTGCATACATAGAGACCATCCACCTAAAATATTTGTCAGAAAATAAACTCAGACTATCAAAGATCAGATGAAAATTGTTGTTCTTCATTATGAATTATCCAAATAAGTACCCCACCAGCTGAGCAGCCACAATCCAAAACAAGGGCCTGCGCATCCAGGAAAATTGTTCTTAATGCAGATGTGAACCTCATGTAGTGGTCTGCATTGTAGCTGCTGCTGCTGATGGAATTGGACTTGATAAATTATTACCAACAGCTCGCAATGAAGCACTTGTCTTCAGCATATTGAAGCACCTGGCATCGCATATTCCCCTGCACTTCACAAGATGCCCATTTAAATCACCAACTCCCACATTTCCTTTTCATATCCACTCCTTGATCTGATTGACTATCATGGAGGTATTGAAATCCTGCCGCTTGTCTGTTTTTTCTGTGCTTTATTCGGCTTGAAGTTTCATCACAAGCTTAATTAAATTTACTAGCCTATCTACAGAAAAATGAGGAGTTTATTTCATGAATCTTGGTTCGATCCGTAAATTACTGCTAATTATAACTATAAGATTGCCATCAGATGACCTGTCCAAGAGAAAAGCTCCCTGTACGGACATTACGCAATCAGCACAGTATCAAACTCTTCAATATATTGAAAGAACAAAAGAATGATTCTGCTGGTGTCACCCAAGAACATGAAATCTCACTCAGACTGGAAAATAAATTATATAAAAAAAAAGCTAAAGAACATTAAAATTAAACGAAGGGGCCTGCCTTCCATTAAACAAGAGAGGTGACCTTTTCTGAGGGTGTGCTTTTATGGGGATGATACCGAGAATATTTTTCTTGAGCATAACACTTTCTGATGCCAGGTGGCAATCTGGACTTCCTGGCTAGAACGGTCCACTCATAAGAGAGCATGAAATCCCGCAACAAAAACTTGCAATCAGGGCATATTCATGAAGATATAGTTTTCGGGGATACATTTGTTGATCAAGACTTGAACCAGTGGAAGAGATCAATTTCGATCCATTAGACTGGTCATTTAAAAAGAATTCACCTGCCACTGAGCCAATCTATATTACAATAGCATACGTTAATCGGTCGGTTATATATAAAATTTATTTAATTTATATAAAAATATTGAATTTTAAAAAAGCTTTATAATTCTTAATTTTTATCAATTATTTAATTAATAAATCTAATATTTAATTATCTAAAGTAAATATAAAGTTTTCAGAATAAAAATGATTTGTAAAAAAAATTATAAAATTGTTATAATTATAGGATTTATATTACATCAAAATATTGTTCCTAAATATTCTGGTCAATAGTCTATTAAAACTGAACATTAATTAGAGTGCTTGAGACTGATACATATTATATTCTTTTATTTGTAAAATGAAGCACTTATTCTCATAAGTTAAGGTATGATGGATACCAATTTAATTTAGGTGAAGGTCACTAAAAGATAATTAAAAAAACATTATTAAGTATTTGAGAAGAACTATTTTATTTTTTTTGTTTATAGAGGAAATGAACTAGTAGTTTATGGTTTTTTGGATGCTAGTTTTCAATCGGATATTGAAAATAAAATATCTAGTTTTGTTATGTTTTACTCTAAATAATGGTGTTATAAGTTAAAAGAGTTTCAAATAAAAAATCAAAATAGATTTTATAGCTAAAATAGAGTACACATCTACATTTGATGAGGGAAAAAAAAGATTGTTTGAGTCTAAGAAGTTCATCATTGAACTAGGTGTGGTTCCTAACATTGTTAATCTAGTAGGTCTATACTATGAAAATAACGGAGTCATTGCATGAGCAAAGAAACCAAGATCTTATCAATGACACACACACACACACACACACACAGATAATTCTATTTAATTAGAAAAATATAGAAAAGATATAAAGATACAGTGAGTATCTAATGAAGAGAATTTTGTAGATCTTCTTACTATGTCATTGTCCTAGTAAAAACATTATCATCAAGTAGAGCGATATGATATTTGATACATGAGTAATTGACTTTAGTGTAAGTGGAAGATTGTTATTATATATGTTATGTATCCAATCAGTTAGTTATACGTGACATTGACTTTATTCGTGTAAACATATTTAATTTTAATAAAAGTTTTATTTATTTTTAACAATCATCAAATATTTAATTAATGAATCTAATAATTTATTAATGAATCTTGAGTTAAGATAAAGTCCTTGGAATAAAAATGATTTGTAAAGAAAATTATAAAGTTGTTATAATTTTGAAATTCTTATTACTTCAAAACATTGTTTCTAAATGTTTCTGATCAATGTTCTACTAGAACTAAATATTAAATATTAGAGTTTTTTAGACTAATACGTATTATGTTCTTTTCTTGGTCAAAGAAAGCAGTTGTTCTCACAAGCCAAGGTATGAGGGATACCTAAAACTAACATGTAGGTGTTTATTAGATTAAATGTACACTAAATTAGTCTCTATGAGAATTTTATATGGAGAGATTACTTGTGTCTATGGAAAGACTTATATGATGGTTGTTTAAGTGATCTTTAGATTTGAGATCACTAAATTATCATATATAGAAAATGTTATGTTTTTTTTTTAGTTTAACCTGGGTGTCCGGGCCAGCTTGCGCGCACCTTGACTAATCCCACGGGCCCTGAAGTTAACGACCATGTAAGCCTCCAATGGCCATCATATGAGCAACCACAGGGCTCGAACCTGAGACCACAGAGGGAGCAAACCTCTTGGTCCCAAGCTCTTACCACTAGGCCACTACCTAGATGGTTGAAAATGTTATATTTTGATCATATTACACGTTGTCCTAATTAAAGGTAACAAATGAGCATATATTGGATATAACAAGAACTGTATAAAGGTATTCAAGTAATCAAGAGAGGATTCATCACCCAAGTGAATTAGAGAAAATGTTTCATCTATTCTTAAATAGTAATGATTATAAATCCTTGTGCAAAATAGAGTGAGATTTATAAAGAGTTTAAAATCTTATTCAAATAATCAATGACTATGGTGTTAAGAACAAATATGATTTTATATAGTAGACACACTCAATGCAATAATATCTAAATTAGAACATTGTTGATTAAAGGATAATAATTATACTTAGAAACTAGTAGTTGAAATGTTAAGTCAAACCATTAATGATTTTCATAATATTTTCAAAGAATCAATGACAAGTTATTAGACATTATACTTGATCTTTAAATATAAATCAATCAATTATTGAATTGATAATAAATTAATTTATTTAATCCTATTTTATTTAGGATTATGGTTTATATTTATACCAACTTATTATAAAACCTAATGGGAGGCACACATAAGAAAAATTTATCAAAAATTAAAATGAGATGATTAATCAAATGTGACTTTGACTGTAAATAAATTTTAAAAATTGAGGACTAGGGTGTAATTTATATAGGGAATTACAATTCTAGAACTAGAAAAATCAAGGAGTTGATTGAATAAATTTTTAAAATTATTCTAAAATAATATATGTGGTATTATTCAGAGGGCAAATTATATATTTTTTCATTTATATGGTTTTCAGGTATTTTTATAAATAGAATGTTGTGATTTTTATTTTTTGTGTGGTAAAGAAACAGAAACCATGTAAGTTACAGAACATCTGAAAAATACACAAAAAAAAGTTAGCATTCTAAAGTATAACAATCTCGATCTCCTAAAAGCGTTTAGAAGATTTATCACTAGTAGTTCGTGTAGATTATTGCTAGAGGCTGGATACTTGGACAGTTTATGGTTTGCGATAATTCAGTTTTAAAGTAATTATTTAAAGCAAAAACAAACATCTGATTTTCAAGTAATAGTTGTGTAAACTTTCTTTATATCTGTGTAACCAAATCTTAAAACTTTAAAATAAAATAAAATTTACTGATTTCACCGTGAATATATTATTAAGAAAACCCAACAACTATATCATCTGCATCTTGGAAGTTTGTTTAAATCTGCCAGCCCAAAAGTTAACATGGCTCTCGAAAATCTCTTCTCATAAGATTAAAACAAGAAAGTTAATTAATTGTGACAATATAAAAATGATGTACTTGGAATTAGCAACATGAAAGAAAAGGAAAGAAATGGAATGAGGGCTGTCATCAGATGCGGAGGAAATTAAGGAGCGAGGTGGCGACAATGGCATATCCCATGGAAGATGCTAAAACGTGCAACCCTCCAACTCACTATCTCACTTCACTTTTTTTATGTTTCCTTTAACTAAAAGTGACTAGACCCTACTACTTAGTCATCTCAGCCTTTTATTGCCCTCGTGACCAAGAAAAATAAACCCTATAACAACCAGCACAAGCTTAATATGCTAACCCTCTTAGTACTGCACCATCTCATCGTCATGTGATCCTTTTGCTCCTCCCTGGCCACCCCTACCGATGTTCTTTATTGCTCTAAAAATGAAGTTGCGGGGTGGTCACTTATTGTTTCCCTGGTGCAGTTTTTCTTGTTTTGCTTCTAAAATATCCTTTCCTCATCCTTCGTTCAGGATTGTAGGGCTGATATTGCTGGCTGTTGAAACTGAATCGCCTTCTTGAGGGCGGTTTCTCTTATAGGGCAACTTCGATCCTTTGGCATTTTCGTTCCCCTGGGAGTCTCTCTCTCTGTTCATGCGATTTGGGCTGGAAGGGAGCTTAATTTTCGCAAGGGCGAATTAGCGCCTAATGCTGTGTTTTCATTTACTTCATGTTCTGTTCGCTGTAAAACCTTACTACGATAAGTGTTTTCTGATTAGAACTAATCATATGTATGTGTGTAGGCCTGTGGCCACTTAATGCTTGTTGTTTATGTCATCTTTGATCATGTTATTTGTTTTTTTTTCATGAGCTTTTACTGTAATGCTTCTCTAACAATCATGGGGATCTAAGCTAATTCCTGTCGGAATTAATGTGTTGAGATGCCTGCCATTAGGGTTTGATACGATAACTATCTCAGCTTAATCGATCTTATACTTCTTTCTTTTCTTTTTTCTGGATTGTTAAACTTAGGTGACCCCAGAAGCTTGTCTCTGCCATGGAGGCAGGCATACATAACATTTTATTTTTTTAAAATAGTGAGAAGAAGAAGAGATTTTTTTTTTTTTTGACAGATATCTGGGTTTAATTCATTAATTGCATTTTCGGTCTTGAACAACTTGGCAATCAAGTTTAATTTTCAACCTTCGATCTAAGAGGGAAGTGTTTAGATTATGGGCTTCAGCTTGGATACATATCACACAGACAGTGAATGCTGGCCCAGTTTAAACCCCATTAACGTTTTTTTATATATTTTTTTCATCTTTTTTAAAATCCAAATTATTTGGTATAGTTTTTTTTTTTTTAATTTTAAAAAAGGTGACACTAAATCCACAAATAAGGGGTCTAAATACACAAATCAGGTCTTTTAGTTGATTCAATCTTTCTCTGCAGTCAACGGTTCAAAAAAATTGTCCATCTATCAATATGAATTTCTTTTTGTTAATCGATAATAGATATTTTAAAAACAATTTTAGTGCCAATCAAAATTATATTTTTTTAACAATTTTTTTTTTTTATATATATATATATATATATATATTGTCGTATAATTAAGTACATATTTAGAGTAATACAATTCTTAAATAAATAAAATCATTTGTGCATAATTAATTAAGATTTTCTTAATAAAAAAACTAATGAAAAAATGCATTAATTATATAAAGATATGAGAAATTTTTATTCGTAAAAAACTAATGAGAAAAAATCCATTATATACAAAGATATATAGGAGAATGTCTTCCGGAAGCCAAACTACCATAAAAGTTACAATGACAAGTACTAAAAATCAAAGCATGGGAACCCTTGGGTAAGTCATTGTGTGTGACCTTGTGCATCTTGTCATATTCAATTATGCTTGACATTTTTTAATTATACGAAACTCGTGACTTATGAAATTAATATTGCAATGGTCATTTTTCAACTAGATTATTAATAAGTTCATTTTTTATGTTATACCATCCATCTTATTATTATTATTAACAAAAACTCTAAACCGTATAGGTTTTTTACTGTAATAATAGTAGAAATAATTTACTATAGATTGCTATAATAAAATTATTTTTTTGTTTTTAAATTGAAAAAAAATATATAATGGTATTGAGAGTGTTTTTATCTTTACAATTTGTTCATTAGTCATTAAAATATTGTTTAGGCTATGTTAGTATTTTATATTTTTTTTTTTGCACTACAAATATATTTTTATCTCTAGATTTAACAATTTCTTGAGTTGTTGCTCAAGGAAATTTTTAGTCTTTTAAAAAACATTGAAATAGTCAAGATACTTATTTACCCTTAAAGTTAAAAAACATGAGTTGTTAAACAAGGTTTTTTTTTTTTTTTTTTTTGCACTTTGAAATATAGTAGAAATATTATTCTACCTTTAAAAAAAACAAAAATCAAGGCATGCATCAAAGGGCATTTGTGCACCTTCACACATGTTTTTGTTATTGTGATTTTCAAGTTCATGAAAGGTATTCTAGTATTTTTATGTTGGTAAACCATTATTTTATTCGAAAAAAGTGTTGGCGTGTCACGTTTACACACCAACAAGTAGATATCGTTTACAGTGTTTAGGTGGTGTGTGCAAACACATCCGATGCCCAAACTACCCTTCCGTTGTGTCATTGGATGCATCATCGTGTTCTCTTTCTTTTAAGGTGGCGCGTGTCGACGCATTATGGTCGGTTTCTGCCGATGATTTTTTTCTTTCTGTTTTTTTTCTTACTCTTTTAGAGAAAGTGCACTTTTGTCCTCTTTTCTTTAGATTTGTCAATTTTAATTCTTTTGTTTGTTATTGTTTATTATCATCCTTGGTTCTATTATAAAAGTTTTAGTTTTTTTCAATTTAGTCCTTGAACTATAATTTGTCATATGTTATTTTTTTCAATTTATTCTTTATTCTTTTGATTTCTTGATTTTTTTTTCTCTTGGCTCTTTTGTTAAAGTTTTGTTGGTTTCCAATCTCTTCCTTCAATCAAAGTTTATGTTTTTTTTTATTGTTTTCAATTTAGCCCTCATTCTTTTGATTTATTTTTCCTTTTGTTAAAGTTTAATTGTTTTTAAATTAACCCTCTCCAACTTAAATTTTTTTCATACCCTCTAATTTATTTTTTATTTCAATTTTCTCATTCTTTTAATCATAATTTTTATGTGTGTTTTTTTTTATCTTGTTTCATCCTTTAGCCTTTGATTTGAAGGGGAAAGGGATTCAGAGCTTTTTCATTTGTAATGCTTCTGATCTATTGACATAAGTAACGAGTCTGACAAGTTCATGCAGTTTGGGATCCATTTTCTCAATTTTTTTTTACAATTTTAACATTCAACATTTCTTTTTTTTTTTGAAAAAAAATAGTTTTGTGGTTATCTTCAATTTCTTCTCTATCGATTTATCCCAATCTCATGCTTAGGCTGTGGGTTTTAAAGATTTTTTTTGAATAAAAGTTTTTTTAAAAATAATTTTTTTATTTAATTTTTGAATAATTCATTTTATTTTATACAATTGAGCTTTATTTTATAAAAAAATATTTATTCTTAAATAATATCTCTTATATGTTTGGCCTTACATAATATTTTCACTTTCATATTTGTTTTTGTTTGTATTATTTTTTATTGTTTTTAATAAGCAAATTCAGTAGACACAAAATGAGTAAATATCTTATTTTGCAGAATCAAATATCTTGATTTACATCTATTTCTTAGCCTTTTCAACTTCTCTTTTGGTTATTGTTAATGATTTTATTTATTTATTTATTTACATAAATAACTATCGGTTTATTTAATTAGATGCCTGTATGAGTTTTTTGATTCATGCTTTGATTTTTTTAGAAAATAATTTGCATAACTATGGTTTAAAAAAAAACATTACAACCCGTGGCAATGCGCAAGTTAAATAGCTAATTATTAAACTAGAAGATATGGTTGTTTTACTGTAACCCACCCATGTCCATCCCTTCACATTTTTCTAATAACAACAATGTTCATAGATATTTTTTTCCTTCTAGGTTTCTAAATTATTATTTTTTCGCATTCCACTTATTGAATTTTTAAAAATTTTATCTTTTTAATTTATGTTGACATAGTTTTATGTGTTGAGATTTATTTCTATTTGCATGTTCTTGCATATTTGATGTGTTATAGAATATTTCAACATTAAATTAAAGTTTGATTCATTTATATAAGATTTTAGGTTATTTGTTAAACAATGACAAAATAAAAAAATAGAGTTTTTTAAAAAGAAACAAAAAACTTCAATTTAGTTCCTCAAGTTTCAAATTATATATATTTGGCCCCTTTTATTTAAGGTTTTTATGTTTTAGTCCAAACTTTATTTTTTTCATAATTTAGTATTGAATGTTGAGGGAGAAAAGAGAAGTTTGCTAGAACAAAGAGATGAAATACAAAGTGTTTAGTTGACTACTTTTCTATTACAAAAAGGTTGAACATATTGTCAATAAATTTGTTTTAGAGACGGTTAAATGAATGTGGTTTTGTACTTTATACATGCATGATAGTGAGAAACACATTTATAATATTGACATTTTTTTTTTGTGTAAGAAATTAATTTAGAATTCTACCCACAATGTAGTGTGGATGCACTGGCTTATATAATTCTAAAATAGTTGACATATTCTACAATTTAAAGTGCTGTCAAACATCAAATTCAAAGTACTTCAATTGATATTTTATATCAATGTGATTGATTTTTATATAATTCTTATATATTGTTAGTTTTAATTTTATGCTAGTTTATTTTAGTATCTTTACTTTATATAATTTTTTATTATTTAATATTTACTCAATCACCACATTAATTATTTCCTAATATAGTACCTACAATTCCAATCTATTTTGTTTACTAGTGTAGTTATAATTGTTTTTTAAAATATTTTTTATTAAAAAATATATTAATTTTTTTTAAAATATAAATTTAAAAAAATAAAAAAATTTTAATTTTTTTTAAAACACTTTTAAAATCCAAAAAAAAAAAAAGTTACTTAAACCGCTGCCAAAACAAGCCCTGCAGAGCACGACAAGCAAGCCAAGCCAACCACTTTATCGTCCTTTATCCTAGTATAGAAGACAGTACTTAAGGGTAAGCCAAAGGTGAGGGCCAAATTAGGTGAGGGATCTCTTCTTCATGTTCAAGGATCCTGATCTTGCCTGATCATGGGAACCCTTGAAAGTTCTCACACCTCTATAAATACCTCCAAACCCGTAGCCCCGAAAAGAAAAAGCAGCAAAAAAAAAAGCATTGTGAGAAAAAGAAAGAAAAGGAGAGAATGGAGAGGAAGGAAGACAAAAAGAAAAGAAAAGAAAAGGAAAGTCGAAACACGTACAAGAGACATATGCAAAACCGAGAGAGCCAAAAGGGATAAAGGATAGATTGAAGAGAAAGTGGGGAAAATAGCAACGGTGAGCTTTTTGTTCTCGATAACAATGGCAACGGTGGTCTCTTCTAGTAACAGCGTTTCTTCCTGTTTGTTTCTTGGGTTTGAGGTATACAAGAGCAGCAGCAACACTCCCAAGTAGCAGTACGTAGTTCACATGTGCCAGCTACAACTCCAAGTTATAGCAACAATATTGGTTAATAGAAGACAAAAACAATGGTTCAGCTACAACAACCACCTTCACTCAACCACCTCTCAGTTTTGCTGGTGAAGTGAGGAAGCTCTAGCATAGCAGCAATATCTTCAGGGAGGAATAGGAGCCATAAGAAGTGTTAGCAACTTTTCTAAGCAGCTGCATGAGGCCATAAGATCGAAGTGTCAGCAACTTTTCTAAGCAGCTAGCTGCATGAGCTTAGCTAGATTTGTGAGGACAATAACAATTTATAGCAGTAATAGCCTTTGGTTCAGGCGAGTTTTTTCTTTCTTTCTTTTCAGTTAAATGCTTCTTACTCATCTCTTTTTCAACTGCTGTATGCTTTTGTTTGCAAACATGAGGAATAAATGAGCTAAACATGTGTTTTTCTTTTGTTGTTTCTTTTCTTAAAAGATGATGCATAAATAAAAATACAAGGTTTTCTTTTAAGAGGGTTTGTTAGTTGTATGAACCAAACAACAACAACAGAGTAATAAAAGGAGCTAAGGGATTAATTGTATAATTGGTATTTTGTATATGACTCCTTAACTTTTTATTTATTTATTTAGTTGGTCCATTCAGTCAGTACATTTTTTTAATACGGTCCTCATCACTCATCAGTCCATTTACTTTCCTTTCAATTTATATTAATTCTTGACGTGTTAGAAAAACGTGGACAGGTTTCTAGCATTTGTGGCCACATGTTAATAACTAATAGTAAATTAGATAAAAGGACGACATTAAAAAATTATTTTGAGCAAAGGAGCTATATTAAAAAATGATAAAGAATACAAGGATCAAATTTGCGGATAAAAATAAATGAAAAGGAAAGAGAGACTAGACAGGGAAGTATAAAAACCAAGTAAGAATGCAATAACAATAAAACATAATTGTAGTTATATTTTATTGTAATGTTTGAGAGTGCGTTAATTTTTATTATTAAAATATGTTTTATTTGGAAATAAATAAATTAATATATTTTTAGTATTTGTTTTTTTATATATTAATATTAAAAATACTAAAAAAAAATATCATTTCAATTTTTAAACAATTGTTTTTAAAAACAGTAAACATTACAGTACAAAACAAACCTGCGCAGCCAGTGGCTGGTCCCTCCCTGTGTTAGCGCTCCTCTAACCTCCTTTCTCTAGATGGTCACTCATCGCCTCGTAAACAAATCGGCTCCTTTTTCGCTTTCCCTTCTCTCCCTCTCCTTTGGATAATCAACGAAATTCAAAATAAATAAAACCCTCAATAAAACCCTAGCACTACCAATCCCAAATTCTCGCTCAATTTAATTTCTCACGTCTCTCCAAATTACCATTTTCAGTTCCAATTCATCTCTCCCTCTCTCCCTCCTTCCTAAACCCTATAATCACAAAATCCAATTCCAGATTTCATGCTCTATCTTGTTCTTCCAATTCTTCGATTAGATTTCCTCGATTGGCAGGCATGAAGAGAGAGCTAGGTTTTGTGAGTTCACTAGGTCGGCCGACTCAGTCGAGTTCCTCCTGTGCACAACTTTCTGACGATGATCGCAGCAAGAGGTTCAAAGTTACTAAGGTAAATGGTTTCATTGTTTATACTCGAGTGAGGAAGACTAAAAATAACAATGTATTAATTGCGGCCGAGGATGATGAGAGGCATATTAAGAGAATTAAGAGCTTAGATGATTCTAAAATTGATGTCGCCAATACAATAAATGCTTCGATTAGTGATGATGGTTTTAAGTGTCTTGAAGTTAATAATAAGACTGCAATTGGAGAGCGAAATAATTGCAATAACGTAGAAAAGGGGGTTTGTAAAGATGAGAGTAAGGGATCTCTGGCGGTCAAAGGGGGAAAAGAGATGAACCTTGCTGTTTTTGTTGAGAATGGTGAGGTTAAGAGTAATGATAGGCCAAAGAGGGTTAGGAAGTCAAAATTGAAGATTAAGTTGCAACCAGTTGAGGTTACTGTTAAAGGACCAGAAGTTATAGAAGGTGAAGCCCTCTCTAGAGTGGATGTGGAGATGATAGCTGAAGGGAGTGCTTTGACGCCTCCAAAGAAGAATTTAGAGTTGAAAATGTCTAAAAAGATTGCGTTGGAAAATGTACCAATGACAGTTAAAGAGCTGTTTGAGACTGGTTTGCTTGAGGGGGTACCTGTTGTCTACATGGGTGGCAAGAAGGTATAATTTCGACATCCTATTCTCAAGTGTTTTATATTTTTCTTTCTTGCAGAATGGTGGCTTATTATTTCTTTTTCTTTCTTTTTTTGTGCACTTTAGTTTCAGGCGTTTGGTCTTCGGGGTACAATCAAAGATGCTGGCATTCTGTGCTCTTGTGCTTTCTGCAATGGACATAGAGTGAGTATTCTTGTTGCTCTTATGTAGATTGATTTCTGGATTTGTTTCATATATTTTAGATCCCTCCATATATTTGCTTATTTCTTTTGTCGCTGATGTAGGTTATTCCCCCATCCCAATTTGAGATTCATGCTATCAAACAATATAGACGTGCGGCCCAATACATATGTTTTGAGAATGGGAAGAGCCTGCTTGATGTATTGAATGCATGCAGGACTGCTCCTCTGGATTCGTTGGAAACAACAATTCAAAGTGCCATTAGTGGTTTGCCAGTGGAAAGAACTTTCACCTGTAAAAGATGCAAAGGTGAGCTATTTGCTTTTCTTTTGTTTCATTAAGCTTCTTATAAAAAGGATATTCAAATCTTCTTGATGATATTGAAAGCAGTTTCCCTTCAATCCTTTGTTTTTTGAATGATCTAGGTACCTTTCCTTCTATTTGTGTTGGAAAAATTGGGCCTTTATGCAACTTATGTGCAGAGTCAAAGGATTCTCATCCCACCCTAACTTTTGGATCTAGTATAATATCTAGGTACGTGTTTTTTTTTGAATGGTTACCAGCTGCAGCTATTAATTCATGCACATTCTGACATCTACTCATGCTGTTTGGTGAACTAGGCTTACAGACTTTCGTTTATTATGTGGACACTTGGTTGTTTAAGCTCATAAAAGTAATGTAATTTGTGGGCTTTGGTGAGCTAGGTTTGCTAATTTTCTTTCTTTTTCCGTAAAGCTGACAGTTTAGCCTCAATACGATGTTCTGATTTACTGCTTGTTATAATGTTTTGTTTTTTGTATACGGCAACCAGGAATGTAGGATAATTTATCTTTGGCATTTGTAAAAAGCTTTATTTGTTCATTCATGATGTGTTAGAATAACCTTAGAGAAAAAGTTGAATATAGATCTTTTTTAGAATATCTGATGCTTCATCTAATATAATTGTCTGTAGTCGGTCTTATTTTCTTTAGTTGGATGGTGTCATGCCTCCCTTTAAAAAGGTGTCAAAACTTGCCATCCTCATTCTTAACTAGTTGAATAATTAATCTGAAGACTATAACACGTGGCCAGTTTTGATTAATGGTGGCGCACACTGCTTTTAGGCTTTCATTTCTTTTGTTTTTTCCCTCGTTTTCTCTTATTTTGTTCTTTTGGGTCTGTGTGGCTTCTCTGGCATGCTGCTTGCACATTTGGGTTTGCCTTGATATCTTTTAGTGAAGTTAATTATAGAAAAGAATGATCTTTTGATTCCTGCTTTTGGGTGCATGGATATGCAAACATGCCCTTAAAAAATGTTGCAAATGCCTTCATTGGTGGAAATTTGTCTATTCTATGATGGGAGTAAGCAAATAAACTCTGTTTGAGATGAACCTTGTCTTTACATGGGTAGAATGAGGATGCTAAAGTAGGCAATATGACAATACTTTAAGGTTTGAAGTTGTAATTATAGTATAACCTTGATAAATTAATAACCTTGATTAAATAATATTTTTGGTCATTCCCATCTTAGGACCAATGTAGTAAATTAATAATTCACTGAATTTATATGATAATACATTAAAAAAAAGACTTGTCTCACTTGATATATAAATTAATAACTCTTTATACATCAATATATGTGTGAGTGCATGTGCGCGCGACTCAATTAGGAGACCTTTGTAAAATATGATTCCAATGGTACTTGTTTTTTCTTGAAATTCATGTCTCCTTGGATCTCATCTGTAACTTTTCCTAGTGCATTAAGAAGCTCAAATATACTGTTCTCGTATTGCAAGAGAAAATTATGCAACGTGATTGTTGCTTTGAGTGCATTTTTGTGCAAGACATACTCTAGTACATGATTATCGTCTTCAACATTATCTTCTGTGTTATTTCCCATGGCGTTCTTGATAATTTGCTCGTCACTCAGCAACTTTGAAATTGATTTCTTGACACCTTTGAGATGAGAAGCCATTGTGTTTAGTTTTATCATTTGTGATACAATTTGTTCTTTTTATTGAAATTTCTGTTTGACTTAATGTTCATGAATTATATTAATTAAGTATACAAGGAATGTAAGTTTGTAACGAAAAGGGACAGATCCATGACTTCTTTTTAATAAGACCAATTACTTTCATGAATTTATTTTGGTTAAACAAATGTATAGAATAATAATAATTCATGATTAGGTAATTACGTAGTATTTGTACAATCACAATACATGATACACGTTTTAACTTCAATTTTTTGGAAAAAAAAGAATACCTTGATAAATTTTTTTGTTAATTAATTATAAATTAATAAATCATTATTTTATTGATTAAATAATATCTCAATTAATTAATAATTTTTCACGGTCCCGAAGGTATTAATTTATAGAGGTTTAAGTGGATATTTATGGCTTTAAATATCAAAGGTCATTATTGCACAATGGATTTTGATTTTCTGTTATTTTAAACATGCAACAGAGTTTGTCAAGTCAAATATGTAATGGCCATTATGGCTGTTAGGAGCATTGTTATGCTTTAAATGGCTCACTTATACAAACAGCCACTACCTTGCGCAATACAATTTCAGACTTAAGCTGACTGTCATTTAATGCCTGCACATGTGAACGTTACTGTGATCTCAATCTGAAACACCTTTCATATCTCCTTTATTACTCGATGCAATTGAAATGTGTAGTGTGAAGTTTTGCATATCAGTCATGTTGCAAATCTATGCCATGTCCATATCTATCTGGTGATTAATCTTCTGATCTGTGTGATTCATTCCCCCTCTTCATATTTGTTGCTGGGCTTCCATTACAAGGTAGCCCTGCCCCCCCTGCAAAATCATGGGTTGTTTTGCTGGATCTGATTCCAAGACTTTGGTATGATGCTGTGATACCTTGCCTGATGAGACCCAATTTACATGTGTATTCTTAAAAAATATCTGTGAATGTTTTAATGCTGTACACCATTTTTGTGTTTTATCTTTTTTATTAATGCAAGTGGTGCATCTTTTTGTCAAGAGTTGAGCTATTATCGAAGGAACATAGCTTTTTTCTAGAGCACATTAAAATGTGCCGAAGCTGTTTTTGTGCACATGGAGTGGTTGCTGGTGAAATATGCTTTAAAATATCTGCTTGCCTTTCAAATGGTTTTAGATGCTGATTGCTTTTGGTTGGCTTTTTCTTCAGCTTACTATCATAACTGATGTTTAAGTTGAGTAATGATTCATGCCAGTTAGATGTCCTTTCCAGTGGAGAAATTAATACAAAAATCAGTTTGCTCATTTCCTAATATTTTAAGTGAATTGATATACTGTAAAACATGTTAGGAGAAGATTTAAAAGAATCCGCATGTCATGCCATGCATGAATGAGAAGCATTTATTGTACATCTCCTGTCTGACAAGTGCCAATAATACAGTAACTGGCTTCAGTGTTCTTGTTTATTGTGTTGCACGTGTATTACCAGATATGGTACAATTTGAGATGGTTATTTTGAATTTAGTACAATCTGTGTTATTTCAGCTCATCAGAACAAGTTTTGGCCTTGGAGTACTTCAAACCGGCTTCATTGTCTACCTCCTCACAAGATAATACTCCACGGAAGAAAAAAAGAAAGTTGGTATCCTTTTTTGTCTTGTGTTTTGTTTGCACTGTAGCATATTAATGATAATGTTTAACTTCTTGCTTTGGACTGCTAAATAATTTGTTATTGTTCTCAAAGCATGTGGAAACATGCCGATGTATATTAATTGTCATCTTGTTCTGATTTGATTTACTCTCTGTACCTTGCTCTGCTTGAGCGACTCTTTCCCTTTTGTATAGGCCTCATATCTTTGTGATTTCAGGTCATCAAAAACAGATTTGAACAAAAGTGCTCCAGCGCGTGTGTCCTCGAGAATTCAATCCAAGATTACACCAAAGTCGGTATCCTATTTTATCTTGTTGGTGTCTTACTTGTTATAGTAGCATGTTCCAGCTTAGTGTTTAATTTTCCTCTTTGGGCTAGTTCATTATCTTTATGTTTATGTCTAAAACCCACCTGGCCTCCAACATCTTAGGTTGTACTCTTCAGTGGTGTTTCAGTTTATGTTCTAGTTGGCAGTATGGCATGTGCCTTTTGGTAGATGCTTACACATGTTTAATCTGCATTAATTCAGACCAGAAGAACAAGATTCCATCACAAAACCTTCCAAAAGTGCTTCAGTATATCTCTCTTCACGAAAAAGGAAGTATAAGAAGATTTCACCTAGGTTGGTTTGTTTTTTTTATCCCATAGATATACTGTTTGGTTTAGTCATGCTTTCACCTTTTCCTTTTCTCTGGCTGGTAAAGATTTTTGGTTATTAAATTGCATGAAACATAGAAGCATAGTTGTGATATGATATAGTCTTCGTTAGAAAATATGCCTACCTATCTCCTTTTTGTCCTTTTCAGGATATCAAAGTCAGTTTTAATGTCCAAGTGCTTCAAAAATACATCAGTTGGCATCTCTTCACAAAATCAGTGGAAAATAACAACAAAGTTGGTTTCTTCTTTATTTCCCTACTTCGTTTTCTTTCATTTGATTCTCTTACTTTCCTTTTTTTTTTCCTTGGCTTGAATGTTTCTTTTCATAGCAGTGTTCTGTATTGAATTATGCCTTCTGTTATTGTTTGTAATCTTGTCTTTTGGTATCTTATTTTCTCAAGAGACCAGCGGTTGCATAGATTGGTTTTTGAAGAAGGTGGATTGCCTGATGGAACTGAACTAGCATATTATGCTCGTGGCCAGGTGATTAATATCACATATTCTGATCCTTTTACTTTCTTGCTGCTTATAGTAAATAAAATAAATTCTTCTTCTCAGAAATTGCTTGGCGGGTATAAAAGGGGCTTTGGAATACTTTGCCGTTGCTGCAATTGTGAGGTACTTCTTATTGGCTAAACTTTATCACTCCTTTATCATCTATCAGGCATGTCATCAAGGACCCACGGTTTATGACTAATTTGCAGGTCAGCCCCTCAATGTTCGAAGCTCATGCAGGTTGGGCTACTCGCAAAAAACCGTAAGTCTGTTTTTATCAGATGGGAAATGCCTTTATATTTTGAGTCTTTCTTTTGTTACACACAAATTTTGATGGTTTCATGTTTTCCCCCACAGCTATGCATATATTTACACATCAAATGGTGTGTCACTCCATGAATTGGCAATTTCTCTCTCAAAAAGTCGGAATTATTCTTCCCGGGACAATGATGACCTATGCATCATTTGCGCAGATGGTGGGAATCTTTTGCTTTGTGATGGATGCCCAAGGGCCTTCCATAAAGGTGAATGTAAATTCTAAATGTTACAAGGAAAGTAAACTCTTAGTTTACTTATCAACTTATTAAACTATTAACTATGAAAAACTTAATAAGCTGCTTCTGTCCAAAGCCCCCTCCTCTCTGTGGTTTGGTTGCAGTTTAGATCTGCAACACATTTCTTTTGACCATGTCTATTGATGCCTTGCTAAAAGTGCTTTATGAATAAACTTTTAGTCGTATAAATATTGTAATTAGATCATTGTTTAGGATTTTTTTATGTTATCTGAAGATTAACTTATTTAATATTTAGTAGTTATTATTAATTAAGAGTATTAGTTCATTTCCTATTTTTGTTAAGACTCTTTCTGCCTTTTCTTGCCTGCCTAAATAAAGCACAGTTGTGTATTCCTATTTTGGAGGTCGTTTTATGATGAATAAAAATTGAGAATTCAAGTTCCATTTTGAGAGGGATTTCCTCTTGTTTCTCTGTTCTTGTGGATTCAATGAACACCCCTTGTGAATTCAAGGACTTGCTAGTGGTTTCTAGAGAGCTTGCTGGTGGACTCTAGGTTATTTACTTTTCTACCTTTCCTTTATCCTTTACTACATCAATTGGTATTAGAGCCCAACCTTAGTCCAAACCCTAAACACAAAAAAAAAAAAAGTGAAAAGGTTTGTTGTTTCTTTGGTTGCCGGTTCTATTTGCTGGCATTGTTTGTGGCTAATACCTGTTGTTGTGGTACAATCTTAGTAGCTTCCAGCAATCTTAATAAGGTAAGCTTACATTTTCTTGCGGTAATTATTTTGAATTGCTTCTGTTTTGCCCTTAGCTTTGAGCAAAATTAGTGTGCGAAAGCAAAAGTGGCAGACTGGTAAAAAAGAAAAGGGGGAAGGTGAAAAAACAAGGCTATAAAAAAAGAGAAGAAAAAATGAATATTGATGAATGATATTTTTGAGAATTTGCTATTCTGCAAAATTGTTTGTTCTTGTGGACCTCAAGAACCCCAATTTCTTTCTCGATTCAAAGAAGCCCCTTGTGGATTCAAGGGCTGACTAATTGATTCTAGGTATTGTTGCTCTCTTTGTAACTCCAATATGAGAAATTTTAGCTTTCTTGACCTATGAAATGCTTGGTTGTACTCGGTTAATAGGTAGGCACAAAAATTAACAATGTTTTGGGCCCCAAATTTCTCGAAAACAACACTCCATTTTAGGTCCTGGAAAGTGATGTTTAATATTCAGTTGCTTGCGTCCATTGTTATTAACCCGGTGATCTTTGATGAGTCACTGTCTTGGGCAGTTGAGAACTTGAGATGTCAGAATTTTTCTTGTTTAGCGTACTTGCACCAAGCCTTGTAGCATTTTCAACAGTACAACTTCCATGTATCAATGTTTTTTTTAATACCATGACTGGGGGTGAACATATTTGTTTTCCAGCAAGTAGTTGTTCTTTTTGTTGTGAACTCAGTTAAAAAGAAAGAAATATTCCATAGCTTCTATGGTGTTGCATTGAGAACTTAGCAGTTCTGATTGGTGTGCCTAGTTTCATTACATTATATATTGTTCTTTATACGTTAAGTGTGTGCAATCGCCCATCAGTACTCTGCAATCATGTGTTTATGCTTTGTGAAATTGACATTATTGATTTAAGTTGCCTCTAGATGATTTCCAGACTACTGATCTGCCCAAATCCATTTTGATGCTCAATTTTATTACCTTTGTAGGATGTGCTTCTATACCAACTGTTCCTAGTGGTGATTGGTATTGCCAGTATTGCCAGAATACATTTGAAAGGGAAAAGTTAGTTGAGCATAATGTGAATGCTTCTGCAGCTGGAAGGGATTCAGGAATCGATTCTATAGAACAGATAACCAAGAGATGCTTTCGTATTGTCAAAAACATAGAAGCTGAACTTACTGGATGTGCATTATGCAGGTCATAGTTACACTGTGATAAACTGAAATTATTGAAGTTTATGGACTTAGTCTTATGACCTGTTTCATACAGTTTGTAATGAATAGTTGTAGCTATACATGTTTATTGGTCTTTCAACCCCTTCGGCCTTATTCATTGCTTGATATATCTTTAGTTTTTGTTTTATGCAGAGGTTATGATTTTATGAGATCTGGTTTTGGTCCACGCACAATTATACTTTGTGATCAGGTAATTTTCTAAGTTGATCATGTCTTCTATATTGTTGCATTTGTGATTGAGTGATTTAAACAGGGAAGTTCTTATGTGATAATGGTGCTTGCATCCATGCAATTAACTTGATGTTTGCATTTTGATTAGTAGCTTTCTTATTTTTCATTTCATCTTATTTCTCTGTTTCCTCCATGCGTACATGGGGTTACATTTCTTAATTCATTGTTGCTTGAATTTGCCTAGAGGACTGGTACACTTATGATTTATTTCTGATCTGTGCCAGTGTGAGAAAGAATTTCATGTTGGTTGTTTAAGGAGTCATAAGATGACAAATCTGAAGGTGAGTTCTTACATGATCTTATTTTCCTTTTAAGATAGATTTCATTTCCATCAAATCATTGTCACGTGAGGAAAACAGTGTACTAAATTTGTGGATAAACATTTTGATGCTACTTATTTGACAGGAATTGCCAAAAGGCAACTGGTTTTGTTGTATGGATTGCAGTAGGATCCATTCTACTTTGCAGAAGTTGCTCATTCGTGGGGCTGAGAAACTCCCAGACTCTCTTTTGAATGATATAAAGAAGAAGCATGAGGAAAGAGGTTTAAACATCAGTAACAATATTGATGTGAGATGGACACTTCTTAGTGGAAAAATTGCTTCTCCTGAAAATAAGCTTTTACTCTCACGGGCTCTTTCTATTTTTCAAGTAAGTACTGCCCATGCATTATGGAATATTTCTTTGGCCATTGATAGGTACTGCCCATGCATTATGTAATATTTCTTTGGCCATCGATGCTTGAATATATTAGTCAATGGTGCTGCTGCTCTAAATTAATAGCTGTCGGCAGGATTCCAGATTATTGTTATTGGGTTGCTTGTTCCTTTCTGGAAATATTTTGCTTGCTATGCAAAAAGTGCAAGTTGTGTGTGCAGTGTAAGGTGCTTTTTGCCTCAATGCTCGCCAAAGCTGTTTATTAAGGGAAAAAATTGTGCTTTTTGGAATGATGCTCTATGCACCAAGTTTTGATGCTTCTAAAAAATGGGAGGCTTTTCTCTACCATAAAGTTGTATGAGTATCATGATCCACTTGCAGTTAAGACTTCTTCATTAAAACAGTTTTTTAAAGAATTCCCACGCGTTGGCGTGCCATTATTGGTTCACTAAGAAGGAAAATAAAGCAGGTAATAGTATCATATTAGAACATTATCATATTAGAACATAGCCTCAGTTGATCTTCAGTGTTCAACATGCATATTATCATTTGTTTGATTTTTTGCTGGATGTATCTCCAACTATATTATCTATTTTTTATAATCATCATTCTGATCATTTTTAAGTTAGGAAAGAGAATTCAAGTCATCCTGTCGGAAAATTGTAGAGCTTTTGAAAATACAGTGCAGAAACTTGTTGTCAATTCTCTTACTGACTGCTGCGACACAACTTAGTTGATAAACAATGCATGCTTTTGACTGCTCATAAGGATGATGCTGTTGTCACTTTTTTAATCTTCACATTTGCATGCTTGCAAGTAATATGTGAGTACGATGAAATTGTTTTGTAAGTCGTCTCTTTTATCAATTAAGTCATGCAGCATTATTGATTTCTACCCGTCTCTAGACAATGTGAAATTAACATTTGATGATTTACTTCACAATCTTTACTTGTCTATATCAAAATGCAGTTCTGAATTGTGATTCCTTTTATGTGTTCTTGTATTTGTGTGATGCTTCATCTGCAAATAAAAGCAACCAAAGATGTGCTGGGCTGAGGTTTCTGTCAATTATTTTCCAGGAATGTTTTGATCCTATAGTTGATTCAACAATTGGACGTGATCTTATTCCTTTGATGGTTTATGGGTATGCCTTCATATTGTTTCCCCATTGTTACAGCATGGCATTTTATTGCCAGTTTCTGCGGTCGTTAACGTTAATTAACTATCTTTCAGTAAGAACTCAAAGGGCCAAGATTATGGAGGAATGTACTGTGCAGTGTTAACAATCAAGTAAGAGATAGTCTTGTATCTCCAATTGGTTATAGTTGGAGCTGTAGGAATGTTTATGAAGTCTAACTCTCTAATTTTGCAGCTCAAGTATTGTATCAGCGGGTATACTACGAGTTTTTGGGGAAGAAGTTGCTGAACTTCCCTTGGTTGCAACGAGGAATGGTGAACATGGCAAGGTGAGGTTAACCAACTGGGCTTGATATCTAGTTGTTTCTCGGACATTCTTTTGCACTCACAGCTTTTTCTCTGAGCTGAAATTTGGGGGTTTTCCAGGACTTAATTGTGTATTTCAAGGCCTCTCAGTCTTTGATTCATAATAGTCTTAAAACATGTATATCATACTTTTCAGCTATTGCGATATGGTTTTGTTTTGATTTGTGGAGACATTATTTTCTCAGGGCTACTTTCAACTGCTGTTCTCCTGCATCGAGAAGTTGTTGGCCTTTTTAAATGTGCAGAATCTTGTGCTTCCAGCTGCGGAAGAGGCAGAATCAATATGGACAGAAAAATTTGGTTTTCAGAAGATAAAACCGGAGCAGGTATGAGTTTGTCTACTGGTGGGCACACATGAAATGCACAAGCTAGATGTGGTTGTGAATCTATCATTTACCTGTCTGAAATTTGATGTTTTACTCTTCAGCTTAACAAGTATAGAAAAAGCTGCTGCCAGATGGTGAGATTTGAAGGGACATCTATGCTACAGAAAGTGGTTCCTACCTGTAGAATTGTTAATCAACGTACAAGTCCTTAGGGTATTGTAAAAAGGAGTAATGGGGAGCTACTCTTAGTACGAGGGACAAGACGCCTAATCTTTTAGTTTCTACAGTTTTTTTAATCTTATTTTTTAATTATTTTTAAATTTATGTATAGACCAGATATTGAAGGAAGTATATACATGTCCAGTCCTCGACTTATTTAGCGTTCTAGATGAAGCAATGCAAGCTATTTGTGTTTACCTCGCTCTCCCAATTATTTTAAATAAGTCGTCAAGTCCCAACTCAGGAAATCTTTTAGGTGCTGATGCCAGGTGGGGGTGCACGCATTCTTTTTATTCCGAAGCTGAAGTTCAATTCACTTTTGTGCCTGTGAGACAAGGCATTGTCATACAATTTGGTATGTTGTGCTTATCCATCCCTCGTCGGAGAAGATAACAGATGCGATACAACCAGTAGAAAGGTCGCTTCCAGCATGCATTTCAAACAACCAAATCAAAGGCAATATATGCCGCCTGTTTCAAGGGGCTGGCGTCGAAAGCTCCATGTAAGCAAAGTTTGTGTAGTCTGTCACTTGATGTTGAAAGATATCCTCTTCTAGCAATAAAAAGCACTGTGCCATCATCACCTATGCAAAATGGTCAACTAACACATGCAATATTACCCAATCCCCTCTCATCTCTCTCACCTGTCTTGGCGTATGCACCTTCCAAACCTCAAGCCTGCCCATCTTTCTTTTGCCTCCTTACCTTATTGCGCCATTACTTCAAAAGTAGAAGCTGTAATCATCATCACACGCCCAAACTGATCTTAATGCCCATACATTTCTTGCTTGCCACGCCACTCATGATCTCCTTGAAAAATATGACAACCATATCGCTCCCATTCTACTTGGCCAAAACATTACACAAGACTTAAACAACCATCAGGACTTGAAGCATGAGAATCAAAGCGACCTCGTTTTGGCTCTTGGCCTTTGCTATTGCTCTAGTTTCTATTGTCATTGCCCTCTATGAAATTTCTCCGTCCCCGTCTACCGTTACTCCGATCAGTAATCAGCATAGCTCATCTCTTACTACTCTTAAAAGGGTTATCAAGAAAAGCGGATTAGAGGTTTTTCATTCTCTCGTAGCAAGTTCCTTTTCAAGACACCATCACCGGAGAAAGCATAAAATCAAATGTGACATGAATAAATGGATCAGCTCTAGGCTAATATACCGTTATAAAGTTTCTCTTGTGTTGACAGTAGACTTGAAAGGTTGTGGGAATTTTAGCAGCATTCAGGAGGCTGTTGATGTTGTTCCAGAGCTCAGCTCCTCTACCACTCTCATTATCATGGATTCTGGTACTTACAGGTAATACTGAAGTTCCTGTTGTCTCTTTGTTGACCTTTTCTTATATGCCAAGCGATATGCACTTTTCAACTAAAGTATGATCATGATTAAGATCGCATGAAAGCGTGGAGTTTAAAAACAAATAGGAAATTTGTATATGGTTGCAGGGAGAAGGTGACGGTGCATGCTAAAAAAACAAACCTGATACTTCTAGGCCAGGGTTATCTCAACACTGCCATAGCATGGAACGATACTGCAAATTCTACTGGTGGGACTGTTTATAGTGCTTCAGTTGCCATTTTTGCTTCTAACTTCATAGCCTATAATATTAGCTTTAAGGTACTCAAGAACCCATGTTTTATATGTCAGGACTCAAGAGTCAAGCTATATGTTGCATCTAGCTAGGACCTGAGAGTTAGCACTTAATCAGTTGCAAATAATTTATTCCTAATTCTTTTCCCTACTACTTGTTGATTTTGGTGGGTTTGAAAAGAACACAGCTCCCTGGCCATCTCCTGGAGAAGTCGGAGGACAGGCAGTGGCACTTAGAATAGCAGGTGACAAAGCGGCGTTTTATGGATGTGGATTTTATGGAGCTCAAGACACGCTCCATGATGATAGTGGGAGGCATTATTTTAGAGGATGCTTCATCCAAGGATCCATTGATTTCATTTTCGGAAACGCTAGATCCCTTTACCAGGTAGATCACTCTTTAATAAAACGATATGCTATATATCATTCAAACATTTCTCAGAATTTGCCTGGGCTTCGAGGCTGTAAGAGAGTCTGTTTTCATTCCACGAAATGCATAAAGAAAGTCAACTTTGATAAATTTTGTGAAACAGGTTAGAGCCTGTAAATCCTTGTATTGACAAGCAATTGTTATATATGTCAGTCCTGCACCATCAGTTCCATTGCAGAACAACCCAAAGCTGGAGTAAGTGGATCTATTACAGCACAAGCAAGGCAATCGGTGAGCGAGCAAACTGGGTTTTCCTTCGTGAATTGCACCGTTATTGGAAGTGGGAAAGTATGGCTTGGTCGAGCTTGGGGAGCTTATGCTACAGTAGTTTTCTCTAAAACATACATGTCTCATGCTGTATCTTCAGATGGATGGAACGATTGGAGAGACCCTTCTAGAGACCAGTCTGTCGTTGATCCTAATTATTAATGTCTCCTCTTTTACTTTTATATTGCTGAATCTTTTCTGGACTATTGCGATGAAAAAACAAAAATAAAAAGCGACGATTGGCTAATGTGTTTTTTTATTACAGGACAGCATTCTTTGGAGAGTACGAGTGTTTTGGACCTGGAGCAAACTTCACATTCAGAGCCTCGTATGGAAAGCAGCTGACTCAATACGAGGCAGCTCCCTACATGGATATTTCATACATTGATGGTAATCAATGGCTCTATCAGCAAAACATTTTGCCCAGCATTTCTAAATGACAGGGAACGAAGAAAACATTTTATCCAGCTATTCTAACTATGACAAGGATGAAGAATTTACTCATGCATACTATTAATGCACTTGTAGTAGTTCGGATGCAAGCTTGTTCTTTGCCAGAACAATAGAGGTCATTCAATATAGAATTGTGATGATTGATGAGCATATATCACATATGGGCAGGATATATTATTGGATTGCCCTACGACGTTCTCATATTTGGAAAAGAAATCACATGAGAACTTGCTAGTGAAGGAAAATGTCACTCTTGAGGAGTCATACCATGTTCGAGCCTGATATTGAGTCTGATATTGAGTTTGATGTTTTTTTTGTATTTGTAGGAGCATGAGTAAAATCTGATCATTTCATGGGGCGATATGAATATGTTGAAAAAAACATATATACTGGAAATAATAAGCAATGAACCGTAAACTGATCAGAGAAAGTACCGTTTATTCATAGTGCTGCTTAGTAGTCTCAAGGAATTGTTACTTTTGAAACTCTAAAACGGTGTAGAAATAATCGACATAGAATGCACGAAAATGAGAGAAACCAACAGACTGACCGAGCTGCTTAAATTCTTCTTCAGTCCTGTGCTTACCCTTAGCCCTATAAATTGTCATGACAAATATGTCACCTTCTAAGAGAGCTCGTGTCCTGTGACTATCATCTGAATCCTTAGGCAGCACCGGTTCACAAGCAATCAGTTTCCCTCCCACCGGAAGGGCCTTGTAACAGTTCTCCATAATCAGCTTGCATTCATTGTCTGTCCATGTCGTCAAAATCCACTGCCAAATTGACATGTACATGGAGTATCAAAAAGAGTGAAAGACTATCTTGATCGGTTGTTCAGAAATAAGAAGATGATGCGTATAAAAACTGGCTGGTCAAAGAAATATAATAGGGGGAATCAATTCATATGTACGACACTGGGTCCAAAATGGACCTTAAAGGACTGGTCACATGTCCTATTTCTAATTGCAAGAGGATCAACCCATGGCTGCTCTATTTGCAATTTACCAAGAAAACCCTACATTTTCATTCAATGAGCAAATGGCATTATCAAACATTTAAGCAGATGAAAGTGACTCAACGCACCTTCATGAAGATAGCATCACCATCCGGAATTGACTTGAACATGTCACCACCAACATTTGTAACACCTGCAAGGATGAATCACTTCCATTGGTGCAAAAGCAAAAATATGTAGCATCTCGCCCTATTAGCATTTTCAAACGTGTCATACATAACATGCTAGTAGCAGCTACAAAGCCAAGCTTGAAATGAGGTCTTAAGCTATCATTTACCCTAAACCATGTACGGTGGAAAAAGATCATTCCATAAAACCCATGTCTGAAGAGCTGTTTAGGTAAGAAAATGGTAAAATGATGAGACTTCATTGTTCAAGAAAAAGAAAAGGAGAGCATGCCAGGTTATCAAGAAAATGGATATGCCGCGTTACCAGGAATAATAGGTGCTTTAGCAACCACCTCAGGCAAATCAAAGTTGATCCCTTGACGTACACCAGGATGTTTTTTTAAGATCATCCTCAAACAATCCCCTGCACTCCCACCTACATCAACCAATCTTTCCACCCCTTTAAACCCATCGTAGCCATCCAACATTGCTTCCATGAACGGGACAGATACACCTGACATTGCCTTCAGCATCAACTCATTCATTTCTGGCTGCTTCCCATAGTAATCATATGCAGGCTCACCATTAGCCTTCACGAATGGCTCTGTTGTGGGATCTAACACTGCCTCGTGCACCAATGGCCACGCTTTCATTAGCGCGTCCTATTTGTTCATATTGTCAAGAGATCATTTACATAGAAACATAGAAATTAGTATTTGCATATATAAGCAACATCTGCAACATTTTTTTTTATAAAAAAAATAGGGATGAATAACCAATCCATTTTACTCCCTCTGTTGGATGAGCAAATTACAACAGCAACGATGAAGTAAGATTTCTAAACCATCTAATTAATTAAGATCAATCTATATATTATTATTGAAATTATTTTCATAAGATTAGAACGTTAATGAATTGGATCATCAATTGATTTGAATGGTTTGGCGAAGTATAGTGCAAGACAAAGAGAAAGCTATGAAATGGAAAAACTTATGACCTGGTGATGCTGGAGCACGTAAGGCGCGTAGGAGAGTCCTTCAGTATCAGTAACGAGGGTTTTACCGACTTCCGTGAGTGAATACTTCCTTTCGGAAGCAGAACCATCAAGAGGTGATGATTCGATGGTGAGGTGTTCCTCAAAGACACCGTAGCTAGTGAGCATGCGAAGGATGCGTTGCAAATTCTCAGGGTCAGATCCAGTAGAGGCAATACGTTGTAGGATCTGAGAGGCAGAAAGAGGAGCATTGGAGCCACCTTGCCAGATAGCATCGGCGACTTTTAGACGGACGATAGCGTTGAGAGACATAGGAACACTAATCATGTTGGCTAGCTCAAAGATCGCCAGTCTTGCACTCTTCCTCTTCTCTGCACTCTCCTCGTTTAATGCCATGGTTGGTTTGCCTGCTTTTTTTCCCTTTACTTTTCTCTGATTCAATAAGAGGAGGAGGAGGAGCTCAGGTGAGGAGGTGGATCGCCTTCTGCCTGTAATTGGTTTACTTATGAGTTATGACCAGTCCCTCGGTGGACTAACTGTTGATAAGGAAGATAATATTACTGTTCAAAGCCGAGGTAAAATCCAAAAAAAAGAAAAAAGAGGCTTCGCTGTTGTGGGGTCTTGTTGTTTTCCGTTTTTTAACTGACCCGCCTTTTGCTGCTGCACGTGAGCAACTGTGGGCCTAACACACTTGTAATTTTATATTTCTTTTAATTCTAAAAAAAATTGGACTCCCATTGTTTTAGTTAGAAGGTAGATTTATCACCAAACATAAGTGTTAATATTTTTCATGTATTTTAAAATATGATTTTTTTTAATTCAAAAAAAAAAATCAAGATCGATGTTTTTAGACCTTAAAATCTATATTTTAGCTTTTTTTTACTTCAAAACACTCCAAAACACCGTATAAATCTAAACAAATATTTAACAATTCTAGAATACCTTCACACTCTAAAAAAAAAATTAATTAAATTAAAATAAATCAAATAGAATATGATCAAATTTTCCCACTATGTTTAGAGGAAAAAACCACCTCCATTAAACTTCTCTTGAGAAAGGAAATCCATTGATATAAATGTTTTTTTTTTTGTATTCGTAATGTGGCCAGACAACTTCTTTTTTTATTATTATTTTTTAACAAATTTTTCTTTCTTTTTTCAAACTCAAGGACAAAAAAAAAAAATTATAAAAACTTTAAGATTGCCCACAAATTTTTCCATGTGTTTTGCATTGTGATTCTCTCTCTTTCAATTTTGTCTTGCTACTACAATTTAAAATTTTATCTCATCACAAAAAGATTAAATAAAAAAAAATTCAATAATGAATTTAAAAAAATAAAAGAATGAAAAAAGAAGAAGCCTGAGGTGCTTCACTATCCATTTAAAGGTTTTATAATTTTGTTCAATAATTTATTTTGATGATTTTAGTTTTTTGGAACAAAATTTGTATCTTTATAATACTAGTAAATAGTTTTTTGGAATTGCTTTCTAAATAATGATTATGAAACAATTAAAAAACATTTACTTAAAATTATTATTTTTATTTTTTAAAATAATTTTAATTTTAATATGTTGATGTAAAAAAAATTTAAAAAAAATAAAAAAATATATATTATTTTAATATATTTCTAATAAAAAAAACATTTTAAAAAATATACATTACTTACATTTACAAACAACCGCTAAATCTAAGATTCCGTTCATGATAGAAAATTGAGGAATGTAGGGGTCCAGAATTAAAAATGAAAAAGAATTCCGGACAAATTCCTAAATGCTTTAAATCCATTAGATTAGAGTAAAAGAATTATTGACCGTTGGATACAAGATTTATTGAATCGCAGGTGAAGTGTTGAAACACGTCATCAAAATCTTGTCTTCTTGTTTAAAAAACAAATCTGAACGCTGCTTGCTTTCTTCTCTGTTCTCCTCAAATACTCTCATGTTGCGGCCACTTTGGGGTTAAAAGTTTTCCAATAACTTCTTGCTTGCCCAGCGAGGTGGCTAAGAGGGGTTGGGATTTCGGGACTGCTTTTCTAGATTTGGTATCCTCTACTTGCTTATCGTTTGCCCAATTGAGGGGAGAGGGAGATGTTTGTTGTTGCTAATCTCGAAGGTGTGGAATTCAACATGAATCCTTTCTGATTCTTTGTTTTTTCTTCAGGAGGAATAATCGGTTAGGAAAGGATAACATGCTAATCCTGGACCCAAAAAATAAAAACAGTAACTGTTGTTTCACATGCGATTTCATATCTAACATCACAATCTGAGTTGTTGCAGATCTGGGCTACATCCAGAAGCATGTTATCCTTCTTCTTCTTCTTCTTCTTTTGTGGTAAAGGGAATAGTGATCGGATAGCAAGAAAAGAGGTATATCATATAACTGCTATCTGTTAGCTCGAGCCAGGGAGAAAACAGCCAACAATGGAAGGCAGGAATTTTTGGGGAATCTATCATCCCAGCTTGTCAATGTTGTCTATTACTATTGACAACACCAATGAGGTCGCGTTATTACATCTTTACAACCACTTATTAAAAAGATTTCCCAAGGCTCATTCACCGGGGAAACTGAAAATGGAAGAACATAATAAACCCAAAATTCTCTTATCCTAATAATCTAAAACTGAAAATGGCCCAGATTTTTTTGATGTAGGGTAAAAGAGATTTGAAGATAAACTACTAAGCTAAGAAGAAGAAGAAAAAGAAAAATAACAGGGATTGCAAAAGTTTGTAACTTCACAAATTTTATTTAATTCATAAAAGCCATCTTCCAAACTGAAAGAGAAACATATAAATCATAATTCTAACATATTCAATTTTTAGGTTCAGCCACCGATTAAAATTATCTTAACATAAATAATTTAAATAAATAAAATAAAAATAATAAAATAGGCCTAGATGAGCTTACTTTTCTAACTAAAGAGTGCTAGACTAGGCTATTTTTTATTGTCTCTGTCCATAAAATCGTGTAATCTGTGTTGTGAGTTTGGTGTCCCCACCAATTTTCTTGGGGTTGGAGAAAATTGACCTTATCGAGTGCAGCTCTCAAGGACTCTGATAATACTCTCAACTATTTGGATCAATATGTTAAAATATATCTCTAGTGATCTAAGAGCAATCTGAATCAGGTTGGGTCACCCAACTAAATAGAAACCGTTGAACTTCATCATTTCTAGTAAAAACAACTTGTTAATCTAAAATAACATTAACATTATCCTTTTGTGTTAATGTCAAGATGAAAAAGATTGGCGATTCAATAGGATCTTCAGGAAGGGAATTAGGAGGCATTTCAAAGGGATCATTTGGAATAAGATGTAGTTTCTGAAATGCAACCAAATCCTTAATGTTAAATGCAGAGCTAATGCCAAAATCAAGTGGTAAATCAATAACATAAGTATTTGAACCAAATCGTTGTAGCACTTTGAATGGCCTAGCACTATGTGCATGTAATTTTTTATTAGTTCCGAAGGATATTGTTTGGGTATAATTCATATCATAACACAGTCTCCAATATTAAATTCATTGTGTCATTTATGTAAATCAACTTGAAGTTTATATTACGCATTATTTGTTTGAATCTATTTAGTGATCTCAACATGCAAATCCTGAACTCAATATGCAAATAACTCGGCTAACTCAGATGCATGAGAACACATGAGAAGAAGGTTTAATGGCTCATGCCTATCGTCCTATTGACATAGCTATTATAGGCCGATTGACCTGTAGGAAGAACCAAATTCTGATTTCTATTATGATTACTCACTAGACATCTCAAAAGGTTACCTACACTCATATTAACCATCTCGGTTTGACCATCAATTTGGGGGTGGTAGGCACTAAAAAATTTCAACTTAGTTCCCATCATATGCCAAAGGGTTTTCCAAAAAGAACTCATAAATCTAACATCCCTATCCAATATTATGGTTTGGAGAAGACCATACAACTTGACCATCTCATCAAAATAAAGTTTCACAACTTTAAAAGCATTTATGGTCTTAGTGCAAGGGATAAAATGGGCCACCTTAGAGAAGCGATCGACACCACAAAGATAGAATCATGCTTTTTTTACAGTACATGGAAGCTCATACATAAAATCTATATTTACATCTTGCCAAAGGTAAGTGAGAAAGGCAATGAGGTGTAAAACCTAGTGTTTTGTTTTTTATGCTTAGCTAGTTGACATATTTGACATTGACGTACTAACTTAGTTACATCTCTTTTAAGCTAGACCAAAAGAATTGACATTCCACCTCTTAATGGTTTTATTTATCCCAAAATGTTTTGAAAGACCTTCAACATGAATCTCCCACGCCAAAAAATCATGCATGAATGTCTTCAGGATACAAAGCTTATTATCCCTAAACAAATTCTCTTCCTAAAGGTAATAACCATTTACAATACGATTACTCTCATCTTTCAATGTCATATATTTCTCTAAATTATAGGAAAGATTCATACTTCTCTTTGAATCTCTCAAATCCAATAACTTCAACACTCATTACGGATAACAATGTTACTCGGAGACTGAATGCATCTATCGCCTTATTCTCCATTCCATATTTATGTTTCAATACAAATGAATGGGCTTGAAAATACTCAATCCAATGACCTTGCCTATGGTTGAGTTTCTTTTCTCAAACCTCTACAAAATCTATGCAAAGTCATGACTTGATTTTCCTTTATGACATATCTCATCATATAATTGTTAAAATATGTTATGTACTCATTTATAAACTTGTTCTTTTACCTTAGATTGTTCCATTGATCTAACAGTTTATTCCTATAGGACTGAGGTAGGTACTTCTCCTGTAGTTTTTGTTTTATTTTATTCTAATCAGTTATGGAAAGTTTACCTTATCTTTAAACAATCATCAACATCTCTCCAATAAAGTTAGGTTTCACCCATGAATATCATCTTAGCAAATCTAAATCTCTTATTATTAAACAAGTTATGCCACTCAAAAAATTGATCTATGTCACGAACACACATATCAAATATCCAAGGGTCATGATGACTGTCAAAAGTGGGGGCTTCTATTTTTATTAAGGCTCGTGACTCGTTCATTAAGGTCATTATGTGTAGAGTAACCCAAATGATAGTCAAACTAGTGGTGCTTAGGGTGAACTTGCCTACAATGGTTATTCTTGTGATATTTATTAGTCTTTAAGTGCTTTATTCAAGAACAGTTCTTAGGTTCAATTCGTTTAAATATGTTGGTCATCTGGGTTTGCAGCTCCTCTCAAACGACCCTAAAAGTATTACTAAGGGTCAAGTCAATGGTAAGTGTAGACTTAAGCTTAGATATTGGATGTTCATGACACAAATACATGAACACTAACTTGAAAATAAAATTGAAATCACTTACGATTCTTACAAGTGGGATCACGATACAAAAATAAAGGTAATTCCATTTTTTTTATAAATAAAGCATCCATAAAATTTAAGCATACAATATTATCCCAAGGCTATGACTAAGATCACAAATGACACTTGCAAGTAAAATGCGATATAAAATTGAAGTTATTAATTAATTATTTATTTATCTTAGAGACTAAGCAATAATATATTAAACAAGGGAAAATAGCATGAAAACAATGTTAGTCCTCTAAATGCACTTAAGTAGTCCAAACATTATGTTCTAATTTTCCCATGAATTTAGCCAAGCTCAATAATTAATTAAAAGTACCGGATATTCAATGTAAATGAATAAATAAGCCAAAAGTTAAGGTACCTCAAGTTGTAAGATGGGTTATACATTCATGTGTAGGCACAAAAGAATAATATCAATGTTAATTCTAGTCAATAAGTGCAAAAAATATATTAGAAACAATGACATTTAATGGTTAAAAGATGTTTGTAGTGGTTTACTGATAAGAGTATAATGGGAATATGCTGGAATTTATTACAGATGACATGCAAGTGATGTTAACATGACATAGACCCTTGACGTGGTGATGATGTGATAGAGACCACTTGTGTGATGATGACACTGCAAAGACCACTGATTTGTTGCTTGCATGGTAGAGAATGATGATTTGACGTTTGCATGATTGAGACTATAATAGTTGATAATGATTCAACACAAGACCTAATAGATCGATTACTTGTAAAAATAATTAAAATCCTATACTCTGATACCAAAGTTGATGCGAGACAAAAAAAAGACTTGAAGATGAAGTAATAAGTTAAGAAGAAAAGGCCAAAAAATAAGAAGAAAACGCTAAATAAGAGAAAGAATAGGGGTTGCAAAAGTTTGTAACTTTGCAAATTTTATTTATCAAAAATTGCCTCACAAACTAAAAAAGAAACATATAAATAACATAGGCCTAAAATATTTAACTATTAGGCTTAACCCATCAATTAAAATTGTCTAACATAAATAACCCAAATAAATAAAACAAAGACAATAACATAAACCTAGATAGGCTTAGTCTCCTAACCAAAAAGTGACAGACTAGGTCATCCTTCATCATCTTCGTCCATTTACTCATGTAATATGCAATGTGGGTTTGGTGTTCCCACCACCTTTTCTTATATTGGAAAGCAATCCAAGGTAAAATTCAGATTGTGGTATCTAACACTTTAATGTTTGGTTTATTTGGAAGTCGTTAGGGCTATAGTTTACACAATGTAAGGTAGCCCTTCTCCCTTTCTTAAATTCTTATCTACTAACTCAGGATTTAAAATTAATACTAGTTTCCTAACTAGTGCTATGTTGCATATTGGATAAAAATCTTGTAAGAATTTTTTTAGCATTGTTATTAAACCTATCACAACGGATCAACTTTAAAAACCTTTAACTTAACTACATGCCTAGTCCAAATTCCAAATTAAATCATGCGAGAATTACTTCTACATAACTTAATCAACTTGAAGAGTTCAAAAACAATTCGGAGGATCGATAAAAAAACATTGTTTGGCTTTAAAAAAATTTCCAGACGATATTCTTTTTTTATATTGAAATGACAAGATAGTATATTGACTCAAGCTTTATAGCTTAATCCACTAAACCTGTGACCTGAATCATGGACTTCACTAGGTTTAATAATTTTTTTTAACTATTTTTCCTTAATGATATGATAATAAAAATAAACACTTATAAAATTAAACATCAACCAAATATCGAATATTTATTTGAGACTGCAGTAACCTCATAGAAAGTGAATCAAAATAAATAATGAATACCAATTCAAAATCAATTAAATATTGAAGGATAAAATTGAAAAACTAAAAGGCAAAAATAATTCAATTAAAAAAAAGGCTAAATTAAAAAAAAAACTATTTAGCATTGTTATTAAACCCAACCTAATGAATCAACTTTGAAACATTTTGACCCGACCCTTACTTAACCCGAATTTGAAATTAACCCGTATAAAAGTTGATTTTAGGTGATCTAGTTGATTTAACGGATCCAAATATAACTCTAACGACCAATAAAACCATGGTTCAGATTTACTTTTTTAATTGTTTTTTAATATTACGACACCATTTTGGATCAACCTAAGCTCGCAACTTAACTCACAAAACTCGCAACTTAAATCATACACTCCATTAGGTTTAAAAACTTTGTTTTTTATTTAGTGATATAATAACAACAACAAATGCAAAAATTAAGCATCAACCAAATGCCAAGACATTTGTTGAAAACTACGATAATTTAAAAAAAAAGCAAACTAAAATAAATTATAAATATTAATTCAAATCAACTAAATATTAAAGAATAAAATTGATTAAAAAAAAAGCAAAAAATAACTCAATTGAAAGCAAAAATTAGAAGATGAAATTAAAAAAAAAATTAGTATTGTTATTAAACCCGACTTAATGAGTCAACTTTGAAACTTTTCAACCTGACTCATTGTCTAGCCTGAGTTTAAAATTAACTCGCATATGAGTTAATTTTAGATGACTTAGATGATTTGTTAGGTCCAAAGATAATCTGAATAACTAGTAAAAACATGATTTAGATTTTTTTTTTAAATCAAGATAACATCTTTTTTTTTTTTAATATTGAGACAAGAATATATTGAATCAACATGGGTTTCGCAAGTTAACTCGTAAAATCTACGATTTGATTTATGCACTCCACTTGGTTTAAAAACTTTATTTTAAAAAACTATTTTTTATTTAGTGATATGATAATAAAAATAGACGCTTACAAAAATTGAGCACTAACTAAATATTGAGATATTTGTTAGAAATTACAATAACTTCATAAAAAGACAACCGAAACAAATTATGAATATCAATTAAAAATCAACAAAATGTTGAATGATAAAATTAATATAGAAAAAAAGAAAAAAAGATTCAATTGAAAGAAAAAAAAATTGAAAATGTAATTGTGAAAAAAAGAGTTTTCGACATTGTTATTAAACCTAACCTAGCAGGTCACTTTCAAATCTTTCAACCCGACTCCTTGCCTAACTTGAGTTTAAAATAAACCATAGCAGTTGACTTTAGATGATCTAATTGACTTGATGAATCCAAAAAGCAACCTGGATAATCAGTAAAAGCATGGTTTAGTTTTTAAAAAATCAAAATAATTTTTTTTTAAACATTATGACAACGATATATTGGATCAACCAGGACTTCATGACTCAACTTATATAACTCACGACTTGGATTATGCACTCCACTAGGGTTAAAATCTTTGTTTTTTTAAATTATTTTTTATATAATGATATGATAATAAAAATAAATGTTTGTGAAAATTAAGTAATAACCAAATACTAGAATATTTGTTTAAAACTATCATAATTTTAGAAAAAAATCAAAATAAATTATGACTAATTTAAAATAAATAAATTGAAAACAAAAATTGAAAGAAGAAAAATTGGAAGGTAGAATTAAAAAAATATTAAAAAAAAAGGTTGGACAGTGAGTGACTGCTATTAGGTTTTTTAGTTTTTGCTAATTTAACTAGTGGTGATTATTTTGGAACCAAGGTTATCAAAAACATTTTTTCAACACGACACAAAATAAACAATATAAACTCAAATCATAAAATCGAAAGCAAAATATTTTAACTAATTATATAATAATAATTCCAATCTTTTACAAGAAGAAGAAGAAGAAAATCCACAACTTTCTAGGTCTGTCTAATATTTCTATGATCATAAAAACATAGAATTTGTTCTCAGAGAATTCTCAATATAATTGACATTTGCATTAAATTAAATAATTACAACATGGCAACAAGCCAGCAACAATATTTATCCAGGGATAAACGTACCCTCTTTTGTGTACAAACAACTTAAGAAAAGAAAAACAACCAGGACCTAAAACAATCTTCCTAACAATCTTTAAAGAGGTGATGAATACATTCTAGCTGAATACATTATTACCAAAACCAAATCAAATCATCTTCAGAGTCGAAGTAAACATTCTAGCTGTTGTTTCCTTTACATAATTTTTGCACGGTGAGTGCTGTATTTATGAAATGTTGCCTAGTGTATTAACCTCTTACCTCAGTTGGTCTTCTGTACTATCACATAAAGTTTTGTTTGAAACACAAGGTCTTCTGTACTATCACATAAAGTTTTGTTTGAAACACAAAATTACAAGTAATTCATGCATGCAGTCATGGGTAAAAGGCTATTAATTTGCCCCAAAAAAAAAAACAAAAAGAAGATCAAGAATTCGTTGAACTCTGACATTTGATTAGCAATTATATGAAAGATCTGATCGAGCCATTCTGTTTCTCAATGAGGTTTATGAGCATCTAAAGAGGTTCATGATCCTCAGAAAAGTGGAACAAACATCAACTGAAAGGGCGTACAATTTATTCCTAAACACGACGAGCCTACATACTTGCAGGTTCCATAATTGCAAAGATGAAGCAACCGTGGCATTACTCACCAAGATTACATCGGGCCACAGACAGTGCCCGCATCTCCCTTAATCTTAGATGTATAATAAATTATTTTTCTCTTCGTGCCCCTCTCTACACCATAAAAATCCCCCATGAACTCTATCCATGTAGCGACCACAAAATGGACTCGAAACAAAGGGAAAACAAGGAGAGAATATGTCCAACCGAAATTAACAGCAAGTAATGTGTCTACCAGATTTCCAAGAAGATTTTATCTTTTTACAAGATTAACAAGAACAAAATTATTTAACTTCCAAACCACCAAAAATAATATTAGCTTATGCCCCTCTTCTGCATAATAAAACTTAAAAGAAAAGAAGAGAATCCAGCAAGCAAACCTGGCCGCTATCCAGAAAAGAAGAGAATCCAACATTTACAATGGCAAGCAAAACTAGATGAGAGAGTGGAGAGTAGAGACAATTAGATGAGAGGCAAAACAAAATAAAGAAAAAAATACAGATTCATCTTTGCGCTATGGAGACTGGAGAGTGGAACAGGAACTAGCTGCGTTGTTGGTGTTAGTCTGCTAGGGTTGAGATTGAGAATTTGAGATTTGAGCAAAGGAAAAAGAAGAGATGAGAGTGGGAATTAGGGACTGTTGGTGTTAGCCAGTAAAATTTTAAACTTTTGTAGAACTCATGAAATCAATTTAATTTGGCTGATTTTACGAGTTTGACTCATTTTACCCGAGTTTGATTAATTTTACTGATTTTCAAGTTTTTAACCTGAATTTATCCATTATATACATGTTAATTCATAAAATTATATAATTTTAATAATCAATTTGCGATTTTAATAATCTTGATTGGGACATAAACAAAATGGAGGTATGAGCACTGGACAAGACGGGACGAATGGCATGGGGCTGTACTAGATAACGTATCGAACTAGACATATACACATGTTTTTTGTCTCGTGTTTAGTTCATAGAACAAGACAATGGTGGATGCATTTTTGCAAAAATTCATTTCAGTCCCCTTAAATTTTTCACCAAATCATTTTAGTAGCCACATTTATTTTTAATGATTTTTTAGTCCTTATTTTATTTTGTCCTCTAATTTTAAGTAAGTGAATTTAGTCCCTGAATCACAAAAAAAATCAATTAAACCCCTATATGTAAAAATTCATTCTAATAAAATACAAGTGAAATTGGTCAAACATTAGTCAATCAAATTAAAAAATGAGTGATAAATAGAATAATGGATGATATAGAAAATTGAGAGAATGATTTTGTCCATGGCATTTGACAAGTTTGATCCACCCCATCGTGGGACAAGAATTTTACCTTTAGGACAACTATGGACAGGACAATGATCCAATATGCACATCAAACACTATGCAACTTGTCTCATCATGTCTAATAGATGCACCAAACATTATCTAACCTGTCCTATTGAATCCAGTTTTGTTCTGTCTAGAGGACCAAATGCATCATCCTAAGAGTTGGTTCAGGTTAAAAACGAAGTTATTACAGCAAGCTCATTCATGATTCTATATTCATACCATTGTATTAATTTAGACATACAGTTCAGAGTCGAGATCAGAATACTCTGTTATCCCAGAAAGCAGCTTTTACCAAAACCAAAGCAACATGGTTTATGGAAAACTTGAGATGCCTCTTTTTTATCTCTGAGAATGACCATTCAAGATGCCTAGTTATCAAAGATTACAACGGCTACCTCTGCAATACATATATTAACAGTTCGATTATGTGAAGTTTCTTGTTGTGTCACTATTTTTGGTCAAAAAATGATAATTTCTTTCGCTTTCAACCAAAGAATAGAATTTCATTCTCATTGCTTACAAAATTGAATATTAGTACAAGACACAGATGCCTAAAAATATAGTTTTACAGCTTACCCAGAAGAAGATGAAGCAAAGACATTTAAGTGTCTCTTTGGCTGAGTTTCATGTACAGGCCCTGCAAATAGTGCCACTCCATTAGGACGCATCTTTGCATGTATAAGATTAACATTTTACCAAATCATTGTCAAGTTTCCAACTTTTATATGATTGTGCTTGATGTATGGGATAATTACATCTGTAGTGTGTATTGTTGCTCCAGTAGTCATGCGGATGTTCTGATCAGGAACCAGCTCAAAGTTGATTTTCTGTAGAAAGATTGCAAGTGCAACAATGGCTTCAAGTAAAGCAAACTGGTCACCAACGCATTTACGGGGTCCTCCACTGAAAGGAATGAACCTGTGATGCACAAGTTACTAATTTAGAATGATGCAGACCAGGATGAGTTAAGAGGGAAAATACACATTATTGGACTTTGAGCTTAATAAATAGCCCATTATGTTAACAAAGTTAAACCAAAATCAAAGAAATCATAATACAAAGGAACAAGAAGAAACAAATACCTAAAATCTGTGTTTGATTCATTAGGCACTGGGCCATCCAAGCCAAATCTCTCTGGCACAAACTCTTCTGCTCTCTCCCAGACCTTGTAAATTAAGCACACAAGAAATAATACCATCAGAAGGCAATTCACACAACAAACACATTCTTGGTTTCCATGAATATTCACGCCAAATAACTATATTCGAATTCAAACAAGCCTGTTAGGATGGGCAGTGATCTCAAAATTTTGCCATTTGATGTAAAACTGAACAGAAAAGGTGTCAAAATTCAAAAATTCTTTCCATTTGTTTAGAAACTAAATCATAACAGAATTTCCATTTCAGTTCTTAATTATGGTTCAGAATTGTCTTTGAACTCATAGATTTAAGGTAAGATACTGCCAGAGTTGCTTAAGAACTGGCAAATAGAATTTGTTCAATGAAGGAAGCATATTTCCATATGCCTGGGCACATAGTGACAAGATGGCTTGGGTGTCAACACAAGATTCAAAATCTTGCCAATGAGAGTTGCTTAAGAACCAGCAAAGAGAATTTATTCAATGATGGAAGCTTATTTCCACATGCCTTGGCACACATTGATAGGCTTGGGTGTCTATACAAGATTCAAACTCTTACCAATCAATAGTGTACGCTTAAGCAAGCTTATTGGTCGCTTCCTAGCAATTTTGGAAGTGCTGAAAGATTAGAATTTATCCCAATCTAAAGTAGCAAATCTAATTATTTAGTCACTAAATAAGTACATTGATTTTGTCAGGTTTCCAAATTTACAGCAGACAGCAGCGGTCTCTTAATTTAAAACTATTAGCTTAAATTACAAAATTCAACTCAATGTAGGTTTGAAGAGTGCACAAAATATCATAATACCTTGGAGGAGTGATGAATATTGTACACTGAAATCATTATATCTTGTCCAGCATTAACCTTATAATTACCAGGAAGCACATCAGCAACTTGAGCTCTTCTTATCAAGACCTACAAGAGTAACAACATATGATAGAATAATAAAGAGATTGCTGTAATAAACCTTTTGTCTATTTTTGCCAGTCCTGTTACTATTTACTTTAGAAGGAAAGGCAATGCAACCTACAGGAGGATGTGGGTAGAGACGTAGGGACTCATTTATGCAGCGTGTCAAATACTTTAGATCCTTTATATCATCATAGGTAGGAGGCCTTCCCTGTAGTACTCGGTCAACCTCTTCTTGTGCTTTCATCAATGTAGAAGAATCCTGAAAAAAAGTAAATGAAGAACAATGATGTTCAGTAGCATGTGAATTTATATAACAGGCTGAGAAGTTAAAATTAGCGGGTTAGGCAAACTATTCCTATTGAAGGTTCTGAAAACTTGAGAAGGTAGATGAAAGGAACAAAAGGCAAGTCACCATTTTCAAATGTAAATGCTAAACAAACTTGTTGCTACATATTAAAGGAACTGCTAGAACACAATTCAGTTTCTGAAAATATATAACTATGAGATGTTCAAGAATGAATCTGACAATCAGAAATAGGAACCTAAGTGAAACAAATGCAGTTCTCACACTAGCCAGTTACGTGCAATAAAACAGCCAGACATGTTTTTTATAAACAAACATTAATTCAACTTGTAATATATAATCCCTACATGGATTATAACAAGAAACTAAACAGGAACAAATGCTCCGACTTCATAGGTAGCAACAAATTCATAAGACGTTTGACATCACACCTCCATGTAAATAGTGCATCTAAATATGCAAACAAAATCCACAGATACATCATGCATATAGACCAATGCTTTAACCCAGAATACCTCCCTATCAGATCAAGTTTGCCCAGACTGTGCCCCACAGAGGGACAAATTAATTCCTAGGTAACATGGACCAAAACTAGGCCATCTAATCTAATGATTTTAGTTCCAAATGGCATAAGGAAAATTAAACTCCACTGGGTGTTTCATTGAACATTTAATATTCACTTCCCATATTAATTAAGACTTATGTGCCCCTTTAATAAATGACTGAACAAGGCAACACTCTTTGAACTCCTTTCAGGTCAATGAGCATTCGAGAATAAAAACTTTTGAAAAGGCATTATGCAGAAGAGTACCACATTGGGGGAGAAGTAACAAGATTTTGGGCCTAAATACTTGTATCCTCACAGTTTCAAGTTCATGAAATAATTGAGCATCACAAGTAATTAGATTTGGTTTGATGTCTGAAATTGTCATTGATTGAGGGTTTCCAATTTGAATATCAACAAATATTTTCCCATGTAATAAGATAGACTACCTTACTCAGGAGATACAAAGTCCAAGTCAATACTGAACCAGTTGTCTCATGGCCAGCAACTAACATTGACAGTAGGTCATCTCGTAACTGTACACTTGAAACCTGAAAGACATTTGGCCATTAAATTAGAATTAAGAGAACTTAAGAAAAGATACTAGAATCCAATATCAGAGGGAGAGAGACCATTCTTCAAAATACAATTCTCTTGCAAATCCATGTATGCAGAAACTTGGAACGATAAGGGCAGACGTCCTAATTTTCATGTCAAGAACTATGTGCCAAAGCCAGCATAAAAGGCACAGTGCAATGAATCTTTTTTTTTTTTGGTTGAACTAGGAGGGTCATGATTCCTCAAGTGGATGTTCCCATTCCAGATCCTGACGGTGATATGCTTCAACTCCCAATTATGCTATTGTGTTTCAATCCCAACAAATTACAGAGGATGCCATGCAGGAGCATAAAATTTGCAAAGTAAAGCAGTAAAATAATGTAGTTTTACAAAAAGGCTTCTTATTTCATGCCAGTAATAATTCTCACAAACTGTACATAATTTATGCACAGAAATTCCTGCTTTATAACTGAGACTTGCATATTATTCTACAATTCCACAATCATGATATATTAATAAACACTAATAAATAAAGAGCAGGAGCAGACCTCTTCCCTGCTGGCGAGCAAAAACCGGAGAATGCTCGGATCATTGTCGTTCACATATTCCTCCTCATTTATTTTCTCACCCTCAATTTCCACAATCTTTTTGCATTTCTCAATAAGTTCCTCAACAGTTTGCCTAATAACCATAACCGCCTTTGCCGCTTTTATTTGCCTCGGTATAATCTTACACAAAGCATCAATCTGCAAACCAACAAAAAATCACAACTGAAAAACTAAAAAAATAAATAAATTGAGAAACACGGAGAATAATGAAGAAACACATGGGTTTACATGCCTTCCAATATGGCAAAAGGTCAGTGGAACGAGCCTCTGCCTCTTTCAATGCAGTGTAAACAGCGTCAATAACAGGACTATCAGTAGTTAATGAATCAAAATTGTAGTTGAATACTGAAAGACCAATGACATCAAGTGTCAATTGAGAAAACTTCTCTTCCATATTTACAGCATTGCCATTCAATGCATCAGCTTGTAACTTCTCCACCAACCTTTCTGCACATTTGCAAAACACCCTTTCAACTATCACTGACAAATACTTCCTGTGCAGTGAAGGCACCACTGCCCTGCGCCTTGCCTACACACCATCACCATAAATAAAGAAAATTCACAACTTCAAGTATTATTACTGATACTGATAATAATTGCCAGCTTAGTTTCATAGGATAAATAATGGGGGGGAGGAAGGAAAGAAGATTACAGTCCAAAGTGGGCCCTCGGCGATAGCAAAACCGGAGCCGAAGAGAAACTCAGAGACTTCAGCTACAAGGCCTTTGGCATACTTAGTACCATAATTTTTTAAAACATGTTTAGCAATAGCAGGGTCACTAACTATAACGAAATTTCTAGGGCCAGCAGCGAGACGGTAAATGGGCCCATAATCATTCATCCATTTAAACAAAGGGAGAAACAAAGCACCACCTAAAAGATCAGACACATCTTCAAGCTTAGCACTGGCAATGGGAATCCCTGAATCATCGTTTCGGCCTAAGGATAAGGAGCGAGTGAGGGACGTTAGCCAGTCTGGGCTGACCCAAGAGGTTTGTTTTTGGGTTTCGTCGTCTAAAGAAGATTTGATGGACAGAAACCGAGGTTTTGGAGGGAGAGCGGTGGTGGATATGGGTTTGTACTTGTAGAGAGGATGAAGAGAGGAGACGGAGAAGGTGAGTGACATCGTTTTGGTCTCTTTCTCTCTCCCTCTCTTGTTTCCCTGTTTGTCTGATTAAGTTTTGCAGCTAAAACACTACGTGGCTGCTCTGTTCCTTTTTTTTTTTCTTCGTTGAATGTGGACTACCGACTACGAGCTCCAGTATAGAACTATAGAAGATGATGATGCGATATGATATTCTCATTTATTTGTTTTTTAAATAATATTATATGTAACGGGCTTGGGCCATTACATCCGGCTAGAAGTCATGGCTTGTAGCTTCGAGTATTTATGTGGTGGTTATAAAAACTTTTTTCAAAGCCATGTGTCTTGATTTTCCAGCATTCAAAGAACCTTCTATAAATGAAGTAGAAGCTTCTCTTTTCGTTGATGTGCAGTCCAGCCACTGCCCAAGCAACATCCTGCGGAACTGAGCCTCAATCTTAGGATACAAGTTATCGAACAAACCCACCATCAATGCCAGCAACAATTGCATCCCCTGCTTCAACTAGAAGTGACATTAAAAGGCATGGGTTTAGCTGCCAAGTGGCTCCAACAATTCTGAATTTGTTGTTTTTACATTTCAAAAGTATTTTAAAAAAATATCATATTTTTTTATTTTTTCTTTATATCACTATTGTATAATATCTTATAATGTTTAATTTTTAAAAAATAATAAAAAATTATTTTAATATATTTTTAAATAAAAAACATTTTAAAAAATAATTATTAGTATTTTATGATTGTGGAGGAGGAGGTGGTGATGGAGTGAGGTCTTAGTGGGCAGTATTTTTCGAGGAATTGAAAAATGTAAAGAAACGAGAAAAACTGAATAGAATTGATGGTTTCTAAGTACACTAACATGGAGTATAAAATGATGACAAAGCATATTAATTAATGATACCAATAGGACTTTACTTGAGCATTTGAAAGTAGACTTGAGAAGATTGCTCGTGTACAAGAATACAAAAATCCTAAGATAGTATTGCATCAGCCTAATACAACATATGATTATAGATTATAATTTTGCAGATTTACAAAGCCGAAAAGCTAACCTCAAGAAAACATTAACCACAACATAAAATTTGACTCAGCTACGTCACGACATCTTTTCACAGCCTGAGGTAATCTCATAAAGCCAGGTTTTGGATTGCCATTTCTTTAAGGGATGTCACCAATCTTCGAAACACCTTCAGATTGTGGCCGACCTTATCCTGCAAAACCAAGCAAGCACATCGGTGCCGATTGCAAAAGACCAGAATCAAGATCAAATTCCTAAATAGTTAGTGACACCACAGACGCTAAATACTTCAACACCAGGGATGCAACTATTTACTTCATTTTAACTAAAACCAATGATAAGTACATAGTTTACGCTGAGATTTGTCACCCTTTTCCGAGTGAAAATTGTTACACTACACACGTTTGCCACAGATGAAAAACACCCACAAAGGTTCTTACAAGTACTTCATTTGCATCACAAGCAAGTTGATATTACGACAACAAGAAATCCACATACTCCAACAAGGAAAGAAGAATCCTTTTTCTTGTGAAGTACAATTATTGTCGAGTAATTTTCTGGTGCTTAGAAAGTAACAAATGGTATACTATTAGTTATTTTCTAGGAGTCCACTTTGAAGAAAGAGACAGATATGGGTCATAGATTTTATTCTCTCTCCTTGTGTTTCTCTCTTTCTTTAAATTGGACTCTAAGAAGTAACTATTAGAATGCACTAGTTATTCACTAAGCATCATAAAATTTTCTGTTATTATACAACTATACAACAAGAGAGAAGAATCACAAAAACATGGTGGCTAAAATGGAAAAGATGTTTACAAAAAGAATTTTAAATAAAGAATTTAAATTTCAAACATATCATCAAGCAGTTAAGTTAAAATCATTATTAGGAATGCCTAGTGTATAATTTTAAATTTCCAATTCAAATTAGTTTCAATTTATCTATTTAATAAGAAATTAGCAGGAACAAGGTTAGGGATGCACAAGCACAACAAAGAATTATTCATAGAATAAGCATAAGTTATTTTACCGCTTTGAATTCACTAGTTTTGAATGAGGTCCTTGATAGCATGACTAGTATATATAGCACTTACTTAAAGAGAAATTAGAACAGAAAATTGTGATGAGATATTATTTATGGTTTTGCTAGCAGATAAAGGCAAGATAGAGATGCTATCCCTAGGTCTTTTCCAACATAACTTGAATATTTCTATGTTACACTTGTTTAACAACACAAAAAAAAAATATAGTCGAACTACTAAATACAGAATCATTAGTAGAAAATATAAACAAGTGAAATGTAAAGTTAGAAATACAGGTAAATATATGAGATTAAGTATTGTTTTGTCATAAAAATGTACCCAAGTTACAAAAACTACGGTAACTTGAAGTCACCATAGCGAGCAACTTATCCAGTCATAGTGGAGCGAAACTAAGTGGGCCAATTGCCCCCTGGAGCAGGTGAAAAAAGGTTAGTTTTGTTTAAGTTATTCAACTCTACAATTCAGGGTATTGCTGTAATTTCAAGATACGTTCCAAATTCTCCTAGAACATGGCTTTTAACATATGAAAGTGTCTTGTTAGTTCTTAATTAAGCAGGGAAAATATATTTACGCTAGAGGTGACATTAATTGAATTATTTGAAAAATCTGTAAAAACCAATTAGAAAGTAACTGAATCAAATGGTTTTCTTAAAACTTTTTAGAAAAAATCAATTATAGTTTTTTTTTTAAATTGGTTCAGTTCTGTTCGGTTTTTGTTTCAAAGTTTAGAAACTAAAAAATCCAAAGTAAACTGAAACAACCCATTGTAAACTCTAGGCCTAATATGAAATAAAAGCTCATTAAATCAAAACCTGTCAAAAATAGCACAACTAATACGTCCATGAATTAAATTGGATTTATTTAGTTTTTAAAAATGTAAAACCAAACCAATCAATGCAAAATTGAGTTTTGAAAAAAATCAAAGGCTTAAATTGGTTTGGTTCTGTGCAAATTTAGTTGAATTTCTCATCTAAACCAAACCGTTTAAATTAGCGATCACCCCTAATTTATGCTCTTCTTTTTTAAGAGTATTCTAATCCAACTACATAAAGCTTTTATAATACTTTATTTCAGAAATAAGAATTTATGAATAAAATTTAGGTTGCATCATGCAATTCCTAAGAATTCGATTCCTAAGATGTGATGCCTTAGGTTTCTTGGTGTGATCCTAGAAAACTCACCAGTGTCACTAGTAGCTCGAGCAAGTTTTTCCCTAATTCAAATTTTTTTAAAAAAATCCCTTTATTCTTTATTAATCTAAACCATTAAAATCCCCAGATTTTCAAAGCTCTGGCCCATCATAAAATGCTTGTAGGACAGAAATTCAAGTCTGTCATGATTCATTTCCCTTCTCAAAAACCTAGCTCAACCCCTGATTGTACCAAACAATCAATCCATTAGATTTACTAATTTATCTCTAACACTTTCGATGTCATGATTCAAAAGGTATCACTACACATATCTCAGTAATTATTTTGACTGGCTATAAGCAGTAAGCAAAAATTAAGTACCATACCTCACTCAACAGTTCAAGTCGTTCTAACGTGGGAACCAACATCCCGCACATCCAAGATAGATCCTGTCTGGGGTCAGAGTGTGTGCCAAATGTAACTGCTTTTGTAGCTCCACTATTATCAGATGCCATGGACCTGCCAAGAAAACAAAAGATCACAGGGCAGATAAATTTTAACAGCTATACCTCATCTACTAATGAACTCACCTTGGATCCCCAAAGCAATACGTACTTTAGTTTATTTTTTTGGTAATTTGGATATCTTCAGTTTGGTTTTGAAAAACCGAATAAAACAAAATGACCAACAGAAATTTTAATTATTTTTTCATATTGCATTATACACAATTTTCATACACAGATGAATTGGTGGAGATGCCAAAAAACTGAAGCTTTATAATCTTTTCACTTATTTGGTTTTTATCTAAAACTCAGCCTTGTTCAAGTCATCAATACATGAAAATTTCATAAGAAAAACCTAATTACAATTACAGATACCAAACCCATACAATGCTTGGTTGTAGTAAAACAGAGGGTGCAATATATTACAGCAACATTTAAAAACATCCAACATCCAACAACCAGATCTAAATAGCAGGGAGAGGGGTCAAGAAAGGAAAGGAAAATAAAGTTAAAGAATAAAGATGACGCACCCTTCACGAAAATGGACAAGGATGATATCCAGCACATGTTCTGCAAGTGGAAGTAACAATGTAATTAGCTGATCTCTTTCACCAGCTACACGGGACATTTCCATCATTGCGATATACCTCCTGCAAATATAAGAGAATCAGGCATAAAGCAAGATAATGTTTGTCAAAAGAATATGATTGATTAGTTACACTTCAACATTATGGTTTCATGAGAATCCAACATGAAGATTTTCAAAGAACAAAGAAAACAGCTGGGAGGTTGAGGAAGTGACAATGATCCCTTCCATGCTCAGACACCAATCCCTTGATTGCAATAAATGGAGGCTAAACCATGGTTGTCAATCTCATTCTGTACTTGAAAAAAAAAAGACCGGTAGTCCAGGTTCACAACCTAGCATCCAAAGAGTAATGGCTTTAAAAAGATCAACATCGTGGGATGATGGCCGTGGCAAGCTGGTGGTATAATGCCAACGTAACGTCATGTAATTGGGCTAAATCTACTAATTACAAACCATTGATGAATGCTTTTAAAAGAAATTGGATCTGGTTTTAAGAGACCATGCTACCATGATTTGAGGGGGCACTTTTGATACTATGATTTACATTCAAGAATAGCTTTTAGGGATCAACAACCACCGGAAAGTCTATGAACATTTTTAAAATAATTTAACCAATTTATAATTTCCTTGTTGATTGTTCACAAGGATTAATTAATACTTATGGCCTAAAGATTAGATAAAGAGGTAATGCTTCAATTTGTAGATGTTGCTAGGTAAAAAGGCATAACAAATTTCAAATATAATCTAGCATGGTTCTTATCTTTGAAGAGGAAAGATTTCACCAACAAAGGAGATTCTGAGGCATCCAACATAACAAGTAATGAGTTTAAGAATGAGTTTATCAAATGCTTATTTTTAGCAAATGGATAGAGTCAAGCCATGCTTCGCATTAGAAAAGAAATAGCAGCAACGACCTTGCATAATAATCATATAATCAAGGTTAGTGAGCCACTTGGGCAAGTTGCTAATTGCCATATAATGGAGAAAGACTATTGACAGGTTATTTGTTTGAAAAAAATTAGATAAAGCAAGAAAGGTAGTCAAAAAAGGTAATTCCACCCTCACAAGTCTGGATTAGCAACACTTCCTATTCAGACAGAAACAACCATATTCATGCCCTCTAGTAGAAAACAATGAAATTCACTTGGCTGAGCCCTTATAATTTGGACATGAGAGAGATCAAGCCACGCATGACATCATTATAGACATGAGTTGGCAATCCTTCATTCCAGAGATGATAAAGAAGGCTTCCTTTTTTATGACATGGTGGTAACAAGAAAAGGATTTGGAAGCCTATAACAAGGGTAGGCATAGAAGAGTATGTTGACATTGGAGATGGCAGTGGTTTTGATTTTGTGGGTGATTGAGAATAAAGTAAGACTTTTAGAATTAGTATTTGATTATTTAGTTTTACATGATTATTTAGTTTTTACATGGTAGTTATAGTAACACTTGATAAGGAGCTTAGATTTATATCCTATTAGTAACTTTCTTTTGGGTTCGTTTTTTCTAATACTATTGGGTTAGGTTTTCAAACTTTCTATTTGTTTTGGTACCTATAAATAGTATCCTAGTTAGAAGCTCGAGAAGGCTATGAATTTTCATCAATCAAATAAATTGATCCTTTTGGATTGTCATGTGTTGTTTTGGTCAAAATCAGGTTCTACATCAATTAGTATCGAAGAGTTTTGAAAGAGCTCTACAGTCTATATCTTCTCAACCATGTTATTATTTGCAACTTCAATTTCACCACCAAATCTAGTCCCAAGAGTTTCTTTGTTGTTTCTGGTTAAAATCAATGAGACATTTTAATTTGCATTGAATAACAAATAGCACAGGAAAAAAGTTCTGAAAGAAAGCTGTTGGGATTACTGCCAGGTGCCAGCATATCATAATGAGAAATTGCACGCTCATATTATAACAAATTGGTTCTGCCAACTTGTAAGAAGTCGAATACTACTATCATATTTAAACACGCGTCAAAATAATCTTGTCTCTACAAACATATGGCATCATTCTTCGCAGTTGGGAAAGAGATTTTTCTTAAAAACCATGGCCTCTGATTTAATGCAATGAGAAAGCACTGCCCAGAATCAGCAACCAAGCACAAATTCTACAGTCTGAAGATTTTTTTCTCAGTTTGATACCTAATGTTGCTGCTCCATGTCCAGAGTCACTAGGTGTTACCACAGCTGCTGTTTCTTTTTTTGTCTTTCTTCTAGGAAGTTGGAAGTCAACCTGATTCCTGGCTTTCTATTATAGAGAAATTATGAGTTTAGTGGCGGTGTATAAATCAAATATCGCTGCTTGAATATTTTTTCCACGGTTGGTTAAGGAAGACTGTCCTTAATTTGCTTTGCTGAACTTCCAGATTTGGGATCGTCACTTTTTACACTTTTAATTCCAAGTCTCACAGTACCAAATGGTTGCTTAATACTAAAATGCTGAAGGCTAGGTCCATCTCTAGACTTCAGAGGTCCTACTTTGCTGACTATGTTTGATAGTGATCTTTTTTATTTATCAGTTATGTAATATATGCATGCTTGTATACATTGAAAATGCAAACGAAAAGACTCAAAGAAAGTTTTGGTCAAAAGACTAGTTTCACATGTTGATATAGAAAGATGATATGATAGATAAAATGAAGATAGGCAAAAACATAACTTAAACGAATCAAACTAGGATTAAACATAATAATGAAGTGAAGAAAATCAGAACAAGTACCTCTTCTGTATGTCATCGGATGAAGAAACAGACTCTTGCATAACACACATGTTGATAATTTCATCCACCTCCTGCCTTGACAGTTCATTTATATCTTGAATCTGCAAACCCAAATAAAGTTACTTTTTAACTGAACATGATAAGAAATGAACAAAAGGAGGAAAAACCAACAAAAATGGGAAAATATTTTAACATATGTAATGATTATAACACCTTATTAAGAAGTAAGGATTTCTCCTCAGCGGCCATTTCAAGGGAAGTTGCAACTGAACGGAGGAGAGAGTCAAGTAACATCAATGTGGGCTGCTGCAGCATAGCAGGGGAATGGTAATCTATGGAGCTGTCTGAGACCTGTCACAATCACAACTCATATGGCCATATGGGAAATATCTCCTTATTCACTGGGAAAAGTAATACTGTATTTCATCACAAATGACTAGCTCCACATTCATAAATATACCTGGAGTCTCAGAGACATTTTTGTGACTAAGAAATATAGGTAAGAGCCCAGACTGAAGCATAGCCGAAACGAGTTCAGTTCTACCTTGCTTTTATTCTGATTTTTTCAAAAGAAACAATTGAAACGTTGATAAAATAAAGACATATATAACATGATATATATATATATTTGTTTCAAATAGTGGTTCTAAAAGAGACCTGAGATACCTCAGAAGATTGGGCCAATTTACCAACAGTAGGAGCTCCAGAGTCACAAGAAAAAAGAGCACGCATCATACTGAAAAGACCTTGAACAAAACCAAACTCGTCACTCTCTTCATAGGGCCATACCTGCAGGGGGGAAAATGGAGTTGTGCATAACCAAATAAAGATTTTTCTTCTTTTTACTTTTTGAGCATAACAAATAAAAAGAAAACTAGCTGGTAAAACAAATGGAAAAAATCATCCAATATGACAATGAGGAGATGGATTAATTATTTATTTATCTTAATTCAATTACTAGGTTACAACATGGGATAACATCTAAACCATTCCCCTGCCTTACCCATCTCATCCAAAGCACAATCAGTATCCTAGTCACTTCAGATAATACTACATGATCTTACTAGCTAAACTAGCAGGCAACCACAAGCAAATTGTCTTGTTATAGAGCACATTTTACAACCCTTTCAAGGCACAAATAAATTTTCCCCAACCACAACATAGTTCAATGCTCAACTGCCACCACATTGCCTAGAGCTTGCAGTACCTTAGCAGCTGAAAAGATACCCACCTTGTATTAATATCTTATAATACCATTACAGTCAAGAGTTTACCTTACAAAGTATGCCAACAACAAGATTGATCTGCTCCACAGTCAATTCATCAGCTGTGGAAATATCTTCACGAAGAATTTGATCAAACAGCATCTGATGTCCTTTTACAAAATCTATAACTTCACGAACAATTTTATTCTTCACCTATTACACATAGAAAAGGACGTAAAAGATGAAGAATGTTAAGTGCGAATTGGACCCAAATATGGAAAGAAAAAGGAAAGTTAGCCCTGACCAAGATAGCCATAAAACTGAAAGCTTGGACATGAGCCTTGATGAGCAACATTGATGGCAAAATGAGAAGAAATTGCAACAGCAACTTTGTGGCAAATCTTGGTATAACACTAATTGTTCAACAGTGATAATTTCAGAGTGACAAATGAGACAAATTGCTAAAGAGCTTGGTGTTCTTTCTGTATATTTATTTATCTTATTGAAGAAGCTTAACAGTAGATTGTCATGATTGTTTAACAAATGAACAAGGAGTAACCCATCACTTTTAAGGCAGATGTACAAGCTCATGAATAATCTGTCTTAAGGTTGCTCATAGGCTTGTTTGAAGTGTTGGTAAGACCTACATTGGTATAGACTAGACTATTCACTCTTTTTTCTCCAGAATTAAGAGTCTATTTTTGAACAACAAGAAGAATGCACTAAATGCTCAGACTTTCACTTAACTTCAAATGCCAATATTGCCCTGGACCTTATTATCCTTTTGTTTTTTTATTGTTCATTTAACAAGTACACATAGCAATGTAAGAGCAAAATAGACAGTTGAATCTACATTTGTTTGTTGACTTCCTTTTCTGAGACAAAGAAAATAACGAATATGGCAGTCTTTGTTGCATAGAGGGAGTAATAAGGATTTTTCTGCAAATGAAAACTACAGGGATGGTTTTAAATAACAACCCTTATTTATCAGAACTGGGAAACATATTACTGTTACTCGGCATTATACTGCTGTTAATGGTGATTTACAACTAGAACAACTATAACACCCTTATATAACAATAATGGTTGTTATAGTGAAAATAACAGGCCAATAACGGCCTGCTTACTAATATGATTTTTTGATTGTTTGTATTCCTTTGATAGTTAGTTCTAATGTACTGTTTAGATGGCATTTAACTACTAGAAAAGCATGCATATTGAAACCATTATTTAACACCTGTGAAATCCACAATCTGCAACCACAATTTAAAATTATGGCTATAAGTTTAAAGCTACAGGCAACAGAAAAGGGACCAATTTCATTAAAGAGACATGTTTAGTTAGACAAGTAATTTCAGAAATTATTAAACCTAAATGAACTATTATGAACTCCAAAAGAAAAGGTCCCTATTCAACTGTCCAAGAATAATTCCAAAAATATAATCTAAATTGTGAAATCAATTTTACTAAATTCAATTTAATTGTAATGAGAATCTATTCCAAACAGGGTGTGAAGATGGCTTCAGCCTGGCCCAAAAAGATTGTCAATTCAAGAGTATGTAATTGAGAATTATATACTTTTGAAGGGACAATCTTCATTGAGAATTACTAAAAACTTTAAAAAGAACCACAATTTTCATTTGCAAGTATCGCTATATGTGGGAAATAAAAAAATTATTTAACAAAATAGGAAAAGAAAAGGTTATAATGTTTCAATTAGATGTAAGAAATGATTCAATAAGAAAGAAATAACCAAAACCAAGAAAGAAGGCTAACCTCGAATATATCAGATGTATCAACCAATGACGTCAAAGAAAACAACAATCTCAACATAGGTGTTACAATCATGCATTGTTTGTCAAAATCTACAGAAACATCTCGACGAAGCTTTCGGTCAAACCGCCTCAAACATCCCTATAATCCAGCTTAAGTTTAGCTTTGAGAAAGTAAGAGCAAAAAAATGACTTGAGAGCAGATGGATAATATTATCACCTGTAAACTGACTGCCCTGCATGATGCAAGATGCTCCAAGGCACCCATGGAAAACAAAACCTGGGCCCCAGATTTCCCATATTTGTAGCTAATCCTCAACAGTAATGCCAATTCAGCCTCAAGGGTACTTGCCCGCTGCAATGAATCCAATGAATGCCCGCCATCCTGAATTAAAAAACAATATGGCATGGTACATGAAAACACATTAATGCAATATGTGCATAAGGATACATAAAAAGGGAAAAAAGAAACCTAAACTCTGGAGCATGCTGTATTAGGTGGCTCTCATAATTCTACCCTAGTAAAGAAAATTAAACATCCTTCCAAATTAACATAATAGAAAAATATGTTGAAAGAGCAAAGACTCATGAACCTGGAAAGAAGGGGGAGTGAATAAAAGCACTGTGTTTTTCTCCATTACAGATCTAGTGGGGCATGTGAAAGTACTAAGCATGTTAAAGTTTCTTTAGTTTGTCATTTTCTTTTCATTGATACATGTGTGTGGATGCAATTGTCTGGTCAATTTGTAAATGTTTTTCTGTTACCTAGTGAAACTGTAACAATCGCAACTCTTGACAGCATCTACTTCATCAAAAAGCAGACTATTTAACCAATCTAAAATGTATTTAGGAGGGACTCGCAATTGTTTTGGCCTGAGTCTAGCATTGGGTGAAGACTTGTCTACATGAACATAACAGGTGCAAGTAGGCTGGGAGAGATTAATTGTGTTGTGGGAGCCACATTCACGATTGTCTATATGATGCAGGAGATTTTTCCTTTGATCTAACCGTTGTATAGGGCTGAAATTTAATTAGGAGATTCTAAAGGTTCAATTTCGTATAGAGGTAAGATTTTGTAACAATCAGAAATCGAAAGGCCTTCTGATAATGCCTAGAATTGATTGTTCGAGATTTGCTAAAATGTTTTCCAATTGGTTTAAGATTCTTTTTTCTATTTGGTTTAGAACTCTTTTCTTATTCTTTCAATTTTGTTTATGATGTTTTTTTAGTATAAATAGAGTTAATGTCTAAAAAATTGTTATATACTTGAAGAGAAGGAAAGAAAAGGGGCTGGAGAGTCTTTGATTGGAGATCTACGAGATCAAGACGAGTAATTTGAACTCGAGAACGAGTTCTTTCCAACCCATAAAGACTGATGCACAAGATTTTTTCATAAAACATAGTTTTATGTTATTGGACATAACTTTCGATATGACCGTTAGATCAAGCTGAAATTTTGTTTGGAGATTATAAAGGTTTTGTTTCCTATAGGATTAAATTTTTTTAGCAATCAGAGATCAAAAAGGTCTTTCGATAATGCCCAAAAGTTATTGTTCAAAATTTGTTATATTTTCCTAGTTGGTTTAGGTTTTTTCAGCAGAATACATGAAGAGAAAATATTCATTAATAAAATTTTGAATTAAAGTGTGTTATCCCTATTTGGCATAACTATGTGTTCTTATGCTCATTGTCTTTCTTATGTTGTTTCCATCTATATCACTATATGCTTGTAAAGTTATATAAGAAACAAGACCAAGATGAAATTAGAAGAGCTGAATATTTATTATAACAAAAACAAAAAAAGTGCTCTCTTTCGCACATGAAAATTAAAAACAAATAGGTCTTTCATCTTTTTTCAAAAAGAAGAAACATTAATCAGGATGACACGACCTTCACAAAACAAAATAAAGAACCAGCATAAAAAAAACTAGAAAATAATAGCTAAAAAAAAGCCTTTAAATGCTCAAAAGAGAAGTCCCCAAGTTCTTACAAAACACCTATAGAGATGGGAAAACATATCTATCTCACATCGGATTTAATCTAAGACTACCCATTTATCCATTACTTTTCCAAAAAGTCACTACAAGGAGTGAAAAAAAATCTCCTAAAAAGTTTTGTATCTATTCCTCTTCATATCACCTCAGGTGAATCAACTTCGAATAACCCAAAATCTTATCATAAATTCCTGCTTCAGCTCCAAATATCCAATGTTACAAGGCAATGTATAAAAAGTAGCTCTGTGTATCCACCTATTAAAGCACATCACAACATACAACGAATAATGCTCTTGAGGTCTCCTCACCTATAAGTAGTCATTGGTGCTACTCCCGTTGAGAATGTTTCCCAAAATGAATGTTTTAGTCTTAAAAGTAACCTTATCTCTCCAAATAAAATTGCACATGGAGCTAACATAACCCAATAGTCTCTGTCATGTTGGCAAGAAACGATTTGCCTTCAAAACTACCAAAATCCCTTTTAAGCATGCTCTCTCTTATCAGTTCAATATTCCTTATCAGATTAGTAGGAAGCAATATTACAAGCTCTTGAGCTTATCTACGATTTTAAATCCTATAAGAACTAGAAGTTCCAGAATTTTTACCTTCCCATGATGAAAAAGAAAGAGGGGCACATCATGTAAAGAGGAGATATAATAAAAGTACAAAGGTGCAGTTCAGAAAGGAAGAATCCTAAAATGGAAATGATGAACAATTCAAGAAGAGGGAATCACACCACCTTATGAATCTTTCATTATGATTGAACACCTCCATAAGGAATGATGACAGAACACCTCAACATTTTTCATAACAACTTGTTTTTCAACACCTCTAGAACACTCTTTAAGTGCTTGATATGATTTATTTTATTATTTTTATCCCACGATGATTTCATTGACAACGCGACTATCAACACGCATTCACCAACTACCATCCTTTTTTGGTGTCAGTAAAATAGGGACAACACATGGACTTAAGCTCTCTTGAATCATCTCTTTCTTCAACAATTCTTCTATTTTCTCCCTCTAGATCTCACCTACTTTTGAACTCATTCTGTAATATGATAAATTCGAAAGGCTTGCCCCTAGTATCAAGTCAATCAGGTGTTGAATATCACGCATAGGAGGAACAATTAAAATATCTACTTCCTTTGTCTCCTTTAAAATGTTTCAATTTCTGACAAAGATTGGTTAATATAAAGAATACCTTTCCTCCAGCCTTTCAGGGTTTTGGTTGGGAATTCCCCTTCAAAGGCATCGAAGTAAAACTAATCTCATCATTAACAAATCTATAGATGTTTTCTTGTCCCCCATACCATGCATTCACATTATATTGTCATGGCCTACCAAATAACAAGTTACAAGTATTCATGTCAACTACATCACAGTAAACTTCATACTTATACTTGCCTATGGAAAAAGAAACTTTACATCTTTCAGTTACTATTATCTTTGTTTCCTTTTTAATTGAACCTATAGTGTAAGGTTTAGGATATTTTTTAATATTCAAACTCAATTTAACAGCGGTTTCCCTGCCAATAATATTCTCGCAGCTACCATTATCAAAAATTCATTGGTTTATTGTACACCTAGTACAAAAAAGTTTGTGTCGTGTCTCATCATCAGCTTTTGGTGTGAGCATCAATCACCTCACCACAAAAACCTAACCATCATCATCCTCATGCTCACCCTCATCATCAGGTTCACAACACTCCTCCGAATACAATTTTGTACCTTCTTTACACTCTCCATCCATATGATCAACCACGTTTATAGGCCTCCTCTAAGATCATGCATTTGGATTTATGCCCTTCCTGATTGCATCTATAACACTTTATTGGAGGTGGCGTGGCACCAAGATTATCTCTTCTGGTTATTCATGTTAGGAATTGCTTGAGGCCTTATTTATCATAGCCAAAGTCAGCAAAAACTGGTTTGGATTTACTATTTGTCTGTGGCAGCTTACCCTTCTCAGCAGGTGTAATTCGAGGCTCTGTTGTAGAAACCCTCCTTTTATAATCAAATCTCGGATTGGTTCTAACCCACATCAACATCTCTGCCTTAAAGCCATATTTCATGCATCAGCAACATCTAAAGCCTAATTCTATCTCTAATGGCAGGTTTCAATCTCTGCATATCTAGCAACTTGTTGCCCATCAGTTTCATGCATGTTATTCTGCCCAACTAGGCACAAATTCCGTTGTATATTCATGCAAAGTTCAAGAACCTTGGGAACACTTTTCATACTGATGGAACAAAATCTTATCATAATTAGGGGGCCAAAATCTATCCACTAAGATATCCCACTACACTAAGACCTCATGCTACAATTTAAACCCTACATTTTTTACCATTCTCGATCTAAAATTCTCATATACGCATAAAATTGATCACATTCAACTAACCAATCAAGAAACCCCTATGCTCCTAAATCACAACCAAAAGAAGAAATTTCACCCTCCACACGATAATCTTGTTCATAATTATTCCTTGCCTCGATCTTCCTCACCAAATGAATACTCGTCGTCATATTGACCACGAGGATTTGCATGAACTAGTTCAATGAAAGGTTGGCCACAGGCGTCATCCCCAGCGCGTGCCTCTCTTCTTCCCCGATTCATGTTTACGAGCAACCATAATGCCTCAAACCTGGTTGTAAAGTCAAGATTGATGTCATCAAACCCAATTTGCATTCGTCCCTCTAAAGCTACTATCGCTACTTAAAGGTGATCTAGTTGATCCCAAACAGGTTACATCCCTTAATCACCGTCACAGAGATGGTTGGCATCAACTACTCCATAATTCTCTTCATAATTCGCAGTCGATCCAAATATTGATCCACTTTGAGACCACCTAATGTAGTGTATAGCGAAGATAAAACTAGGGTTCTTAAACCCTAAGGTTACAGACCAAACTGTAGAGAAATTTAGAAAAAATTCTCTAGCATTTTTATTTTATCTGAATAATAGTCTTGATCCCAATTTCTATTAGTACTAAAATCCTTTATAGGAAAGGATTCATAATTAATACTTAATTAATAAAATTCATTTAGCATTAGGATTGCTAAATAGTAAAATAATAATTAAATTAAAAGTCATGTGCTAAATAAAAAAAATAATTAAAATTCAAAATTAACAAGAAAATAATTAAAACAGGAAATTGTAACTTTAGGCTTTATATCATGTTTCCGAGTTTCTCTGCGAATTTCTTTTCTAGCTTGGTCTTGTCAATTAGAGCCATAAATTCATGGGATAATTGTTCTACGTCAACCTTGTATTTGGATTTCTTTTTTCTATTTAAATTAGGACTTTCAATTTAATTAGAATTTTACTATATAGAAATCCTAATGCTAGATAAATTTTATTAGGATTTTATAAGTTAGGTAAGTTTTAATTAAGAATCATTTACTATAAAGGATTTTAGGTCTAAAACTAATATAAATAGAATATCTATTTTATTTTAAGAACATTTAAATTCAGACTATTATTTAGATTTTTATAAAATATCAGATATTTTCCTTTTATTCCTCCACGGTGTTAGGACTGTAACTTTAGAACTTGATAACACAAACTTTTATCCACGTTATATGTTGCGTCAGACTCTATGCTAACGAGTTTGGTTCAAAGGAAATCTCCATATACAAATATAGATGCCTAGTTCTTGATGCAGACACAAACAATGAACAAAGCAGCAAGAATACCTATAAGAACCAATTCTCTAATTCAAGTTTATTTGATTGATCAAATCTTCAAAACCGCTCTTAAATGTTTAACTTGGAAGCTATAAATCGCAACCAAAAAAAATAAGGAGATCAGGAAAAACTGAATCTAATAGGAACAAGAAATTTCAATGGTAGGAAAACTGATATTCCTATACACTGCTAAAATCAAGGATAATCATATAAATTAAATAAATCAGATTATAATTCTCAAAGTTATTCATTCTCCATCCATTATGGTCCCAACAACGTTGGGACTTGAGAAGAAAATTTTGGAGAGTCATACCCTTAAACATTTTGCCTTAAATAACTAACACGACCCTGCACCCTCGTGGTTGTAAGCCCTAGAGTTTTACTGTCAATAACCCCCCCCCCTCAATCTATGTGAAAAACATGCCAAAAATTAATGAACTAAAATTTCATATTTTGATTAACAAAGTCATTAATACTAACCAAAGAGTGGAGAAAACAAATTTGTAACAGCTGGGAGTAAGAAATTTTTCAAGTTTTCATTCCATACATGAACTAAGACACAGAAATAGCAAAATCTATATTTTCACCTGATCTTCTGATTAAATCTTCATTAAAGTAAGATTTCAAAAGTGGATAATTTTACTTGTTACTGTGCTGAGAAATAAAACAAAAATTGTAGAATGTAAAACAGTTTTAACCATGAGTCAGTACAATAGTAGTGAAAGAAGGAACACCTGGTTTGAAAAATTGCTGATGCTCGTTAGGCAAGTCCTTAAAAATCCTCTACTTTGAAGTTGGCTTAAGAAGTATCTCTCATGGTCAATACATATTAATGCAACCAGAACATACAGCGCTATTGTCTTCCCAGGTTCGCTTCCTTTAGTTGCATCATTTATTACCTGGAGATTCAACAACAAACAAAAAATAAATGAAAAGCAAAGCAGTCATGAAAACTTATCTTTTGATTCAGAGAAAAGCAACCAGGAAAAGAAAATAAGTCATAGGCATTAATAACAACACTGGCAGCAGACAAGAATGAGAACTTGAATAATATATGTTTTTGAATCAGATTAAATATCTTAAAATTCTTTTGTGACAAGAAGCTCGACTTGAAGTGTATATCTAAACAGAAATTGAGAAGCCTTTTAACTAAAACTTCAAAGACATTACACATATTTGGGCCTGAGCATGATGACCTCTTTAAACTAGAATCCATAAATTTAATCTGAATTTCAGATCCCAGTAATGTCTATCTAAAATTCACACTGAGGATAACAGCCATGATTCCCTACATTCCAGCCAGTTTCCATACTGGCAAATATATGATGAAAAAGTAAGAGATCTACCAAATCCAAGATGGCCTGAGCTTCTTTCCTCATAATTGAAAAATTGGTACGAGCTAGTTCTGCCTGATCTTTGTCAATCTGGAAAGAGGACAGCGAATAAAAGAAGATAAATATTTAAACGTGAGAGAAAATTAAATCAGTGGTTTAGAATCTACACACTTTCTGGAAATCTAGATCTTCACTATCTTGCTCCTCGAGCATCAAAAATTGCATAACTGATGTTGGGATATTTGGATCAAGCATATGCTGACAATACTGAAAATAGCCGAGCAGCAATGCATATTGACTGCAACCACCAACCAATGAAAAACAATACTCAGACTTAAACTAGAAGTTCAACAAGTGCAATAAAATCAATCAGCTTCTAGAAAGCCATACCGTCTTCTAAGAGATTCTGATGATTCATTTCTCAGAATTGCCATTATAAGCTTAAATAATATTGAGTGACAGGCACCATTTGATAGTTTCTTTGCCGTTATAACATCAAGACATGTCATATTATCTGAATTTAAACCACCAGAGCACAAGAACCTTTCATCACGTAGTTTAGCCATGCATGTTAGTGCAACCTACAAAAATTTCAAAACCAAGCAAATTATAGTATATATTAAGAAAGGGGGACCTCCTTAGATACCTTGTGAAATCAGTTTCTCAAAAAAATAAAAGTTGAGTTAATCAAAAAGATCAATCGTACCTGACTCAATACAAATGCCATCCTCAATGAACAGTCTCGAGAAGCAGAAGCACTTAGAGAGGCATCAAGAACCCTGCCAATGCCAGAAATATATTTACAAAGTATCCAAAAGGAAACTTGAATTAAGAGGAAAAACTAAAACAAGTGATGGTGCCCACCGATATAAAATGTCAGATCGATTTTCAAGTGAATGTATTCTTCTGGATGCAGACACCTGAGCAAACGCGTTGATCAACGCAAAATGGAAGTGTTTTAGACATAAGCAGCCAAAATCTTATTTCAAACAGCACCATCAGCAAAAGGATCTAGGGAGATAGCAATAGACCTCAACAATATGTGACCAGCCAGTTAACATATGAAGTTGGGCAGCTTGTTCCTCAAGGTTCTTATTATACTTCCACCCCCATCTCAATAACTGTTGAATTGTCTCTCTTACATCATTGAGTTCAGCTTCATTTTCAAAGTTACTTAACTGGGGATAGACTGAATTGAATTTCTGGAGCAAAAAAAAAATCAATGCCAGCATCCTTCTTTGGGCAAATTTCAGCAAATTAATAAAAGAAAATCAATCCTGGACCATAAACTTAAATTATAAAGTAACCTGCCAAAGCTTATCACGGAAAGAAGCAAGGTCAATCAGACGATCAGCGCGCTCTGAATAGTAGTAGATACCGCCCCTTCCTGAAGTTCTTGGATCTCCAAGTATTTCCTCCGCCTGCAAAACATGTAAAGAGAAGTCAGCATAGAAGAAACAAAGCAAGGACCAACAAAAAGTGCAATCTTACCATCAAATCATACTTCATATTGGAAACAATCTGAGAAAGCTTCATGGTAGTATCAGGAGATCGAAATTGGATAACCTCGAGCAACTCCAAAACCTAAATTTCATAACAGAAGACATGTTCCCAGCAGCAACAAAATGAGAGAGCATATTTTTCCTTCAAAAAACAATCCACAAACCTTTTTAAATATAAATTGTTTCGATAATCTTTTGCAATCTATGAAATTGGATACCTATGAAGCAAGAACCGAGGATTTACCACCCATCTACAGGGAAAACAAGAGCTAAAAACCAAATACTTATATAGAACATACTAAGTAAGAAACAAAAACCACCAAAAACATTCAAGCGTTAAAGAAAACCCTCCTCACTCACAAAAAAACTGTGAGGAGAAAAAAATAGCTAATTGTATAAAGCTCCAAGACTGAAATTGATTAAATTTGTGACACCATGGAGCATAAACATTTCATATAAAGCAATTTTAAATAAGAAAAGAAATGTTAAAGTCAAGCAGCATCCAGTAAAACAAACTAAAATGTAAGTGTAAACACTAAGTAGCAAAGAAACCTCTAAAAAGATAAATCCACAAAGCATCTGAGAATAATAAAGCTGGCATGAAACATACATAACTTTAAAGATATTTAATACAGCAGAGTAAGGCAATGTCTCACTGACAATTACATTGAGCCAGAAATCAAGGAAATAGAAAATGATGTGAGTGAATCCTTTAGATGGGTAAAACAGTCAGTCAATAAAGTTCAAAGAGAGACACAAAAAAATATAATAAAGCATGCTTCTAGATAATTAGAGTACAGAGAAACAAAAGGCAGTAGCAATGGTCATATTGTTAGAGGTGGGGCAAAGAAAAGGAAGAAGAATCATTCAGTTCTTTGCTGTAATTCCATTGGCAAAGTGGCGAGGTCAAGTGTGGTCAAATATTAAGGCATTCAGAGTTTCATGCAAAAGTGCACTTCACATTCAGGTCCAATTTCAAGTCCATTATCTTGTGGCTCTGGCTTTATTTTCATTGACCTACAATTAGCTATGGATAGGAGACTTAAGCTCCATTTGGGAATGCGGTTGAAACCGCGTTCCCTTAAATTTCAATTTTATTTTTTTTTTGCTAAAATTTTTTTTTATGTTTTCAGATTGTTTTGATGTGCTGATCTCAAAAATGATTTTTAAAAAATAAAAAAACATCATCTTGATGCATTTCTAAGTAAAAAGCACTTTGAACCGCAACCACTACCACAATCTCAAACAGGCTATAGACTGAGTAAATGTAAAAGTCATTAAGGAAGAATGTACGTGTGTAATATTTAAAAAAATAAAAGTAAAGACTGAATTCTTATAAAATAAAATAAATCTATCAAACACCAAAAAAATGCATGAGCTCCCAGTCCAAAAGAACCAAATGAAAAGGCTCTATACACCAGTCAACAAGTGATAAATTAGAGTGTGTAACGATACCTTATTCTTGCTTATTGTCTGGGTTCCAACATGCTCAGTGCCGTTTCGAAGTATAACGGAATCATAAACTACATGATCAGGCCCACTTTCAATTACATCCCGTCCAAAAAGATGAGCAAGTATGGTCTGACATGCTTCTCGATGAGAGGGGCCACCCACATAACCAGAGTGCAATTCTACAGCTAAAAGCTTCAAGAGCCATGCTCTCTAGGAAAAATAATGAAATTAAATCAATCATCAGCTGTGTAGAGATAAATCATAAGGATTTCTTCAGTGGTAAGGACAGCATGGAGGTGGGAATAGACATCATAGGTTCAAGCAGTAGCAGTCTCCATTGTTCCCAAATAAAATAAAAATGAATTCTTGGTTTCTTGTCCATATTCAAAGATTAGCAAGCATCTAGACATGAAATTTTAAATGCAATGTTAATTACTTGGCAGTTTTCCATGTAGCACAGCATGTATAAATGAAATCCATGTGCGAGCTCAAAAGTAAAACATCTCAAGAATTTGCAACTCAATTTCCACAATTTGAGGCTAATGCAATGTTAAGATCAGGAGCTTCAATGCTTAGGGAATACAGAAAATGAACACTGCAAAATTAAAATTATAAATTCTTGTTCCAGTATCACATCATGCAAACTGCAAATTAATGTTTTTAGAATAGACGATACTTTCCCATCAGACAATGGCATTAGTGAACTGAAGCAGCATCCTGAAATGGTCCAGGTTTTCAGTTGAACTATTTAAGGCAAAGACAGCACGAAGCCTAGTTCCAGCTGGTCAGAATTGTGAAACAGCCAGCTCAGCAAACCAGATATTTTGGTTCTTAGAAGATTTAACACTTACATCAAATCTGATTGTGTATCATTTTAAACTGTGTACACAATTGGTAATAAAAATAGTACTAATGTTATATTTTGAACTTTTTAATTGAACCATCTATTCAATAGGGTCACTACTGCATCTGGTTCTTCTAACAATGGATTGGCCGAATTAGAAATTACAAAGACATTTTTTTATATATAGAAATCTTGGTGCTAATGATATTCCCATAAAATCCATGTCTTTAAAGATTGATCATGCTAACAACAAAATGCCAGATGGTAGCTATTTGTAAATATTGGCGGAAAAGGGCTAATTCACCCACTATCTAAATGCTGACTGCCATACTACAAGAATGGATGTATGAGAAGACTATAGAATGCCACAATAGAACAATAAGCCTGGTTAATCATCAAATATTAAAAACAATAACAAACCTGGTGAAGGGAGCTGATGCGAAGTGGCTGATTGCTATTCCGTTTAGGAAGCGGAGCAATACCAATAGTATCAAGGTGCTGTCATATAAAAAGATTCATCCAGAAAGAAAACAGGTACTGAAATGCTTAAAACAGGTGCCAAAATGCATAAAAATTTTATACAATATAAGCAGAGTAACAGTACCAAAGAGCTTTAGATTATAATTCATGTTGCACCTTTACAAAGAATTGATACTTTTTCTTGCTCAGCAAATCCATGGTAGGGCCACATGTAAGCGGGTCCACGGACAACTCATAAAGGAGCTGCACCAGTCGAAATGGTTAGATATTCTTAAAATGCCAGAACAGGAAAGGAACCAAATAATCAACACTATAATTGATAAAATTGAAGTAGCATGAAACCTGAAAACCAAACTCATGAAGCATTGCATTCTTTTCAGGTTTTAAAAGTCTGTCCAATATTTCAAGAATAACCTTCAAGCAACTGCAAGTTAAATAATAAAGTACAATCTATCATATAGACATCACAAAATTAAATATCAACGTACATAAGCAACTTGAAACCAAAAAAACCTGTAGTGAAACTTTGGTTGCAGAACTGTCCGCTCAACTGCGTGGTCAATATCAAATTTAAGCAGTAAATGTGTAACATTTGGAGCTGGCCGACTAATGTTATCTATTAGGAGCTGAAAAGAAAAGTAAAGCTGATTACAGACATCAATAAAGATCATTAAACATTATTGATGCTGGAAGCAAAGCAGTAGCTGGACTTGCCTGCATTATCAGAACCCCTGGATCATCAACCTTGTTCTCTATAATCTGACATTCTTCTGATCGTACCTCAAGGCAGGCTGCATAATCCTCAACCAAAGAGTTTGCAGCATTGGATTTCAACAGTAACTGTACGAGCCCCACCACACGGGAACTGTCACCAAAAGTAACAATAGTGTAGTTAACGCTTTCTGCAGAGGGCCATGAAGACCCAAAACACCAAATATATACAGACTGCCACCAGCAATAAGGGGTGTTCTTGTTTCTGATAACGGAACAAAAAGTTCAAATAAAAAGGTAGTGGAATCCAGGAACCTAATTACTGAATAGCTGGCTCAATTTATTGGTTAACCAACTTCTATTTTTAAAACTTTCTGAGCTTCTATTGAAAATTTTCATAATGAATTTTTGGTCCCTTAAAAACATTTAACAAGAAGACATTTCTCAATCACGTGACATTTGCAAGAAAAAAAATATAAAGTTATAGTAATAATGATAAAATATAAACGGAAAAGAAAAGAACTTTTATGGCTCAGCTCAGGTATGTCAATATATTCTCCTTTTCTTTTAATAGCTGTCTTTTGTAGCTGTCAGTATATTCTCCTTTTCCTATTCTATTTCTTTCATAGCTGTCACTATATTCTTCTTTCCTTGTTTAATTTCTGTCATAGCTGTATATCCCTTGATTCTCTCTAAAGATTTCAATTATTGTCTAGGCCTAGTATTTTACAGGATCTGATTATGTTTATTCAATCCTAGAATTCAGGGATTTGATACTTCTTGATGTATATATATATATTGTAACTCTCTTAGTGAAAAATACAGAAAACATTTCAGAATTTCTCTTGTATTATCTTGTCATGGTATCAGAGCCAAAATTCTGAAATCAATTCATCTTGTGTCTAGTTCCTTGTCTGGTTCTTCTATTCTGTTTTTCTTGGACTTGATCTCTTGGTTCTTGTTTCTAGTTAAATCATGTCTCTAGAACGATCTGAACATTTTCTTGTTCGATTCACTGGAAAGAACTATTCTGCCTGGGCTTTCCAGTTTCAGATTTTTGTCAAGGGAAAGGAATTATGGGGTCATATTTCTGGGACAGTTCCTGCACCTGACAGTGAGCAGGAACAGGAGAAATATGTGAAATGGGAGGTGAAGGATGCTCAGATTATGTCTTGGATCCTTGGAAGTATGGAACACTCCATGCTTCTCAATCTCAAGCCTTACAAAACCTCTAGAGAAATGTAGGATTACCTGAAGAAAGTTTACAACCAAAGCAATACAGCACGAAGGTTCCAATTGGAACTCGAGTTGGGTCAACTCAGTCAAGGCAGCATGTCAATACAAGAGTTTTACTCTTCCTTTGTAAATCTTTGGGCTGAATACACAGACATTGTGTATGCAAGTGTACCTCTTGAAGGACTTATTGCTATTCAAAGTGTGCATGAGACCAGCAAGCGTGATCAGTTTTTAATGAAGTTAAGGGGGGAATTTGAAGCAATCAGGTCCAACCTGATGAATAGAGAACCAGTTCCTTTCTTGGATATCTGTGTAGGAGAGCTTCTCAGGGAAGAACAACGGATCATTACACAGGCTGTCTTGGAGCAAAAAGCTCAAAATTCCACTCCAATTCCTGTTGCATACACTGCTCAAGCGAGGTCTAAAGGAGGTAGAAATATGTCAAATGTCCAGTGTTATAGCTGCAAAGGATTTGGGCACATTGCCACTACTTGTACTAAAAAATTCTGCAACTATTGTAAGAAAACAGGGCATATCATCAAAGACTGCTCCATCCGGCCTCCAAAGAAATCTGAAACTGCCTATAATGTTTCGGTTGGTTCCTCAAATACTCGTAGTCCTGGTCAGTCCTCTATTACCCCTGAAATGGTCCAACAAATGATAGTTTCTGCCCTTTCTGCTTTAGGCCTTTCAGGTAACCGAAATTCTATTCCTAAGCCTTGGTATTTTGATTCAGCTGCTTCCAATCACATGACCAACACTGCCTTACCTTTAAATAATGTTCAAAAATATAAAGGCAATCTTCATATTCGTACTGCCGATGGTAATCCCTTGTCTATCACAGCTGTTGGTGATATTTCAGCCCTTCTGAATACTGTCTTTGTGTCTCCTAAGCTGTCCACTAATCTTATATCTGTTGGCCAATTAGTTGACAACAATTGTGATGTTCATTTTTCCAAATCTGGTTGTTTTGTGCAGGATCAAGTGTCCGGGAAGATGATCGTGAAGGGACCTAAAGTGGGACGCCTATTTCCCTTGCTTCTATCTCCCTCTCCTATGTCAAATTATGTTGCATGTAATGCTGTTCAATGTGATAATCAGGTGTGGCATAGACGTTTAGGACATCCTAATTCTCATGTACTTCGAGTCTTGTTTAAATCTGGTTTACTAGGAAATAAAAATTCGACTTCTTCTAATAATGATATTGTTGATTGTGCATCTTGCAAACTTGGTAAAAGCAAAACACTTCCTTTTCCATTGCATAAAACCCGCACCACCAAACCTTTTGAGATCGTGCATACTGATGTATGGGGTATTGCACCTGTCATTTCTCATGAACATTACAGATACTTTGTTACATTTATAGATGATTTCACTCGTTTTACTTGGGTATATTTTCTTCGATCTAAAAGTGAGGTCTTCTCTGTGTTTAAAGTCTTTCTTGCCTTAGTTGAGACACAATTTTCTGCCAAAATCAAAATTCTGCAATCTGATTCAGGTGGTGAATATATGTCAAATGAATTTCAATTTTTTCTTCAAAGTCATGGGATCATATCACAACGTTCTTGTCCTTTCACCCCACAACAAAATGGTGTGGCTGAAAGAAAGAATCGTCATCTTCTTGATATTGTTCGAACTCTTCTCCTTGAGTCATGTGTTCCTTCTCATTTTTGGTGTGAAGCTTTGTGTACTGCTGTTTATTTGATTAATCGCTTACCATCTCCCCACTTAAACAATGATTCTCCCTACGTTCGTTTGTTTGGACATGCACCAAATTATTCCAATCTTCATATTTTTGGATGTGTTTGTTTTGTTCACCTTCCTGCACATGAGAGAAATAAACTTACTGCCCAATCTGTCAAGTGTGCTTTCTTAGGCTATGCTGTCACCCAAAAAGGATTTCTTTGTTATGATCCACATGCACGTCGAACTCGTGTCTCTAGGAATGTCATATTTTTTGAAAATCAGCCTTTCTTTTGCACCCAACAGCCTTCAGTACTTCCTTCTCTATCTGTTTTACCATCTTTTCCTGAGTCGCCAGCACCAGTACAAAGGTTTAAACCTGGTTATGTTTATCATAGACGCACTCCTGCTTCTGCTCCTTCTCTAGGTCTCACTGAGGTTCCTTCACATCTTCCTGCAACATCTGATCCTGTTCTGCCCATTTCCTATGATCCCCTTCCTCTTCGTAGAAGCTCTAGACCTCACAAACCTCCTGACAGGTATGGTTTTTCCACTCCTGTGGCTATGTCTACTACTTTGTCTTCTATTTCCATTCCCACTTGTTATAAACAGGCTAGCAAACATGAGTGCTGGAAACAAGCAATGGAGGCAGAACTTCACGCACTTAAGGCCAATCATACTTGGGATATTATCTCTTGTCCTCCACATGTCAAGCCCATTGGTAGCAAGTGGGTTTATACTGTGAAACTCAAGTCTGATGGATCTTTGGATAGATACAAAGCTAGATTGGTTGCTCTTGGCAATAAACAACAATATGGCTTCGACTATGAAGAAACATTTGCACCCGTTGCTAAGATGACTACGGTGAGAACAAGCTTGGCCTTTATATCAGATGGATGTCACAAATGCCTTCTTGCATGGGGATCTTAAGGAAGAGATTTATATGCAACTTCCACCTGGTATGTCCACAAAGGCTTCTAATGATGTTTGCAAACTAAGACGCTCTTTGTATGGGTTGAAACAGGCACCTAGAGCCTGGTTTGAGAAGTTTCGCAACACTCTTCTCACCTTCTCCTTCACACAAAGTCAATATGATTCATCACTTTTCTTTTACAAGACCACCACTGGTATGGTATTTCTCTTAGTCTATGTCGATGATATTATCCTCACTGGTAATGACATTGGTTTGATCACCAAGCTTCAACATATGTTGCATAGTACATTTCAAATGAAAGATCTTGGACATCTCACATATTTTTTGGGGCTGGAAGTTCACTCTAGAGATCATGGTTTGTTCTTAAATCAACATAAATATATTCAGGATCTCATTGAGCTAGCTGGTTTAAAGGATGCTACTGCTGTTGATACACCAATGGAGGTGAATGTGAAATACCGAAAAGATGAAGGCGAGCTTTTGCCTGATCCTTTTTTATATAGGCAACTTGTTGGTAGTCTTATCTACCTAACAATTACCAGGCCTGATATCTCCTATGCTGTCCATATAGTTAGCAAATTTATGCAGGCACCTCGACATCTTCATCTTGCTGCAGTTCGTCGTCTTATTAGATACTTAATTGGTTCCCCTACTCGTGGGTTGTTTTTTCCTAAACATTCTACTCTTACCTTGACTTCCTATAGTGATGCGGATTGGGCTGGCTGCCCGGATACTAGGAAGTCTCTCACAGGCTGGTGCATTTTTCTTGGAGATGCCTTGATCTCTTGGAAGTGTAAGAAGCAGGATTGTGTCTCTAAATCTTCTACCGAGGCTGAGTATCGCGCCATGTCTGCAGCTTGTTCTGAAATTGTGTGGTTACGTGGTCTTATTTCTGAACTTGGGTTTCCCCAAACTGCTCCTACTCCACTTCATGGTGATAATACTAGTGCTATTCAAATCGCTGCAAATCCAGTCTACCATGAACGCACCAAGCACATAGAGGTGGACTGTCATTATATTCGGGAGGCCTTTACTAGGGGTGTTATCACTCTTCCTCATCTCAATACTGATCTTCAAATAGCTGATGCCTTTACAAAAGCCTTGACACGCCAACGACATAAGTTTCTCAATAGCAAATTGATGTTGTTCGACTTACCCGCATCAATTTGAGGGGGGATGTCAATATATTCTCCTTTTCTTTTAATAGCTGTCTTTTGTAGCTGTCAGTATATTCTCCTTTTCCTATTCTATTTCTTTCATAGCTGTCACTATATTCTTCTTTCCTTGTTTAATTTCTGTCATAGCTGTATATCCCTTGATTCTCTCTAAAGATTTCAATTATTGTCTAGGCCTAGTATTTTACAGGATCTGATTATGTTTATTCAATCCTAGAATTCAGGGATTTGATACTTCTTGATGTATATATATATATTGTAACTCTCTTAGTGAAAAATACAGAAAACATTTCAGAATTTCTCTTGTATTATCTTGTCAAGGTAGTCTAACCAATCACATAGAAAACTGGTTTGGTTCGGTTACCTAGTAATTGGTTCAGTTAAAGGCTGGCTGGCACACACAGTTCGCTGATCTAAAATAATATCAAACCAAAGAATCAGAAAATGTGAAATAAAACCATACCAAACCTAATGAACAGATCATTTTAATTTATTTCAGCTTTGATTCGTTGGCTACTTTAGTTGGTTGTTTTCCTGAACACCACCACCTTAAGCACACCCACCCACCAATCAACATTTCACCTAACCTCACTCTTTCTTGGAATGCAGCCAGACAAAAAGGAGCACAATTATGTGTTCAGTACCTTAGAATACTCATGATTTTGATTGAGCATTGCTGAATTTTGGGTAGAAAATCATATCTGACATACTCCAGCAATGCCACAATTAGATTATGATCTTGTGAAAGAATAACATCCAAAGGCTGCAACAGAAATAACCAAGTAATGAGAACATTATTTGAAATCTACTTCCAAATTATATTTAATATGTTACTTCTCCAAGTTACATTATAGATTGATTTAGGCAAGTGGATAGTTGGTTGCGATTAGTTAGTGTCCTAGGATAGAAAGGACAGAAACATATTTGATTGAAGGGATGGAAACAAGGACATATAATAAATCTATCTCTAAGACAGTTTCGGAGTGAATTCATATCCTTTCAAAACATAACGTGCAAGGAGACATCCTCTCTATCCCAATGTCTCTATCATTTCCATCTCGAGACAGTAACCAAACACAACCTTGATATTGTGTACAAAGAATAAAAATGAGAAAGTCGTATGAGATGATCATATTAGAACATTAATTGTGGAACACTTCGTGAGCTAGTAAAGGCCTCCAAGCCAGAAATCCGAAGCTATATATAAAGTACTCTCCTTAAAAGCTTCTCAACAACTATTATACCTTTAATACAATACTAACATCATCACATATTGGTCCCACCTCTAATCAAGGCAAAGACTAACATTAATTATTACTTTTGACAAACTTTGCTAATATTCAAAAAACGTTATTTAACAAAAAGGACTCTTAAAATTTCTATTCATTCTTGCATTGTAATTTCTATTAGCATCACATCAACTTAAAAAGAAATATTCAGAATAAAGAATCAAAAAAAGTTATTCAACAAAAAGAATTTATAAAAAATTTATTCATTCTTATATTGTTAACTTCTATTAGCATCACATCTAATTAAAAAGAACTCTTCAAAATAAAGAACATAATGCTGCGAATTAAATAAAACACAACAAGTTAAAATAGATGTGAATAACAGAAGCGCTTATGTCAAGCCACAAAGTTGGGTACATAATTTAGGAGTTTGTCTTAAATGTGAGCAGCAATTGTGTATGCATTTTGGACTTCAGCATGGAATTTAGTATTTCTGAAAAAGCTTAACAGGCATGACCTTGTTCTTTTGTCCTTCTGTATAGATAAAAGGCATGAACTTATTCTATAACCATAACTTCCAGATTTATACTAAGTCATGCACCACCTAAATGACATCTGAATAATGAACAAACATATGGACACTGAAATGAGCACACAAGATTGAAATCAGGAAAAAAAATCAATCAATCAATCAAAATAATCCTTTACCGAGACCAAAAATTATTAAAATTTGTCAGATCATACATGCACTAAATGTTTCAGAAGATCTGGCCCAAAGCAGACAGAAGCAGACAGAATTCATGAATCAAGCGAGCCCCAATAAGCTTAGGACTTTTTCAGTTCAAAACTTACCCATATATATATAGAAGAACCAAACTAAACATTAATGCTAGCTTCTATGCATCAAAGAAGTAATGCATGCTACAAAAATGAAACAGTTACCTGGTATAGAGGACGCCAATAATCAGAAACTAGTAAATCCTTTTCAAGGACAAGAATTATAATCTCCAAAGAAAGTTGTACAGCCTTTTCAAGCAGTTGCCCATAAATTTGAGAAGTCCGTTCAGTGATAATAGAATTTACCCCTGGCAGAAGGATGCCCATGATATTTCGAAAAACAATCCGGCCACTCATGAAATCCTGCCAAAAACAAATGTCAAACATTCTGTTACAACTAAATTATCAGCCTATAGTCTACACACAGATATAAGGAAGTCATGCAGCTTTGAAAAATCTTTTTGTCAAAACAAATGAAATAAAGCATAATGCAAATCTAGCCACAAGGCTTAAAAAAGAAAAATGTTGTTTGCAACAAAATTTTCAAGCCAAGCCCAAAACGAATTTCAAGAACAATATAGCAGTACCAAAAGAGAGTCTGATACCTTCTTTTCTTTGAGAAGTCAATCAATAACAATTTAATGAAAGGAGAGATACAATTTATGCTCTATTTTATTATTGCAAGATCTCTCCAACCAAGCAGGCACGTACCTTTTCAACTTCAATTAATGCAAAATACATATACTTCCCTTTAGAAAACTAAATAGAATTAATTTCATCACCCAATGTAACAGGAAGGAGGGATAGAGAAAATCAGGTGCTACAGTACTAACTATAAACCCCCTCAAAATATGAGAGAACAGTCACTGGACCATGATGTCCCAGAATGCCTTGGAACTTATTTTCATTGTTAACCCTAAAAACGCAATACATCAAGAGTTACAGAGAAAGAATATGATAAATACAAGGGCCAAGCTATTTACATGAAGAGCATGACTCGACTCAAGCATCCACCACAATGATTATTGTGGTGCAAAACGTTTAGGTTAGTGTTTAGTGCATCGGAACAGACATACCTAGCATGGGAAAAATGCAATTCTAAATATGAACCTGTATGTTCAAGCCTTGAGAAGAGAGATCCAAACTCGGAACCTCTTCTTTACAGGATCAGTATGGATACCAATTACATTTTTTACTTTTCTTTAGACGGGGAGGAAAACAAAAGGAAAGGAAAATGCAGTACATAACCACCAGAGGAACAAGTTTATAATCTGTAATTCAAATTGAAAAAAACTAAAGCTGTAATGAAAACAGTCAAAGGAACCTCCAGAGTAACAAGTTAAAAACCCAAATTATGTACACAAAAGTTACAGAGAAAATGAAATTGCTACCTCAACAAGCTTGTTTTCCTAGAAATATGAACGGGGAATCTAAGCCCACTGGAAGCTAGCACTTTATATTAATAATTGAAAAGTTAAGAGCACACATATGATTCTGAGTTTCCAACCACCTTTCCAAAGCATAAACTGACATTGGAAGTAGATGTGTAAACATTTGGAGTCAGACAAACAAGCAATGAAACACCTACTTTTAACAACTCTAAGACCGGAAGCTGCATCTGAAGCGAAGATGGTTGTGTGCCTGTTGAAAGCTGTGACAGGTCAACAACACTGTCAATGTCCTTATCTTCAATTTCATACATGCTCAACATCCTGCAGAATACAATATAAACATAAATAAGTTTCTCATATGCTACGCAACTGATGTGATATACTTCATTTATTTGAAAAGTTAAAACATAGCAACTTCCATCTTTAAAACTGAAACAGGAACTTAAAGAAAAGTCCATTGCGTGGAAAGCAGAAATTCAATTTAAGATAAACAAGTGTGAAATAGGAGAACAAATGAAGGAGCAACTACAAAAAGATACACAAGATCCTAAATAAATAAGTTGAAAAGAAGGAAAAAGCTGAGTTCCTTAATGAAAATGGTAGAAGACATACATGTGAAAATGTTGAAGACAAGAAACAACTAACTGCCATTTCTCGCAAGGATCTGCATAGGCTCTCTGAGGGAATGGCCCAAAGACATGATCACATATGAACCTAAAGATGCCTATAAATCTGCAAGAAGATAAACAACATTAGAGAAAGAAAGCATAGAAAACAATTATCAGAATGTAAGAAAGAGCCCATTGAGCCGTACCTACGCCCTCTATCGCTCACATCTTTTTCCTCACCAATAAGAGCATTTAACAAGTTAAGGAAAGATATTGTCGAAGGATATCGTTCTCTCCTTGCTTCTATTTCATTCAACTCATATTGCATATCATAAACCTGCAAAAATCAGAGTTCAACAGAAATATTTTAGCATATGAAGGTAAACTAAACAATTTCCTAGTCCTAGTTGATAATGGATGTCCAGATAAAATTGGTACAGTTCCGAATCTCAACATAATTAGCTCATTGAGACTCTGACAAGCAACTGTGCATTATCAACATCAAGTGCCACAGCCACTTTCTGAAATAATAATACATGAAATAGAATAGATATTTAACATCAGAAAAGGAAACGAAACTACAGAAGTTTTTAACTTCTCTTCAGAACACAAAAATGAAAAGAGAAAAAAGGTGACTTTGCTAAGATATATGAATGACTCTTCATGCTATTGCATCTGAAAGTTCTTGTACATGCAATACTAGATTCAACCAATCAACATGCCAAATAGCCGGTAGCAATATGTGGCTTGAAAGACCAAATGTTAACAAAAGGTCATCAAAATCAAGTCCAAAACACCATTTGTATGAACACCTTCAAATATTTCTCAAAGAAATCATCAAGTTCTATAAATGTATAATGCTTGTATTAAAAGAAAGAAAGCAAAAAATTATACAGCTAATACATTCTAAGTAGGTTCAGACAACCAAAAAAAATCTAAATTCTACAGAGAAAACTAACCTGTGTTCCTGTCGGCTGTGCAATGTTTCCAACCTGAGCCCCAACAACCACAGGTAAATCATACTGCTCAAGATAACTCCAAATAGCATCTTTTAGGACTGGAGAGACATGAACAAAAGTAGCTATAGCATTCCGCAGAGCACCCTGTAAAATAATGGTATATTCAATTTACAAAGGGGCAGAAACAACTCAGTGGAAGCTTCTAATACTTAAACAGAAAATTGCAAGCATTGCTGAAAAACTTGCTTAGGGAACCAGCTTGATCCAAATAAACTTCAACCTTCAAATATGGAGGCACATTTTCATAACTAAGGAGCTTGAACAATGGTTCAATGTCAGGAAACCAGTTTTTTCTATCCACAGGATTTCCATTTTCAATAACCTGCAGAACACAGAAAATAAATAAAAACCAAGAGCATAAAAGGAGTACAGAACAGGAGAAAAAAAATTAATGAGAAAAATGAAAAACTAAAGTGTTGTTCAGAAAAAGAGTAATACTCCCTTTTGGAAAAATACGATTGTAAGTCCTCATATTTTATTTTTTCCTAAAATGCTTAGAGGAGGGCAGACAAAGGCTGAAGTTATCCTTGAAATTCTATCAGCAATCCAGTGATAAAAATTCCTTTCGAGAATGTGACTATCAATGCCTATTGGCACAAATATCTTAATGTTATTTACATGAATCAACAGTGATGATAAAACCATAGAAACAAATCAATTTCAAGGAAAGAAAGGAAAAATATAGCAGAAGTAAGTCAAAACCTTTTGAAGAACATCCAGATATGCAACCAGTGCTTTTGCATCCCCTTCCTGAAACTCTGGTAGCATGGTTCCAGCAGTCTGAACTGACTGTTTGAACTTCTCGTCATATATTGTTAAGCAATCAAACAAAGTGCTCCACCCAACAGAACGGAAGGCGTTTCCCTGAAGTAACTCATAAACCTTTGCAGCACCTTCTTGACTTGAAGCCTGAAAGGAACATTACATCAAGAACACCAAAGTCGGACATAGCATAAACATGGTATAGCATTCCACTTATTAAATTATAAAACAGAAATTCACATACCAGAGCACTCAGCATTTTTAAAAAGGCTACAAGTGTTTGAAAATTAGTATGATCCTCTCCAGCAAAATTGACAAATGTCCACAAAACATCATTGCCAGACAATAGCTCTGGTTCTTTCTGGAAAAAGTAAAAAAATCAAGGTACCAGAAAATGGTGAGATAGATATGAAGAATTAATTAAAAAAAATGCACAACTTGCTTCTCGCTACTAAATTTTAATTCAGTAATTTCTTCTTTCAGATCCTAAATCTAAACAGAAACCTGAACTAACATTTTAATTAGAGTTGGCAAAGAAAGTGGTATAGCTCACAAAAGATTGTAATTTATTTAAAGAATTTACTGTTTTGGAACTTCCAAGTTCAAAATTCCTTGGTGATGAACAAATTCACCAAGTCATACAAATAAGGTGCCACAAACCTGATAAATTTCGCTCACAAACTCCAGCAGAGAGACAAACAGCAGAGGACCAGTTTCGGTGGCCTGTTGTGAATCCGGGTTGCTATCATGCATAAGATCTTGTGAAACAGCCAAACGGTATGAGTTGAGCGTGCTCATTGCCTTGTCCTTAGATTCTTTTACCTTCAAGAGTACTGCAATGTCAGCATTTAAAAACAATAACTCCAAAAGAAGGCAGTAGAAAGGAATGTGAGCAAGTTCTCACCCAGAGCAGAAAAAAAATTGACATTAAAACACCAAACAATCGGACAGAAATTGACAGAAAGAGATGTTGCTCAACTAGTTTGAATCATAAAGAGCAGTTGTACACAAATCCTAGCAGATGTACAAGTTGATTACTTGCTGCACAGCATCTTACAACTCCTAATGGGTTTATTTTCAAATAATATTAAGATTTAAGAGAAAAAGAAATTATCCAACTTACCTTGTCCCTCACAAGTTGGTGAGAGAGTAAGCAAGTAGTCAGCTTGTGCATATAAGCATTGTACATGTAGATCATATCCTCGTCATCATTCTGCGGAAACCAAAATTTGATGTTGGCCTTAAAATCACATACTATAATTTAGCAAACTCTTCACCATATGCTAGAGAGAAAATAAACAAAATGTAACATCACAATCAAAATAAGGATTAATGGGAGAACATGCAACAATATATGCACCACAGAAGGTCAAGTATTCCTACACAACATATATCCAGGATTGAGCAGCACAACACAAGAACAGAAGACTCTAGAAACACCCACTATAGATTAAGAGCTTCCAAAAGCCTGATCCATGCATTTTCTGAATCCCATGTTTAGAGTGAGGGAACCCCAGGAAATAAATTTGACTCTCCCTCAGAATTATAGTGGAGAGTAGAACTGTACACGCCGCAGAAAGGGTCATACTATGAAATCAAATAACAATATTTGTTTTAAAGGTATTTTGTAAACCAATTGGTTGAGCAAATGCTATATTGAAAAATAACAAATGCATTGACCTTAAGGCAGCTTTGATTAGAAGATAAGAAAATAAAAATTTTGCCAGTGAAGGGAAACATTCTGCATGACAAACCTGGTAGGCTGCAGTTCGAAGAATGTTATCCAGTAAAAACTGAAAAACATTTTGTGAGAAAATGAATTCAAGGCACGAATTTACATAGCCTGAATTATTTGATGAAGAAGCTGAAACGCCATCATTTATTAACATCAAATGCACACACCAAGCAAGTCTTACAACACCAACAAAGCCCTCCACGTTTGGATTGTTTCCAGCAGCCATCACCTGCGCAACGAGTATGCAAGATTATCAAATTATTATAAACCGTCACTATGGACAATGAGTAGAAAATCACAATTTATCATTCATCTTACAATTTCATGAAATTCTTTTCTAAAAGAAGCATCATGAGACAGGATAGATCCTTTATCAGGAACGGCACTCAGAGCATCTGATATGAAGGCAATTACAAGAGAAAAAAGCAGACTGAATGTAATCTGCACAAGCAGAAAATGTGAAAAGAAACTCTCAGTAACTTTATTCATAGCAGAAAAAAATTGGAAAAACCAAAATCACCCCAGGTAATATTCCTCCATAAAAAAAACAAAGAACATAAAACTGCACAGTCAACAGAAAACAAAGCCATGCCTGATGTTTTAATGTGTTGGTGCCCTCCATAGGTTCAGCTGCACTATCTTTTAAACAATTAAAAATATCCTTTACATCTTTTGGACCTGTAATGAAGAAATTTTATAGCAAGTCAAATGAATAAACCTTTTCACTCTCAGAGGAAAAAAGGGAAGTATTGTTTGGTTCTATTTGATCTCAAAAGAGAAAATCTCAACTAAACATCATTTCCATCTATATTAAGTAAGGTTGACGATAAAGGGAAAGGACACTAAAGGGTACATTAATTTGACACATTTGACCATGTATGAATACTTGACTACTTGTAAGGCATGCATTGCAATTTTTTATTGCGTGCTCCACCCCTAACCCAACACACAAAAAGAAAACACCGGTTAAGAAAGAAACGGGTCTTGTCCTTTTAATGTTATCCGATAAGGGAAGGAAACTAGATACTTATTAGGCCAAAAAGTTCTGAAACTTTTACTAAACACTTAAGAATTAACTCCCTAAAGGACCATGCACATGGCGAAAAGAAAATATACAATCTATAAAGCATAAACTTATCAACTTGAGTCATTATTCACAAGTATTGCACTCACGAAACAATATTTCACAGGTGAAATTTATGGGTGCTGTAAAACTTCGACACAAACCACGGTCATATAAAAGAAACAATGCAAAAAACAAGACAACTCTCAGAATCTTACTTGTCCGCACAACCAGAACAGAGAGGACAAGGCAATGTCCAAGTATCAATCTCTCTCTACAAACCACAGCTCGACGCTCAACAAGAGCACCTCTAGAATCAAGGACATAATGCTCACAAAGAGGCCCACCAAAACCAGCTGGTTCTTCCAGATTGAGTTCCTTGAACCAAACAGATATCAATTTGCTCAATATATGACACAAAAATAACAGAGATGATCACATAAAATGCCACATGGCAAGTGAAGTAACTGCACAGTTAAAAAAACAAAAGCTAGACGCTTATTTTACAATCTGAAGATATTAAATTCCATATCCTGCTACCTGAAATCTCAATATTCTCTATAACAAGAAAACAAATATCAGAGTCAATAAATAGCAGGAAAGTAAAGATGTTTCTGACAGTTCATTACTTTGTGATCATTTTGAAAATTTATTATGTCAAAATGCCATAATATTGCAATGATCAATAAGATCAGGTGCATTTATTTCTTCCATGCTTGACTCCTAACAACATGATTCGAAATTAAGTTACTCAAGCAGTGCATCAAGCTTAGATGATTTCAAAGGTGCATTAATGTAGTTAAGAGGAAACAAGTTCAACCCAAAGAGAAGTGTTTGGCAACTAGTCCAGTGGAACAGCAGCTCCATAAGCTGCTATAACACTGTGAGCTAAAGTTACAAGTTGAAAGTCCACTCGGATTAAGTAGATTTGGCAGATTGAAGGTATAAAACTTCAATGCGTTATGTGCTTCTGAGACCCCTTTTATCATTTGAAAGTTCAATAGGAATTGCAGAGACCTAAAGCAACATCTAAGATGCTAGCACAGAAAGGGACTATAATAATAGGGAAGCAAGCATCTAAACCTCAGTTGAATTGAAGATATTCTATTTTCCTGTCAGGATTTGAATTTCACACATAAGATCTGCCATAACCTCCTCCCTACTACATTATTCCCAGAGCCAAGATCAATGAGCAAGACCTGAAGAAATGGTATTGCTAGCATAGAAGATAAGCTCAGGTTCAAGTACTGACTTGCTGAAACAAAAAAATCACTCTTATGAATTTTGAAGGTTATCAAAAATGAAAAACAAAGGCACTGGAATAAAACCAAGCATGACACTGATCTAGGGCACAGGAGTAGATGCTAATCTAGTGGTGGTTTAATTGGGGATTAGGGTTAGGGACTGTCATGAATGGATTAGCAGTAATTGGGGTAGAAATATTTTTTGATTCAGTGGCTGGAATCAAAACTAGTTCATGGTAGAAGAAGTGGCACGATCAAAATAGAATAGAAGCACAGGAGGAAGGGAAGATCCAGAAACCGAGCCTACAAAACAACTATAAAACTCTCAACTATTCCATGAATCAAGTCCAATGAAAAAGCTTGATTTGTGTGTGTTTACCCAGCAGGAAAAAAAAGACTTGTAAATTAGAAAGTTGTAAACAAAGCCATGCATGACTTATCACTGAATAAAGTTATTCATTGTCAAGTTGTTAAGATTCATGAACTCCAAAGAAGACTCCTAAAAGAAGTAAAATAGACAAATGATTCACAAATTAGAGCAAAGATTTTGTTTTACAAAAATCAGCCTTATCAAATATTGGCATATGCTTTGTTACTCTTGTTTTAGAAAGTGGAGATACTTGGTTCTTACATTAATAGATATATGCACTTTCAAATAGATATAATGATACCTTAATTTATTTGAAAAGGGTCAGATTTAAGTTAAGTTCCACTTGCTACATACCAAGATTCAAATACTTTAGCACACTTAAAACATAGATCGAATGGAAATTAACCTGAATAAACAACCATTTCTAAACTACATGTTGCTCCCAACCAAGGGTGAGACTAACCCAACTTGGTTCAAACCTATTTGGACACTCTAGACCTTTCAACTACCACACTCACCTTACATAGGGCATTTTGTTATATAATGTTCTAAATGTGCAAGCATTAGGCCTGATCAAGTCTGAGAAGACACCAGTATACCAAACTAGTCAAAGGTTCAAACCTTTATTAGAGAAATCAATCGCTGTCGAAGCCCACCATTGATTAGATCTTCAAGATACTTCTGGATGTCTGACACGATATCATCTTCAAGTCCTCGATCAAGCACTACAGCCTGCAAAGGATGGTTTAAAAAACCTAGAAAGGCACTAAACTATTTAAAAAAAAAAAACAGAAATTGAGGCACCCTTAATAGCATATGCAGGGCTGTTATTAGATCTCTTCTCTCGGTGTACCAAAGTCCTGCTGCAAGCCGCAGAATTTCTAATGGCTCCCGTGCCATTAAACCCCACTAGAAATGAAAAGAAGAAACATGAATAAGAGCATAATGGCAGCACATAAATCATGAGTCAGTGAAAACAGGAGACAAAGAAGCAAAATCAAGATTTACCTCTTGATTGGCAGAAACCAGCAATCGAACACACTCTATTTCGTTAAGATGGAGGTCATCACTCAATTTCAATGCCTGCAATCAAACATAAGCACAAAAGATCAAGCATTACGTAAGAAAAGAAAAAATAGACTTAAAAACTGGTGAGAGAGAAACAACAATATATTAGAAGACCTGAAATAAATAAGGACTAAGAATACTAGGTTTTCAAATCGTAAAAACTAGTGAGGCATGAATAACCAACCTTGACAGTGAATAACTTTATTCAGTGATAAGTCATGCATTAAACATTACAAGATTATAAATACAAATAAGCATAAAGTCCCATAGTATTCACGTGCATCATATTGGCTTAATTCCTCAAATACACATCAGATAAGCCATTGCACATTAGCTTCTAATTTTAGGTACTTAGGAGCTGCTAAACATGTTTATTAGTAAGAATTTTAAATTCCTTGCTGAATGAAATATTTGCAAGGAATTTAAAATTCTTACTAATAAACATGATTAGCAGCTACAAAGGGCCCATTTAGTAACGTTGCCGTCTTCCATTTTCTGTTTTTGTTTTCTTTTGTAAAAGCTGTTTTCAAAATTTTCACTATCAATACTTAAAATTTTATCATTTTTTATGTCCCCGTTTGTTGGTTCTTCTACCATTAAAAAAACAAATATACAAGCCCTAAGTAATAAGTTTTATTAGTGAACAGCTCAGCTAAGAATTAACCTGAGCCAATTCCAATTAACCCAAATAAAAAAGAAATTATTGACTACCAACTATCACAAAATGAAACTCACAATTTGCACATCCTGATCATCTAGTGAGATTGCTGGTGAATCCGGCAGCCTAACTTCTTTCGACTGGACGACTTGCGCGCGGTCCGATGGTTTGGGAGGCTACAAAAACAAAACCAATGTATAAATATATATATATATATGAAGAGATAAATAAATATTAATTAACAGGGGGGAGCGTACCGGGTAGAAGAGGAGCGCTTGCAGAGACGGGAGAGAGCTGCGAATAGCGTGCATTAGTTCGACTCTCTCCGCCGCTGACGGTGGCGAAGGACTTAGAAGTGTGGATTCGATGGTGGAGAGGAGTTGTTTTGGGGATGCCATTTCCCAACTTAAAACACTTCAATTAAAACAAAAAATAAGAAGAGGAAGAAGAAGAAGAGGAAGTGAGGAAATAAAAATAAAAAAGAAAATGCTTTATTGATGGAAGAGGGGGTCTTTTTTTTAAGCTCCGGAGCTAGCTAGTGTCTTGATGTTCTTCTTCTCCATCGAAAATAAAAGGTAAAAAAAAAAAAAAGGAAAAGCCTGGATTCCGAAACGGCGAAACCCTACTTCAAGTGCCTTTAGGCGCGCGATTAAAATCTCCTTAGGCTTAATTTTGGGCCTCATTTTGAAAATTCCTCCTTGGACCACACTAAGCCCATGGACTATAATTGATACGTCATCACCCTCTCATTGCAAGTAACGAAACCAAGACACCTTGCGATAAATGCTAGCTTGAACTTCGCAAGCAACAAAACTGAAACAATTTCAAAAAATAATTGCAAAATTATGAAATAAAATCAATTAAAATGATTAAAATATTTAGTTTATTCTGGTTTTATAAGCTTACAATCAAGAAACCTTAACCCAACCGAACTGGTTTAGTTAAAAAATATAAATAACCTATCCAAAATAAATCAAACCAAACCGAAACCAAACTCATCATAAAACCCATTAGAAAATCCAAAAAAAACACAAAAAACAATATAGTTTTTTGTTTTAATATAAAATAATCGAACCAAAACCGAACCGAAATTGGTGGGTTGGGTTTTGGTTTTTGATATATAATAACCAAATCAAACTGAAACTTGTCGGTTTGAACTGGTTTTGGTTCGGGTTCGGTTTCGGTTTTATTTTTTGTATTTTACGAGATTTTTGTTTGGTTATTTTTATAGATAAAAACTGAACTGAACAAAAAATGATCATCCCTAGCTGTAAGTCAAATTTATAAGTAAAACAATTAATATATAAGTTTATCTTATGTGTTTTTTAATAACACATACAAAAAAATTTAAGGGCAAAATTAAAAATAAAAATATTCTATTAAAACTACAAAAAACAATATATGAGATAATCCGAATTAAGTGCATAATTAAACACAAATTGCATGATACTTTTTTATATCAAACACAAATTTTTTTCTTGAAAAAATAGGAATTATGCGTTGGACTAGAATAAAAAGTAACCTTGGTTTTTTTAAAGTTTAATAAAAAAAATGTATTTTTAAGTCAAATAAAACAAGACCTTACAAAAAATGAAATGATTTTTTTTATTTTAATAGGTTAAAAATACATCAAATTAAGAAATAAAAAAATCATAAAAATTGTTAAAAATTGTTAATTTTTTTATATAAAAAAAAAAGAGGACAACAAGAAAATTCATTAAAAAATCAAAATTGAATGATAAATTAGAAGGAAAAAAAACTAAAAATATAAAAAAAATCAATAGACTTAAAAATAAAGCTCAGGCATGCAAAGCTGACCAAGGTGGCTTAGCACGCTGGGGCTTAAAAAACCCCAGGCCCTCGCACCTGGACCGACTTCATTTTGTTTTTAAGGGACAAGCAATGTGTCGTGTGCTCCGCCTTAAATTCTAACCACCTTGGTAGCTGAAAAATTCAGAGAGGTGTTTTTTTGCCATGAAAATTCAAATTTTTTTTACCCAAACACCCTAGACACTTTGATAAACTCATTCATGACCTCAAAAACTAAAAAGGCATCCAAAAACTCAAAAATCAACATGAAATTAAAAATCTTACAAAAACTCATTCATGGTTGTCAGGCTCAACGCACGAGCCTATACCCAAGCGTTTGGGTCTGCTAGACCTACGCGCCTTAGGTCTGGCAAGCCATGCCACACCCAAGGTAGATCCAAGGCGCGTAGGTCTAATAACCATGTCAGATCTAAGGCATTTTAGTCTGATAATCATGCTAGATCAAAGCGTCTTGGGTTTGACAGTCATGTCTGATTTGATAACAATTAATAAAATGGAAAATTATGTACTTTAGTTGCCACGAGAAAGAAAACGCAAATAATCAATCATTGCGCGGCAATCCAACCATTATCTGTCTACACGGGCCATACCACATGAAAAAGAGCACGATTGAGCATTCAGTAAGACGACGGATGACCATATTTGGCCACTGAAAAGCGTTACACGTGCCTTCTTAATGGTACGGGCGTCGCTTATTCACTGTGAAATAAACAAAAAAGCAAAATAAACATATCGTGAAAAGATGAGAAATTGAAAGTGAAATGACTATTATAATCAAAAGTAAAAGGTTTATTGATTTATAGTGATTTTCTCACACTATTTAGCTTTTGTTATAATAAAAAAAATTATTTTTAAACAAAAAAAACATTAGCACTATAAACTAGTATTTTAGGTTGGAGAAAATTTGTCATTAGTTTTATCTTAGCGGTTAATTATTGTTGCCAATAACAGATAATAATGTTTTTTACATAAAAATTATATAAGTATAACTAATTTATATAAAATACAAGAGAAGAAAATTAACTTAAACCAAATTAATTTTTGTAAATTATCATGTAACTAAAAATATATAAAAAGATCAATCGTTGTATAATAAATAAATAAATTATTCAATTTGTTTTAAAAATAAAAGAGGGGGTACAAGTTAATATTTAAATAGAAATAATTGGCGAGGAGAAAAAACAAAGAGATCATGGTCGGGCCCACATGTCTGGCTTAACAAAAAAATCCTTTGCATATTTGGGCCTAAATGCCCAAACTCGTGTTTAGTTTTTTCCCCTCAATCATCCACTTTTTTATTTTTAATATTTTTAAAGTGTGCGACAAGGCACCTAACTAGTCTTTTCTTAATAACCTCTAGTGATTGGAAAACCAATGTCCATGTTTTTAAAATCTAAAAAGCTTATTGTTAACTATAACCTCCTCCAAAAACAATAAAAACCTTGAAAAATTACTTAACAATCTCGATCTTGAAACACTCAATAATCACTTTCAAAAATAAAAATTAGCCATAAAAAAAAACAATGGAACCCGAATGATCTACTTTGTTTGTTATGTTTAAAGGAAAAATCACCTTCATTGAACTCCTCTAAAGAAAAGAAACTCATTAATACAAATATTATATTTTTTTGTGGCTGAAATGTGATAACGAAAAACTTTCTCTTTTCTTTATTATTTTCCAGTGACTTTCTCTTTATTATCTCAAATCTAATGATTGAAAAATAAACAAAATAAACTTTTAGATAAAATCAAAATTCTAAAAGCTTTGAGATTAACCATGTATTTTCTTTATATTTTACATTGTGGTCCTCTATTTTTTTTATTGTCTTTCTACTACAATTTAAAACTTTATTTGGTGGAATTAGATCAATACAGGGTTAAATAAATAAAAGTTTGAGTACAAATTATTTATATATAAAAAAGAGAGTTGGGTAGCAGCTTCTCTGCTTATATAAACAATGAAATCAACCCAATTCTTGTAATATATCTAGTAATATACACATATTTTTTATTATATGTTAATTATGTAAACTATAAGTTTAAATGCCCATTTAAGTTGTTTTGGCTAGAGAGATGACATATAAATTAACGAATTTTCTTTACAACTAAAATAGTGGTCTGATTTAAAAATAATAAAAAAAAAACTCTACCTCCAATATCATTAACATTTTTATGATTTATTTTTAAAAACCTCCCTCTTTATGATTTATTTTATGCTTGATGTTATCTAGTAACATTTCATATGATCTTGGAAATTGTCACAGATCTTCCCAGTTTTAGTATTACATATAAATAAAGTTTCAGCAAAGTGATAAAATGATCATTATTTAAAAGTTTTTAAGTTTTATTACATGTGATAGATCAATAAGATCATGATATGATCATAATTTAATTGTTTTCTTCTTTAAGTTTCATCATTCATCACATCATACATCTTATAGAAGCAATTGTGAATTATTTCTTACCAATAAATCCTGTTAATAAAATCTCATCTCGATCCCACATGATTGTTTTATCTTATTTTTTGTTTTTTTATATACTTTACTAATATGTATTATCTGCATAATATTTTGTAATTACTTCATTAAATACCAAAATCATTAAAAGGCTTTTAGTAATTACTAGATCTCTTTTCCGTGCTACATTGCAGGTCAAATTATTTTTTTAAATCACAAAGAAACTCATTGATACAGATTATCATTCTTAGAGGATAAAAATTGTAAAGGCGTTGCTAAAATGTTTTTTAATATAAAAAATCAACACTGAATTAAAAATATGATACATATTAGATGACACTCTTTTAAATATTAAGATAACAATATATGAGACGACACCTTTTTTTAATATTGAGACGACAATATATTAAATTAACTTGGACCAATCCTGGCTACGTGCAAAACATGAGACCCGGGTAATGAGAGTGTGATAATTCTATAAAAGTAAAGCGAAATAGATTAGGAAGCCTAATTTTCAACAATCAAAAATATTGAAGGAAAAAAAAACAAGAAAAAATGGCTTGAGTCAACCCGGATAAACTCGCTAAACTTGTGAATCGAATTTTCAAGAATGAGATTACCTTATGAAAAAGCAAATTTAAAAATTTATGAAGCCCATCTCTAAACCAATTTACTGTTGAAGGACAAAATTGAAAAATAAAAAATAAAAAAAATAATTTGAGTCAATCTAGATTAACTCAGTAAACTTGCAATCATAGTCATTGTACTAAGATAACTTAATAAAAAGTAAATTAACAAAAACCATGAAATCTAATCCCCAACCAACCAAACTCATAACTTAAGTCATGACAACAAGATTAACATATATAAAGCAAATAAAAAAAAATACAAAACATCTCAACCAACACATTGTTACATGAAAAATTGGAAAAGAAATAATTAAAAAAAAGTGAAAAAAAATAATTCGAGTCATCCTGGGAAATCCACGATCTAGATCAAGAGACTGAATAACTTAATAGAAAGCAAATTAAAAAATCACGAAGCTCGGTTCCTGATAAACTAAATTCATGACTCGGGTCATAAAAACAAGAATATCTCAAAAAAAAAATCTCAAAGCTTAGTTCTAAACCAACTCATTGTTGAATGACAGGAAAAAAAAAAAACAAGGTTATTGCTCTCTCAAGACATGACAAACTAAATTCATGACTCGAGTCATAGAAACAAATAAATAAATATAAAGGACAAGCACAATTAATCACATAATAGCATAGAAGAAATGTACATAGTTCAACAACTTAGACAATTTACATGGTTCAACAACTTAGACCTACTTCACGAGAGAAAGTATAAAATTACAGGTGACATACATAATTATTTTCTCACCCAAAATCCCAAAGTAAACCAAAACTTATTTTTCCTCTCCACTCTTTAGCCACAAAAGTGTAAATAATAGAAGCACTTATAATTAAATTAGGCTGAACTTGTTTTTTGTTAAAATTTAAAATTTATTTGCTTCAAATTAATTTTTTTAGTATTTTTGAATTGTTTTAACGTACTGATGTCAAAAATAAATTTAAAAAACAAAAAAAATTATTTGGATGCATTTCCAAGTAAAAAAATACTTTGAAAAACAACATTTACCACACTCTCAAATACCTCATAAGTAATTGAGTATTTTTTTCTCGCTTGGGCCCATAATTTAAAACAAACTTAATAAATCTCAACATTGGCTTAATTTAGCCAACTTACAAAACTTGAACTCCTGTATAACCATATTCATTAAGCATATCTCAAGTATTACACAAACCAATCAAGTTCAAGTAATGTTTGAACTTAAATTTAGATATGGGTTTCGTCAAAATATATGAAATGTTTTTAGTTGTAGTAATCTTATTCACTGACACAACAACATGTAACATGCTTACTGATGCAACAACATGTAACATGATATATAAAATCAAATGATACTTGACATGAATATATTTCATTCTTATATGATATATTTAGTTCTTGGCTAGATAAATAATACTCTAACTATCATCATGCACAACAAATCAACTCATGTTACAAACCAATATTATAATCCAAACTTTTAAGCCACAAAGCTTGTTTCAATACCTCTATGTCAATGCCATATATCCGGTTTCTGTTATAGATAAGATAATGGTGAATTACAGAATTACTTTTCAACTAATTTATAACCTAAAAGCAAGGATTGATTTTTCCAAGCTGTAAAAAAAATTGGTTTTTATTTAATCACATTTTTTAATATATAGTTCTCGAAACCACAAAAAACTAAATTAATTAGTTTCATTAAACTATAGGGACGATTTATAATTAGGTAGTTTCATCTAACCAAAAGCAAGGATTGATTTTCCCAAGTTGCACAAAACCTTTTTTATTTGTGGTTGGTAGTTGGCTGATCAAAAGCTCTCTCTTCTTTATTTTTCAATGACTTTCCCACTTCTTTGTTAATTTATAAGGACTAGAATGTGAGAAAAATAAAATTTAGAATTGAAATGTAAACTCCTAAAACTACAAGACCATATATAATTTTTAAAAATTACCAAAATGTATTTTTTTCTCCATAAAAAAACGCGCATCGTTAAATAAAAGAGTAAAATCCTAACAGGATGATCATACATAGATTCTCTGGTTATCCATGCTCCTCAGCAAAGCACCAGTACAGGCTTGGCATGTCACAGACAGCTCATGATACGAGTGATATATATGGTTTTCAAAGGAAAACATATAGATTAACTAAACACTGCTTTTACAGGTTTCGGTCCCCAATTTTTTACAAAATAAAAATATCATCGATGAACTTACAATAGAAAATGTAATACAGTAATTGTTCTTAGAAAACAGTATGTAATTTCGTATAAGCTCAGGTTTCACTTGGCAAGAGGGGATCTCTAGATAGCGACTTCTTCCGTTTTCCTGTTAGAACGGAAACAGACCAATACAGAAAACCTGCCAAGAAAAAGCTAAAAAACCAAGCATTATTGTAGATGACCACGAAAGTCTCTGGAATACTAGAAACAACTCCAACATTCTGCAGGAAACCTGGTATTACTGGCAAAATCCCAGCAATAAGAGCTGCCATGGCGGCCAAATTATAACCCCCTGAATAATAGTATGCCCCATAAGGACTCAAAGAATACAAGTCATTGACACTCAAATCAGTCTTTCGAATAAGATAATAATCTGCTAAAACTATGCCCCCGATTGGGCCCAAGAGAGCCGAGTAGCCAACTAGCCAAGTATATACAAAACTCTCGCTTGATTGTAGAAGCCTCCAAGGCTGAAAAGCAATACCAAGCAACGCAGTTAAAAGAGCACCTCTCCTAAATGTGAACTTTGAAGGGCTGAGATTTACAAGAGCATTGGCAGGTGCTACAACATTGGCAGCAATGTTTGTTGTGATTGTGGCAAGGCTAATTCCAAAGATAGCTAAGATCATTGTTGTGAGCCCTCCGATTCGCTCAAGGAGTTGGATTGGACTAGATATCACATGGCCAAAAATCACTTTGGTAGATAAGGTTACAGCTAGGCCAACAAATGTAAATGCTCCCATGAAAATTGGAAGACCAGCATGGCCAATAATCTGATCAGTTTGGCTCTTGGCATATCGAGTAAAATCTGGTATGTTAAGTGCAAGAGTAGCCCAAAAACTTATATTTGCGGTAAGGGAAGGAAAGAACAGAGCCCAAAACTCAGATGGAGACAACCTAGAGGAAATAGAGAGCACGTAACCAAAACCACCGGCTTTCACATAAGCCCAAATGAGCAAACAAGAAGTGAGTATGATTAAAATGGGAGCAGAGAACTTCTCAAGCTCTCTAATTCCATCCATTCCCTTCCAAACTATGGCCAATTGAGCTACCCAGAACACAATAAAGCAAGCAAATTCTAATGGAGAAGTACCAAGCCAAGGTAAGAACTGACACCACGAAGAATTTTCTTTGATGAATTGTGGTAGAAGAATGAAAATTGCCTCACCACCAATCCAAGTCTCGATACCATACCAGCCACAACCAACCAATGCTCTAAGTAGAGTAGGAATGTGCGCACCGCGAATTCCAAAAGAAGATCTTGCCAAGACCGGGAAAGAGATGCCGTAACGTGTGCCTGGATGACCTGTTAAGATTAATGGGACTAGTAGGATTATGTTGGCAGCAACAACTGTTGCAATTCCTTGCCACCATGCCATGCCCAGGTCAACAAGACTACCTGCCAAGTAATATGACGGCACACCCACAACAAGACCAATCCATAGACTAGCCATTTCCCAGCCGGAATATGTCCGTTCAGCAGGTGTTGTTGGTTTGAGATCATCATTCGTAAGTATTGGATCGGGCTCGAAATGGTCAAGTTTTGGATCATTTCTTGAGGATTGGCTTGATGCCATTGGGGTCAACCTGGAGTATCTTCTTGCTGGAAGGAAAGGGTGAACTTGGTTTCGGATTTGTGTTGCATTTAGTTTTGTGGTCAAGGATAGAGAAAGTCTTGAGTTTTGGGTGATTAAAGAGGTGGAAGAGAGGTGGGGATGGAGATGGAGGGTGAAACATTTGGACAACATGGTTTTTTCCACTAAAAAGATTCAGATGGAGGTTCTGAGGTGTAGATTCTACGGTATCTGTAGAGATAGGAAGGTGTGGTTTGTATTGTCACTCTCATATTGTCTACAGTGTAATCAGAGACTTTTATTAAGATTCCAGTGACTAGATGGGGCACGTGCGACTTTTCTTGGATTGTGAGCAAATGACAGATCATGACGCCCAACTCTTTCAATTGTTTAACAGCGCTTCCCTAGCGTACGGGGACAATTTTAAAAAATTTATTTTTTATTTATTTATATAATAATAATAATAAATAAATATTTATAGAAAAAAACATATTTTCTTTTTGTTAAAAAATCATTTTTAATCATGTATTTTTTTACTAGTAGAAATTAAAAAAATATATATTTTTTAAAAAATTATGATTATTTTAACTAACAATATATATATATTTTTTAATAAAAAAATCTCATTTTCTTATTGACGTATTTAGTTTTTATTTTTTCAATTCTTTTTATATAAAGCATTGTTTTAAGTAAAAATATTTGAAAGCAAGTTTTAATTAAAAAACTTTAAAAATCATAAATTGATTATTTTCACGAACCTATATGAAAAAATATAAATAAAAAGTAAATTTGAAAAATAAACATATTATTCTTATTTAATATAATTGAGCAAACTATTTTAAAAATTATACATATTAGGCTAATATATAATTATTGATAAAGCAATCGCCAATATCATCACAAAACTCTAATCTTCTTAAAAATAATAAAATAATTAGATAATTTCTTATAATTAGTAAAATGAAAAAGAAGGCTTTTTTTTTTGTTTAGTGCACGTAGCTTTCATCCTTGTTATCTTAATCTTTTTAAAATTATAAGCTTAAATGTTATTTTGTAACATCAAGTTTTAATTTAAATTCAGGACGCTTCTCATAATCGTTAATATATCTTAAATATAAATATATCATAGCACACAAACCAAAATAAATAAGTAAGCAAAACATAAAAAGATGAAATTAAAAAAATATATAATAATATAATTTTTCAATGAATAAAAGAAAGGGACCAACTTAGTTGCATTCCACAAGACCCCGTTTGTTTGCAGAAAAGTAGTTTTCTTTTAAAAAGTGGTTTCTTTATAAAGTAAATTCTGAGAAAGTAAATTATTTTTCGATGTTTGGTAGTGTCATGGAAAGTAAATTAGAAAACACTTTTCAATATTTGGTTATATTATGAAAAATGAGTTGGAAAATAGCTTATTAATGTTTTTTTTTAATTTTATTAAAATAATAAGAAACAAATTTTACAGATTAAAAAGTTGAATAAGAATGGAATTGAAAAAAATCTAATTTCATAAATTATCTCAAATAAAATAAATAATAATCAAAATAATATAGATTAAATCTAACAGATAAAAAAATTAAAAAGATGATGAAATTAAAATAATAATAATTACAATTTCATGAATTATTTTAAATTAAATAAGTAACAATCAAAAGAATAAAGACCAAATTTGATAGATAAAACATTTCAATTTAAAAAATAATAAGAGAAAAGTAAATAACAATAATGAAAATAAGAACTACAGTTAATATAAAAATCAAATCAAATTAAATTTTAAGGGATGAATTTGAAAAAAAAAATTAAACAAAATATATAGCAATCAAAAGTTTGAGGACCAAATTTGACATAATTAGCAAATAATATGATATTTTTAAATTTTTCACAACTTCTGAAAAGTGTTTTCAGCTCAAAATAAAAGGAAAACACTTTCCTGAAAATCAAGCCAAATTTTTCTTTGACAGGAAAGTATTTTCCATTGACCAACTTTTTTAATGGCAAACAAACACATGAAAATTTAAAAAATAATTTTTAAAAAATCACTTTTCAATTAATAAACACTACATAAGTCTCACTCTCCAATAACTGCAATAGTAAAAATTCCTCTCCATTTAGTTTTTTATAATGTACTGGGATATTTGAAGAGAAATTACTTATCACAATGAAAAATACATATGGTCCTTAACTAAAGCAAACTGGAAGATTTTTCCTTTTCTTTTGTGCCAAACCTTCTTTTGAGAAATGTTTTAGTTTTAAGTGCGGTTTGAATTATTAATTTATATGATTAGAAGTAATCAATTAGGGTTTGTTTCTTAATTCTTATACAAAGTAGCTTGCTATTATCATTCATAATTGTGTCATTACTTTAAAATTATTTATAAACCAATTATTGTGCCCCTGACTAATGTTTCATTTTGTATATAAAAGGTAAATAATAACAAAATAAATAAATGAAAACGACTCATATGTTTCATGTCAAATGCAAGATTTTTAGATCCAGTATAGACCCAAGATACTTAAAATATTTTATAAACTCTTAATATTTTTTTACATTAAAAAAATAGTTAATATTGACCCGCCGCAGAGTATGAGCTAATATTTATAAAATATGATAACTAAAAAAATTTCAGTTAGAGAATTTCTTGTGAAATATAAAATATAGAGATCAAAGTGATTTTTGAAAAAAAAATTTGGGATTAAAATGTACACTAATAAAAACTTTTAAAATTTGATGAAATAGAGCCATTTATAAATGATTTGACCAGATAGTTTTTTTTTTAATTACAGTTAAAATGATACCATGCACATTATTTATATTTAAAAATATAAATTTAAAAACCGTAAAAATAATAAACTAAAAACTACACGAAAAAGTAAATTTTAAACCGTGATACTCATTAATAAATAAATAAATAAATAATCATTTTTTCTCCTTTGATAAGTATTAATTAGTTTTATTAAATATATTGTTACTTGATAATTATACCCAATAGCAACATAAAAATTTGAAAAGTTGTTTTTTTTGTTTGTTTGTTCTCAATATAAACCATATTATAAAAAGTTCAATTTTAATCTTATATCTTATATTTTTAAATATAAATGATATACACGATATCATTTGAATTATCTTAAGAGAATTTTATTTAATCAAAATTTAAAAATTCAGGTATTAAAACAACAAATTTATCTTACTCTCTTACTTTGGATGAACTAAAAGGGACATTGATAACTGATTGAGACTTCAAGGAAGATATATGATATTGAAATAATCGAAATTCGATAGAAAAATTGGATTCACCTCAAACGAGGTTGGAATTAACCGGAGAAATTATTAATTTCTAATCAATGGATTGCTCCTATCCAAACCCCATAGAACTTGGCTTGAACCTAAATGAGTGGGTTATATAAGATAAGAGGGTGCATTTCCTAGTTTAAAATTAGTTGTTTTTTAATAAAAAAAATATTAAAAAATATTTTTAATATTAACATATTAAAACCATAAAAAAATATAAAAAAATTAAAAAAAAGCTAAACTTTTAGGAAACGCTACCTCAATTGCAGGCAACCTCGGGCTTCCGGGGAGAGAGAGATTGTCAAATTTCTACAGGTGAAAGGGATTTACAGCCGTGTAATATATAGCTTGGAAAATCTTGTATTGATTTCAAATCTAAAGGTAAGACTTAAGAGCATTTGGCAGCAAAAATCAATCAAGAAAGAAGAATGGCTCCGCAAGTTACTCCAAGCCTCCATGTTCGAGCTCAAAGCAAGTCGGCCCAGGGTCTTTTTTAGTCAAGTCAAGAGGGCCACCGCCACACCCATTGCCCCTTGCTTCGGTGATGGTTGATTGTATGAGATGGAAGAAACTACACCGTTTTATTTTTTTTATTTTACTATTATTATTACAACAGAAAATATAGGCCATAGAGTGTCCGTGCTCGTGCAAAGGCATTGAATGATTGATTTTGGAAATCCTTTCTCCTTTCTCTTTGTATTGTTGTTATTTTTGTGCTAAGTACGATTTTAATGTCCATGATTTGGTTTCAATTTTCAATCACAGCTTATTACGCTGTCCTAAATGTCAATCTTTGACCACTCTACTTCAATAGGATTTATATCATTTGAATTTAGCTGGATGATTTATGATGCCACTAACAGTAGAATTCTCCTGAAGTATTGTTGGAGGATGTTGCATCGTTGCAGCATGTAAAACCCAGTGTCTGGAATCATCTTCATAAGTTAATTATTTGCATCCGCAGCCAGCCGAGGAAGAAGGGCGTGTTTGAAAGTGTGATTCAATCGTGTTTCTCAAGAATTTTGAAAGTCTTTTTTTCTTTGAATGTTTTAAATATTTAATATGTAGATGTTTAAAATAAATTTTAAAAATAAAAAAATAATATTTTAAAATATTTTTGAATTAAAAATATTTTAAAACTTATTTTTTACCGCTCTCTCGTATACTGACGGATAAAACGTACGAAGAGTGCTCACATTGCCGGGGATAAAACGTTGATGGACTAGCGATTACAGAGAGAGAAGAAAAGATGCCATCTCAATTTTCTGATGCTGGCATTGACGACGACTTCCCAGCATTTTCCACACGTAAGGTTTTATTTATTTATTTGGGTAAGAGTATTATCCCAAGTCCGTTTTTAAATTAAATTCACGTCTTTTAGTCCCATCAAAGATAAGCTAATAGTAACTCATGGAGCACAATATCAAGATCCAAGTCCATCATCCATCGAACTCTTTAAGACAAATTAGATGGTCGGTCGAGATATGAGATGTCAGCTGCTCTTCATGTGCCTATGCTGTCCCTTGTATCCATAGGAGGCTGGAAACAAGCCTCCTCCTCATCATTTCATTTATTAATTAGCCATGGCATGATTATTTACCTACTTTTGTTGAAGCCCTTCATGGGTTCCCCCGTCAAAGGTACCCATCATTCAAGCGTCCATTCTACCTAATTGTGTGGCTCCTCTGGGGCGCGCGCCACCAAGAAAAGAAAGCCTAGTTCATCTCCAACCAGTCCTTCTCACCGGCGTAGTTTCCATGGAAAGAGATTTGCACCAAGCAAAAGGGACGGGGGAGAAAGGAGACCGCAAATCAATTCATTGAGCTCTTCAATTTTTGCTGTAAGAAAAGTCGATTTGCTTAAATTATAATAAACAAAGAGAAAGAAAGGTGGCGGTGTTTCTTTATGTGAACGGCCCATGTGGCTGTGGGCCCAAGAAAACTATAAAACGGACTCCACAAAGACTTGCTTTCATTTCTTAATCACAGTGTACACCTTGCAACTATCAATAACAAATGTGAATTATTGCATCTTCACAAGAGAATTTTGTTTGTATGGGACCCAGACCTAAAAGGGAAACTTACTAACCCTTTTGTTTTTTGGGCACCCCAACCAAAAGGGGTACCCTACAATTCTTTAGTTAGGAAAATGACCCCTTGAGAGAGAGTAGTTTGCGCAGGAAATAATGGATTTGATTGAATACACTACTACTCCTACCAGTTTGTATGAACATGAGAGGGAGAATTAGCTAGGACCCAAAGGGTGCCCTATGAGGAATGCCTTTTCTTCTCCTTGCACTTGAAGGAGGTGGAGGAGGCGTGGGCGGGTATATGTCTTGTTGTGAGCCTTCACGCAAGTCTTCTTCCTCTCTGGAAATGCCCTCTCTTCTTCCCACTAATGCCTCATTCTTAGCCTCTAAGGTAAAGCTTGCATCACCATTTCGTTTTACTCCTTCAAGCTACGTTTTTAAAGATGATGTCAGACAAACAGAACCAGGAGATACAAGAAACAGCAAAACCATCCATCCAAAAAAAAAAAAAAAAAGAGTTGAATAAGTAATCAATATTATATATGATATCCGATGATAATTAATAATGCCAGACCATATTGTTATTGAAAATGTATTTTATCATGATGAAAACGGCGACAACGCCGATGGTAGAGGTTTAATTTTGAATGGTAATATACCTAGCCACCATGTATATATGTGCCTATGATGATGATGATGAATGGAGGGGGTGGTTATGATGGTGATGGTGTGTGCGCGTGTGTGTGTGTGGGTCAGGGCATGGAGTGTGCCAGATGAACAAATTGTAACCACCTGATGAATTGTGAGAAAGTCACACACACGCAGACTGATTAATTTGATAAATGTATGAAGCAACAGATAAATTCATGAAGATTAAGATTAAGAAAAATGCTAACCTTACATCCCAATGAACAAAAACGAAATGGGTCCAGTAGGCTTCTTCCACAAATTTCACAAATATGAGCAACTCCTTTTCCAGATTTTGGCTGTGGCCTCTCATTGAGAAACAAGACTCTAGCACTGTTTATCACATAGGTCTGAACTCCACTTGTGTCCAATACCTTCTGAATCTCCGAAACCCTCACTACATCATGATATGAAGATCTCCTTATCTGCCCATTGCCAAAGAAAACCAAAAAAAGGGAAAGGAAAACCCATAAAATGATAAAGCCAACTTAGACAGACAGACAGACAGACAGGAGATACAGCCTCATTGTTCTAGCTAGAACCAGATATAGTGCTATAAACAAAAAACAAAAAAAAATGGAAAATGTGAACAAGCTGACCTGAACCACTTGATGATCCTTGTGTCTAGAAGAGCGGCAATAGAAGCAAAATGCATCACCTTCACAGTCTAAGCAATACATATTGCATTCACTCCTTGCTGCATCTTCATGTGTCCGGCAGACAGTGAAAAATTGTGTGCTTAGCAATGACTCTAACCATGGCGGCACCAACATTTTATCCTATTAAACAAAATGCCCCACCCCACAAGAAATTAGTACAGAACACCCAAAAAAGAAGAAGAAAGAAAGAAAATCATGAGAGGGAGAGTAAATGATCAACATTACCATTTTCAAAGCTGAATTTGCCACATTAATGGGTTTCTCGAAGAAAGAATATGATTGTTTTGTCTAGTAGATGACAATGGAGAAGACTAGTTAGCTTAGAGATCAAAATGCAGAAGTATAGAGAGATAGAGAAGGAGAACCTAAAGGACCTGCAACTTCCAAATCAACAACAAGAACAATGCCTAGACTTGGGGGCAAGACTCATTAACAAATGTGGTAATGTTGGGGATTGAACGGATGAGATTAATTGTGGTGGCTGAAGATTGTCTGCAGCCGTTAGATCACATAGACAAGGATGGGTGGGTTTGGCGCTTACGCTACTTTGGATCTTCTTTGCGTCTCTACGTAGGCACAAGGTCGGCCACTTGGCTACGAATGAACCTTGATTAGCTGTTCACACCAAAGATCCCATCCTATGCTTCCGCCACGTGTTTCAAGCATCCACGTGGCATCATCTGGAAGGGCCATACATTGATGAGCCCCGTTTTCCTATTCTGGCTGTTGCCGGGGAATATATCAGGAAATTAACAAATGCATCATGTGAAGATTGAGAGAAATTGACTCATGATGATTGCCTTTTTCTTTTCATCTACTCAAATTTTATGAAACAGTCGTAGTGTTAAATATAAAAATCTTGGAAACATTAAATGGAAATTAAAACAATAATCACAATTTTAATTTAGAACATTGCCTCGTTTGTGCCTTCTTTATTAAGTGGAAAAAAAAAGAAATCGGTACCATTTTTTCTAGCATGCACACATTCAAACTTATTTTAATAAACTATTATAAATTTTATAGATCTAAAGACGGTTATTTACGTAAATATTGGCATGAATTTTATATAATATAATAAAATAGGATCATGTAAAACACCAACACATTTGGTACGTGTAATTTTAAAAAATAATGAAGGTTTTTATTTTAATTATAAAGAAAAAAACATATAATAAGTAAGTGTGCTTTTTGTTAAAAATATGGGTATGTGCTTTGTTTAAAAAACAAGTTTCCTTTTAAAATGACATTTACTTGCTTTGGTTTTAAAACATAGTAGCTATTAACTAAATGTTATTTTAAGATAAAAATAAACTAAAAGTGGTTTTGCTTTAAAATCTAGTTAAATTTCTTTCACCTTTTTACAAAGTAATATTTAGTTTAAATAACCGATATTTCCTTCCAAATATTAACCATTGTATCTTTTCATGCATGTTTTATCAAGTAGGAGCATGCCCAACATTGTTAATTAACGATAACTTATTGAGGAGGAAAATTTATTGTTGTTTTACTTGTAAAATAATTTTTTTAATTTTATTTTTTAATATTAAATTTTTTTTATTATGATTTTATAATTTGGATTACGAGTTTGTTATGTTAGCTTGGTTTTTTTTTTATCATTTTTTTAGTTGATTTCTTTAAAATAAAATTTTATCCATAAATATTTGATTGATTTGGCTAGACTTCATAATTTTTTATAGTTTGCTTTCTATAAAGTTATCATGATATCATTAACTAGGGTTGAATCGTGTTGTTTTTTTTTTATGTTTTTTTTAATTAATAAATATATATATATATATATATATATATTTAATTTCATCATTTTAACATTGAGTTGATTGAGAATTGAGCTTCATAATTTATTTTAATTTGTTTTATATCGGGTTATCCCAATCACTTGACTTGGGCTACATGCTTGGAACGTTAACTCGAATTTATTCGAGTTGTTTGTTTTTTTTATCTTATTTTAATTGATTTTTTTTCACTTTCATTCTTTAATATTAGGTTGATTGAGAATTGAATTTCATAATTTGTTTTAATTTGCTTTCTTTGAAGTTATCCTGATGTCATGATTTGGATTTTGAATTTAATAGGTTAACTTAAGCTAATTTAGATTGATCTAATATATTTTCGTCTCAATATTGGATTGATTGAGATTAAGTTTCATAAATATATATTTTTTACTTGTTTTTTTATAAGATTATCATGATTTCTATGAGCTTTATGGATATTGAATTAAGCTTCATAAATATTGAACTTAAGTAATGAGTTAGGCTGGTTGACTAAGTTTTTTTTCTTTTTTTTAGTTGATTTTTTTAATTTATTCATTCAATATTGTATTGATTTCATAATTTATTCTGCTTTACATTCTATAAGATTATCATAGTCTGATGACTTAGATTACATGTTTGGTCAGTTGATTTGAATATTTTATTGTCTTTCTCTTAATTGATCTTTTTTTTAAAAAAATTCCATCATTCAACATTAGATTGATTGAAAATTAAACTTTATAATTTATTTCAATTTGCTTTCTATAAGGTTATCCCAGTTTCAAGATCAAGGGTTAGTAAATTAACCCAGATTGACTTAACTTATTTTTTTAGTTGAATTGTGTTTTCAATTTATTATTCATCATTTGTTGATTGAAAATTAGATTTAATATTTTTATTTATTTATTTATTTTTTATTGAGTTATTAATATTTCATGATTTAGATAATAAATTTGGTAAGTTAAACTAAGTTAATCCTAGTCGATCTAAAATATTGTTATTTTAATATTAAAAAAATATAATATTGAATTTTGAAGGGCTCCGATAAAACAAACGCAGGTAGCTTGACCGTCAGGGATTCTTTATGCATAGTTTAGGCAGCATCAATCAATAACTTTATGCTGTTTATTGAATTTAATATAGCTATATAACAGCGAAAAAAAAAAAACCTACGCATCTACAAAAAGAAAGAGAGGGGGAGAGATGAAGATAGAGTTGCCGGCGCAATATTGTGCTCGGTGGTTTCCAGCATGTCAAGAATATTGCAATCCTAAATAATGTTTACGAGACAGAAAGATTCTGAATTCCTATTAATATTCAAATATAATGATGTTGATTAGTGGTGGTGTGACCTCGCCAAACACAAAGTCTAAACACATCCATGAGGTGGATTATCAATTAATAATATTCCTATAGATCTTTTAATTATGAATCATTTTGTAGAGAATTTTTCCAATCAAAGCTTCCCAAAAAAACATACCCTAGTCTTTATATATGATCTAGTTATTTATATTTGTTAGGCTTGAAATTAAGGGGTTAATCAAGAGGCTAGCTCACCACTATTCTTGTTATATATAAATAAATGATCAAGCTATTTCTTGAACTTCTATAAAAACTAATTATATTATGTTAATTATATTTAATTATCGTACAATGTGGCTAAACTAAAAAACCATTGCATCAAGATTATTATTTTTTTAAAATATTTTTTTATAATATTAAAATATTTTTTCCCATTCAACTATCCTTTTTATAAAATAAGTAGTAGTGTGGCAAAGAACATTCTAATTTCTTCATGCAATTAAATGACAGCATGATAATTTTAAATAAGGATGTTTATTTTGGGTTCGGTTTGGTTTTATCTAAAAAAATAATTAAACTATTTTTTTTAAAAAAACTGAAACCAGTTCAAACTGACCGGTTCCGGTTATGTTATTTTAGAACAAAAACCAAAACCCAACCGACTGGTTTTGATTCGGTTCGGTTTGGTTTAGTTTTGGTTCGGTTATTTTATACTAAAAACCAAAAACTATATTGTTTTTTGGGTTTTTTTTTGTAATTTCTTATGGGTTTGGTTTCGGTCTGGCTAGATTTTTTTCTTGTTTGACTCGGTTTTTTTTGGTTTGATTTTTTTATTAATTTTAATTCAGTTCGGTTTTTCTGTTTCAGGTTTATACAACCAAAATTAAACTAGTCGGTTTTTTTATTAAACTAGATTTTTTTATTTGACAAAAAAAACTAGAACTAGAACTAAAAATAAAAAGAAAAACAAGACAGCAGCTTTTTCTTGCCTTTAATCTTATATTGGGGAATTGGATGGAGAGCCGTTTTATCGAGGAGAGACTCAATTTTGGGAAATGTTCAGTCTTTTGTACAATTGATGTTGTGGAATTACTTCAGGGACTAATTTTCTTTTTTAGTAAGTGGTTTGATCCATAGAATCGGAAGAGAAAGGTCAGCCCAGGCCTGCTGAGTTTAGTCAGGTGTGGTAATAATAATAATAAAAAATTAAGTTGAAATTGTTTTCATCACAATATTGTAAATAATTTGGCGGTGGTGTTTTTAAATAAGGATAATAATAAATTGGGGTCTTGTAATTTTATCTTGAATCATTCTAGTACCATGACACGTGTGGTACAAGTTTCCTCCTTCTCGCATTAGAATAAACTTCCTCGCTGTCATGATAGCCTGTATATTAGGTAAGCAAAAGATTCTATCCCGTATTGAAAGGGAAAGAAATTTTGTTGTATTTTATAAAATGAAAGACACCAAATGATGTTGAAAAGAAAATTCGGAGGGAAAACCAAAATTTATATTTATATATATATAAATAATTTATATTTTTAAAATTAATTAATTATACATGAGATCTCTTGTCAATTTATTTATTTAATTTGACTGAAAAACTATCTTTTAAATTCTACAAACATATTCGTTTATAGAAATGTGTCTTTAAAATTCTATAGAGATATTTATTTAAAAAGATATTTTTTTTTATAAATATCAGTTTGATATTGTTAGAAATCAATTAGAATTTTTTTTTCTCTACAAGGATTTGATATATCCTAAAAATATATTATTTTAACTCTACATAAAACATAAAACATAAAACATAAAACACAAATTTATTGTCTTAAATGTTTTTATAAAGGTGCATGAAAATGAATAATTCATGATTTTTATTTAATTTCTTAATGGAAACTTACTTTTATAATCATTATAATTTTTTACTTGAAAAAATTCTTATGGTAAAAAAAAACATGTTTTTCTCCAAATAAAAAAGAAATACATGAATAAAAAAATTTAAGTTTTTGATTTAAAATATATATTTTGCATTTTTAGTTCATATCATTATATTTTTTTTTATAAATGTTCTTTCTGTTGTTACTTTTTTATTCAATGAATTATGTTGCTAATAGTTTTTTTTATCAAAGTAAAATAAATTAAAAGAACAAAAAAAAGATAATTTTGATAAATAATATTTCCCCTGTAATTTTATTTATTAGTTTTTTTATAAATATTTACTTTTATTATTATATAATTAAATAAAATTTTCTTTTTTAAAAAATTCCCCTCTATGAGAGCAATATCGCTAGTGACAGTGTCCCCAAAGGAAGTTGATTCCAATATGGGTAGGAGGAAATTATTGTCCCCAGAGGCCCAAACCTCTTGCTTCGGTTCTTTCCTTGCCCCTTCCCTTTTTTTCATTCCTCCATTTCCTTGGTGATGAATTCACTAAAAGTTATATAACGTGCATTTATGATTAATTATTTTTCACTAAATGTTATTTTTTTTTTAAGAAATAGATTAAGAAAAAAAGATTGATGAAAAAAACAGGCATTTTTTTGAAATAAAATAATATTGAATTAAAAATGATCAACATTGGTAAAATGACTAGTTTTTAAAAATTAGAGGGACTATTTAATTTATTATGCAAAACTGGAAAGATTAATATATGATTTATTCACTCAGATAAAGAAATTTGACATTGATAGGAGTAAAGGTGAAGGAGGAACAACAATGTGAGATCCAAAGCAGTGTTAAAAAGAAGGGAAAAGAGAGCATGATCGTGGTTTAAGAACTTGCCAAGAAATGATTTTAAAACCGAATCGAAAAGCGTGGAGGCCATACTAAGGTACGTTTGGGAATGCGGCTGCGCCACGTTCCCAAAAAATTTAAATTTTTTTTTTGTTAAAATTTAATATGGTTTGTACGTTTTGGATCGTTTTGATATGCTAATGTCAAAAATGATTTTTAAAAAATGAAAAAACATCATTGACATATATTTTGGCACGAAAAGTTATTTGAAAAGCACCCGCAACCACACTACCAAACACGCTCTAAACCCAAAACCCGTGGCAGGCTGGTAATTAAGGAAGAGAAAACCTCGTCAATATACCGTTTGCATACGGAGAAAAGATGGGCCAGTTCTTGCAAATTTCACATCTTATTGAGTAATCTGTGATGCCCTCTTTAGGCTCATGTGGTCCTTTCCTGAATTGCGAAAAGGACTCACCTTTCTTCCAGACAAACACAGGGGGGTCTTTGGGAGGGGTCCAACATGTTTTTTAAAACTTTTGATTTTTTTAAAATTAATTTTTTTTATATTTTTAAATTGTTTTGATATGCTGGTATTAAAAATAAATTTTTAAAAATAATAATAAAAAATTTCAAAGAACAAATAGAAATATATTCAAGAAATTGAGCAATGCAATAAGAGGGGTCTGCCCACCTTAGTTTTTTCCACTGGATTCGAGTCCATCATTGGATTATTAAGGAAATAACATATTTGAATTAAAAAAAAATCCTTCTAAACACTTTAAACTTTGAAACAAACATGTGTAAAAAAGCCCTTTCAGGTATTTTTGGATATAAATAAAAAATAATTTTTTTTTATGAATGCATGGGCAATACGTTTACACATCTGCTTCTTGAGGGGGGGGGGGTGCTGGGGGGTTGAATTCTTGCCGCAACATTAAAGATAGAAACGGTCATGTAGCCTCGTGGATGCGAAGCTACAAGCACAATAGCAAGGATGATGAGCTAAGTTTGATCTCTTGAATTAGAAACTCATTCATACTGAAATTACTGCTTAGTTCAGATAAGATATCGATTTTTTAACTGAAAACTAAGATATATAGCTAATACATGGAAATAAATATTACAAATTATGCTGACCTGTGAACCACCGTTAGAGTGACATGACATGATATGTATAATTACCGGAACCATAGTATTTAATTTTGCAATGTGACAGCCTGCTGTTATGGATTGGTGGATATAATCAAAGCACCATTGTAAAAAAAAAAACAAAAAATCATATATTTTGGCATGAAGTGTCTCTGATGATTTTATATTAACATTACCTGAAACATCTATGATTTTTAATGAATCTTCACTATTAGTAAGAATAAGAATTCTTAGGATTATTAATCTTGAGAATAGTTTAACTGATCAGGTTTTGAGTTTGTTTTTTAATAATCATAGATTCAAGTCCTCTTAGAGTCACTAGAGATTTACATAGTCATTAACTTTAGGGCCCGTGGGATTAGTCGAGGTACGTGCAAATTGGTCCGAACATCCACGTTAATAAAAAAAAGAATTCTCAGTATTATTATTTTTTAAATTTCAATCCCTCTCTAACCTAAATGAATAAAATTAGCCTTGAAATTATAATAAATCTATAAAATTAAATGACAAATGATTGAAATGTAAGATACATAAATAATATATGTCTAATACCGATTTTCTGCAATTTTCATTTTGTTCTTCAAGTTTGTTTTTGTTATTTTTCAGTCAATGAATGAGAAAGAGATTCATTAAAAAAATAATTGTAGATAGATAAAATATTTGATTGATATGAATTCAACAACCAAAATGGTTAAGTTTGATGTCAAAACATTCCATTCAACTATTAGTATTTGATGATGGTGGTTTTTGATCCCCATCTTGCTAGAAAAAAAAGAACATGGCTTGGAAAGACTTGTGGTCTTGGTTTGATTTTTTGATTTTTAACTGTTTTTGGCTACTTTAAAGGAACAAATAAGTTTATTAAGGTTTGGCGGGTGTTTCTCAGGTGTTTGTAGGTGAATAGATAATTGTTTGGTAAAAAAAATAAAAATAAAATTGATTTTCTGAGTTTTCAGCCATTTTGACTGCTGGAAACTAGGCAAGCATAACATTGTTTGCCACACCGGATGATGTGCCGTCCACTATAATTTTTTTTTAAAAAATATAAGGGATGATTGACATGTCAGCCATCCCTTTAATAAAAAAATTATAGTAAGGCCAAACGCATCAACTTGGCCTCCAAGCCTTCGAGTGATCAACCTTCTATAAAAAAACTAGTTCTTGGGCCTGATCATTTTCTATCATTTTCTTTTTTTTCTTGGTTTTTCTTAGCAATTAAAAAAATATTACCAAGTTGATAATTTGTTTATAAAATAACATAATAAAATTCTTATTTAAATGTTAATAATTTGTTTTTCAATTATAATATGTTTGATATAAAGATGATAATACTAATAATATATTGTTTATTAATTTTTTTTTGTTTTTAAATTTCTTAAATAAATTTTGAATGTGATTTTATCGCATTTATATATGATTTTTTAAACTTTCAATCACACATAAAACATAAACATTTTATTTTGATATTTTTTTAACTTACTTTGACAATCATATAAAAATTTTCTTTTACATAAACACCGATTCTAGTTAAAATCCTTGCATTCACTAAAATAAATAAGATATATGTTAATAAGAAAACTGATTTTGGACTTGAGAAATATATATTTTGCTTTTCTTTAAAATGACTTGCATTTTTAACAAAAGAAAAAAAATATTATTGTATAATTAGATGATTTTTTTGGGTGAAAATCCACATGTGACATGAGATCTTTTATATTTTAATATACATCTTTATCTCATTTTCCCGACTCAATCTAAATTTAGATCAATAAATTTATTATTATTTATTGACACATATAATTTTTGATTTAATTTACTAAACGCACATACTAACCTTTTATTTTGCAATGAAAAATTATCTTGATGGAAAAAATTTCAAATGAAAAGTATTTTGAGTTTTAATAATAATGTCAAAGAATTCTCTAAGACCTGTACGTTCTTTTTTTACATTAAAACTTATTGATCCTCCCAGAAAGTAGTGCATGCATGCAAATTTGTATATACTAAGAAATCTACGGTTTCTCCAAATGCTTCACTATTCATATAAATAGTGAAGTATCTGATTTTTTTTTCCTTCAAAATTTTAAACTTTCTTTTCTTTCAATTATATCATTCTATAGCCTAATTAGATGAAATCAGGCTTGAAATTATTGTAAAAATACAAAATCAAAATAGGAATAATATATAAAAAACAAAGAAAATGTATGGCTAACCCCACTTTAGTGATAATTTTTATTTTGGTCCAAAAGTTTGTTTTTTTTCTAATTTCAGCCTATGAGTTAGAGAGAAGAGAGAGAAAGTGATCAATATGGTTTCGGTGATGAAACTTGTCATTCTTGGTATCAAATGGTTCTATTCAATAAGAGGTGTTTGTTTATTATAGGTTTTTTCTATAAACTTGACTAAGAGATCGAGTTCTATTTTGATTTTTTGATTTAGTTTATTTTTGTTTTTAGGTGTGATTTTGTGGTGTTTTTAAGTTGTTAGATGGTTTAGGATGGGTTGTATAGCATTTATTAGGTGCTTTTTGATAAAAATAGGTTCAAAAATTTATTTTCAATCCAAAAAAACCCACCCTTGAATTTTCAACCAATATAGTAGAAGCAAAAATTTAGGTAAGTATGCAATGTGCAACTTGATGTTGTTTTTTTTCCCAACAAATGTCTTCCGCCCCTTTAAAAAAGAAAAAAAAAATAAACGAGGCTCTGACATGTAGGCTTGCTTGGCTTGCGCTCCTAGGCTGATTTCTTTGAGCCTTTTGTTTTTTTTTCCTTGATTTGTTTTTTTTAAATTTCATCCTTTAATGTTGTGTTTTTATTGAGATTTTTTTTTCAATTTTATCCTTCAATATTTGATTGATTTTTAATTGTTCTTCATGATTTGTTTAGTTTTTTTATAAAGTTATTGTAGTATCAAATAAACATCATGATATTTGGTTGGTGAACAAAAATTTTTCAAATTTTATCTTTCAATGTTTGATTTTTATCTAATCGTTTTGCCTTTTTTTTAAAAAAATTTATCCTTCAAGATTTGCTTGACTTTTATTTGGTCTTTATAATTATTTTGAGTTGCTTTTTATAAGGTTATTGCGGTCTCAAATAAACATCGTGATATTTAATTGATGTTTGATTTTGTGAGCATCTATTTTTTTTCCATATAATTAAGTAAAAAATAGTTTTTTAAAAAAACAATTAAACCTAGTGAAGTTCATTTTCTGGGTTGTGAATTTGATGAGTTAAGTTGCAAAAACTAGGTTGATCCAATATATTGACGTTTCAATATTTTTTTTAAAAAAATATGCCACCTTAAATTTTCTTAAAGCCATATCATATTTTTTCAGTTGTTCAGGTTTTCTTTAGACCTGATAAGTCTTCTTGGTCATGTCGGGGCAAATTTTCACACAATTTATTAAAACTTGAGCTAAATAAGGAGTCGTGTGAGAAGTTTTTAGGTTTGACCTACTAGACTAGATTTTATAATAATATCAAAGAGTTTTTTATGACCTAGACAATCATTTTTCTGCTAATTTGTTTTTGGTACAACATGCATTTTAATAAGTGCAACTTAATTAAGAAAATCACTAAAAAACATCAAACTTTTACTGTACACACACTCCATTTATTGTTGATTGCTACAATAAATTTATCATTTTGACCTTGCTAAAAAATTCAGTTAACATGATTTTAGGGTGAAAAAAGTCTTTTTCTTGAGATGCATTTGGCATTTTCAAATTTTATAAAGATGAAAAAAAGTCTTTTTATACATTTGATGCGCAATGCAATGACTTTAATACTCCTATAAGTACAAAATAAAAAAACTTGGGTTAAGGGCTTTGGTCATTTTCAGATTTGGATGTACAATCAATTGACCATGTTGATCTTAGAAGAAAAAAAACTCAAAGCTTACAATTAGGGACACTTTATATTTTTCGATATTTTTTTGTGACTATCAATTTAGATGAGGGGCAATTAAGTCTTTGTATATGTAAAATTAATTAAAACAAGGTGGCTGACGCATCCTACAAATACGTTAGCTAGTGGGAGGCGCCCGTGCTATTTGGGTGGCACATGCACCACCTCCTGGTAGTGAAATGTCACCGTTCATGATGATATTTGAAGCAACACAATGTCCTTTTCGTGGTGACAGGACACGTGTTAGTAACAAAGATGCGGTTGAGCTCCGATGAGCCTTTTTTTCCCCTTTCGTTTTCTTTCTCCTTGCCTTGATTTTCTTGTCATCTCTTTCAAAAATCAATTATGGCCTTTAGTTTGTATTAATATCAATTTTGATCGTAATTCTCTTAATTGCTCTTTCTTTTTATTTTGATGCTTTTTTAACTTTATTTTTTAAAATTTCATCCCTAAACATTTTATTCCATTTAATTTTATATCCAGTTTGATCCTCATTCTTTTGATTGCTATTTTTTTTTCTTTTCTTGATTTTCTTTCAATTCCATCTCTCATCATTATATTTTATTTAATTTTTGGGTTATTCAACCTTTAGCTTCCTATCTTGTTTTTTTGGGTTATCCTGCTCATATCCTAAGCAGCAGGTTAGTCAAGTAAACCTGAGTTAATTTGAGTTTTTTTTTTCTGTATTTTTTGTGAAATTGATTTTTTTTTTATTTTCATCTTTTGATATTAAATTAGCCTTTGAACTTTGTAATTTTTCTCTTTTTTTTTTCTGTGAGATTATCCTGATGCGTTTAATCAAATTAACCTGGGTAGACTTGATTTTTTTATAGCTTTTTTTATTGATTTAACTTTGGTTTCTTTTTTCTAGGTCATTTTTTTAAATTTAATTTTTTTTAATCCCGATCTCATATCACAGGTGGCGAGTTAGTCAAGTTAACCCAAGTTAACTCGGTTTTTTTTTTTGAAGTTTCTTTTTTGAAATTAAAATTTTTTTAATTTCATTATTTAACATTGGATTCTTGAACCTTGAGCTTCATGATTTGCTATGTTTTTTTTGTTGAGTTATTCTGATCTCATATTTAGAATAACAAATTAGTCGAGTTAACCTAGATTAACTCGATTTATCTTTACCTAAACGTTATTTTTTAACATGAGAACAAGTTTGACCTGGATTGCGGCGAAACGCAGGCCATCATTCTAGTTTTATTCTATTTTTCTAGTATGAGAAATCAAATATTGCAAAAACAACATGGATGCTGGGTTAAACTCAAAAATGAAATTAAGATGTTTTACTTTTTTTTTTTCTCCATTGGTTTTAGCGAAGTTTTTATACAAGTAGATTTTTCATAGCACTTCTGTGAATAAATTGAATTTGATTTTTCTGCGATATAAAACTATTGATATCCATGGTGTGATTCAAAATCTTACATCTCTTGTTGCTTGTTTCAAATAGAATTTTGACTAATTATTTGGATAATCACTCTTTGAATGTTCCTGCAAGTGCAAGATGTGAAATAAGGGACTGAGCATTTGACCTGGTGTTCGAGACATCTTCGTTTCTTTTGAAGGGTCATTATAACCATTTCGAATTAATGTTCATAAAAAAGAAAAGAAGAGAAAAAAGCCGCATCCGTAGGTCAGCCTTCTCTGGTTGACACTGTAAGCTTCTGAGCAGGCACTGCGTGTGGAGTATACCTACCTGGAAACCTACCTCATCATTGCTAAAGTCTTCAATATATATATATATATATATTACGCACTAGAGCTTTCTAGCAGCAATAGAAAACAATTTGGGTTCGGTAACGAATGACGTTGCTAGGCAGGGAATTTTATTTTTTTCATAAAGGATTCTAAGGAATTAAAAATGGAAAGTTCTTGGTATCGATCGATGGTATTGTTCAGTTGACTGAGAAAGATGAATGTGCACTGATGCCATCTCCCAAAACTGTATTTTATTTACGGAAATGAATCATTATCTCCGATGGGGATCTGGATGAAATTTCCTTCTGTCTGTTCGTCACTCCTGAGGAGAGGAGGAGTACAATTCCTAGTTCATAACGTCATAATTTGATTTTTTGAGGCCTGCATGATCACTGCCTTTTTGTGAAAGAAAAGGGCATGTAATGTGGGTCCTAACCTCTTAAAGACATTGCTTCTCTTCCTTAAAACAGGGCAATCAAAAAGGCTTTTTAACTACATTTTGGCCCCATTCCCACCGGTTTTCTCGTGGCATAAATGATCCTTTTTTTTTTAAATTTTTATGGCCAGAAATAAATCTGAAGAGTCTTAAACAAATCCGAACACCGATCAACAAATTAAACACTCATTCTCGTACGATGAAAGATTACACTTTTAATCTAGTCAGATTCTGACTCTATAAATCATTATTTTAAATTTTATAAATTTCAGAATCATTCATCAATATACTGACCGAACATTTATATTAATAATAAATTTTTTTGCAAAGAGGACAAAAGAAATTTGGCGATGGAAATGAGAGTTCTGGCTTGAATGTGGCTGTAGGTCCACCGATGAGAATGATGAGTTGAGTTTATTCTAGTTAAAAAGTACACAAGCATGCCATGTGATTTGTGACAGGAATGTCTCAACCTCCATGCATGTACTTCAATTCTTCTTTTAAGATTTTTAATGTGGATTGTGTCTACCAAGCTAGCATCTGTTCCAATTTAATTTCTACTCCTATATATTATCCATCGTCTAGTTGCTTAATTTCTTTGATTATGCTTCACCATCGCAGCAGCACTGCAGCATTTTGTTTAATTTAGGTAGCATATCAACTTCTTTCTACTCTTTGACATGCGCGAGAACCACATTTGTTTGGCTACTTTTATCTCTTTAAAGCACCTTTATATAATGAGTTAAACTCCTAAGCTTGTGTACTTTTTAAATCTCTGTTATTGTTATAAAAATCATTACATTTATGATAGCCAAACATATCATTTGCATGGCATTGTAAATAAATACACCCTTTCTATGCTATCAATAGAAAAATCTCTCTTTACCCCGAGGGTTATTTCGAGGAGTAAGTGATGATGATGTCTCATAACTCAAAATATTTAGTTTATGAGCAGTGGTTAATTAAGATGTTCATATGAATAGTTTTTTTTTTTTAGCTCAAGAAATATTAAATTAATGATAAGGCTTCGGTGTACCTACAAAAATAATCTCAATTGAGAGATTTAAAGACTCTCGGATGATAAAGTTAGTAACTATATGAGAAATACAATAAATGACTTAAAAAAACCTTAAATTCTAAGAACAAGTGATGTTTGTTCTTGTATTTTAGAGTAATTAATACTCTAAAGTATTTATACTTCCTGAACCTTATTGTTTTTAGAGAATGGAAGGACTGAAAAACCCCAGGCTTTCAGTGACATTAATAAAAAACAAATATCCCTTATATATTATTACTGAGATGATAAGTTGACACAATTTTTTCCGTCCCTATCTTGTGAAGTTGTGATAGGAAAAATAGATGAAAGACACTGTTTAGGGCTGAGTTTACATTTAAATTATTTTACTTCAAATTATTTTTTTTATTTTTGAATTGTTTTGATATACTAATGTCAAAAATATATTTTAAAAACATGGAAAAATATTATTTTAATATATTTTCAAATAAAAAAAATTAAAAAAAATAACCCAAAATATTCATGTCCCTTATCGTTTGCTTGTCATTTGACCAAAAGAACAAGGCGCATTTCGCCAGATTTCCTCTAATTTTATAGAATCCAGTCCAGGACACAAATTCATATTGATTATACACCAACGTACAGAAACATACTATAAGCTTCAAAACAGGAAATTCTTTTCTTCTCTTCCGAACTTATAATATGGCATCATAAATTTTTAGTAATTAGAAGACACTGATAGGTTCACATGATGATTACTTGAAAGAGAAGCATAATCCACCTGATATAAACTACTGTATCCAGATTTCTAGGATTGCCTTCCCTGATTGCAATGTTATGAGAGAAAATAAAATATTAATAATTGGATATTGATTTAATGATATTACTTCAAGGACACCTTACTTACTATGAAGGCGAAGATGAATCCTTGCTTTGGATCATCATGGCCACTAATAACATTTCAGCGTTGACTACACAGTTTTTTCCTTTTTACATTTTAATTTTTAATGTAAGGTTTTTACAATGTTTTAACCTTTGTTTTTACTTTAAGCGTTGACTACAAATTGTTTTTTCCTTGAGATTTCCATCTACATTCTTAATTTCAAGCATTGTATCATCGTTTTCTTAAACAAATATAGGCAGGGACAACGAGGAGAAGGTTCTTATGCGATGTTTCCAGTTAGCTATTCTAGTATATATAGATTAATAACGTCGACCTCGAATTAATCAACTCACATAATCGGTTAATTTCCATGGGGAAACACTACCTTGTTTTCCTTTGCCTTCTAGGAATATTTTGCTTTCCTTTGCTTCACAGTTATCTGGCCTTGGCTGCAGGAACTGATGATGGGTCTGAGCAATGGGGATATGTTGAAGTTCGACCCAGTACGTCCATATATATATATATATATATAGTTTCTTAGATTTTTTTTCCTTCATTTTTACTATATATTTTGGTCTGGTCTTCCTGTCGTCAACAACAGTAGTTTCCCTATTCTCACTACGTGCAATTAATGCAGAGGCTCATCTATTTTGGTGGCATTACAAAGGTCCTTATAGGGTTGAAGATCCAACGAAACCATGGCCAATAATTTTATGGCTCCAAGGAGGACCAGTGAGTTTGAATTTTAAACAACTTGAATCTAAACGATTCATATTTATTGTGAACTATATAATATTGCTTATATTATTAGATGTGAGTTAGATTATTGTAATTTTGATATATTGTTTTGAAATCAGGGGGGCTCTGGTGTTGCATTTGGAAATTTTCTAGAAATAGGACCGCTGGACGGCAATTTGAACCCCCGCAATTCGACTTGGCTCCTGAAAGCAGATCTTTTATTTGTGGTGCTTTTTTTTTTTTGTTGGTGCATCACTCTTGTCGATGTTTTTTTTTCTCCCCTCTTTGGCTTATATGGCAAAAAGTGAGTGATTTCGTTGGCTCATGGGATTTAGGATAGCCCGGTGGCAACAGGATTTAGTTACGTGGAGGACGAGGCACTGGTGGTTAGGAGTGATGAAGACGCAGCAGCTGATTTAACTGCTTTGTTGAAAGAGCTCTTTAATGGAAACGAAACTCTCCAAAAAAGTCCTTTATACATTTTTGCTGAGTCATATGGAGGCAAATTTGCTGCCACACTCGGGGTTTCAGCTCTAAAAGCCATTGAAGCAGGGGAATTGAAGCTTCAACTAGGGGGTATAAGCACACAATATTTTTATTTTATGTTGTATGATTGTAAGTGTCTCAGTTAGAGAAAATGTTTCCTACTTTGATTTTCAGGAGTTGCTTTGGGAGATAGCTGGATTTCTCCTGAAGATTTCGTGGTAAGTAAATACCACGTATTGGCATGCAAATCAAAGCCACTTCCTTTCAGCTCGATGAGCAGATCACCTGCTAAATCTTGAGACTTTTTTAACTGGATAATGATGCAGTTTACATGGGGTCCTCTTCTCAAAGATCTATCAAGAATGAACAGCAATGGCTTAAACAGCTCAAACAGGTCCTAATCAAAGCTATACTACCAGCAACTCATGTTTTTTTTTGTTTGTCATGAATAACTGAGGTGATTTAACAAAAACTAGTCTGAAAAAATAGTTTAGCTGTAAAGATTCAGCAGCAGCTAGCTGAAGGAAAATATGAAGATGCGACATCAACATGGAGAGAACTAGAGGATGTTGTCTTTTCCAACAGTAACAATGTGGTATGCCTTCAATTAGTATATAAGCATCTGTCAGCCTCATTAATGCACACATGAAATTTCAGGAATTTGAGTAATTGTTTCAGGATTTCTACAACTTCCTTTTGGATTATGTCAATGATCCTGTCATCGGGAGCACAACCCAAGAATCAAAAGGATTTGTGGCTGCTGACAGATATTCGAGATATCTGAGCACTAAGATGTATCCATCACCAGGGAGCACTGGAGCGAGGAGCACCGAAAACCTTTATGACCTAATGAACGGGCCAATAAGACAGAAACTAAAGATTATTCCTGAGAATGTGACGTAAGTAAAACTAGGTAGTCTTCATGATTTAAATGTTTTGAGTTGTTTCATTGAATATTGTTATTTAGCAGGATTTACTCCATTAATTTGATGGATTCTACTAATTAATCCACTAATCTTCAACAGATGGGATGGACAAGGTGGGTTGGTTTTCCAGGCCTTGGTTGGTGATTTCATGAAGCCGAGAATCCAAGAGGTAAAATCTGCACTAACTTTCTTCTTTGTGTTCAATGTATCGAGTGGAAGAAGGCAGCAAACCCCATTTAGCCCATCTTAAATGTTAGAACTCGCTATTATTTTCCAGGTTGATGAGCTCTTAGCCAAAGGAATAAACGTGACTATATACAATGGACAGGTATGACAACAGCTTCAGGCTGTACAATATTATCACCTAATATATCTGGACAAACTTTTTTTTTTTGTTTGCCTTTAACAATATTCCCATGGTGTTCCCTCCCACATGAAAGATGCACAGAGCTAGAATCATTTTTTTTTAAAATTAGAAATTTTCTTTTCGGCTAAATATAAAACGAATTATATGTATAATGTGTTTGTGTGTGTGTGTAAGCATTTGGCTTTGCAAATTGAGCAAAACTCTCTTCAGTTAAAAAAAAAAAAAAACTGATATCTGGGATTCAATGACCCGTCCAAAAATATTCGAAAAGGCCAGAAAATATCTATAAAATTTATCTTATAGTGTTAACTACTTGATGCTTCATGGAAACTCATCATGAAACCAAGATAGGAGGCCATTTTTTTTTTCCAATCTCTTTAGGATTACACTCTATAAAAATTATGTTTTTAGATAGACAAATCCCTAACAAAATGGTATTAAAACCTAACAATTAGATTGATTTTTCATGAATACACAGGTTGATCTCATATGCTCAACCAAAGGAGCAGAAGCGTGGGTTAACAAACTCAAGTACCTCCATCTCAACCCTCATTTTAACTAATTGAATCAAGTTAAACTTTACAAAGCTTGAAAAGTAAACCTCTTCCTTCTTACAATATTGAATATTTCAGGTGGGATGGTTTGCAGAATTTCTTAAGTCTGGATCGTTCTCCTCTATATTGCAAAAGTGATAACACCACCACAAAGGGATTTACAAGTTCGTACAAGAACTTGTTTTTCTATTGGATCCTTGGAGCTGGCCACTTCGTAAGCACCCCCTTCACATGACCAACACTTCCATCTTCTTTTACCAAATAATATTCATTGATCTTATAAATGCATGCAGGTTCCAGTCGAACAGCCTTGTGTTTCTCTGCAGATGGTGGGGAATGTTACTAAATCACCAAATAACTTTTAGTGGTTTATAATGGCAGGACAAATTGTCCACCAATGTTAGAGAAATATATTGATTCTCCCATCAAAAACCAAAAACTAATATTGAGCTTTGAAATGGTTACGAAGAAATATGAGTTCTGCCTTTTTCATTGGAGGTGTCCTGGATAATAGCTTAAGGTTTGTTCTGTTCTCGTCTTTTCCTGTTCTCGGGTTATAGTTTGCTCTCTTTTTTTGCTGTTAATCTGTAGCTGTGCTCTTGTTCTTGCTTTCACCAATGGCTTCCTTGTAGCCTCTTGGTGGTTATTTATTGGATTCCTAGCTTATAAAATAAATAAATAAGATGGAAAAGGTTTTGAAATTACTTTCTATGGGGTAAATCTCACAGCTTAATTTCTGATTTCAATTATTGAATGGAGTCTATACTAAATTATGCTATGAAAGAAATGCCATTATCGCTAATACTCAAGACAATAAGCACACCAGGATGAGTTTGGAATCGCTACAGATCCTGTACAAATGATCTTTTTAAGAGAAGCAGCTGCAAACTGAATAATTAATTATTCAATGAGAATTAATTTCCCCAACCTTCCTATCTTTGCTGAGTCTTGGTCATGCAACAAGAGGAACCTCTTTTCCTCCTTTGCTTCCTGCGAATCCAACTATGCATGAACAAGATTTGGCCCAACGAATTGAACAGAGACTTTTTGAGGATGGTAATAATTCTGGGAAAAAAGAGACAAAAAACTATTTCCGGTTCAAGGAAAGAAAATAAAAGGAATTCTAATTTATTAAGATAATTAACATGTTAATTAAAACTATTAAAAAAACAAAGATTTCAATAGCAAATAACAGTTGCTTGATATTCTTTGTTGATGGAACACCAAAGCTCTTATAGCACTTGTTAGAACTGTTGATTTCTATCCGGAGGCTAAGCACAACAAATTTAATGTTATTTAGCAATTTATTTACTCACGGAGCGATCAATATTATTGGATAGAAGAAACACTACAATTTACAACAGTAAATAAGGAGAAACTTCATACCCACTCTCTTGGAATTACCTCACCTCTCTCTCCCTACCATTCACTTTTTACCAACCACAAAAGCAATAGCCTCTCTCTTTCTCTCTTGTGTTTGACTCACATTTGCTGCTTTCATTTGCTCTCTCAGTTGGTGCCCATTTACAGGCAAAACTTAGCCAAATATCTCAAGCATAATTTCAATATATGAGCTGAAACTTGTGGTTTGGTGTCATAATTGCACCTCTCTCACATGCCATTGTCTCCACCTAACAAGTGAAAGTTACAACCCCTTTTTCAACATTGATGGCCCATGTATTTTTTATAGCATGAAAACGAAGCAGCAACCAACCTGAAAAATTTAACTCAAAAAATCTAAGGAATCAAAGAAACGACTAACTTGATTATAGGGTTGTCGTGACAAGAGTAGGATTAGAGTGACTGTTGTCTCTTGGGGATGCAATAGCTGACCTTTGCTTCCCATTCCCGAATATGACAACCTCAATTTCTTGTTCAATCCCCCGCTCTTGAAGAACTTTAGCAAAATAATGAACTTGTTGAACTGAATTTCCTCTGTTGAAAGACAAGAAACCACACAAGATAAGGAATTTGCTCGCATTATCACATTGTTGATTGTCAATCTTGTCAGCTCTTGCTACCCTCATGACTTCTTCAGCTGATATTCTACTGTCAGGAACTAAGTTCAAGGCTTCTAGTGTAGCAAAGCCTGGCTATTCTTGTTTTTCTTCATTCCACCTCTTCAACTTGTCCCTTAGCTTTTTTTCTCTTAGAGGTATTTAATGGCTTCCAATTTGCTGTTTTTTTTAAAAAGAAATTGCTTCATTTCTTTAGAACCAATAAAAAAGATGATTCATATTCGAAATTAGGGAACTAGTTTACTTTCTTTCGAAGTATATTATATAATATATTATATTTGTATTACAGAGGTAAATGAGTGGAAGTGGATAGTTTCTTCTTGTCACCATTAACAAGACAATTGATTCCAGCTCTCTCTCTACCTTGTGAATTAATTGTTTTTGATGGGGGAATAGTCTGACAAGAAAATTTCTTAAAAGTTATCGGATTAGCCTGCAGTGGCATCATGCAATGCAAGGATATTCTATGAATTACTTGAAAACAAAATACTTCTTTAGCTTATACGAGTTGTCTTCATGAGTCCAATAATAATCTTAATTAACTAGAATGGAACCATAATGCTCATAAAATGTTAAAAATGTGAAATTACCTCAAAGCATCAGTCGACAGTTAGTATGTAGCTTTAAAAGAATAGAAAAATGACAAAGTCAATTTAATTCTATAGATATTTGAAATAGTATAATTGAATTCAATTATGTAGTTTAATATTTTATTTCAAATATAAAAATTATAAAAAGTTATTAATTGAATTCAAACCAAATATGGAATTGAATCAATTCTACAAGTAATTTGGTTTCAAATAGTCTGTTCAACAAAGTGGCTTTCCATACCATTTCTAAAGAGTGTTTACATTTATCTTTGAAATTTACTTCATACCACCTTCGAGCTTTATAGATATGCTTGGATGGAATGATCAACTAAACCTTTTCTCCAAATACTATTAAAGCCTACTACTCTTTCAAGAGTCTTCCTATCCAGAAGTCGTGGTTGTTCTCTATTCTACTCTAGAAAGCACATTTTACTTTTCCATAAGTCATCTAGTCTTAGTTTAAGAGTATAACTAGTTCTTTAAATTGCATTACATTAACTTTGATTTGTAAAATTTATAGTAAACTCAATCAAATTTTTAAAATTTAACGTTAAAGCAAACTTAATAAAAAATTAAACATGATTCATAATACTTTATCGATTAATATGCATTAATTCAAACACAATTTCATAGCAAATTAATATAATTCAAAGAAAACACTAAATCGTCTACTTATCAACAATTCAATGAAATATGTAATTTGTCAAAATTCAACCACATTTATGCTCTATTACATGAACGTGTGTGAAGTATTTAACTATATTATTAGTTGATTCCAATAATATACACAAAATCACTAATTTGACAACTTAACTTAAATTAAATGTAACACATAAATAATTAATTTATAATTAATTCAACTTATTTTTATGTTCAATTATATCAAATAATCTAATTGATTGTATTCTTAACTAATTTATCAATGAATCAATAGAATCTAAATTCATCATAAACTCTGAATTCAACTTAAATAATTATTGAATTTCAACCAAATTAAATATAAATTAATAGTAATGTAGTATGTTTACCTTACTTATAAGACTACAAGAAGGGCTAGGATGGTGGCGATAGCGACAATAACAAAGTGAACAGTGAATTTTCAACCCAAAAAAGTTAAAGGATGCTTAAAGACTAAGCATCCTTTAAGCAAAATCTAAGTGATTAATGGGTTTTTAAAGGAAAAGTGAAGGCATCAATGGTTTTTTTTTTCGTGAGAGAAAGACAACGTCTTTATGTTTTGTTAGTGTTTGATTTATTTAAAATTTTAATTGATTTTGTGCTTGTGAATAACAATGTTTTAAATTGTCGCGTTTTAAAAATACGCTATTTAAGGGGTATTTGAAAATGTGAAAGTAATTATTTTTAAAAGTGTTTTACGTTCAGAAATACATCAAAATAATATTTTTTTTATTTTTAAAAATTATTTTTGATATCAGTACATCAAAAAAATCTAAAAATACCAATAAAAATTAATTTAAAATTAAAAAATATTTTTTTAAAAATACCTTTTAAATATAAAAACAAACAAAGAGTTTTAGTAGATATCGTGTTTCCATCATTTTACCATTTTTTTTTCCAGACAATGTAACTCTCCACATTTTTAAGTTTACGGTAATAATTAAAAAAAAAAAAAAAAAACCGTTGCCAAAATCTAAGGATCACCTGTTTTTTCTTCTCTCTTCTTGTAACCCGAGACATCGAGTTTAAAGACTTAAAGTTCTTGAAACCTTAATTGACTAATCAATCAGACGATCCAGATCTCTATTTTCGCTCACTCTTAAGGAAGCTATGTTCAAGTTCTGGTATCTATCTATCTGTTGATCAACCTGAATTTCTAGGGATTTTATTTGAATTAAATTTTTTTTATATTATTATTTTCGTACAGGGGTTCTCAGGAACAACAAGGGCAGCCACGTCCACAAGAGGTTGCTCAAGGTCCAGCACAATCTTGGTACCCTCCATCTGTAGTTGGTTCCCCATCTTCCTCACGGCCTGCAACTCCAACTAGTACTAGCTCTTCCACTTCCCACAGTTTCCAAAGCCCTGCAGAACGCCCACTCTCTCCTTCACCTGCTGAAGCTGCTGCCTTTATCACTCTTTTGAAGGACAAAAGGTGACCTACTCTCATGTTTTCTTGTTCAGTATGGAATCAAATTACTGCATGCTACTGACCTTGTTTTCTACCAGATATGCTCATAAGGTTGACCGTGAATTGGATGTGCTTTAATATATGTTGTTTTGCGAACTTGATTGCATATATGTTTTACCTAATATCAAGTCAGAAAGGCATTTTTGTTTTCTTATCTAGGCTCTTTGAAGATCATTAAGGGTTTTTTTTCCCATGATTTTTGTTTTGTATTTTGTGATGTATGTTGCTACATTGAGGTGTGGTGCTTTGATAAATATTGCCTTTGTAGACGACTAGTTTTTTATCTAATCAAAATGAATAAAAATAATAAATAATTTCTGTAAACATTTGAAAGAGGAGGAAGAGGAGGATTTTCCTCGGCGTTTTTTGTTCAAATGTTACTCATCAAAATAGATGATTGCCTCTGTAGCTTGGAAAAAATCATGTTACAATGCACATGTTCTAATTACTTCTTTTCTTTGAAAATATGTCTGATAGTGTTGATGAATTACGGAAGCTATTGTCTGACAAGGATGCATACCATCAATTTTTACTCTCACTTGACCAGGTTAAAATTCAAAATAATGTAAGTTAAGCTCTTTCCTTCCTTTTCCCTTTATCGGCATTTACAATAAAATTTACCTCTTGCTTTTTGTTTGCTGAGTGGTATGGGTTAAACACTCTTGGTCTCAGCTCCTACTGGAAGGATCATAAAAGCCTAGTTCCCTGTTGGTACTGCCATCTTAACCCTATCTTGGTGTTTGTGTCTGGAGATCTTATTTTCCAAGGAATGTGCAGTATTAATGATAATAATTCAAAGTGTCATTTTGTCTTTAACTAGGCCTTTGGATTTGAGAATCATCTATCATTATTATCAGTTATGAGAAGTAGAGTGAAACTTCTAATGATTTCTTTTGTTTGAATACGTGAACAAGGAGATAAGCGGAGGTAAGAAACAAATATTGATGATTTATAATTTCCCTCTTGAATCACATCATATTTCTCTTGAAAAGTATTCTTCATTTGTAATTGACTCTGAATATGTATCTACACAAGGAACGAACCACCTCCTATTGGAAATTTATCTCAGTTTTCTATATCTTTACATGATCCAAATTAATCAAGCCGAGTGAACTTTGCTTCTTTTCATTTCTCTTTTTGTGTCCTTAGTTTTAGTTCCATCCCCTGCCACTCACAACTCATTTAGTCAATTGTTATTCTTCTGGCAGGGGATGCAAATAGACTTAGCTTTCTTTACCCTTCTCCAGAATCAAAACTGAAGATGATAATGTGATACAAGGAATAACACTGATGTCTTTTTATAGAATAAACTGCAGTGTGCAACCTGTTACAGATTTAAGAGTGACTTGTGTGTCCATGGTAACAAGTCAGGCACGACATAAACTCAGATGCTCTCATACCCAAGCAAACATGCTCTCATACCCAAGCAAACATGCTCTCATACCCAAGCAATCATGCAGGCATTTGTCAAATAAGAAGAAATCACCTGACTTGCATTTTCTTCATGTGATTGGATACTTTCTCATGCTTTCTGATCCACACCATAACTACAACTAAAATTGCATAAATATTGCATGATGTTAAATTGTTCCTTTCTTTCGTCAATCTTCCAATACGAGGGGGGGGGGGGGGAAACCTCTACTCTCCTTTAGGAAACTCCGCATAATTGTTTGTGATTGTATTTTTGGCTGTTTCCATCAGATAAGAGATGAGCTTCGCAAGGAAACTCTGCAGCTTGCGAGTAAGTGGCTGGACACATTTTTTGAAATATTTAATGTGGTTTAGCTATAAATGGATAGACTAATGTCAAATTACTGTTTTTGATATATAGGAGAGAACTTGGAGAAAGAGCCACGCATAATGGAGCTTAGAAACCAAGTGAGGTTTTAATTGTGTGGTCATTTCCTTCCTTGCTTGTTAATCTAATGGATTGAACTTAAAACCATTTTTTCCTTTGTTGTGTGCTCAGTGCAGGATAATACGGACAACTGAGCTGGCTGCTGCTAAAGAAAAACTAAACGAGCTGGAAAGACAGAAAGAAGAGTTGTTGAGGTCCTGCTCTCCTGCCTCCCTCCTGCAAAGGCTACAAGGTACAGCTTAGATTAAAGTTGATCCATTTGAAAGCTCAAAACATTTGGTAAAATAAGACATGAAAGGCGTGCTCTTAGGCATGATCTGACTGTGTTCCTAATCTGCAGAGGCAATGAATAAGACAGACGAGGAATCTGAAGCCCTCCACAGGCAGTTCCTTGATAAGGAGATAGATCTTGGGTCTTTTGTGCTGAAGTACAAAAAACTCCGTACCACCTATCACAAACGAGCACTTATCCATCTTGCAGCAAAAGCATCTCCAACTGCTTGACCTGTAATTGAATGCATACAACTACAAGAATACTGAGAACACCTGTTTGCTTGTTTGTGTAGAAGATTGATACAACTACAAGAATACTGAAAACACCTGTTTGCTTGTGTTTGTAGAAGATTGATAATCTGATGTACTTTTATCATGTTTGTGTGTCATTCGGTCATTTTATCAATAAATTCGTGTATATCGTATTTGTTATTACTTTTTGGCTCGGTTGTTTTCTCTGCTTTCAATTTTATCAGTTTCAACCAACAATAAAGGAAACTAACAAAAAGAAAGTTATTTTGGCCACGAAGGTTCTGCGTGCTTCTTCTACCCTTGTGGCAGACATTTGTGTTTTCTGCTGAAATACATGGCAATGGTGGAAGCAGAGAAGAAACAAATCCGAAATAAATGAATGAAATTTTTGTCATGGATCATCTATCTTTCTCACGTATAGAAAGAAACGGTTAGAAAAAATGCTGCCCTGCCGGCTACCGCTGTTTCTCTGTTGGAAAACAAAAACCTGCTTAGGATCCTATTATCAATTATTGGGTCAAATCATTGCAGAAACTAGATGTGATTAATGGGAATATATTTTCTCATACACAGTGGTGCTTGTGAATGTGAAACTCGGCTGGACTCTGGTTGCAGAGGATGAAGTAAAATTATATTTCAATGGAAATCTACTTGTGGAAAGCGAGCTAGGGTTTTTTTTTTTTTGAACATGAAATAGTTTGATTCATAGAGTAGGACTGCATTTTTGCAGCTCTTAAATTATTCTTCCCGTGTAACTTTGTCAAGGGAAAAAGAAAAGAGGCTCTAATCAATTCATGTGCATACCAACCATGCAGAGAAGAGAATATGTTGGGTGACATTTTTTTATATAGAAACAGCATAAAGAGATGCACTATTGCCACTAGCTGCATATGAGCACTGTAGAGAATTGTGCCCCGCAACAAATGTTCTGACTGGATAGGATGACGCGGAGAGCTATTTTTTAATTTCATGGTAAAATTATTTATTTAATTGTGAGGATTTATAAGAATCTATTTAATTTAAGAATCTCGTTGCTAGTTATAAATCTATTAGCTATGTAACTTTCAATAAAAATCATTTTCCTATAAGGATTTTAGTAATATAAATAGAGATGAATAACTTTTTTTTATTGAACAAAATTATCAAATTACAAACTTTTCAAAAATTATGAGTCTTTTTCTCTATTTTTTTTTTTATAGTTTAGAATTGTAATTTTAGAACTTGAGAACCGAACCCTAATTTTTATTCATGATATACACCATGTAAATTTCTTTCAAAGCATACTATTGACTTTATTAAACCTAACAATACAATTAAAAATGAAGGTCATCTAGAATACTATGAGGGTTTAGAAGGCAGCACAAAGAACCTTACAATAAAAATTTGATCAATAGTAGCATTTTGTAGTAGAATTAACTGTGCAAATTGACCAATTATGATGGGGTGTTGTAAATAGAGATCGCAAAATAGAGAGGAACGTGCTTGGAGGCTTATCTCAGGGCAAGCCTAACCCCATATATATTCCTGAAAATCAAACTAAACAAACTTGTTTATATGAATGGTATTGGTGAAGACAAACTTGATGGGGTTGCATAGCCTTGACAAACCAAGATAAACCATTATAGTCTAATAGACAAATCAGTCAACGTGATTGAACGACAATATGGCAAAAACCTTCCAAAGACGAGGGTGAGCTCTATGATTCTAATGGAGATGATGAAAAAGATTTTTATGAAGATGATGATGATAAAAGATATACCTATGTGTTTAGAAAGATGTTGCTAACATAAATAATTGTTGAGGATTCACAACGAAACAAGTGATTTCATATATGATGCACACCATAAACAATAACTTGATTAATTTAATTATTGATAGTGGTAGCTTCAAAAATATTATTACCAAACATGCTACTAATAAATTAAAAATACCATCAGAACCACATTAAAATAAAATCTTCTATCTTTTTAATTATCCTAGGAGGTTTTTTTTTTGGCAGCTTGAATGTTTTCCACGTCGCAATGCGTGCCAGGTTACTATTGTTGCCAAGTGATTAAATATCATTGGATTGGTACACATGTATTGTAATTTCTCTTGGGATGATTTGAGCATCCATACATACCATACCAACGGTGGTCGGAACATTAGATTTGAAGCAAATTCTGTAGCTGTGGGCAACCTTTCTAATTGGACATTGAATGGGTGAGTCTATAAAATTCAGACATGCTAAAATAACACTATCCAAATATCATTAGATATCTGCATTATATATAGCAATCCCAGTTGGGGCTCCTTTGGATAGTTACTTCAGAGACAACCCAGGTTTAATAGTAAGCCTTCTGTAGTAAGAAATTGTCTGAATTTATTTTAATTGTAAGAACATACACCAAGTTGATTTTGCCTCTCTTTTGTTTAGCCATAGAATCAGTAGAAGATGATCACATTGCAATCAGTTAATGGAAATTTGAAAAAAAAGGGCATTGACTTGATTAATAATTCTCAATCGTTGTGGAGGTTTATAGTAACAGTACCTTGCAAATCTTACGCAAGGGAGATATCTCTATCTTACAAAAATCAAAATGAAAACAAAGCACCAATTACATACGTATACAGAGAAGATAGACAATGAATTCAAAGAAATTGAAATCATAATTAATCAGTAATTGTTTCCTTGGGTGTCATCGTACTGATCAGTAGTATCAGGCTCATCACACATTGGAGACGTGAAGTAAAATGGAGTGAGCATGTATTTAACGGTGTCACGGTACACGGAAGTGGGTCGCCTGAGCTTCACTCCTGATTTCCCACCAGCAAAGTCGGTGAGGATGTTACAACTAGGGTCTGGTGATGATACAAGCCTCACTGAGCATTTCTTCTCCTTCAGTTGCTTCCCATTAATGTATTTGCTCACTATCATGTCAAATTCTCCTCTTTCATCTGTCACATCACTATCGTAATGTATTACTCTGCCTCTATCATCAGTGCATGTAAGGCATACTTTACTCCCTGCAATGCAACCAACCATCAATTCATCAAAATTAGAGATTTTACTGTATGATCTTAAGTGTATGTCATAGTTGTGACTTGTGCGCGTAAAGTAAAAACCTTGCTATGATACATCTAAGATTTGATGGATTCACCAGTAAAAACATCACAGAGGCGACAAGGGGAATACAGAGGGAGAGGGGTACCTTTAATGGGCCTGTCGCCATTAATCCAGTCATTATAACCCTTGGTGCAGTCCTGGCACATTACTTTCCCAGCAACATTTATGACCCCATAAGTTTCCTCCCAAGCCATGGCTAAAGTGGTGCATCCCACCAGAAGAGATGCTGCAATCAACGTCAAAATTGGAGCTGCCATCTTTCTTTGTTCTCTCTCTCGCTCCTGATAGATTAAAGAGACTAAATCCTTGCCTATATATATATAGTTATAGTTATAGGATGTTCTTGAGAATTTATTTCGAAATGGAAGTGGACGGGCACCACTCGTTGACGTGCAATCCATTATCTTTTTCTATATTAGCATTTTAGCATACATACTAGCTTCCCAACCCCAAATTAAAAAAAAAAAAAAAAAGGTTGACAACTGGGCTTCAACCAACATGCAATGGAGTCCCAACAAAATAATTGAAGACAGGCGAAAGGCGTCTCCGTCAAACTAATGGGTTGAGCAAGAAAATTAAAATATCATTGCTATTTCACTTGGAGATGGAAGAAAACCAAGCTGCATATTTCTTCGTAACATTTTGATCCTCGCATGATAGATAAATTTGATTCATTAACAATTTCTATCCAGAGGAAGTCCCATTGAAGTAAAGAGGAAAGAAAATAATTAAATAACCCAGCTGGAATCAAACTAGGCGTTTTTCACTGCCAAATATATATATTTAAGAGCAAAAGATCCCTAACTCTGTTACTTGTGCATGGTGTTCGTCTCTCTCTCTCTCTTGCTCGTTATTTTTTTATTATTATTATTTTATTTTTGGCGGGAGGCTATCTTCGGCTTCTCTGTAAAGGTCGTCGACTTCCGGATGGGTATTGGTTTTCATAATTCAGCACTTCTTAGATCGCAGCAATGCATGTAAGACAAATTCTAACAATGGATTAATTGAGAAGAAGGACCAAGGATTTTTTTTTTCTTTTGAATTTCAGATTCCAGTTTTGAGTTTTTTTTTTTTTCATCAGAAAGGAGAAATTAATTTTATAGTATTTAAATTATAATTAGTTAGATTTTATAAATTAAAGCTTGTTTCTAATTAAAACAAAACAAATGTTATATAATTAAAAATAATATCACATCATTAAAAAAATAACCTTGATCCAAATGGTTCATGACTTTTTATTGTTTGCAATTGCATACTGAATAAAGAAAAACTCAACCCAAATCAACACACAGCCAGCATTTGATATTAATACACATGAAATTCATAGAATGGAAGTTTTTTTATATATATAAACAGAGATGGAAGAGGAAAGGAAAAACATAAGGAAAACATATTTGGTTTTGGATTGTTTGACTTAAGGGAAAGAACCCTATACTTAGCTTCACTGTCCTTTCTTTCCTTCTAATGAAGAGAATGAGGGTATTACCGTGGTCTTATGTGATCGAAGATCCGGCTGTAATCTGTGATGTGGTGAAAGTCTTGATTTGATCCGATGGACAATGAATTTGGGTTGGGTTTTTGTTCTTCATAACTTCTATAACTTTGTAAGGTTGCCCCTGTTGTAATCCTTCTCTCTAAAATGACACAGTAAAATCTTTGGAAAAAGTCATAGGAATCTCGGCTAAAAGCGTCCTCCAGATGGTTCATATTTGATTGCAGATTCCATTTGTTTTAAATCACATGCAAGGGAAACAAGCACCTATGATCTATCAAGTCTAGCTGCTGCAAGATTGCTTGCTTTGAGGGGTGAGTTTGATTCGAGCCGAAGTTTGCCATTGTTTTAAAATTTTGTTTTTTTCTAAAGCATCAGAAGATTCTGCGATGTTGGGTGGCTGGCCCAAGTTTTCACTTTCAAGTTCATCCCAGACAATATGTTTTGTTGGGCAATCACAGAGCTTGGATTTTAGTATATGCAAAAGAAGCTTTCTTTTGGGCCTGGCAGATTTGAACGTGGCTGGCAAAATAAGATGCATAGTAATGAAACCTATCCCGACACCGAAGATCAAGGTAAGTAAATCAGAATGACAGTTTTTCAAGTTAAAATGGTATTGTTTTGAAAACAAATTAAAAAATCAAACTGAATTTTAATCATATACAAGATAAAATGAAGTATGATTTCATGCAGGCCCCAAGTTTGAAGTTCTATCTTAAATAAGTTATAAAATTGGTAAAAGTACCTTGGTGATTGTCTTATACGACATGACGGTTTATTCCAAGCCACTACTTGAAGCATACTTTGTGCGACACTTACGAGTTTGGGAATTTGATTAGATAAAATTAGAGTGACACTTGATTTTATGAAGTTTTTAGATAAAATGATCTAAATCCACAAATTTATCATAAAAAAAAGGAATTGTTAATCTTCTTATTTTAGTTTAGAGAAATATATTTTAATGATTGTATATTTAGCAGTTTTAATTTAATAAAGTAAGGTTCGAGTACTAATGATTATAGTTTACGAGTTATGAATATATAGTGGAGGATGATTACCTCCAAAAAACCCAACCATGAACAAGTCTAATCACAAATATGAAATGCATGGAGGCCATTGAAAATGTAATGGTTGTTTTCAAAATGCATTCAAAGAAAAAAGACCATCTCAGTAACAAATACCGGGTAAAAAATCAACACACTTGGAAGTCAAGGCTAACCACCACCCCCGCATGGGATTTCACTTAAAAAGACCTCTCGGTGGATGCTGTGCCTCATTTCGTTTGTAAATCACACAACATACGGCTCATGCCTCATTGTCACAGCAAACCAGCTTCCTTGAGAGCAACCTTGAAGCCCTCTTCACTGCCCCATGATGGTATCTGCATCAGAGATTAACATAAATTAAGCAATCAAATAATAAAATTCAAATTAATCCCTTTACAATAGCTGACAAAAAAAAACGTGTGATGGATCAATATATACTCTATAGTATCCACCGATATCTAGCGGTTTTATGAATAAAGTATTTTCAAACAGGCCACTAGGGTTTTTACCTCAGCTACTGGACTATTGAAGTAGCTCTCTATCTTCCTCATGATCATCAAATCATGGTCAGTCATTATGAAATTAAACACAGCCCCTGCAGGATTACATAAAACCACTCAAAATCAATAATTGCTTCTTTCACAGTTGTAGTATTATAGAACCCCAATCATTTTTTTTTCCTAGAGAAGCATTATAGAAGTGCATCTGACAAAGAAAAAGATAGAACCAAAGTTTACCTTTGCGGCCAAAACGCCCAGCCCTACCAATCCTGTGCAAGTAGACCTCATAATGAGGCTCTGATTGATTTTCATACTTCACTGGGAGATCATAATTGATTACCAAATTAACCTGCAACAGGAAGAGGGCAGGATAAGTTTCATGCTCTAATACATATTTATCAATGAACACCAGTAAGAAGAGGCTTTTGTGTAAATTAAAGAGGCACCTGTTGTTGGTCAAAACCTCGGGCGAGAACATCAGTTGATATGAGAACTTGAGTCAATCCATCCTTGAATTCTTTGACTATTTTATCTCGGTCTTCAAGATTAAGTGCGCCATGAATGGTAGTGACTTCATAGCCTAAATCCACAAGGGAAGTGTGCAGCATGCTGGCGCTGCGCTTTGTGTTGACAAATATAATGATCTGGCCTATGTTCTCTCCCAGCTCAAGAATCCTATCTTTTACTACCCTAATCTTGGCAAGTTCGTCAGGAAGATTCACCTTATACTGCTTCAATGATTCTAATGACAGATCTTCTTTCTTTACAAAAAGTTGATTGTAATCTTTCACAACCTTTGACACAAAGTTCTTAACGGTCTCATCAAAAGTGGCAGAGAACAGAAGAACCTGGAACCAGATTGGAAATAGAAAGAAGTAAACCACCGGTCTCCAAATTTAGAAATGCAACAAAGTCCTTGATCTGATCCCAACAAACTAATCATTTGATGCATCCAAATCTTCTGCACATTATGGATAGCATGCAGGTATGGAATGATCAGTGAAGTTGTTCTTTCATTTTTATTTTTTTAATCTGTATACATGTTATTCAATAATAAATGTAATTTTTGTTGCTCTTTATCTCTCATTGTGTATATTATTGAGCAGCTATGTATTTTGGTTGTTAGAATTCGAGAAATCAACTTTGAAATCTGAGATGATAAAAGGTAAAGAACTTTTGGATCTTATTTCCTCTACCTTCCCCACCCTCAGTAAAAGATATGTGAATTGCATGACAAACCTGGCAATGAGAATTGAATCTTTGAATGTCCTTCATTATCCTCAAGGAATCGTCTTGAAAGCCATCCTGCAAGAATTCACTCTAAATCAATAAAACTCTTATGTAAACCAACCACAGATCAACAACTTATGCACAACTCATCAAAGATTGTCTACTATCACTTTCAAATGACTTTAAGTACAGGAAAGACATTAACACCAATGGGTCTGTAGTCCAGTGGTACTTTTGCAAAAGCAAGAAGGTTTAGAGTCTCACTTTGTCAATTTCATTACTGGTATCAACAAAAGAGAAGACATCAACAAAAACCACTAATTGAGCCTGTATTCAAAAAAGTATTTGTACTATTAATTAATTCTAGCCAATGCAGTGAAACAGCTAAAGGTACAGATGATGATTGGCGGTAGCAGCATCCGTTTAATCAGAAAATAACATATAAACTAAATCATATAAATAGCATGAAATGTACAAAATTTAATGAAATCTCCTCTCTAAATACATCGCCAGAGAGGTCAATTTAATGAGTATGTCATGTCTATCTGCTTGTAAACATCATTTAAATGTAAATTACTTCAATGAAATGCAACAGTGCAACAATATGTTTATTGTTAGCAAATCACACCAAGTTTGAAGGAAAAATTTTATGTGGTAGGATTAGTTGCAACAAGATCCCCATTAATTAATGATATAGAGTGCTGCATGATTAAGAGAGAATATAAGTGTGATGAGATTGAAGTATGCCTCATTTTTTATCGAGTGACACCCAATGTCACAATGTTCTAAAAGGAACAAAATATTTTATAAATATACTTTATTTAGCACGTATCAGTCCTTATCTTCAGCTGTGTATGTGAGTGAGAGAGTTAGAAAGTTAAGCATTCCCAAACATTCCAGACAACATAATATGGGAAATAACCAAAGTGATTCACTACATCTTCATATTTTGTTTAAAAAAATGCAGAAACAAATGAAATTAGCATGTATAAATCACAACTTGAAACTGGGGCAGCGAGCCTTAATACTACAATATTCTAGCTTGGGGCTGGGGTTCTGGGACACAAGATTTGGAATTCATGACAAGCAACTCGCAGATATTGAAACCAACTCTTAGCTATGAAAATCTTGAACCACAGTTCTGCTGTTTTCCTGCTGTATTCTCTCTCCTGCCCCTCAAAGGCCACTTGACCTCAAGATTGAGGTGGGGTATAGCGTGGTTAAAAAGCTAGAGTTCTCAGGCCCTAAGATTACATACCTAAACTGTAGAGAAATTTAGAGGAAATTCTCTGGTGTTTTATTAAAAGTCTTAATAATAATCTTCTTCTCAAAATAAACTAAACACCCCTATTTAAATTAGTCTTAAAATCCTTTATGGAAAAGGATTCCTTATTAAAACGTACTTAATCATCTAGCATTAGGATTCATAAATGGTAAAGTACTAAATAAATTAAAAGTCCTAATCTAAATAGGAAAAAGAATTCAAATACAATAACGTAAATAAAGACAATCTCGTGCAGTAACTTCCAAGCCTTATTTGAAGGCCTTCCTGATCTCCGATCAGTATTAAACAAAGCCTTCAAAATTTTCTGTCAAAATTCCAGCTCGATCAGATTAAAAGTTATGCTTGATTTACCAAAGTGCATCTTGGATTCTTATTAAACTCCTCAAAACCTAAAAATTTTAACTATTAATGAAATAATGCCATAAATATTATTATGCCAAGAAAATGGAAGAAATTTCCCCATGTCAAAGATTGGTCATGAGCATATACTATGACCACTCTCCTTAAAAGTTGAATGAAATTGCAATTCAGAGACAGAAGACTGTTGTACATGTAACCTTAAACTAACGATTTTGTTTCTGCTACACTATCAATTCTCAACTACTTTTCTCCTTGGAAATTGTGCCTTTATTAATCTCTACTATAATGCATCAATCATCAACTCTTCAACAGCTCTACTTCTGTTCAATACAGACTCATCATTGTATGATAGTACCATTGGACAAGTTGCAGAACTGAAACAGCAGTGGATAGGTAAAACTTGAAAAATCTCTTAAATCAGAACATAAAGCAAGGTGTGCTATATCAACCTCTACAATAATGTATCAAACATCATCTCTTCAACTGCTTACATCTGTTCAATACAGTCTCATCATCAATATGATATTGCCATTTGACAAGAAGATGCAGTACCAAAATGGCAATGGACTGGCAAAACTTAAAAAATTTCCTAAGTTATAACATAAAGCAAAGTGCATTAACTAGGATCAAGTAATTGGGAATTTTTTCGGATCCAATACCCCCAACACCAAGGGAAAAAAAGAAGAAAAAAGGAGAGCAAGAGAGCACCAAGTTGAACTGCTAAAGATATGCAAAAAAATCGCAGCATAGCATAACCGAAGAAACTAAAAGATGCTATGTAGGTAAAGGGTGTCCATTAGTTATATAATATCATAGCAACCATATTAGGAACATGATTCATTTTGTATATGTACCTTGGCCAGCATGTGATCAGCTTCATCAAAAACAAGAACCTTCATATCATTAACACCCAATTTCTTTTGTGACATCAATCTCTTTATCGTACCAGGAGTCCCAATCACCACTTGTGCAGATATTGGAGGTCGGTATCTGGATCTATCATTATTTCTGCTTTCTATGGGCACCGCACATTCTGAACTTATTCCAGTGTACTTTCCCATCTTCTGAAGAACTTCCATATTCTGAAAGGACGAATTTGTTATCATCAAAACTGAAACTAGCACTTTATTTTAACTGTTAAGTTATATTTTTAACGAAGAACTATTAAATCACTTATTACTAGTGTATTAATCTAAGATTTAAAACTCAAAAACTTGTTCGAGCCAGGGTCTAAGGATTTCACATGATGAAGATCCAAGAATATGCTTGTATCGGGTTTCAAAATAAATGTTAGAAATAAAAATGAACCTGAAGCCATTATGAAAGCAAGTGTTTCTCATACAAAAATTCCCCAAAATATTTGAAACTTGATATTCCTCCCTCTTATTTTACTTGATTGACCAAACCAAACATTGAAAAAAATGGTAAAGGGAAAAAAAAGAACTGGAACACAAGAACCAACCTGAATCGATAACTCTCTTGTAGGGCAAATGCAGAGTGCTTGGGGACTTTGTTGTTTTGGATCAACACGACTCAACATGCCAAGCACAAAACAAGTGGTCTTACCAGAACCATTATGTGCCTGAGCAATCAAATCTTTATATGGAGGAGTCATGATCATTGGAAGACTAATAGCTTGAATCTTACTAGGCTTCTGGAATTTCATCTCCACGTACAAACCCTTGAGGAGCTCCGGGGACAGGTTCAAATCTTCAAATGTGGATGCCGATGTGTATGGTGTATCCCCTGTTGTAACCTACATCAAATTGAACTGCAAAATTTAAGAAACAAGACTAAAAAATAACCTTACAATTGGTTGCCAACTTCCAATGTCACAATCAAAACTCAACCAACATTGATTATTGCTTTCCAGCAAAAAACCATATCATATAAGCCCATTCACTCGTTTGGGCACCAATTACAAAAAAAAATGAATCAATTTAATAAAAATCTAATACCACCGTAAACAAAAGCACATAAAATCTTCAAAAATTTAATCATCTGAATTTTTTTATTAAACCCCAATTATTACACAGCAAAAAAAGAAGAACAAACAGTTAAGAAAACACTAATTTGTTTTATTTAAACGCTAATCAAACAATGAAACAATAAGAAAGTAAATATTCGATCTCAATTTTCACATTAGCAGATAAAAACTGTCTAGAGAGTGGGGGGGAGATAGTACGGCTTGTATTCTAGAGTCTTCGGGTTCGTCAAGGAACTTGTTGACTTTCGTGTTCTCGTCGATAGCTAATGCGTCAACGTTTAGCTCCGAGACAGCTTTTTCCTCTGTTGCGCTCGGCTGAACCTCTTCGTCATCTACTTCGTCGCTCCATAATCTTTTAGTCTCCGGCACCGCCGGTTTTTGGCCCTCGGAGCTGGAAGCGGCGGTGGTTTCAGTAACTTCCGCCATTAGAAAGATCGAGGGAGATTGCGATCGATAGCTGATTGAAGTTGAGAGAGGGAAAGAAATAACAATACCGAAAGAGCGTACAGCAGTAGAAGGTTCGAGTTAATTTATATAGAGAGACACTGTAGAGGTTTACTCTGATTTAATTAGCTTAATATTCAAGCGGTGAAATTTAATTAGCTTAAATTTCAAGCTGCTAAGGTGCTTCATAGAGTGAAGCGATAAATTTTATTTACAGTTTCCCTGTGCCAGAAAAATTTCTCTAAGTCTGTCTCTCTCTTTGGTAATCGTCAACAGATAAATATCATCTGTACAACTTTGTTACATTAGATTAGAATTAGAATTAGACTAGTTAGTGGGTTTTTTTAAAACCTGAAAAAACGGATGTTAAAGTGTTGCCACTGTTTTTTAAAGTAAAATAAAATTTTGTAAATCAGAGTTATAGAATTTGATGATAAAGGTTGATGATGGAAAAAAATAAAAAAAAAATTTAATTCAATTCAAGTTAATATAAAAAATTTGTAATTTGGATCATGAATTCGAGATATTCTTATAAAATAAATAAATAAATAAACTTAATATTTAATAAACTCAACATTAAATGTTGAAATTAAGAAAAAAAATAAGTGCAAAGAAGGATTTAAAAAAAAAAATGATGTCAACTTGAGCTAAAAACAAATACTCATAATCCGGATCATGATGTAAAGATTACCGTATCAAGAAAAATAATGAAATCAAATCTTCAACAATACAATGCTAAAGGTTGAAAATAATAATAAAAAAAGCAATTCTAAAAAAGGATAAAAAAGCAATTAAAATAATGAAAAATAAATTTGATATAAAAATAAAATAAAATAACATATATCAATTTAGGTTAAAGTTTTATATATGTGATCCAGGTCATGAGCCCGTGATAACTGCATTGAAATTTTATTGAAGCCCAATCCTAAAAAGATCAAATATTAAAGGATGAAATTAAAAAAAAATCAAAAAAGGAACCAAGGCAAAAAAAAATAAGAGTCAAATCTGACATAAAAATTAAATCAAATGGTGAAATTAAAAAACAATAACAATAAAAAAAAACAAGGACCAAATTTTATATAAAAATCAATTAGAATAAAATGCTAAGAAATGAAATTGAAAACAAAATAAAAAAATGATTCAAAACAAAAAAAGAACAATCAAAATAAAAAAAACAAGGACCACAATTTAAATAAGAAGAAAATGGAGGATAACCTTTGATTTTGGCTAGGTTGGCATGATTTTTAAGGGGAAAAGAGATAGAGAGGAAGGGAGAGAAAAAATTTCAACTGTCACCAAACCACCGTGAAAAACCTTATATGTATCGCTAAATTGGATGCACCTCCAAATGAGGAGTCGAAATAGACAACGTTGGCCATTTTTGACAACTAGAAGGCGTCACATACACCATACAAAGGGCTTAAGCGCCTCCCATTAGCGTTGCATGTGCTAATAATTTTTATCTTTTTTTATTTAATTTATTGAAAGATCGAAGTACCCTTAACCCCACATGATATTAACAAAAAAAACATAACATAAGGACCAAAAAGCTACTTGACATAACCTAAGATTTTATTTTATTTTTTAAGGGAACCTTAGTAATTATATTTTGCTACCAAAAATTAAAAAAAAATGAAAATTCTCTTGCCCAAACAATTAAGCAAATGTAACTTTTAAGGATATTTTAAATATTATATTGTGCAAAATAGTTAAGAGATCATTTTAACCCCACTCAATAGAGGAATGACTAGTAGATCTCATGAAAAAGATAATGTTGCCTCTAAAAACAAGTCATATGATTTTCACTATGAAGAGCAAAATGGTTTATCATTGTGCGAATCCATAGTGAAATGTGAGAGCTTTAATAATGAACACGATCACATGTTAAATTTTTTTTATTAGAATTAGAAAAAAAAACTAATTTGGCTAGGTGTTTTAATATTTTAATTATTGAGGATTCATTGTTCGGGTTTTTTCATCATTTGATTTTTTTTGTTGCACCCTATGTTTTATTTGTTTTTTTCAATTACATAACTTTTTATTGTTTCAATTGAATCTCTTCACAATTAATTGTTTAATATTTTGGCATGGTAGTTTGATTCTATTAGATTAGTATAGTTTCATATAGTGTTGGTAAAGTATTCCAGTAATGGGTTGACGTAGGATTTTACCAAACAAAATTGCAATCTATTGTTTATTTGAAATAAAAATTAAAGGACTTAAATTGAAACCTAAGGAAACAATTAAGCATCTTCCCCTAAAAAAAATTTCCCTTCGCCTTTGGCCATTTTTTGCCTTTGGATTTTGGTCAAATTTCTTTTTGCTTTGATTCAAGAATTAATTTCTTCACGTAGACGTCATTATGGAATACAAAGAAGAGATAAAGCAGCTAAAAAGTGACTGAGGAGATATAAATTCCTTAATCATTCAATTTACATCAACAAAGATAACTTTTTCTTGGTATCATTGGAATTTAATAAGAGAAGTTCTATAGTGTTTCTTGCATTTTATCTTGCCGATCAAAATAAATAACTTTTTCGGTTGAATTCTGATTTAGGAGACAATTTTAGGGGATTTTGAGTAGATAAAATATTTGGTTAGACCCAACCTGGAACTTAGGCCCAATATACCATGCCCGGGCTCAGGTTAGGCATGCACTCTCAACATCCTATAAGTTTGGGTTGTCATGCCCAAACCCAACATTTTTGGGTCCAAACAATGCTTCTAGACCTATTTTTTGCTCTTAATAGTTTCAAACAACTCGCTTGAGCCCAATACTCTCTTCTAAATTTTTTAGAACCTCATGCAGGTCTCTTAATATTTTATATTAATTCAATACATATTATTTTGAGTAGAGTACAACTCAAAATATTATAATGGTGAAATGACTCTTCAGAGCATATATCTCTAAAATGTCATTGCATTTTTTTATATATAAAAAAAAAAGAAATTTACTTAAGCTTACGAGAGTTCTCTCATCTACCAAATAGGACCTTTTACAAATATTAACTATTAATCACCTTAACTTACCAAATATTAAGCACTAGCTACCAGCTTCACTGGTTAGGGAGAATACATTAAATTGTTAGAACTAAGAGATTAACTAATTATCCAACACACAAGTCTTGTTCCTAAGCTACTTGGATATTTTGAAATTTCATCATTAGCTAATTATTTTTTTCAATGAAATTTAAATTATTTCTTTATATATATATATATATAATATTATTGTATTAATAAATAAATAAATAAAAACTTTGAGTTCTACTACGAAATAAGATCAGTTATCTTGGTCTATATCTATTTTTAAAATTTCTGATCTTTTGACTTTAGAAACTCTTTTTTTAACATCTATTAAAACATATAAATGTTAGTAATTATACATAAAGCTAAAAGTCATTAGTGTTTTATTATGAATTATGGATAGTGCAATCCACGGTAAAATGTTTGTTTTGCCCTTTTAAAATCAAAAAACCAAACACACACTCAAGGGTAAAATCGTATTTGCATATATTTATTGCACAGTGTAATTACACTCATATCCTTAAAAAAAAACAACATAACTAATGTCTAAAGGGTGTTTTCAGTTTTCACATTTTTTTATATAGTGTAATTACCGTATAACTCCCAGGGTCAACTTTTGTTTGCCTAAGGCCAAGTGACATTTTTAGTTTTTTAATCTCGGTTTTCTTGCAATTATCACATGGGGTCAAGAGTGATCTAATTTTTTTTAATTAAAAAAAAAGATGGATGGCGTATGCAGAGCACGCGCTAGTAAGTGAGAGGTGCTCGTGCTCTTTGGGCGACACCTCATAATGGCCATTGGTAGCCTTCCAGGGCAATGTTTAAAGCATTATGTCACCCTCTACACGGTGAGCCAGCGCGTGTCGGCATCTATGGCATGAAGAAGCTCCGTGCGATAATTTTTCGCCCCCCTTGTTTCTCTTTCCTCCACCTCAAAGGATGTGCTGACCTTGCAAAATTGCAAAGTTGTCCTCAATTTTTTAATTGTATCGAATTTGATTTATTTGTTTTTTAATTTCATCTATTGTCATTTGATTTTTTATGTTTTTTTAATCAAATTTGATCATCATTCTTTTGATTCCTATTTATTTTGCTTTCAATTTCTTTTTGATTGGATTTTATTTTTTGATTTAATCCATAATCATTTGATTTTAATTCTTCTTTTTTTATTGAATTTATCTTCATTCTTATGATTGCAATTCTTTTTATTTCGAGTTATCTTCTTGATTAATTATTTTTTGGCAATTTCATTTCTCATTGTTTAATATTACTGAATTTTCATATCATATTTGATGGTTATTTTTTTTATCATGCTTTTAAAACCAGACTTAGAAGTCGACTCCTGTCATGTCTTGAGTCACAGGTTGGGTCGAAAAACCAGGATTATCGGGGTCAAACAAAATTTTTTTATTTTGTAGGAAGTAAAAATAAAATTATTTTGATAAAAAAATAATGGAGAAAAAAAAATTCAATTATGATCCTCTTTCTCTTGATTGTTTTTTTTATTCTTTTCTTGTTTGTTTCTTTTAATTTTGTCCCTCAACATTTTATTTTATTTTTTTTATTCAATTTTGGTTCTCATTCTTTTAATCACTTTTTTTTAATCTCTTTTCTTTTTTTATTAAGTCCCTCATTATTTTTTTTATTCGTTTTTATACTAGATTTGATCATCATTGTTATGATCACCTTTTGTTTTCTTTTTATGTTTTTTGATGATTAAAAATTTTATTTAATATTTTATTTTTGATCTTTTATATAATTATCTCGGTCTCATAATTAAAATTGCTAGTTTTAAAAATTAACCTGATTTAATTTTGATTTATTTTATTTTATTTTTTGACATAAAACTATTCAGTCTTGAGTTTTTTATTTTTTTTCTTTATTTAAAATGATCCTAAATAACAGTTTAATCAAGTTAATTCAGTTTACTTAATTTGAAAAAATTAACCCAATTTCCACTAAAACTTATGCTTTCAGTTTTGAATTCACAATCATAACTTTAGTTTTTTTTTAAAAAAAACAATTCATCTGCCACTCGGCAAAGCACGGTCAGCTATTCCGACACTAGTGAGCATCAAAATTCCCAATCTACCATCACGCACTCCACTTGAATAGAAAAACAAACTGGAAAACCCTGAAATAAACCTTCTTTCTCTAGCCACCTCCTCTAATGGCAGACCTCAAACTCTCAGAAACTCGAGATCTAACAAGAATCGAGCGCATAGGCGCTCACTCCCACATCCGCGGTCTGGGGCTCGACTCAGCCCTCGAGCCACGCGCCGTCTCTGAGGGAATGGTGGGACAGACCGCAGCCCGCAAAGCCGCCGGCATCATCCTCCAAATGATAAAAGAAGGAAGAATCGCAGGCCGAGCCGTTCTTATCGCGGGCCAACCCGGAACCGGTAAAACTGCAATCGCCATGGGTATGGCAAAATCCCTAGGTCTTGAAACCCCATTTGCAATGATCTCCGCAAGCGAAATATTTTCTCTTGAAATGTCGAAAACCGAGGCTTTAATGCAGTCTTTTAGGAAAGCAATTGCTGTTAGAATTAAAGAAGAAACCGAGGTGATTGAAGGTGAAGTGGTAGAAATTCAAATTGACAGGCCAGCAGTGGCTGGTGCTGCTTTGAAGACGGGGAAACTGACTATGAAGACAACGGAGATGGAGGGGGTTTATGATCTGGGAGCGAAGATGATTGAGAGCTTGGGAAAGGAAAAAGTGCAAAGTGGGGATGTTATTGCTATTGATAAGCCTTCTGGGAAAGTTACCAAGCTTGGTAGGTCTTTTTCGCGGTCAAGGGATTATGATGCTATTGGACCGCAGGTTAGGTTTGTTCAGTGTCCTGGCGGGGAGTTGCAGAAGAGGAAAGAGATTGTGCATTGTGTCACGCTTCATGAAATTGATGTCATCAATAGCAGGTGCTTCCATGGAATTATATTTTCAGCGTATCCGATTGTGTTTATTTGATGGGATTGAGTTTACTAGTTATTAGGTCATGTTATCCATGCTTGCTGTGTTTTGGTTTGTTGTGATACTTGAGGAAAGATGGAGGAGCTTCTCTTTAACTTAACCCATAATTTGTAAATGTTCACAATTTTGGAGAATCTTAGAGACCCCTTAGCCTGTTGTTTAATTACATTTCTTGTCAAATTCCAACCTTTTAACATGGCTACAGCTAAAGCGTTAAATACTTGTTGGCTAACCCATTAGTATTAGCAAAAAACTGGTTACTAATTTTTGTTTAGAATCTTGGTGATTTTGGGTTGATGAAATATTGATAGAAACACTGCCTTGCACTCTGGTAAATAAAAATTTCTGGCCTCTTTTAGCTTCTAGATCTGTTATATTTTTAGCTTGTTTATTGTAAGGTGAATATTTGAGATACATGTCGCATGAAAGAAACAGATGACAAATGTTTGGAGAAACAATGCTATGCAACAAAAATGAGAATTTAGAGATTTCTGTCACAGAGTTCACACGTCCAGAAACAAGGTTACTAACATGAGATTCCTTAAAAGTGTCATTTGCAAAATAAACTAATCACCTCATGCGATATTTTATTCTTTGCAATCCTTGCAATCTTTCTTTTTTGCCATCCACCGTGAAATTTTTCTCAAAGAGGATTCCTACACTAGTATATATCCTAAGCCCTCTTTCAAAAAAAAAAAAAAAAAAACATTGATATGCACTGTTTTAGCTATTATTTGAAGCCCTTGGATGGAGATCAATCACATATTTTTGGAAACTCTCAAGGTGGTTAATAGGGGCAGAATTGTTTCTAAGGCGAAATTGTTTATGCAATAGAGTTGTTTCTGTGGCTTCCATACTTTCTTGTACTTCAGGGGCGGTTTCGTGGGTGTCTTCTGTGATGTTGTGCTCTTTCCTTCCAATTTAAGCTGAATGGAAATAAATAGGGCATGTAGCTGTAATTTAGATTCATCATTACCAGCAGATTATTTGTTCCATTTTATCATCTTTTATTGTTCTCCACTTTCAGAACGCAGGGATTTCTGGCTCTCTTCACTGGTGATACTGGTGAAATTCGTGCAGAAGTAAGGGAACAAATTGACACAAAGGTGGCAGAATGGAGAGAGGAAGGCAAAGCAGAGATTGTGCCAGGTGTTCTCTTCATTGACGAGGTGCACATGCTTGACATTGAATGCTTCTCTTTCCTGAACCGCGCTCTTGAGAATGAGATGGCTCCAATATTAGCCGTCGCCACCAACAGAGGGATTACTACCATACGAGGAACAAATTACAAATCTCCACATGGGATTCCAATAGATCTCCTTGATCGCTTACTTATCATTACTACTCAGCCTTATACAAAGGATGACATTCACAAGATTCTGGACATCAGATGCCAAGAAGAAGATGTGGAGATCGCTGAAGAGGCTAAGGCGTTGTTGACACATATTGGGGTTGAAACATCCTTGAGATATGCTATCCATCTAATTACTGCCGCTGCATTGGCATGCCAGAAACGAAAAGGAAAGGTTGTGGAGAATGAGGACATTACTCGAGTCTACAATCTGTTTCTGGATGTGAAGAGATCAACGCAATACTTGATGGAGTATCAGGAGCAGTACATGTTCAGTGAAGCATCAATAGGAGACGGTGACGAAGATGGCACCAGCGCCAAGCTTTCTTGAAATTTTGTTGTAGATGGAGATTTATGTTACTCTTGTTTCCCTGTTTATTTATAGTTATAGGCAGCACTAAACTTCCCGTTTGAATATGGTATTATGCTTTGCCTTTCACCAAGTGTTTAGATGCTCATAGCTTAAGTTTGATTGGAAAAAAAAAAAAATTTGTAAAAAAGGTAACGAATTTTTTTTAAAAAATTATTAGACGAATTATCATTTTTTATTAATGTATTTGTTTTTTTACAAAATATCTTTTTTATTAACAGCATGTTTTTGAAATAAAAACCTAAAGGCTATCAAAATTATTCATAAAAATCTCAATCAATTGAATAAAGGAGAGAAAAAGTATCTCTTTAATAAAAAAAAATTCCTTGTTTGTTTGTTTTTTGTTTTGATAAATATATGTTTTTTATGAGAATTATTATTTTTTAAACAAATACTTTGATTTGAAAAGTAATGGTTAATTAAAATATAAAAAATATCGTGATAAAATAAAAGAATATTTAATTTGAAAAAATTCTGATAAAAATAAGAGATTTTAACATTAATTAAAGATTAAATTGTAAAATTAAAAAACATACGTAAATAATGATATCAGATCATCTGTCGCGGAAGCCCTTTAATTTTTTTAACTTAAATATGACATTGATATTTTTTCTTCTTGTAGAAAAAGTTTTTGGTAGCTTCTGTAGAATGAAAAACAGAACTGGGATAGAGTCAACTAACAAAAAAAATAAACGAATGAAGTTGTGTTTGACGGGCTGGGGATTTCTAAAATAAAATAATGTTTGGGAATGTGATTGTTGTTATTTTTTAAAATATATTTTATGTTAAAATATATTAAAATAATTTTTTATTTTTTAAAAATTATTTTTAAGATCAACACATTAAAACAATTCAAAACATGAAAATAAAAATTAATTTTTAACAAAAAAAATTAAATTTTTTAGAAATATAAATTGACCTGCGTTTCCCAACATTCTCTAGATAGACCATTAAGTAAGACGCCACATTATTTATCTCTTTACATTTTATTGTTGAAATACTTGTCATTACTTGATTTTAACCTTATTTTATCAATCATTTTCAAAAAATCTAAAATATATTAAAATAATAATAAAAATCCAAACAATATATTTTTAATATATTTACGTCATTTTTACGTTTTAACATCTTTTCAAAATAATTTTAAATTTTAAATTTTTTTTCAACACGTTTAGCTATTAACACTCATTTCAAAATCATTGTTTATTTTTCTTACTGAGTTAACATTGATATTGTTTTTTTTTAAAATATCAAAATAAAAAAATAGATAAGAGGACCAAAAATACAAAGGAAAAAAAATAAGGGACTAAAGTTTTTTTTAGTTGCTTGGTAACCAAGTAATTGAGAGAAAAATATAAATATCCGGTCAAAAAATAGATAAATCTTAGTTAAATAAGATAATTATTAATTAAAAAATAATAAATATTTAAAAAATAGGTTAAATGAGGGTAAAATAGTAACTAGTCGAATAAGGCCCTAGGGTATTAAAGTGGTGAAGTATAAATACAATAAAAGAAGAAAATCAACTCATTTTCTTCTCTCTTGGAGTGGCCAAGATAAAAAAAAAAAAAAAAACAATCCCCTTCTTTGTTCCTCTTCATCAAATCCTTTTTGTAAATACTTGCCGAAATAATATTAATTGAAATTGTGAATTTGAAAATAGAGAGAGTTTCTTGCCTTCATATATCACAAAATCTTAGCAAAACAGAGAGGGGAGGGGGGGGATTATTGAGAGCTTTATGTGGGATTAATTTGGTCTTTGAGAGAAAACATATTGAAAGCAGATATTTTGACAGCCATAGCTCTACATTATATTATTGAGATTAAGTTCTAAATTTATAAACTAAAAAAATAACTAGCAAATTAAAGCATAGAGGTTATTGTCAAGAAGTTATCAGTGATATGAATAAAATAACTTAATGTTAATTCAAATAGTTATTTGTTTTATTTAACTACAAGTTAAAGCATGAAAATACCATAAAACATAGGATTAATTTTAATAAAAAATAATTATTGTTAAGAATTAATCATTTATTATTAAAATTTTATTGCTCGGTACTTGATGTCAATGAATGATTGCAATCAACTCTTAGAATTTCAACCATAACACCTTGATTGGTTGCACTACTTATCAAAGTCCAAGAACTAGGTAAAACAAACTCAAAATGCTCTTTATGATAATTGAACCTTAGCTCTTTCAGCGGAAGAAAAATAGAGCAAGAAATCTAGAAAAAAGGTATTATTTGGCGTCCAAAATATCTTCCCCTCAACCTTTTTTTTATACTAATTTTTAGAATCAAAATTAATATAAAATTAATTGTGATATATTGAAACTGTTCATTTTTCCTTTAAAAATAAACTGCTTAGAAAGTGAAAGATTATTGTTCAAATTATTCATTCAGGAGTTGGCTAAACAAAATGAATCGACAAAAACTCTAAGGAGTGTAATTCAACTGGTCAGGTTCTAAGTTTGCTCTCTAAGAGTCACCAGTTTGAGTCTCACAAATCTCAGGGCCACTAGAGACTTACATGGTCGTTAACTTCAGGGTCTGAAAAATTAGTCGAGATACACACAAATTAGCCTGAATATTCACATTAATAAAAAAAATAAACCGACAAAAACTAATTCTTTATTAACGAAACAATTATTTTACAGTAAATCAAGCCCGAGCTCCAGGATCATGGGTCAAAGCGAGGAAACGATCTTATTTGAAAGATAAGATTAGAAATATCTCATGTTAAGAAAAAAAAGATTAGAAAATGCATCGCTTTGAAACAAATTTGCTGTATAATGAGGAAAGAGGAGTGGTTGTTCTTTACCATCTTTAGCTGGCATGATCAACCTATCAGATCATCAATCGAGGTTCCTTTAATCTCTACGGATCAGATATGTTCCTTTCATGAAAAATAAAAAAATAAAAAAAATCAAAGCTGATGAAACAATAAATATTGTTTTCATGCTCGAGGAACGCAATTAATTTCGAAAGTAGAAAACTGGCTTGCATATAACAGAGCTCCTATTTGCCAGCATACGTCTCCATAATTGCTGTAAAGCTCTCCTAATCTTCCCTTTTTCACCAACCTTACAAGCAATCACACATTTCTTTTAATTGTCAGACATCAATTTCTTGCTTAATTTAGTCTAAGTAATCTATGGCGTTAACGTGGAGGTGGGGTTAACGTTGCAGGATATACATGGCGGCCATCATTACTGTCTCCTCCTCCATGCACGTATCCTTCAAATTATGATAACCTTCTTCATTAATTCCTGTTATTTTTCCGACATGGAATATGACCTTTGAACCGTGAACTATAAATGAGCGAATAAACATTAACGTTCACATGTAAGAAAAGGAAGGATGTGCACTTGAGGTGGTGGCCTAGCGATTCTGGTAGAAAATTTTTTATTTTTTAATACATGTTCAATTTTTTTTGTGCACGTCTGTCATCCTCATGATATTTTACCTGTTTATTAAGCTTGCAGGATATTCAGTGGATCCAAAATTTAACTGTGATGCGTGTAAGCAGGCCAAACATCCCTGATTATAAAAAGAAAAGGAAAGATATTCTCTTAGTAAAGTGTATCTTAACAAGAAAAGCAACCATATATTTAGCGAGAAAAATGAAATCTTAAATCATCACGTTTCAACAGGATACATGCACAGAAGAAACCTTGTTAATTACTATTAAATGGCTGATTATAAAAACTTGCTCATCAATAATTGTTTGCCCGTTCATCACTCTATTCATTTTATTAATTTGTTGATTAATTATGTTAAATAAATATATCAAGTGCTTGGGGCATATATTCCTTCTACTCAACAACTTCAATCATTTTCAAACATCTCATAGTCTTCAACTCCTACTGTATGATTTGACTTTTCTGCGTTGTCCCCTTTTCTTCTTAAGAACACACTGCCGCCCGCCTCTTTTTTTGAAGTGTAATTATAGAATGGTGTCATTATTCATGACATGTAGAGTAATCAAGGGTGAGTTATTTTGACTTCTCATAAAAAAAAATTAATCATATTTTATTGATTGCATTGTTGTTTGTTGTGATCACATCAATATCATCATAGATGAATGCCATTTCATCAAAAAAATAAAATAAAAAAAGAGTTGGTTTATTATCTTAGCTATTTATTTTCTTGTATTTTTTTATAATTATTCTGATTAAATTCAATTTAAATCAATAAATTATTTAAAAAACTTAAAATTTAAAATTTGACTTGAGTTAAATTTTACCTTCAAAAAAGATAAGAATTGATATTATTATCATAGCTATTTTGTTGTATTTTTTATAATTATTCTAATTAAACTCGGATCGATAAATTACGTAAAAGAATTTGAAATTTAAAGTTTAAATTAATTTAGTTTATAGTTAAATAGAATTATACATTTACTCATTAAAACTTAATTAACTCAACAATATTTTAATAACTAGCTACTCATTGAGTCAGTATAAGTGATTTTTAAAAAAATTAAAGAAAATAATATTATTTTAATCAAATTTAAACCCTTTCAAAATCAGTTATCCTATCAAATCTAACAAGGATAGCATTAGCAGTGTACCTTTGATGACGTATTTTCTACAGTGCTGGTCTATGGTCAAGAAAGGCGTGCGTGCGTTATACGCACCGTACTAGCTGGTTGTTTGGTTGCGAGGAAAAGAAAGAAGAAGAAAAGAAACGAATAAATTTTCCACCGGAGCATCCTCTGCTTAAAAAACAGCATAGTGCAGGTGGGATTATGGATTGTCTGGGCCCCATACAAATTTCTATAATTAAAATACTCCTCTACTATTATTACTTATGACTACTAATTGTATTGTTTTTTTTAGAGCATGTTTGTTGTAATGATTATTGTTTTTAAAAGTTTTTCTTTTAAAATATTAAAATAATATATTTTTTTATTATTTTTAACACCAACACATTAAAACAATTTAAATACATATAAAAATCACTTTATGTTTATTTTTTCAAATCTTATTATATTTCTTCAAATGAGATTATTTTAATTCTATATTATGCATTTTGTTTCTTTTAATTTTATAAATATCAAAATATTAAATCCCATTTATTGAGATTTTGACGGAGTTCTAGATTAGACTATTCATAATTAAATCACATATTTATTGTAAATATTTTGTTTGCAAACATAAAAATATTAAAAACAATCTGTTTAATCGCTTTATTTGATATTTTTTTTTTTGCGTCATAGCACTCCTTTTTTTGCAATGAAATTGGTTATCTTTTGAAAGGACGGCTCGACTTTTCATCCTTTTCCAAGCTCCGTTTGAACAATATGCCTTTGCTTTTAGGTACCTCTTCTCTCACCGATTGATTGTGCAATCTGAACTTTGCAGAACCCAAAAACATATTGTATATTTGGTATTGTAATTGTGATTTTTTTTAAATAAATTTTTATATTGAAATATATGTTAATTATTTTTTTTATTTTTTAAAAATTATTTTTAATATTAACATATCAAAACGATCCAAAACATATTAAATTTTAGTAAAAAAAATTTTAATTTTTTATAAATACAGACTACACCTTGATTTAAATCCAATCCTGACATATATCTTCTATGCTAAGTAAGTAATACAAGCAACAGAGCATATTTTTTATTTTTTTATGCTACAAATAAAAGTTGAGTGAGTTAATATTTTTGAATCAAAAAAAAATATTAAAAATAAAAAAAAATTATTTTGAAAAGAAAACAATCAACAAGAGTATTACAGGTTTTTTCAAAAATGAAGGACTAAATTATAATTGTATTGCAAATACAGGGAGCAAATAATATTTTACTAACTAGAATCAACCAACTCAGCTTTCCCTCAACTTGTTAGACACAAGTTAATCTAATTTGAACGAACAATTAAGCACCTGCTGTTACGTAAAATCATAATAATCACCATCTCTCTCTCTCCCCCCCCTTTTCTAAATGCGCAGAAGCAAGAACCATCACAACCAGGAACAGGGCCTCTTCGATCTCTTTCTTTAACACTCTCCAAGAAACAAGAGAACCCACCAAAAATGCGGGGTTTATGGCCCCCTTTCCTCGTCATTATAATAGTATCATTCATGTTTGTGTCGGCGGTTTACTGTGCTAGTCTTCTCCATCTGGAGAGGGCTTTTCCTTTAAACAACCACGGTCTTGAACTCCATCAACTCAGAGCTCGAGACCGACTCAGACACGCCCGTCTTTTACAAGGCTTTGTTGGCGGCGTTGTCGACTTCTCTGTTCAAGGTTCCTCCGATCCTTACCTCGTCGGGTAATTTTTTCGCCACCCCTCTTTCCTAGTTCTAAGGTTCCTTTCTATGATTGAATTGCATTCTTGGAGGTAAAAACTCTCATTTCAGTACTATTTAATGAACTCACAGTGATGAGTTTTGTTTAGAGTGGTAAATTTGTATTTATGCATTTCTCGCTCACAGGCACACACTTAAAATGAGATTGTGGTGGATATTGCTTGTGATTCTTTCTAAAAGTGGAAGAAAAGGAAACGAAATGGGATTTCTGTGCATGTTGGTTTAATTATATTTAGTAAAGATTGATTCTTTGCTTTTGTTTGTATACGAAAAGATTGATTTTTGTTGTTATTTATATTGTGTGCTTAAATTATTATACTATTGGCTAATTTTGCTGTTCTTTCCTTTTGGGTTTCCATTGCAATCAGGGTCACGGGAACTTCAGAGACCTTGTAATATATCCGTCTTGGTTCTCTTCATTTTTGTGTGCTGTTCCACATTCTCTTTAGGATAGAATTTGATAACTAGTAATTTTTTAGTACTTGATGATTATAAGCCTTGATATTCTTTGATTCTTGTCTTTTTTCTTTTGCTTAGACTTTATTTTACAAAAGTGAAATTGGGCTCTCCTCCTAGAGAATTCAATGTGCAGATTGATACTGGAAGTGATGTCTTGTGGGTCTGCTGCAATTCCTGCAACAACTGCCCGCGTACTAGTGGCCTTGGAGTAAACTCTCTTTCCTTGCCTTGTCATTAGTCTTTCTATACATTTGCAGAATTGGAAAACTTAAAACGAAGGTTCAACTTCCTGTGGTATGATGTTTGTGTTTTGCAGATTCAGCTCACTTTCTTTGATTCCAGCAGCTCATCAACTGCTGGGCAGGTCCGCTGTTCAGACCCGATCTGCACTTCAGCAGTTCAAACCACAGCAACCCAATGCTCTTCTCAGACTGATCAGTGCAGTTATACATTCCAATACGGAGATGGAAGTGGGACATCAGGCTATTATGTCTCCGATACACTTTATTTTGATGCTATTTTGGGGCAGTCACTGATCGATAACTCCTCAGCTCTCATTGTCTTTGGGTAGGTTTTCTAATGCTGTTGAACAAGAATGGGGCGTGTTCAGTTTTTTGATTGACAATGATTATTTGTTTAGAGAGAAGGGATAGGTGGAAGACTAAAAAATGAAGCTTAATATTTCCATTTATTGTTCCTGTCAAATTTATAATATGCAGTCAGTGGATCCACATAAGAGTATGGTAGTTTGCTGCAACGATGACTACATGATCATAACCAGATCACCCTAACGGCATGACCTTCTTATGGTAACCATTCCAATGCTTAAAGCAAGGGGCATGTTCTCCCAAAACACTCAACTAATACTGTAAAATAGTTTTGTTGTTGCTGAACTGTTTAAATGAGTTATCACCATTTGATTATGCTGTAGTTAACCAACAAACTTAATTGATACCAAGGAATAAAAGACTGCAAGTCCCCCTTCTGACAAAATATGAATTGTGTGCATCCTTTACTCTTCATCTATCTCTTACTCTCCTATTTGAATTAGTTTCTTTTGTTCCAGGATTGATCTTTGTTTTTGTATGCTACTTATTTCTCTAGATGGTGGTGTTCAAAACAGGTGCAGTGCCTACCAGTCCGGGGACCTGACTAAGACTGATAAAGCAGTTGATGGGATTTTTGGATTTGGCCAGGGAGAACTCTCTGTTATATCACAATTATCGACCCGAGGGATAACACCCAGAGTATTCTCGCATTGCTTGAAAGGAGATGGCAGTGGAGGTGGTATACTGGTTCTTGGTGAGATTCTGGAGCCAGGCATCGTTTATAGTCCACTTGTCCCGTCACAGTATGTCATTTTTCCTTGGATCTTTCCTAAACAACCCAACTTCTTTAGCCTGTCATCCTTGCTTTGTATAAACTGCAACAACTGAAATCTTATTGCCTGAGAAATGTCAAGGCAATGGGCCAGACTTATATATTGCACACATATCCTTAAGAAAAAAGAAAATTTGTTTACTCGCATCTTATTGGTCAGTGATAAGACATTTTCTTCTTCAGCAGTCACTTGTACATTTCTTTTACTTTTGGTTAGGATACAGTGTATCACTGGTGTTTAGGAGTAGACAAGCACTTCACAGGCATATTCTGTTTGTTGCATATTTTGGAGAGTGGTACCAAGCCAGATTTGCTTTTACGATTTCTCATGTTGGTAGGAATCTTTCTTGGTATTTAAAGCGGTTACAGAAATTGGATATTCTCAATACAAACAAGTCCTGTGGAAGATTTCTAAGCAGATCTGGAGAAGATTTGGATTTTGAATATTGTAAATAATGGAAACCAATTCCATTACATTACTTATCTTTTCCTATTTTATGAAACTTTAACTGCTGAAGAACCTTTCAAACACTTGCAAGTTATTACATCTTATCGCCAAATCTGCTTACCATCATGAACCCTCCTCTTGTGAAATGTTGTTGCTCTGTTGCACAACCATTTGTTTTTTTATTTATTTTTAGCATTCACCATGCAGGCCTGTTGCTACCTGACATATCCTTTGTTTGATTTTGAGCAACACTAATTTTCTGTGAGTTTGCTTTTCAAAAATTGCAGGCCTCATTATAATTTAAATCTACAAAGCATTGCTGTTAATGGGCAATTGTTACCAATTGATCCGGCAGCATTTGCAACATCGAATAGCCAAGGAACAATTGTTGACTCTGGAACAACTTTGGCGTACCTAGTGGCGGAAGCTTATGATCCTTTTGTTAGTGCTGTGAGTAATTTTCCACTTGCTATGCATGTTTCTTTTGAAGCAAAAGTTCCTGTTATAATAAATGATATTTGCAGCTGAGAGAAATGAGCTTTGATTTATTGTTTCTTAACAATCTTGAGCAAATCTGCCTCTGATCATTTCGTATTTTTCATTTAAAATGAATTGGTTAACTAGGAATCCTTACATATAATTGACATATAGATAGCTACTTTATATAGAAGACCCTTGTTGCATAAGTTCATCATGAGACGTTTTATGAGAAGGCTTTGGGTGTGTCAGCCAAACATGTCTCTAAAGTAACTATATCTTCTATGTCATTCATTTTTCCGGGTCCCTTATCTTACAAATACAGAGTGGACAAAATCATCTAGTGTAAACTGCTTTTTTTTTACCCACATGCAATCTCTCGTAACTAGTAAGCTTTTTCTAAAAGAATTATTTTGAGTTCTCCCAATTATGGGATTTTCAAGAGCTGGTTTCGAGCTGTTTAATAGTGATATTGTAAATGGAAGTGAAGTTATTGAATTGGAATGTAGCAAAGTGTTGAATTATAATGATTAAAATATCAAATTGACCTTCAGCATGCTTAAGTTTATTCATTTGATGAATGTCCAGGTGAATGCCATTGTCTCGCCATCTGTTACTCCTATGACATCTAAAGGAAACCAGTGTTATCTTGTCTCCACCAGGTTCTTTCTTCTATTTATTTTCCAATGATGTTTTTGCAGTTATGTTACACCACATAAAGGTTTTCTTTCCAGATTTTTTCCCCTTTCTTCTTCCACAAGAACTTAATTGGAATTTTTGTTTTTCTACTATGCAGTGTATCTCAGATGTTCCCCCTGGCCAGTTTTAACTTTGCTGGGGGTGCATCCATGGTGTTAAAACCAGAAGACTATCTTATACCTTTTGGTTCCAGTGTAAGTTGCTGCTCTTCAGTTTGGCTAAGTTATTCATTTTCCCATCAGTATTGAACTGGACATGTTTCTTCAGAATATGCCATTGTCACTGAATGAGTTGTAACAGGCACCGCCTCTCTCTCTTTTTTCTGTAGGAGGGTGGTTCTGCGATGTGGTGCATTGGTTTTCAGAAAGTTCAAGGAGTAACTATCCTAGGAGGTTAGACCATGGACTTCAGCTTCTTTAATAGAACACCCACAACATAACAGGGGCCAACATAAGATTTTATTGCATGGCATATTGTCTCAAGTGCAGTATTGGTGACATTTCTTACTTTTGCTTTTGGTGGTTCATTGCATCATTATTTTTTCTTAATGCATTTTACGTTGACATAGACTGGCTGACCACTTACTGGGTTGGGGTTGGGCCAAATTGGGCACTTTCTAATGAAATTATAGTTCTATAACAAGCCCCATCAACTTACAAATCTCGTGTCTCAATGCCTTTATCCATGTCTCTTACCTTTCAAAACGTGTGAGTTTAATTATCTTGTTGATTGCTTTGGCATGCAGATCTTGTTCTGAAAGATAAGATTTTTGTATATGATTTAGTAAGACAGCGGATTGGTTGGGCTAACTATGACTGTAAGTTCAATAAACTATGACTGTTCAGTGAACAACTATTATAACCCTCCCCCCACCTCTGATGCTTTTCAATTCTCTCTGCCAGGCTCCTTATCTGTAAATGTTTCGGTTACTTCTAGCAAGGACTTCATCAATGCAGGACAGCTGAGTGTGAGCAGCTCGTCAAGGGACATCATGCTCTTTGAGCTGCTACCTCTGACCGTTATGGTTTTCTTAATGCACATATTATTGTTGGAGTTCCAATTTTTGTAATCTAAGCCTCAAATTAAGTTTCATTCTTTGTTCAGTCTTCATTGTGCGTTGGCTTGGCTGGTTTTTATTTATGATGACCGGCAAGGCAGCATTGTGATGTTTATTTGGACTGCAGAGGGTAGCGGTCCCTTACCTTGTTACATAATTCTTCTCGAGTTCTGGTGATTGGAGCATCTTCTATACTTCTGGCGGGGAACTCTTTTTCTTGTAAAGAATCCTCCATATTAAGCAGTGCAAGAATTGTAAACTATCTCCACATTGGAAGTGTTGTATCAGTGTAATTGTTACCATTGGAACTAGAATATACAACCTTTTTTTTCCTTTTTCCCAAATTAACTGTAGTTGCCGTTTTTGAGATGTTGAAATTTTCATTTTCTTTAATAGCAATTGCTAGTAGTAGTAATGCTCGCATTTGTGAATTTTTTCCCCTCCGTGCACGGAGTTTCCTCCCAATGCCTGTGTTCCATACAGTCCATTCACATTCGTCATCATTCAGATCAAATATTCCCACACTTCAATCAATACCCAAACAATAGTCATGATCCCCCTTGTATAAAACAGGACTAGAAAAAGACATTTCGAAACGTGACTCAGACTCACCCTCAACTTCTCAAATTTTCTCCACGTTTATATCAAAAGATGACATTGCAACAACTATCAATTTGAGGTGGGGTTCCCATTGTCTAAAACATTATAATAAAAATTAAATCTGGTCCCCAATTTTTTAAAAAAACTCAATTTGATCCCAAAGTTTACAATTTTCACATTTTATAAACTAAAATAGATGGACATTTCATTGTACTGCGCACATTGTTTATCGAGACACGAAACATTATGAATTGCATTATTTAAAAGTTCATTTTAATAGCTAAAGTATTCACAAAAGTTCAATTTAATTCTTAAAGTTTTTTTTATCCTTATAATTTTAGTTGTTTACCTTTTAATACAAAAACTTTATTTTCTTCACTTTTCAGTTTTTAGATGTTGAGAGAGGAGAAAGAAGTAGCTAAAAAAACAGAGAGGAGAGAAAGATTCTGATTGGTCACAAAAAATTACTAATTTTGGTGTTAATGGTTTTATCTTGGAGAAAAAATTCAATAAAAATAGTTTTACTTCTTAACGATGTTAAAAAAAAATTAGGTTAATAAAGTATACATGCACACTAATTAGAAGGTGTTTTCTTATTGAAAATTGAGTTAGTGAGATTAGTTTAATAGTGGTTGTGGGTTGATAAAGTGCATTCAAACATCTTTTAATTCAAGTATTAAAAGCAAAATAAAAGGTATGGGTGTCAGTCAAAGTTAAAAAATCTATAAATATAATATTGTACTTTATCTTTGTTTTTAAGAAGTTTTATAAATAGATAAATAAATAAATTCATCTTTTGGGATATGGTGGTACTTGAGCTGAATTAAGCTGAGTTGCATGATGTTAAAAAATGCTTTGACTAGATAAATTTATGGTTGAGTTTCCTCCTAGTTCTAAAAATTCATTTAAATACAAAAACAAATAAATCATAAATATTTTTAATTAATAATCAATTCTTTTCATTCAATATATCATTTTATGTGTATTTTATAATTAATTTACATACATGATATAATTAAATATTTTTCAAATATCCTTTGCAAATATATTTTATGTTAATGAACATTTCATTACATTACTCAAACTTTTCATAAAAAATGAGCTTTAAAATCCAACTTAAACAAATATTTTATTGGCACAAACTTGAGTCGAAGTCAAATAGTTTGACTGGTTTTAAATATTTATTACCTTATTTTTCTTATTATAATTTTCTATCCCTAAAATTTCACACATTTTATTTTAATACATGTACAGTTCAAGTGAAATGACATGATCCTCTTGTCTAAAATGTTAAACCTAAACTTATTCAAAGTCCACAAACTTAGAAAAACAAACTAAGAAATATCTCAATGAAAAAAGTTAAACCTAAACTTTAGAATGGTTGAAGAAACATGGAATATAAAATACTAGAAAAATAGAGGAAAAGAAGGCAAAAAAGAAAAAAATTGTTTGGTATACAAAACAACTCCTCTTCAACCTCTTTTTATATTGATTTTTAGAACAAAAAATAATACAAAAATAATTTTATAATTAATCACTACCATTTTTTTCTTAATTATCTACCATGAGAAAAATAAAATCTAACAAGTTTTTGTCTTAAAAACAAGTTGTTTTCTATTTAAAAATAAAATTGTTCGTATATAAGAAAGTCACTGTTAAGACTTTTTAATTATGAGTTGATAAATAAAATTTCTTTATAGATCTAAAATGCAAAATATAAAGTTTAGTTTAACTAGATGGATTTACATAAAATTTTAATTGCAATTATTTAGGTTAAAATTAATTAATTAATTGCAATAGATAGTTTAATATGATCATTAACAACTTGATAACATATAAATAGCCTTAAGGTTTTAAACTTACATATAAAAAAACAATGTAAAATTAATTACAGTAATTACTATAATTAATTTATGTTGTTTTTCCTTAATTATCTTGCATAAAAAATAATTAAAACTTGCAATTTCTTTGCCTTTAAAACTAGATTTTTTTCTTTTTAAAAATAAATGATCCAGATAGAGAAATGTTACTATTCAAGATGTTCAATCATAAGATAAAACATAATAATTCTTTATAGGTCTAAAAATCATTTTACTGTAAATCCAAACCCAAATTTAACTCAACCCAACCTAAGCTTAGGTCCATGCCATGTCAAGCACTCACGTGTAGTTTATGCCAAAAACATATTCAATATAAGGTATTTTTTTTTAAAAAGCTTTGGTGTTACACGAGCTTAATTTCAACTCTTTAACTTCTTATTATTTAAGCTCTCTAAAATCTTTAGTAATTAATTGAAATATAATAATAATATTGTAAATAAGTTGATATTTTTTTATTAATTTTTTTTACATAAGTTAATGAAGATATAAAGTATCAACTCATAAACTCCTAAAAGTAAACTGTATTTTTTTAAAAAATAAAGATAAAGATAAAAAGTAGGTAAACTACAAGAGTTTATTTTAATTATCACTATTTTTTTTTTATTTTTAGAGTTCTTAACCTAATAAAAATCATAAGCAATTAGTATTAAAACAATCTAAATGATTTGAAATAAAGATAAAAAAAGGTTTCCTTTCAGTTAAAACTCCATTATCCAATTAATAATATCTCAAATATAATTTTATTTATTTAATCGTAATTAATTTTTTAAAATGTAAGAATTGTTTTTGAAAAAACAATCATAAAGAGCTCTAATATCACAATCTTATTTGAAAACAAATTCAAAACTAAATAATATTTAATATTATAATTGAATTTTTTTATCTTTAAAATCGAGCTAACAGAAAAGTTTCTCTTTTTTTTCTGTTTTTTAATAATTTTTTTCTCATATCTTAAACTTAAAAAGTAAAACATGAATAAGATAAAATTTTGGATAAAAAAACTAAAATCTTAAAAACTAAAAGGATTATAAAGAAATTTAAAGGAAAATAGGTGGATAAAAGTGAAAACTGTTCACTTGGTTTCTTTCTCTGTGTTTGATGCTTTCATCCACTGTTTTATAATTGTATTTTCCTATAACAAAGTGTAAAATACTTGTCATAAAAATTGCCATAAAAAAAGATGCAATAAAAAAAATTAAGATTTGACACTGCTCAAACACGCAAATTATAAAAAAAAACCAATAAGTACCGCAACCAAGACGGTCATGAACACAATTTAAAACGACATCGAATTCGTAAATCCCCAACACAAAAAGCTCAAATCAACACGCCCTCCCTCCTATCGTCGCACCATGGACAGCAAGAGGAGGAAAACGTTGTCGTCGTCTCGAAGAAGTAGAAAATCCTACGACTCTGAGTCCGGCTCGGAGTCCTTCTCTGACGACTCACGCGACTCATCACGGAGGAGGAGCTCCGGCAAGCGTCGGGAACGTAGTCGTAGCCGCAGTCAAGGAAGAACTAATCGCCGGCACCGGACTTCGGATGATTCCAGCGACAGTGGTCGCGACCGGAAGAGGAAGAATAGCTCTTCGCGGAAGATTACTGAAGAAGAAATTGCAGAATATCTGGCCAAAAAAGCTCAGAGAAAGGTATTTATCTTGTTTCCTTGATTTCTAGGTTTTTTTTTTTTTAGTTTTGATATTTAAGTCGTGCCTTTTCATAATTAATATATTATTTTATTTAGGCTATGAAAGCAGCAAAGAAATTGAAGGCGCAGTCCGTGTCTGGTTATTCTAATGATTCTAATCCGTTTGGTGATTCTAATCTCAACGAAAAGTAAGGTTTTTTTTTTTAGCTTCCAACTGTATTGGTTTGTTATGATTTACTTGTTTGGGAAATCTGTATTCTTTTTTTTTTGGAAAATGCACGAGTTAGGGTATGATTAGTTTTGATAGCTTTTGATTTTATAGGCAATTCAATTACAACAGTGAAATTGACAGAGGTTAATTTAAAATAACTAATTGTTTAAACTAAAGAGCACATTTCCTTGTAATTTTGGCTGCTGTTGTAATTCTGATTCATGATCATGTATCTGCGATGCTGGAAATTGATTTATATCCGTAACCTTTTGTACACGAAATGACTCCTTTAAGCATATGAAGGCTTAAGTGGCAGGGGGTGGAATGCTATTTTTCTCTCTGTACTGGTCTAGTTGATATGAGAGTGTTTGAAAGTAGATGTGCTGGATTGAGAAATGTATGATGAGATACTTGGTGGGTGTTTGAGTCAATTTGCAGAAATAAAGAAGCACAAAGGAGAGAACTAGACACCCTTAGATTTACAGGATGTGTATCACTCGCCACAGTTTGCTGCTAGAGGGCTGTGATACTGTCATCTCACTTTGGGGATTTTAACCTAGTAAAATAATGAACTTCAGTTAATTTTCAAGGGTTCCAAGCGGTTTGTTTTGATTACCTTCATATTTCTCCAATGCTTTGTAATAACCAATAAAATGCTTCGTCGAATGAATCTAATCACACCAGCTATTGCATCTTGTCTTAAATAGACATAGGCTTTCTATTTATTACTTGGGAAAAATCACAATTCTCCTTTATGCATGTTTGCCGCCCTGACTTATGAGCCAAAACAACTTATGGAGTTAACTCAGTTGCAGAATAGAGGCTTAAATCATACCAGTTTGATTTTTATGTAATCGGGTTATGGTGGATGAGTTGCAGATTTGTGTGGCGGAAGAAAATCGAACGCGATGTTTCCCAAGGTGTGCCACTTGACATGTTTTCAGTTAAAGCTGAGAAAAAGAAACAGAGAGAAAGGATGGTATGCATTTATAGGTTATTTTACTTGTCAATTTGATTTTTTCCAAATTGATTTCTTCTCTTTTTGCTCTGCACTTTGAAGTTTCTTGGCTTTTATTCTTGTAAGGGTAGCAGTACCATCCTGTTGTTTCTTAAACAAATTTGATAAATGTGTTCTAGTATGGGTTTTAATGTTAGTAGTTGGGATTATCTAAATTCTACCACTTATATGGTAGAGATCAGAAGAAACTGGATCCGGTGACCTTATTATGCTCATACAGTTAAAACACCATAAGGAAAAACTAAATGGTAGTCGCTGATGCATGTGGGTCTTTAAGTTTTTTACCACAAGAGGGGGGTCTGAACATTTTTAGCATTATTTGAAGAAGTGAAATACCTAGATAAGAGGAGATGATAGCAGAATGAATAAGGAGTTGGGGAATGGAGGTATGAAGTCTATATCCCAATAGACTGCTGATAAGTGAACCTCATAGCTTTATTGTATATTGGCCCAGTTGGAGCTTAGGTTACTAACCTTTTGTCCTTGCTGCTATGTCATGAAAAATAACTCTTCCTTGAAGCTTTGTTGAAGATGTTTGTCAGAGTTCACACATCATGTGGCACACTTTTATTTAAGCCAGTGTGCCTTTTTTTTTTTGGAACAAGAACTGAAGACTTTATTTGAAAAGAATAAAATCCAGAATGGTAGCAGTGAAGATGAAAGTTTCCTACAGTGAAGTATAACCAACAATGAAGAAAAATAATGACAAAACAGGTTTCCAATGCTGATGATAAGTATCTGTTAAAGAATCCCCTGTAAATGCCCTTTAAGCAGTATGCCATAAAGATGTCAAAACTGTTATCCTAATCCCCCTACAGTTACTTGGAAGGGGAATGATCTCTGAAAATTTTCAGTCATTCAATCAACAACCTTGTATGGAGAAATCCACTATTCACAACACATATAGAAAACCTTTTTCTTGATCTCCTAATTTCATGATAATGCAACAAAGGTAGGTGTGTGTCTTTCCACATTTCTATGCATGAAAGTTGGGGGAGATGGTCTTATAAGGCCTCTTAACGTACAAATCCATAGTGTTAACCTTCCTGAGTACTGTTACCTGAATAAAACTTTTGCCTTGGATAGCACCTAGGCTTATGCAGATATAGTTGGTTAAGCGGGGTTTGAGTGGAGTGAGGGGTCTGAGTTAGATGGGAATGGAAATATACACAAGGAAAGGCCTTGACCCTTCTAGAATCCTCACCTTATGTCCGATTTTGGAGAGAAACTTCAGGACTTAAGATTAGAAGAATTTGTGGGTCATGCAAGCGTCTTAGGATAAGCCAAGCAGATGCTTCCAGAAATCTATGTATTAAAACCTATTGTTGAAAAAAAAAGAAGCTATTGTTTCCATGAACATTATGATATTTACTTTCCAGACAGGCCATTGATTAGGAATACAAATGTGTTTCCATTGAACACAATCCATCAACAGAATCAGGAGAAACCTGTTAATTTGACAAATTGTGAATGATTTCTTTTGGTGGTTTAAGTGATGAAAATCCAATCAAATTACAATTTAATGTAATGTAACATGCAATTTTCACTGTTAGGTGAGGTTTCCATCTACCTGTTGATACCCTGTTATCGAATAAATGTTTTGTGTGACAACTTAATTGATCTTTCTAGAGGAAGTTTAACATAGTGCTTAGCAGAGCAATCAGTTGTTTTGGCAATTTCAAACTTTATGATGGCTGCTTTGGCCTGGAGTGTATTTTGGCTCTGCATCTTATGCCTCTCCAGTGAATGCCAGGATTTTAAATCATCTTTTAGTTAGTTGTTTTAAAGAAGCACCTATATTTTTGTTTTCTTTTACAATATAAATTTTAGTTTCTTTTCTTTTTCAAGAAAGCAGAGGTAACTCTTTTGCTAGTTTAACTGATGGAATAGTTGAAGTCACTGTTGATGTGATCAATCATTTGATATCAACCTATATTTATTCACTTGTATGTTGCAGGCGGAGATTGAAAAGGTGAAAAAGAGAAGAGAGGAAAGGGCACTTGAAAAAGCACAGCATGAGGAAGAAATGGTAAAAGCTTGATTTCATGATAAAGATGCAAATTATTCTTAAAATCTGTGCCAGAAAGAGCAATAGATTGTTAACTTAATGTCAGCAAAGATGAAATTTGACTATTTTCTGATTTCTTTATTTGGTAAAATTTAGATGTAGCTTGGTTTGTAACTACATATCACTTTCTGCAGGCAATCTTAGCCAGAGAACGTGCCAGGGCTGAATTCCAAGACTGGGAGAAAAAAGAAGAGGAGGTAAATTGTTAAGAGCATTTCATTTTTCGGTGCTCTTTTTATTTTCATTAGTGCTTCATATTTTCTATTTGGGGAGTTAATTGATGTGATACATCTTCAATGTGCAGTTTCATTTTGACCAAAGCAAAGTCAGGTCAGAGATTAGATTGCGTGAAGGGAGAGTGAAACCTATTGATGTCCTTTCCAAACACCTCAATGTCTCAGATGATTTGGATATAGAAATAGATGAACCATATATGGTTTTCAAGGTAAACGTTTAATATGTGGTTACTTTTCTTTTCTGCCTTGGTGCCATTTTTATTTTCTTTCATTAGTATCGAACATCATAGGTGCAACAGTTTCGGTTTAAAATGATAGCTTGTGTTCTTCAGTGTTTTTCAATCAGAGAATATTTTAGATAAGAGAAATGAATGAATGTTATTATATCTGACTACAGTTTTTATTTTTTTATGAGTTTTTATGTGATTAATTCACCCTAGATACTCAAATGTGTGACATCTTGATGTAAACATTTCCACTGCATTTGTCTGTTCCACTTGTAAATCCCTCTATATTCTGTGATTTGCAGTGAACAAGTGTTGAATATTTTCTTTTGAGTGTTCACACTGTCATTTGCCTATACAATGCAGGGGTTGACTGTCAAAGAGATGGAAGAGCTTCACGATGACATCAAAATGCATTTGGATATGGATAGAAAAACTCAGACACATATTGATTATTGGGAGGTACTGTTTTTTTCCTTTCTATATTGCTGCTGTGGTTGTGAAAGAGAACCATATTTGTGGTAGATGCCTTTCCAGCAGTTGCTAAAACACCTTCATGAATTTTCCACTTTGCATACCTATGATGGCTCTATAATAGAATAGGAAATTTAGCTGTTGATGGATGGAAGCAGTCAAACAGGCTTCATGTTGCTGCCCCTTTGGGATCACTCTCTCTCTCTCTCTCATTATTGGTTTGTACAAATTCATGCATAGAAGCTTGGTGTGCTTATTATTGCTTGTACTGATTTCTCATGGTCATTGATCATGAAGAGATATTATTTGAATATTTAGTTTCAGAAAAGGATGGAAACCTAGAAGACACTCTTTTGATATCTACAATTTAACAGGCTCTTTTGGTGGTTTGTAATTGGGAGCTGGCTGAAGCTCGGAAAAAGGATGCACTGGATCGGGCTAGGGTCCGTGGGGAGCAACCACCTTCCGAGTTTCTTGCAGAAGAAAGAGGTCTGCATTCCAGTATTGAAGCAGATGTCAGGAATCTCTTGGAAGGGAAGACTTCAAATGAGCTTGAAGCATTAAGGTCCCAAATTGAGTCACAAATGAGCTCAGGCACAGCAAAAGTGGTTGAATATTGGGAGGCTGTTCTTAAACGACTTCAGATATACAAGGCAAAGGTATTTATCTCCCAAAGCTCTTTAATTTCTTATAAGTTATTTGCAACACAGGCATTGGGTCACACCAGTGAATTGCTGTGGTCACAGGCTTGTTTGAAGGAAATTCATGCTAAGATGTTACGCAAGCATTTGCAACGCCTTGAGCCTCCGTTGAAGGGTGATGATATGTTAGAAAATGATATCAGTTTAAGGTTTAGTGAGGAGGATATCGAGGATGATGATACCCAAGGTTTCTGCCCTTTACCATTTCTGATAGAGTAGTGATCTCTTTTTTCTTCTTTTCTTTTTTTTAATCATTGGATGAAATTCACTAATATTTCTTTTTTGTTAGCAGAAGCTGAAACTTTCTCTCCAGAACTTGTAGTGGAGGAGGAGGCTCACGAGGCAGAGGAGGCTGGATCATTTTCACCCGAATTATTGCATGGTGATGAAAATGAAGAAGCAATTGATCCTGAAGAGGATAGGGCTATACTGGTAATTTTTATAACAGATTTATATGCTTATTAATGAGAATGCCAATTATAAACTTGTTTCTTGGTTTAACTGTGAGGTTTTATATTTTTACAAATTAACAGGAAAGGAAACGAATGGCTGTTGTAGAGGAACAACAAAGACGAATTCAAGAAGCCATGGCATCAAAGCCCCCTCCTTCAGAAGATAACTTGGAGCTGAAGGCCATGAAAGCTATGGGAGCCATGGAGGAAGGTGATGCAGTATTTGGCTCTGGTGCTGAAGTGAATCTAGATTCACAGGTGTGTTACTTTGGCTATTTCAGCTCCCTTTAGATCGAGGAAACAAAAAAGAATGGCAACTTGCCTTGCTAACTCCTTTTCAAAGTCATTTTAAGCTTTTTCTAAGAAATTGATGTGGATACCAGGTATATTGGTGGCATGACAAGTACCGACCAAGAAAGCCCAAGTATTTCAATCGTGTTCACACCGGATATGAGTGGAACAAATACAACCAGACTCACTATGATCATGACAACCCTCCTCCTAAGATTGTGCAAGGATACAAATTCAATATCTTTTACCCAGACCTTGTAGACAAGATAAAGGCTCCAACTTTTACCATCGAGAAGGACGGGGACAATGGTGAGACTTGCATTATCAGGTTCCATGCAGGGCCACCTTATGAAGATATAGTAAGTTGTCTTTATCCGACCGAAAGTTTCCCCTTGATATTGATGTGGATATGTAGCTCACCAGCCATTTGATTGTATGACAGGCATTCAAGATCGTAAATAAAGAATGGGAATATTCTCATAAGAAGGGGTTCAAGTGCACATTCGAACGTGGAATTTTGCATGTTTACTTCAACTTCAAACGCTACCGCTACCGTCGATGATATGTTGCTAATTTTGCAATTTGGTCGCTTGCTTCAACTTCAGAAGCCACCGCTACCATCGATGATACCTATTTGAAAGAGCTGGTTGTAGTTTTTAATCTTCTTTATTTTTGTATAGTTAATTCAAATGAAATAGCTAAATTTTATATTTTGGTTATCTTCATCGAGGACAAGATCCAGCTTCCTTCCATGCCATGCCTTTCAAAAACTTGTCATTCTCTGCTCTCCCAACTTTCGCTCGGTGTTTGATCAAGGGGCTGCTCATCATAATCATGACTGCCAAGGTGGAGATCAAGATGGACAATTCATGAATTTGCTAGGGAGACTTGATTCACGGTAATTGATTGTTGTCCTGTAATTTTGACTCTTTCGTTGTTAGCATTGATATTTTAATCTTAACCTTGGCTCGCAACCAGCTCCAATGTTTTTTATTTTCTTCTTTTCAAGTTAGTTACTTTTAAAGAAACTTAGCCTTAGTACTTGCACCATATGTAGTAGAGGCGAAATTAGGGGGGCTGGCAGGGGTGGGGTCCGTTGTAAGGAAAATCTTTTTTCAGCATTCCTCTTTCAATAAATTAGACATTAAGCTTTAAAAATAAAAATAAAAAAATTTTAAATTTTATCTCTTCATAAATGTTTTTCTTTAATTTGGCCCTACTAAACTAAAATTTATAGCTCCGCGGCCTCCGCCCCTGACCATAGAGATGGATATAAATATATTAGTGCATGTTAATTAAGTACTCTTATGATTTATTTTTTTTCCTTTGAACCTTGGGGATTTCCATTCAATTAGGTAGATAGGGTATCCTTATAGGTAATTTATATTTCTTTGTATTAATATAATCAACATTTATGGTACCATTGTTTATATATGATCTCACAGTATTATGCTTTCTTTTAATGTATCTGGATTTACCATTTTAATATTTATTATGCATTGTTCCAATAGTGGAAATGGCATCACATTGAATTAAGACGAGGTATTAGTTTAAAAAACTTTTGAGGAATAAAATGAATTATAGTGTATTCTATAATAATCTCTCTCTTATTGAGCTCGTATCAACACGTCTAGTAATAAAAGTGCAGTTGGCTGGCTAGTTAGAGAAGGACCGCCATATCAAGTTTCAGCGTTTAATTAAAACTAGTATCATAGAAGCTTTCACAATATGAGGGAATGTTCTCAGAAACACAAAATTGCCCCTTAAAATGCATATCCCAATGGTAGCTATAGCTTTAGTTCAAAAGTTGATACACTTCTGTAATCAAAAGGTCTGAAAAAACCGAGGACTCAACAGTAAAACATAACATTCTTCACGTTGGGGCTGATGGCTGGAAGTGGGCGGACAGGGGCAGCTTCCCTCCTCACAAGAGGTCCTGTGCTGCCGCCACCGCCACCACTATCAGATGCAATGTCCCCCTCTATGTAGTATCTTGCCCTGAATGCAGCCAAGTGTGCATAGTATGCAGGAGGAACTGCACATTCAGCATAACATGACATACTTTCAGAAACTAACGGATATGTTAGACAAAAGACATCATGCTTGAATGTAGAGGGAAAAAAAGAGATGAGGTCCAGAGATAGAAAGTGAACAAGTTTAGGGGTTAGATACGAACCCACAGAAACAGAGCGGGTGCACCTTGCATACCTATGACAGGTGAAAACTAAAAATAAATTAAACTTCTGCTTTAATATGAAAAGAAAATGCACAGAACTTTATTCAACAGAGGTTCCAAGTGTTTAAGACTATTGTTCTTATAACAATGTGGAAAGGATAGAAAATCGTACGTGTAGCACAGGTTGTTAGTCAACATCTGCAGGCAATCAGCAGTGAATTTGTTCATGTCACACAACACATGATAGTGCACCGGCCTGCTAGTCCCCTGAGTCAAGTGAAATCATGGTTGCATTCAATCTTTTAGTAAAAGCTAATGATAATTTACATTTAAAGCTACCTGAATTCCTGGATGACTGCAGAGATAAAAGTCGTGCTCTGAAGGATGGCATATCTTTGTATCAACAACCGTTCCTAACAATAGAAAAGATTTTAGAGAAAACTTGAGAAGGTTCAAATCACATCAGTGCAAAACTCATTTTAGTGGACCTTGTTTCATTCCCCAAATTATGTAGTAACATTTAGTCTTGTCCTCTAGGACTTAGGTTCTCCAGTCAATCAAAAAGAATTTCCAATCCCACAAACAAAACAGAGCAATCATCATACGCACCAGGAAGGATGTTTCCACTCTTGTCTGTTTGGTTAGGATTTGTAGCAAAGAGCCGAGTATGGTGTCTCTTCTGCACTACAATAAAAGTAACTGGTGGCAAATAGTTTGGTTCCAGAGATGCACAAGCCTGATGAGAGCAGAGGCAGAAAATTAGAAACATCTTTGCAAGAATTGTCGCTTACATTAAAAAAATAAAATAAAATGAACCTGGAACAAATCCTTCTCACCTTTCTGATAGCATCCATCTCGTACAGGAGAACTTGGCTGAACTGGCCCTCACTAACACCATCCCTTTCATATGTTGAAAACTAGATAAGCAACTTGAAAAACAGATCTATTCTTTATCTCCTAAAATTTGGACAGCCATATACCTATAGAAAATTATTCTGCTAGGTTTCTGATTAGTTGTTCTTCTGAAAGCAACCATAAGTTCCCTGGAAACATCAATAAAAAGGAGAAATTATAAAACAGATGCCTCGGATAGAAGAACTTCTCAATATAACATGTTCATTTCTTACCTGATCATTCCAGCACAATCTTGAATAATCTCTTGACGATGTTTCTGAGCAGATACCAGGCCCCTGTAGGTGGTTACTTCAGGCCAGTCCATTGATGCCACAATCTATAAGTTGATGAATTTATAAGTGAAAATAAAAAAACCTTCATTGCATGCAAGAAGTGAAACAAACAAGAGGAAGAAACATGTTTTTGCTTACCGCAGCTATTGAAGGGCTAGAATCCTCCCCTGGTTGTGGATGGGTTACATCAGCACCAAAGATTATAGTTGGGGTGTCACTTAGAAGAGGTATTCTCCTATTCAGGGCATCCTCTAATACTGTGTTTCGCCCTCCAGCCTATTGACGCAATTGATTGATAAGTAGAGAGTTGGACTTGCCACAGTGATTCAGAATATTAAACTGAGATTGTGATGGGACAAACCTTCACATTAATTTTCAGTGCAACATTTTCCAAGTATTGAGGACTACACTTTCTTGCTTGCTTGGGTTGACAGCATTGAGAAACTATCCCAAGTTCAGTTTCGCATACTCTTTTTATTGTGCCTTTGAAGCATGGAAGTAAGAGTGCATGGTCAGTAGAGAACGAATTATCTTCACCATTTCAGATGAGTGTTAAGTTTATTACCATAACTTCCACTGACATCAGGGAGAATGATAATTAAGATTTGAAGCTGTTTTCTTTCATTATTACACATGCTGTGAGCTTCGGTCAATGTTTTCTCCAGCTGGTTAGGATGGCCAGACCGTATTGGGAATACAGGTGCAGGATTTATGACCTGAAAAGTACAACCACCCGTTTAGTGACTTTTCAAAGTAACCGGTAAGTGCATTAAGGAACGATGCTCACCATCCCCTTGTTGTTGCACATGCCTACCAGGGCTCGACAAAAGCTAGCAGCCATTTGCTCACCAAGACTTGAGAAGTTGACACACATCCAAAAGTTCACTGTGGCCCCATTGAACAATTTCTGCATGGAAATAATAAAAGATGATCACGAGATAATCCACTCTAAAACGACGGAAATGCAAACTAGAAAACGTAAATAAAAGTAAGACAACTGAAATGTTATTATACTATTAATTATATTTCATCATGTCCCGAAAGTGGGAATATAAATTCATTACTTACAGCATTAATCATGTTCCACTGCCCCACTCGGGGTCTTACAGTTCTAGCTTTTCCCAAATCATGGTACTTGAGCTGAGGAATCAAATCCAGAATGTGAAATGTTAAGGCCAGTTTGAGGGATCATAAAGCGTATTGGAAAGAGAGGTAAGACGTATAATTACCACCGGAGGTGGCAAGACTCTGGCATCGATGTAAGTCAGCTCCTTTTTGACACTGACTCCAAATTCTTTGGCTAGATCATCTTGTGCAGCGTCATTAAAATGAACAATCTATTGCCAACATATGACTTGGATCATCATACCGTACAAGGAAAGTTTTTGAAACTTCCACAGCTCTAGAACTAAGATTAAATCAGCTAGAAGAAACAGAAACTGGAAGTGGGAGTGAAAATCACAATCACCTGCTCAATACTATGTTCTCTCTCAACAGGGCGCCTGCAGGCCTCTCTCAATAAGGCTGTCACCTGCTTCTCATTCAACTTCTTTGAGTACCTTTGTCCTTCGATAATCTTGCAACACTGTATTGAAACAAGTAAACGGTGAGTATAGAGATAATAAATAGTAAGGCTTATCCTAGAGTGTGAAGGCGTAGACAGAGAAAGAGATGTTGTAATAATAAGTCAAACATAAGTGGTAATGATAACCAAGGTAATATATAATAAACCTCCATAGGCAGGAATATTGGTCTTGAATCATTTCCTGATTGAAGAGCAGGCCAGGATGCAAAACGAAGCCTTATATTGTATTTTTCCAGGAAGTATTGGACAACTGATTTTTGTTTTCCATCTTCAGCAGCAAACCTGGAATGAATAAAGAATCCAGTCAATATTCAAGGCTCTTTAGCCAAACAAAACATTCATGAGCAGAAAAAGGGAATGAAAGACGGTAGAATGAAGATGACTGCTAGACGAAATAGTGTGGAAATAATGTTGCAGTACAAACTGAGAAAAACTTCGCTAAAGACAACCTTACCTTAGTTGGTTTGTTGCTGAAGGAGATATTCCAGTGATTTTGTAACGCTTCTCCTCTCCATGGGTAACTTTTACTCTGACTCCTCTCAAAGCTTTTTTCAACTGAAAGAAGTGAATGAAGAAAGGTTTTTGTGCCACGTCAAAAGAAATTCAAGTACAAATGCAGCACATCTAGGAAAGGGATATGCAGAGATTAAGCAGAAAAACTGTATTGGAGCGGTCTGAACTTTTATTCGGTCCATGTGTTTTAGAATACTCATTTACCACATGGTCAATTTACCACCTTAAATGAATGCCGCTAACTATGCAACACCGGGCGAGGGGGGGATACCTTTACTCGATCACTATCTGACAAAGGCCTGGTTGCTGCTCTAATTGGATCTCCTAAATTTAATAGTTTTGCAACGAAGTCAACAGCAAGAATCGGCTCGTAGAAGGCAGCGACTGACACATCTGCAAGCAAAGAATTAGATGTGCTTAGAAATGTTTCAGCTAGAAGTTCAAAGTTGCATACAAGCCACAGAAAATGTACCTATGTTAAGAGACATTCCCATCTGCGTTGGGCGTAGAGACTGGTAGAATCCCTTCCAGCATTCTATACCATAACCAATCTCATTTTGGCCACCCAGATCTGCTGTGAAAAAAGACCTCCCAACGATGGTGCAACTTCATTATGGCAGAAGATTGACATGGCAAAAGAAACCAATCATAGAATTCCACATTCAGCATTCAGCAATGAAACATCAATAAATAGACAGATTTATCTTTACTGATACTGAGACACTTGCTTGTTGGATGGTGATTCCCTTAGGACTACATCGAGTACTTGTATGGTATCATGCGGCGCACCCCTTTGTCTTCCCTGCAGGAACTCCTTGAGATGATAAAGGTCTGTTTTGGATGCCAACCTGATAGTGACTTTGAATTTCCTCTCTTTTCTGTTGTGCAGATATAAGGGTTATAATGCTGATTTGAATCACGTACAAGTAGGTGAACTGCTGGAAAACATAGAACCATGAAATATACATAAAAGTAGGTGAAGGAAGGGAAATCACCTCACAGATCCTTGATCATCTTTGTCTACAAGGGTAACCACAAAATCCTTTGAGGTGAATGTTAAAGGTCCAGCAGTGTAGAATCCCTTTCTTCCATCATAAGCAGGTTTTCTACTCTGGAAGTGTGTGCTATTCGAAGCAAGCAGCTCTCTCATTATTGCTCTGTTGACCCCTCGAGATGCAACCTCAGGAGTTATAGAAACCTACACCATATACAATGTCCATGCTGTAAGATACAAACAGTAAAACTGAAACACCAAGAATTACAGGATCAACATTAGAAGAATCGGGAAAAAACTCATACAACACAACAAAAGAAAATTAAAACAGGGATGAACATAAATGAGCCATATTCAAATCACAGCAAGCTTATCAAGCAATGAACAGAGCATGACAAAAGCAAACAGTCCAAGTCTAAAAACCGAAAGAACACTCAACTCTTTCAGTTATATTAGGGGAAAAAAATAAGAATCAGGTGCCATTAAGCATTTTTTGAAATCCCACGTTTAAGGTTACTTCGAAGCAATGAAATGCTCTAATACCCAACCAAACAACAGAAATGGTAATTGGTTAATTATTTAGCAATACCTTATCTATTCCCAACTTTTTCTTGGGAACCAAACAACAGAACAAAGTGTTTACTCGCTAAGATTTGATAAGCATATATATTTGTGCAACCTATGAATTCAGGTTTGGCGAACATCTTAAAAACTTTTAGGCTGACAAAAAAGAAAAAAGAAAAAAAAAGGGTTAAACCCAAAATTGAAACGTCAAGTGCTCAACCTAACTAAGCACACCCAGAGACAGATATTTGCATCGATGCTAGCTAGGTTAGCCACTGCTACTAAAACTTTAAACCTGGAAAAATAAATCTTCCTTGCTCCACAAACAAAAGCAAAGAGGATATAGTTAAATGAGAGATGATAATCATATTTACCCGTTGAAATAAATAAATAAATTAATAAACAAACCAAAAAATAAATAAATAAAACAGAGAATTAATGGGTCTGAAATTAAGTTTGACGAGATTTAAAAAAAAACAATTAGAAACTTCTTGAGTAAGATTTCTCGCATTTTGCTTTGTTTCTCTCCAAAACACGCACACCCTTTTTTAAAAAACAATTTAAAACAAAAACAGATTCACAGGCCTTTTGTACAGCAAAATAAAAAACATAACAAAACATTCTAGTTGATGAAAACACCGAAATTAAAAAAAAAATGAAAAGAAAATAAATAATAGCGTTATTTTGTAACCCGCGTTTATTTCAAAGTCCGTAAAAAAAAAAGGAGTGACAAATAAAAAGCCAAACAAAGCACGTCTTCTCATAATAACTTTAAACACAAAAACTTCCTTCGATATTTTCCTTCATTTTCTCGAGAACCAAACAGAAACTGAAATAATTAACAAAAAAAAAAAAAAAAAGTAGAGAAGAAAAAAAGTTAACATTACATCGTAGTGATGCAAGTCTCGGTCAGCGAGCTCAACAAGAAAGTGGTTAGCTCTAATGAGACACCGGGATCCCACCGTACCGTGATCAGGTCTTTGAGCGAACTTCACAGAGGAAGCCGGTACGAGTTGCTGCTGCTGCTGCTTCTGTTGTTGCAGTGCAGGAATAGCCGCTGGCGCCTGAGTAGGAGCAGGTGGTTCAGTTTGAACACTAAGCCGCTCCATCTCACCACCGAGCTGGCTCACGGATGAGATAGAGTCGGCCTCGGACGAAGCCATAGGAGAAGGAAGTGGAGCTCCGCGTCCTCTGCCACGCCCTCCTCCTTTTGTCGGAGCAGGCGAGCCACCGCGTCGACCTCTCCCGTACATTGTTTTCGGTCAGAGTGCAAGTAAAGGACGTTTCCTATAATATGGGGAGGTAGATGCTGGGTTTACGAGGGGAAAAATAATAAGTAATAAATCTTCAAGCAAGAAGGACTAATTTATAATTACCTTCGAGATTAAGGGGAGAAAAGAGATTTACTCGTGGAGATGGCACTGGATTTGTAGAGTATAAAGCTAGGCCTTGGTTAATATGAGAGGCAACGTAGAGGTGCCTGGCTGCTATGCGGTGACACAAGCGTAAAATGAGGAAGAGGGCGGGAAGATGCAAGGGCGTGCATTGCTAATTGAAAAAAAGTAGTGGCATTTGGGTAATTATAAGAAAGACGAATAAGCATTCCATTTTGCTACACGAACGAAAAGAAAGGAAAATAAATAAATAAATCAGTTTAGCAGTACAGCAAGCATGCTACCACCATTATTATACGGTACATAACCATATTGGGATTACAGTAAGGGTCGGATACAAAAAACAAAATAACCATTCTTGTTAAAGGTCTGATTTTTTTGTTCCTTTTAAGCCAGAGAAATTCAAAAATCAAGATAATATCCTAGTATTTATTGTGCTAGCGGTTGTTTTTTAAGATGATTTTTTACTTGAAAATATATTAAAAAATAAAAAATCAAAACAATAAAAATCAAATTAAAAAATATAATATTATAAATTTGGATTGGAAGATGAAATTAAAATCCAGAGATTTTTTAAGAAAAGAGCTAAGAAAAGTTAGAAATCACAAAAACAAGGATCAAATTGAAAAATATAATTTTTGTTAAATTAAGATTGAATGATGAAATTAAAAATAAATAAAACTCCTATAAAAAAACTAACAACAAAAATTAAAAATTAAAATAATAAAGATTAAAATTGAAATACCAACAATAAAGAGAGCTAAACTGTAATATTAGGAGAGAAGAGAAAAAAGAAAAGAAAACTTAACAGTGACAAACCAAACCACTAACACCAACACGAGCCATTCCACATGGAAAAAGACAAAGGATATTTTTAAATGTCGAGAGACGTTGCATACCCTGCTTGAAGTGCACAAGTTCCTCCCAATACAAAACACGTGCATGTTCATATATATATGTATAGTCAAATACTAAATTTTCCTTGTGAAAATACAAAAACAAATTGCTTTGAAAAGACAAAAAAAACCCCATTGACTTCAGTTTTGAAACTTTTGCTTTTAAATGTATTTTAATTGTTTCACTATAATTTCTAATTATTTATTAGTTTTTATATTTGTTAAAATATTAAATTGTCCCTTAGATGACGTTATAATAACAAAAATATAATTGTGAAAATACAAAAAATACCCCGTAAGGTTAGTTAAAATATTAAATTCAATTAGAGGTATGAACTTTTTTTTATTTATAAGATGTTTATTTGTTATATATATAAAAAAATTAACATTTGTTCTATTTTGTTTCTTCATTTAACATCTGTTATATTTGTTTGTTCATTTTGTTATCACTCAAATGTTTACTTTTGTTTTTCTATTTGCATCTCTATTTTTTTAATAAAAAAGTTAATATTTTCAAATTATTGATGAAAAATCTATTAAATAAACACGTATTATTTTTACTGTGGAATCTATTCTATTGTTACGAGAACAAATTTTAAAGATATGAGGTTAGTTTTTTCAATATATTTGGCATATTAATAAATTGAATAACGAACTGTTAGAGGAGAGACAGAGAATAGTTAAATTGTATTGCAGGTGTTAATTTCCTCAAAAATATTTTTTATATATATTTTTTAAATTTTGTTCTTCTTTCTTCCTTGAATTACAGATGATATTAAATTTTATTAATCCTCTCCACCACCCATTACTAATAGTTAATTAATGTTATTTCCTTCCACTAACAATTTATCATTTAATTTATTAACATATATACTAAACATATCAAATTAACACCATCTCAGGTTGTGCTTGATTTGGGATGGAAATTCTGGGAGGTGAAAGTTACCCTTATAATTAACAGGTTAATTATATTTAGGAAGGTTAATGACGATCAAAAATTGCATGAATTATTAAAGGATAATAATTATCTCAAATGAATGTTTTTCTTCACATTTTACTCTCAGAATCTTCACCGTATAAACTATAATTATAGAAGAAACTAAAATATTTGTGTTTTTAACTGTTCATTTACGGTAATAGCCATTTTTTTTTGCTTTATAGGTCCTTCAAATCTTTTTCATTTGGTCATAGAGATCTTTATTTCTTTGAAATAAGATTCTTTCAGGTTATATCGACAAATTTATTTTCTATCATCTTCTTTGATTTTCATGTTCTTGTGTGTCGGTAAATATTTTGACATATTGAAAATTTAGTCTGTATGCGGGAGTAGTGGTTGAGAGTTGCTGGATATCATGTCACAATTTCTCCATCACAGCTACAGAGCCCTCGATCGGGTGGCAAATAAGGAATCCATGCCGAGGCTTCTTCTTCTTGTTTTTTTTTTTTTTGGTGAAAATGAGAACGCACTGAGGTCTAAAGGTGGTAGAGGCACAAGAAGAGAAGAAAAATTAAAAACTCAAAGGCCCTCCCCATTAAGGGAACAGACATCCTTCGTTCTCAATATCCTGCTGCTAAACACTCGAGAAAGAATTCACTTATTGCAACGATGATCCATTATCAAAGAAAGAAAGTGTGCTTAGCTATTAATTACATGATCTATACCTGCATCATGCTTAAGTAATTATGGATGTAACCATTGTTGCACTGTCTCTCTTTTCATTGTTTGGCTTTGGCAATACTTGTTCATCCTCCCTTCTATCTGCCATTTTTTACCATATTTTTGCAACTTTCCAAGGGCACTGCTTCCTTTTTTCTAATAATTCACAGTTATTCTTTTAACTTCATACCTATTATATATTATTTTAAAACCCTGCTAGGTTTGATAGATCAATCCAGAACTGGAACTCAACCAAGTTAATTTAAAAAAATAAAAAAAATAAAAACTTAGATTATCCTGCCATCTTTTTTAAAAAACCCGTTTGTTAATAATCACCCAAATTAGTTTTTTTTTTCAGTGAGAACTTCTTTATATATTTATGTTTTGTTCTATTATTATCAATATATCCACTAATCCCTCTCTGCACTTGAGAAACGATGGTAATTTAGAAAATGACAGGATGTATAATTATTTGCACCAAGTATGCATGTAAAAAACAAGTTTTTTTATTTGGATTCGAGGAAACCTCACCCTCCGGAAAGCGTACTTTGTGGGCCCAGGTGAGTAAGTAAAACCCCGGCTGTCCAAGGCTCTTACAAGAGATGCACGCCCTGACTCGAACTCGAGACCTGCTGTGCAGATTTCAAGCCATTTGTCACCACGCTACGCTCTTTGGAGACATATAAAAAAAAAAAAAACAAGTTTGCTTTTGACTAACACCCAATTCCTTTTCCTTTTCTCCTTTTTTGAGGATGACTGATCATATACCACCTACTGTCTTTTACTCTTTAACCATGATGTGGTCCTTATGCCAATTGGAATACATGAGTGTGGATGTTAATTAATGGGAGCACACGTATAATTAACCAGTTTAACCTAAAAAAAGTAAAAAAAAATAAAATCAATTCTTGAGTTTTGAGAACCAAAATCTATGGACATCAAGCAATTACCAGTCTGCCTAGTCATTAAATTATATGCCATAATCTAATTAGTTAATTAGGTTTTTTTTCAAAAAAAAAATAATAATCAAATCCCCTCTTCATTATTAACTGCTTTATAAGAGATCTCAAGAACTTTACTCCACATAAAATCAAAAGGGTAAACTGAAGAAAAAGGAAAAAAAAAAAAAGTTCCCCATTCAGAAGTTATTAACTAGTAAAGTTTTATTACAAGTAATAATTTCTCATTTGAAAAGGAGATGGCTGCTTTTTTCTCCTGCTAAATTCCAACAGATTCCAATTAGCTAGCACATATCTAAAAGACCTTGTCTTCTGGATCATTTCATGCTTTTTATATAAAGCAAGCATCCGATCCCTCTGCGTATTTTACTTTCCTTCATGTCTTTCCACCCGCTCAGATGCATCCTTGGAATCAATTTGATTGGTGTCATTCTCTTGCCATCATTTCGACCACCTCCTGATCATATCCACACCTTTTTCTTTACTATATATGAATATTCAAAGACCAATATATGCAACAATAGCAACATATTCTCATAGTCAATTACCCTGAAAAGCATGCATCAATCCCAATTCAATCCTCATAATTCAGAACCTTGACTCATTTCCTCTAGCTCCATTCTGACCATGCGTTCAAGTTGTTGAACAACCTCTCTCATGCTAGGCCTGTCTGCTTTCTTCTCCCTTAGACAGGCAAAGGCGAGCTCTGAGAAGAGTTGTACACTGTTTAGTACATTACTTGATGGCTTCGTGCCGGTTAGCCGTTGATCGACAACCTCCATGATTGCACCATTTTTGGCTGCCTGGCTCACATAGATAGCTAGGTTTACATCATCTTGATCTCGTGAGAAGTCGATGGCCTTTTGAGAAGTGAGAAGCTCTAACAGCACAACCCCATAACTATAAACATCACTTTTGTCAGTTAACTGGTAGTTTCGATAGTACTCAGGATCCAAGTAACCTAATGTTCCTTGAGCACAAGTCGAAACATGGCTCAGCCCTGGACGAGCCAGTCTAGAGAGCCCAAAATCTGAGACTTTAGCGTTGAATTCGTCATCTAGTAGTATATTTGTTGACTTGACATCTCTGTGATAGATGGGAGTGTAGGTCCCGGAATGCAAATAGGCCAACGCTTCAGCAGTTTGCCACGCAATTCTCAACCTCTCTCTCCAACCCAGAAAGGTACTGGAGCAATTTCCATGTAAATGATCATAGAGAGTCCCATTAGAAATGTATTCATAGATCATCAAAGGTTGCTCACCTTCCACACAGCAACCCAAGAGTCTAACCAAGTTCTTGTGATTGACTTGTGAAAGTATTCCAACTTCATTGAGTACTTGTTGGGTGCTTTTGAGGTTTCCGACTTTAGCTGACTTAACAGCCACCACAGTTCCATCTTGAAGCTCACCTTTATAGACTTGTCCAAATCCACCACTCCCCAAAATCCTATCTTGCGAGAAACCATTTGTTGCTTTCTTCACCTCTTTCAACTGGAACATCCTAGCATTTTTCCCACTATCACTTGATTTTAACATGTCTTCTCTTGCCTTGTCTAACTTTGCTCGATTAAAACGTTTTGAGGACTTGCGTACAGTAATTAAAACCATTATTGCTCCAAAAGAGATAAAGGAGATTACCCCTATTGAAACCTCTAAACCCAGGAGGCCTGCAGCTTTCGATTTATGCTTGTTTCTAAAGCAAGTTCCACGAACATGGTCCCAGTAATAGCCCCTGTTACAAAGGCAGCGAGAGAGGCCACTCCTTCCAGCAGGTAAACACTTTGAGGGTCCAGAACAATCAAGCTTGGAGTTACAGATAGGTTCTGGCGGAGAAGCCCATTGAATTTCTACTCCCTCTTCCCATTGACTAGCAGGCTTTTCAGGATCCAAACTTAGGATGCTTCTAAAGGCTTTACAACCTGAATTGTGAAGCCGAATCCTGTATGCTGAGGGCATTCCTCCTGCAACAAAGGTGCAGCAGGGGCTGAGATCAGGACTGCCGGCACACTTAAGCGCTCGGTTTTTGTCAACGTGTCCTGAGCTCTCCAAGTAGCGATGACAGAGACTAGAAGGAGTGCAATTGAGAGGAGTGAGTAAGAGCCGAGGTGAACAGTTGTAAAGAAAGATAGTGTTAGAGAAAGTGAGATTAAAAGGGAGTGTCTGGTTTAATCGCAGGCCCTCGCTCACTACCATGTCTTGAGTAACACATGCACTAGACGCCGACACCCATGGTGATGGTTGCACCACCATACGCTGGAATGAGGCCATGATCCTCAGTACAAGGTAAGAACTTCCATTCATGGCATCAAAATAAAGTTTCTGAGAATGGGAATCGCAGCGAAGATGATAGTTTGGATCTCCACAGGTTGAATATGTGCTCAAAGGATATGGAACTTGTATTGAACCACAGTTGGGACAAGCCTTCTGAGAAGAACAAAAACAACAAAGGAGAAGCAGGAAACAGAAACAGCTAACAATGAAATTAGGAGGGGTTGCAATATGTTGATCAGCTGTGATCATCTTTTTTGAGCGTGGAGATGAATTGAAGAGCTGGAATCAGAGAAGTTGTGGTACAAGGAGGAAGGTAGGATTGAGGCTAAATAAATAGAAGGCAAAGAAAACAAACAGAATAAAGTGGTTGAAACGACAATTTGGAGAGAGGCTGCAAGAGAAGAATCTATGTGCAAACACATCAACTTTACAAATTTATTGGACTGTTTGATTCCTCCTATGATGTGTTGCGTAGTAGGTTTGGAATTTTCTAGCCTTTTATGCTTCTATATAATGGAAGCTTTCGCTAGAAAAAGGTTCCATATTATAGTCTTGTTGCCCTTCACATTTTTTTTCTTCTTCTCATCCTTTCAATTTCAAATGGTCCAGCACTATAATATTTAATTAAACTAGAAATTCCACTACATTTTTATTGCCTTAATTAGCCATATGCGAACACAAGTACTAACTGTCCCGCACAACATGGAAAAACTATAGAAGGGATACATACTTCAACACAATTTTAGGAGTTTCCCATGTCATTGACCTTGCTAAAATTAAGGAACTGGTCATTTTGGTTTCATAGGAGTTTTCCCTAAAGAAAATGTTAGACTGCTAGAAATGTTGTTTGCCATAAGTTAGCTATATTGCTTCTTCATCTTTTTTCGCATTTCAATATAATTAAATTAGAGAACTAATTTTCTATAGGGAGAATCTCAATTTAAACTCAAACCTTTATATTCGTTCTCGATTATGATCCCAAACTTATGAATCTTATCAATTAGGTCCCAAATGTTTCCTATATTTCTCAATCATGTCCTTTTGTCAATTTCTTTTAAGAGTTTATGTCCAATGTACATATTTTATTCACCAAAATCGTACTGATTTAAAGAAAATTTGACATAAAAGTTAATGAAGATTAGTATTTTCAATCTAATTTGTATATTTATGCACTAAAACAATATTAATTTGATAAAAAAAAGTTATTGAACCTAATGATTTTTAAACACGTGGAGCCTAACTGATAAAATTCATAAATATGAAACTTAGTTGAGAATGAGTGTATAGGTTTTGGTCTATTGTGATAAATATTGGTATGGTGTTTACACATATATAGTATAATCCCTAGATAATTGTCTGTGTTATGTTGCGGGTTGAATTAATTTTTTTATATAAAAAACCTCTGTTTTTAATGTATTTTTAGTTGAATAAATAATTTAAACTATATGGGAATTGACCTGATATAACCTAGTCAACTTGGTAGATGCACAAACAAACTGGCTACCAATAAAAATATATTTTAACTAAAAAAATCAAGACATCTTTTTTAAATATTGAAACAACATTTTAGATCAATTCAGATTAACTCGGGTTAACTTGTCAAATTCGCTTCTCAAGTCCTAAGACCTTGATAACTCTATAGAAAAGAAATATTTTTTTAATTAAATTCAATTCTCAATCAACCCAATATTGAAGGATGAAATTAAAAATAAAATTCAACTAAAAAAAGCTGAGTGAACCCGGGTTAACCTGCCAAACTTGGATCATGAGACTAGAAAAATCTTATAGAAAAAAATCAAAAGAAATTATGAAACTCAATTACTATTCAACCTAATATTGAAGGATGAAATTAAAAAAAAAACTGATTAAAAAAAGGACACAAGAAACCACCCAAGTCAACATATGAAACATGTGACTTGGATCATGAGACCGAGATAACCTCATAGAACGTAATCCAAAACAAATTATGAAGCCTAATTTACAATCAACTTAACATTAAAAGATAAAATTAAAAAAAATCAGCTAAAAAAAAACCTAAGTTAGCCGACTTAACCCATGTAGGTCATAAGACCGTGGTAACTCCATAGAAATCAAATAAAAAGAATTATGAAGCATAATTTTTAATCAATTCAATATTGAAGGACTGAATTGAAAAAAATTGAAAAAAATAAACAAAAAAATTGACCCAAATGAACTTGAGTTAACTTGTCTAGCCTAGGTCAAGAGGCTAAGATAAATTTATGGAAAGAAAATAAAAATAAAAATTATAAAATTTAATTTTCAATCAACTAATATTGAATGACAAAATTGAGAAAACCTGACTAACTAATAAAATTCACGACGCGGGTCATGAGACTGTGATAACCCTATAGAAAATAAATTAAAAATAATAATAATAAAACTCAATTCTCAACTAATTAACCCAATGATGAAGCATGAAGTTGAGAAAAAAAATTAACTAAAAAAATACAAAAAAAGATCTAAGTCAACACAGTTAACTTGTAAAACTGACGATCCAAGTTATAAAACTATGATAACTTTATAAAAACTCAATATTGAAGAATGAAATTGAAAAAAAATATATGAAATTATATACTTTATCTTTTCTTTTAAATTCATAGTTTGTTTTGGATATAGACTTAAACTCTTGCATTTATATTAGTCTCTATTTTTATTTTTTATTTTTATTTTGAGTTTTTGTTTGGAATATGGAATCAAAAACTAGTTACAACGATGGCTCTACTGAAACTTAGCATCGTAAACTTGGACATCCCTATTCACTTTTTAAGTTGTTAATAAAAATTAAAGGAGAAAGAAAGCATCGTGTAAGATAACCATCTTTCATGTCATATTACTCCTGAGAGGAAGCCACATGGACTTAAATTACAATACTTTCATAACATAAATTTATTTTATTCCATGAAAAATTCTAAATATTGGATAATCACACTATTAATATTCTACATATAAGCATCTAGAATAATTAAAAGGAAACTTTGTATGTAGAATTCAAAATTAATTCCTACACTTGCCTTTAATTTTGAAAATCATCCTTGAGTTTTGAAAATATATTAGAGGATCATCTTGCAAGATGTTAGAGTATCATTTTGTCATGCATGGTTGATGAACCTTTCTCATCTCTTTTAAATTATGATAATTATTTTGCTTATTTGTAAAACTAATATTTTATTTTTATTTTACCTAATGAAAATAATTTTAGCATTTGAGATTTCTCTTCAATATTGTAAATTTTTTTTATATAAATAATACAGTAAGTTATTCGCAAGATCAAAATAAAAAAGTTAATAAATAATCTCGCTAGAAGAGTTCTCAAGCTTTGCCATTAGCAATTAGAGGTGTTAAAAAAATCAATCAATCTATAATATTTGTATTATTTGACCCGACTCAACTCATTAAAGTCAAATAACATGGATATTAAATTAAAATGATGGGGGATAAAAAAACTAAAGAATTAGATATCATGAGTGGCAAGTCAGGATTTTTAAAACTCGGTCAACTTAACCCAACCCATAGATTTTATACAGCTCATTGTTTGTTACAATTAAATTGATTCTTTTATTTTAGTCAATTGATTTAATTGATGTTTTAAACCTAAATTGTATATTACAATTTAATTATAACAGGTTTTGGGATAATTATTTGAATCAAAATCTTAGCTCTAATTAAGCTCAACCCATTAAAATTAGTAAAATAAAGTCAACACATAGGTTTATGTAATATCCATAAAATATTTAGCCTAATATGATATATCAAACCCACTCAAGTCTAAAAAATAATTAAATGGATAAAGCTTATTGTTAGAAATTAGGTTGGATATAATTAGAAGCTTAAACCCGATACAATTATATCTAGAAACACTTTACTAGAAATATCTCAATTTTATGCTTCTTGACGTATATAATTACAATTTAAATTTTTATTTTATAAAAGCTAAAATAATATATTTTTCATTTCATGTAGACTGACTTTTCATTTACTTTGCATGCAAAAATTTAATCCACAATAATTTTAACTAAACCTATATATATTTTTTAAACCTATTTTTTAAAAAAACAACAACTAAAATCGTTTTCCACAATTGCGAACATATATATACACGTGGATGGTAAACCATAAGTTAGAATAATAATCGGCAACAGGTGTGCACATAGATTATAAACGAACCAACCGCAGCCAATTCATCTACTTTTGTCAGCAGAAAATAAATAACACGAGCAAGGACTTGGAAAGCTAAGACGTGTGAAGATCTCTTGTGACAAACAGATCAAAGGGTGCATTGGTGATCGGTTATTTAAAAAGTTGAGTATTTTAATAATTATGCACAATTTTGCATTTACCTTTTTTATTTTTTTTATCTAATTATATTTTTTTTACCTTTATTTAAAATAGAATATTTAAATATGTGGTAGTTACTTTTCAAAGTGCTTTTCATTTCAAAACATATTAAAATAATATTTTTTTATTTTTTAAAAATTATTTTTAACATCAACACATTAAAATAATTTAAAAATAAAAAAAATATATTAATTTAAAATAAAAAAATAAAAAAATTTAAATTTTTTTAAAAATATTTTCTAACCACAGTGTAAAATGCTTGTTGAAACTCACGACCACTGGATAATGGTCTTATAAATTTCCAAGTTCGAACACGCTTTAACCGTTTTCTTTAGGGTACCCATTTGTGATTTTCGGCCTTCCCACTGCAAAAATCAAGTATTTCTGCCGACGCAGATTCTGCTGTGATAAACCCAAAACCCGTCGCTAGATCCTTTAGCTACGAAGGAAAGCAATTTCGTGGCCAATATCACCATCAGCGGGCCGTCACCACAGCTTCTCGAGATAAGGACCTTTTAAATTGTATAATGTTTGTTAAAATCCCATTAAATGAATATTTTTTTTTTAGAAAAATAATGTTATATATATATGTGTGTGTGTTCATTTCTAGAAGGTGAATGACCTCCACGTTCAATCTCCCAAATTTTTTTTCATGCTGCCTAATAAATCCCTAGTACTGTATTATACTTTCTATAATAAGTTTTTGGAAAATTCTTGCAACAAATTTAGCATGTAATAAGCTCTTTTCACTTATAAAAAGCAATTCATCTGGGGTTATAACGACACTTGGATTACGGGATTTTTTCGCTTTTATATATATTGGTGTCACTACGAATATTGTAGCAGAGTTCTGAAGCATGCGTGTGGTCATGCTCAATTAAACATCTCTTTTGCGAGACTAACATTGACTTCATTTAAATAGGTAAAATTTAAAAATAAATAAATTTTTTTATATTTTTAGATTATTTTAATATATTGATATTAAAAACAATTTTTTTAAAATAAAAAAATATATATTATTTTAAAATATTTTTAAATAAAAAACGTTTTAAACCCTGTTACTACCACAGTCTCAAACTACTCTTTACATGGAGTTTGTAAGTATACATGCATAGCAGTTTTCTAAAATCCAATTGTTTTCTTATAGCAATCAAGATTTTAAATTGGATTATATAATAATTAATGTGTTAAATACGCTACTACATTTGATTCTTTTTTATGCTCATTTTCTGTTTACTCTTACAAAGCATGATTCTTTTTTTTTTTTAAGGCACAATTAACGCAACTTGAGGGGATAAAAAGGGAAATTACAATATTGAATAATGCCTTGTTTTTTGTTTTTTTTGAAATTGGAATAATGCCTTGCTGATTATGGAAGTTAAGACTTTCCATGTTTAATTTAATGCGCGTGCATGCATTATAAATTGACACCTTTTGAGTGGAACTTTTCCATGTAATAATAATTGATCGTGTACCTTGGTGACTTGTAACTTTTCACTATGTTATTAAGATAGTGTTCGTTAATGCTGTAATGACTTTTTAAAAAAATATTTTGTATTTAAAAATATATGAAAATAATATATTTTTTATTTTTTAAAATTTATATTTTAGCATATGAAAAAATTTAAAACATAAAAAAAATTTTAATTTTTTTGGACTGTATTTCTAAATGGTTAAAAATCCAAAAAAACTTGAAATTGAAAGGTTAGAAATCTTTAGACATGCATTCTTCTGTATTCTTTTGTTTTGTTTTGAAAAGTTGAAGAATGTTTAATCTCGAGATTTACAATTAAAAATGGACGATAGAATTGTTAACAAGAACAACCCATAATTAAGTATTCCAATCTAATAATTAAAAGAACAGCACATAAGAAATTATATTCTCATTGAAATCATATTCTTTTTTGGTCCAGCTAAATGCTATTACTCTGTGGTTATGTTTAGTATTGCGGCCAAAACACCACCGGGAATTTGAATTTTTTTATTTTAAGTTAATTATTTTAATATGTTCATGTTAAAAATAAATTTTAAAATATAAAAAGATATATTTCTTAAAAAAAACATTTTAAAACATAATTTTTTCCAAACTGAAAGAATCTCCATGTGGTCAATGAGAGACAGAATTAAAAGGAATAGGATCTTCAACATGCTCAAGGAAAGGACAACATATTATTTATATATATAAATATGTCATGATTAAATACTGCACTGGTTAGAAAAGAGCATCCAACATTAGTGGATGGCTATATTCCTAATTATTATATTAATCATGCAGATATAAATTTCCAAATAAATGAAAAAGAAAACACGTGGATTCAAATTTTTAATTAAGAAGGCTGGATAGAAATAGTTTGTCCCGATAACCCAAATGGTTAGGAAAATTATTTAGATTTAATTTGACTTTCTTGGCAATTAAGGATGAAATTAAGGGAGAAAAAAGAAAAACAAGCATCAAGGAAATTAATGACATCTAAATAATCTTGAGTATCAATGCCTCCTTTAAAAAGAAAGATTTATTTTGAAACAAAACAATCTTCAACTTTCCAGAATAAATGTATATATATAGATTATTAAATCCGTTAGTGACCCATATATGTTTATTGAATTATTTGATTCTTTTTTAGATTCTTGAATTTTTTATATAAAAAACAATGATTAGAGATTTGGAATTTCATACCGATTTGACTTTATAATTTTTAAAATATATATATGAATTTGCCGAGTTAATAATGTACTTAAATTGAAAGGCTGAAGTTGTTATAAACAAACTCTTCTCCTTTAGTATTGAAGCACGTTTGAATCATGCAAATCTAGTATTTTGTTAGGAAAAAAAAATCAAAGACGTATAACAGAGGAAAGATTGTGAATTCTACACATTAAAACAAAAGCTAATGGTGATTTTGTCATTCCCAATCAAAATCATTTAGGTAGTTATTCGGGTAAAATAGCCTTTTCCATATAGTTTATTTATTATTATCATATTGATTGGAGATAAATTAGTCATTTAATAGTTTAAATGCAAAGTGAAATAACTTGAATACACTTAAAAGCAAAAAAATATTAAAATTGTGGTCCAGAGGCTTTTTAGTCTTCTAAAGCTTTGATTGCACGGTGAAATGATTATATTGCCGTTAAAAAAACTGATGCCCAAAAGGTTTTTTGTATTTTCATCATAGTTTTTTAGTTATAGTCAATTTAAATGAGGATCAATTCTGTCTTTTAACAAATATAAATAGAATTAAAAAAAAAGTGATTGACATATGTGGAAAGCGCTTGCGCTCTTTGGGCATCGTGTGCGCATCTTCCTTCCGCGATGGCTTTGGAAGTGTGGCATCATCCTCTTTCTAGTGGCCAGACACGTGTACGGCGAACTAGCGGTTGGGCTATAATGGACTCTTTTTTTTCTTTTTCTATATTTTTTCTCTTTCCTCACCTTAGATTTCACACCAGCTCTTCCAAAATTTAATTATGTTTAATTTTGGTTCTCATTCATTTGATTGATACTTATTTTGCTTTTAATGTTTTTTTAAGTTTGTAAATTTTTTCAATTTTATCCCTTAATATTTTATTTCTTTTAAATTTTTTATTCAATTTGGTTTTCATTCTTTTGATTGCTATATAACTTTTTCCATAAAGCTTTTTCCTTTACTCCATTTATGAGGGCTTAATAATCCACAAATTCATTCTTCAACCTTAAGCATTTTCTCATTAAGCCTTTTAAGGTATCCTCTCGCAGACTCATTATCTACTTGAGTGATCCTAAAAAACTATATAAAACTCCTTTTTGTTGGGATATTTGCAATGAATCTTACCACTAGCTTGGTACAATGGTCATCAAAGCTTGAGATGGAGCTTGGCTCTAAATTATTGTACCATGCACACATCGACCCCTTGAAGGTTGTGAGGAGGATCTTGCACATGACATAGCTATCCTGGATTACCAGTTCCAGGTTGCTCCTCACACTTTGCATATGTTCCCTTAGGTCTACAAGACCATCATAATTATTCAAGGTCATCTTAGATGTAAACATCCTCATTCATATATTCCTATGTAGGTTGCTTTTCATTTTTATATTTGTAAAGTTCTAAGGAGCTCGGGGTTTTTTGCATGGAACGGCAAGATCAGTGGATAGCCTCTTTCTCATGATGACCAGATGGACATCTAGAATACTCTTTGTGTGCACAAGCATCATGATGACACGAGCGCAACATCATGGCGACATGAGCGCTCTTTGGAAGGGCTGGATAACCTTTGAAGGTGAAACCCCTCCTATCATTTTATTTTGCCCATATTTTTATAGGTAGTGTAACTATTTGCGGACACTAAGTGCGACCTGTTGTGGTAAAGATGTATATGAGAGTGCAATTGCTTATTAAGGTGATGTCAAGACTTGTTTTAGTGGCAAAGGGTTTTTTGGCCTATAGGTTGCTAATACTGCTTGGGTGAGGAGTTACTCCTAGTTGATGAGCTATTGAAGGGTTGACTAGGCATAAGTGTTTTTATGGCAGGAAGATCTATTATACATCCTATTTTTAGGAGTGTCTTGATTGTTTGCCATTAATGATGAATAAAGATATCAATAAACCAGTTCTGAAAGAAATAATTAATGGCTTTTGTATGTGAGTTTCCCAATGATGGCGTCAATTGATGATATCCTGAAAATTGATAGGTTGAGGAACAAGGTTCTTTGGTGTTTGGATAATGGTTAATAAAGTGTTCATCTTAATATTCCCCACTATATAGCCAAGGAAGTACATAATTAACGGTAGAAGTCCTTTTCGGTGGCATTTTGAGATCCTCTAATGATAAAGTCAGTAATTTTAAATAGGGATTATAATAAATGAAAGAAAAAACTTTAAATTCAAAGAACTAGAGTACTTGTTCTTGTTTTCGTATGATAAATGCTCTAAAGATTAAGGTATAAATGCTTGGAGAGTAGAAAAAATGAATCATTTACCTGAATAATTCAAGGGGTATTTATAATATCTAAACTTGTTGTTTTAATTGAGTGGAGGACTTGAGAGTCATCTGGTCCTGATGACATTAATGAGGGATGAAAATCTCTAACACATCGATAAGGAGGGAAAAATATCCGTTACAAAGTATTAATAAGGTGAAAATATGATAGGCCCTTGAAAGATATTTTATATACTTACATATAAGATCACAAGCTAATTTTTAACGTAATAGAAGAATTGAATAATTTTGTAATTGCTATGGTAAAACATAATTTTTTTAGTCTTTGTATAATAATTTTTTTTAAAAAAAAGTGTAAAGAAAAAAATTATAAAAACAAATTACAAAAAAAAAGATAAGAACAAAAATAATAGTATAAATAGGTCAAGTGAAGAGTGATAAATATTCAAAGTGTAAAAATAAAAAATAATAGTTTTTCCCTAAAAAAAAATGTAAAGAAAAAAAAAGAAAAACTAAAAACATATTACAAAAAAATGAAAATAAATAAATAATAATAAATAAACCAACTATAAAATAACCTAGTGTAAATATTACCATAAAACCCTACCATATTCAATCACTAACTAACTTAACTCGGTATACCACAGGCTGATGGGTGTAAATACTGAATACTTAAGAATAATGATCATCCTTTTTTGGTCCATGTTTACACTCTATGCAGCAGGCTTCATTTGGGCCCAAAAACCATAGATATGGGCCCCATCGAAGTAGTAGTTCGTTGGGATCAAGATTCGGCCCTAATCTTCTCATTGCATATGAAGCTGTTCCGAAACTTCAGTAAAGAAATAGGATGTGAACGCTATTTGTACAAAAAATTTAGAATCTTCCACTGATTACCTCAATGATATACTTTAAAGAAAAATATACGAAAATAAAATAAAAACCCTAACTATAAAAATATATTTTTTAATTCTCTCTCTATCTTGTAACTAATGCTCTAATTATTATTTTTTTATATTTATCAAAGGAAAAAATACTAATGGTAATTTTGCATATGATCCTCTTTCCAAGATATTTCATTGGAGTTAATGCTACACTATATATTTGTACTATATGGACCAATTTATATTTATATTATTTACTTTAGTGGATTTGTACATTGCAGACTTGGTGTTGTATTTGCATCGGAATTTTAATAAAATTTAAATATTTATTTTTATTTAAAATTAATTTTTTTAATAGTTTTGATATGATGATATAAAAAATATATATTTTAAAATAAAAAATATTTTAAAAAAATATAGGTCCCTTGTTTAAGAGCTCTTGTCTAAATGAAGATGGATTAAAATTTAATTTTTTTTAAAAAACTACTTTTTTATATTTTCGGATCGTTTTGATGTGTTTATATTAAAAATATATTTTAAAAAATAAAAAAAATATTATTTTAATATATTTCTAAAAAACACTTAAAAAAAATTACTATTATAATCTTAAATATCCTCATGATACATGAGATCTTTAACCCTTTGCTTAAAAAATCTCTTTGTTTTTTTTCCCTCTCTCTCGTTAAGAAGGTGGTTCCTGCAATACTCATGAAGGGACCCATAATAAAAATAAAATGTAAAATGACCACATTTTTTTTAAAAAAAAATGTCACGAGTATAAAGCGACAAGATATATAATTAACCAATAAACTTTACTATATGACCATGTTGTTCACTTAATAAAACCTTTCCAAACTATAAGCCGACAAAAACTGTGCAAAAGGTTTCCTTCCCTTCCCTGTTAAGTGCTAACAAAATAACATTCTGGCATTTACTCAACTTTTTTCCAGTGGCTATAGTCGTCGTGGTGGGGGCATGGCGCCCCATTTATATCTAGTTTTTTTGCCCTTTTCTTGTCTGGACATTCTTGCTGCCATGCCAATGAACTCAGTACTCTATAATTTAATATGGTGTTCTTGGCAAAGAAACTGTGCTAAGTGCTGGTGTGCTATAAATTATTTCCATAAACATATATTGAAAGAAGCTAGAAAGCTAAATTAGTGGTCGCCAAGTCACCAGCCGATTGCATTTAGCTGCACTGGTGAGCATACAATGTTGCTATTGTTTTTTTTTTTCAGTTTAACGTGGTGTCCGGGTCAATTTACGTGTACTTCGACTAATCCCACTAGTTCTAAAATTAACGACCATGTAAGCCTTTAGTGGTCATCATGTAAGCAACCACATGGCTCGAACCTGAAACTATAGAGGAAGCAAACCTTTTAATCCCAAATTTTTACCATTAAACCACTATCTAGATGGTTAATGTTGCTATTGGTTTCTTTTGTTCAGTGGTGGGTTGGTATTTTCTTCTGCTTTTGTCTCTTTTATTATTATTATTATTTTGCTGGCGGGAGGAGGGGTGAGGTATCGATCATTGATGTCAAATTTAACATTTTTGAGAAGAAAATTCCTCGTTTGGGAGATATTTATTGGAATTGACCACCGTTTACAATATAGTTGTTATGATTTATGAACAAAATAACTTGCCTTCTTTAAAAAAGAAAAAAAAAGAATTGAATTGCTGAAAATCTTGAAAAATAATCCTTTTTTTTCTCGGTCATGTGGCATGCACTGTCTAAAATGGCTTGGGTTTTGTTATGGGGTTTCGACGGCGGCATCCTTGCTATAAGCCCCTTCTTTCCTCTGGGTCGATACTACGGTGGTGTTTGTTTGTTTTTTTTTTTTTTTTAACTTAATATTTTTTATATAATATTAAGTTAAATGTGGGTATGTTATAATTAGATAAAAATTTATTTTATATATGTTGATAGTCAAATAGATATATTTATGAATTAATAGAATAAATATAGGTTCAAAAAAAAATTAGTTAAACCATCCCAGAATAACAACTCAAAAAATTAATATCTTTTGATTCGATCGTTAGACACGAAGTTAAAAAATTTATAGCATTTTTCAGAAAATTGCTTTTCTTATAATGATTATGAAATTGCTACCCTGACATTTAGATCTTTAAATTTTCAAAATTTCACCTCATGCCCCGGTTTTAACCGTTGTTATAATTTTTCTTATTATTTTTAGTTTTCATGTTTTTTTTTATAATTTTATATTTTTATTTTGTTTCTCAGGTAGAGTTTCTAACCTATTTTAAACTTTATAAACATTCTCTATGATTATTATTTCATAGAAAAATAAAACATGTTAACTTAAAATTAACCTTTTTTATTCATTAAAATTCATGTGTTTTTTTAATTATTATTTAGAAATTCTAAAAAGACTTGGCGGGTTTCTAGACTCGAATTTTGTGTTTTTCTTGTTACTTGGCATTGGACTGGGGTTTGTGAGAGAGTGTATAAGAGCTTTTCCTGGGACCTTCTCTCTAGGCTTTCATTTTATTTATTTAACAACTACAGGACTTGAACTTGAGATCATAAGAAAAATAAATTTTTTAATCCCAAAATCACAAATTTTTTTTTTCTTTTTAGGTTTTCTTGGCTCATGTTGTTGATAGCTTTTCATTCTAGTTTGGGCCTTCGTGTGCTTTCATGTTCATCATCTTGGATTTCTCTTGGCATTATTTTGTAGTTTTTTTCAGTTGATATTCTCTCTTTTTTAAAAAAAAGAAATTAAAAAAAGAAAAGGTAAAATTTAGTTCAAAATCAAGATTTTAAAAACTAAAGGGATCGAAACTATAACTATTTGAAAAGCATGACAACCAAAACAGACATTCTTTCTCCCCTCTCAAAGGGACTGGAAAACAAGAAAGATAAAATTTAGACCAAAATCAAGATTTATGAAAATTAAAGAAACCAAAACTAATCATTTGAAAAGTACGAGAACTAAGGTGTATTTTTCACGTTGATTTTGAAAATGCCATTTATTTTCTAATCTTGCCCTTTAATTTTACAATTAGTATTAGATTTGGCCACTAACTGTAATTTATCCCCAATCCTTGCACATGCCTTAATTAAAATTAGCACAAGATACAATATACTTTTCATCTCCAGAATACAAAAAAAAAAAAAAAAAACTTGCGCCAGTGATGAAACAAAAGCATTCCATCAAAGAGTGTTCTTCCCCCTTTCAATTGAACTTGCCCTAATAGTTTTAATTTCAGGATTTCATTGTAATTCTTTTGCCTTTTATCACCATAAAATTTATTTCTTTTTAACTTTTGTATAGTTCTTTTCCAGCCACTTCTACGTTTCAATACTGCAGTTCATAGAGCTCCCAGCAACGAATACATATGGCTATCGGCATCGTCGAAAGAAAATGCACCGTCACATCTCACAACTCTCTTTGGCCCTCGATTTCATCTTTAGCTTATTTTCTTTTTCTTTTTTCTTTTTTCTTTTTTTTATTGCAGTTCTTATCACCTTGGTTGATTTTAAGTGTGCCGATAGGAAAACATTTTATTTAAAAGCACACTTTCCAGATTTTTTTTTCTTTTTGTTGTTTTTTTCCTTTTCTTTACAGTTTTGTTATTTTTTCGGGGTGTTTGGAATAGTAATAGGTATTATTTTTCAAGTATTTTTTGTTAGGAATATCTCAACATAATATATTTTATTTTTAAAAATTAATTTTTAATATTAGCATATTAAAACGATTAGAAAACACCTCAAAAAATTAATTTAAAGCAAAAAAAATTAATTTTTTTAAAATATTTTTAAAACATAAAAACAAACAAGTTGTTCTTCTTTTAACTTACATGTTTGTTTTTACATTTGAAAATGAATTTTGAAAACATTTAAATTTTTTTATTTTTGTATTTTATTTTTTTCTTTTCAATTTCTTGGCTATTAATTTTTAAATTCCACAGTTCGTACTTTCTTAATGATTCATTTATTATTCTTTTTTAATTTTTTTTTCCATTGTTTCTCACACTGTTGTCTTTCTTTGGGAATATGTTTTTCTTCTGAAAATGATAAGCTAACAATGTCACTGAGCAAGTCCTAGTCTCGATCGGAGCTATTCTTCTTTTTTTCCTCGTGCATGAAAATTATGTTTGCCCAACTTTTTTTGACCTTTTTCTATGAAATCATAAAAAATAAAAAAAAAACGTGTTGTGCTAACCCTTTGTTTTTTTTTCTCTTGCATGCATGAAAATTATCCCATGAGCTTTTTCTATCACATCATAAAAAATAAAAAAAACGTGTTGTGCTAACCCTTTGCTTTTTTCCCTCTTGCATACATGAAAAGTATCACATGAGCTTTTTCTATCAAATCACAAAAAAAAAACATGTTGTTAGAGGCGGAGTCATGAATTTTTTCTGTCCCTGTACTATGATAAAAATGCACAAATTATATTTTAAGATTAATTATTCACTCGAATATATAAATTTATCAAGTTAACAATAAAATTTTAATTCAAATACATAACACAAAATAAAAAAAATTTCAAGTTCATAAAATTCAAAATAAAAATAAATTATACTATTAAAGTTGTACCCTTTGATGTTTTGTAGAATAGAATTCATCTATAATTGAATTCTAATCAATATCTTCAACAAGCTCTCGTTTAATGTAAATCATCATAGAATCTGCTAAGAACTCCTTTTTTATTTTATTGCGAAGCACAGTTTTAATATATTTCATAGCTGAAAATGTCCACTCTGTAGTGGCAGTCGAAACGAGCAAAGTCAAAACAAGACGAATCAACCTGTCAATCAAATGATAGTGCTACGACTAATTTGTTTAAGCTAATCCTCGACATAATTCAGAAATTAAAGATATATTATGAAAGCTCTCATGATGAATCACATCAATATGATAATGCTCTAACTAAGATTTCAAATAATACATCTCTTGTTCATTGAAATCTTCAAGATAAAATTTTTCATCAAGCTTGTAAATAGCATCAGCTTTAAATGGTTCAAAGTTGTATTTGGTTTCTAAAGCAGAGCTAAGTATAAGGAGTTCCACTATCCCATCACTGAATTTTGAATTTAATTCTTCCACCTGGAAATCTATTATTGAGTTAAATATATCATAATGATAATGCTAGTAAACTGTCACTGAACATTGTTGTTGACATGAATGACCTATAGCCTTTTTATATGAAGCATTCATATGAGGTATGTCAATCTTATATTTTGTGTAAACAGATTGCACATTTACAAGGAGAAGATCAAATCCAACATCTCTCAAAGTTTGAAGCAATGTTTTAATAGTTGATACAAGATCCATTGCATTTAAGATGTCAAGAGATTTTTGCTGCAAAGCTCGACAAAGTAAATCAGTAATCCCCATTATTTTATGCATAAAATATAAGATGAATATAAATTCAAAAGATTTCATCACAATCAAACAATCATCAGCTTCTCCATGTATCGAATTAGAAGATCATTCTTAAACCATACTTTCAAGCACAGTAATAGTTGCACCATACGTATCTATTAAGCTACAAATAAAATCAAAATGAGAGCTCCAGCGAGTAGTTCCACTTCGATGTAAATTACCAATTTGATTAACCCCTTTATTAGTCTCACGTTCTCCAGTAGCTACCATATGTGCAATTTCTATATCCCGAGCATAATGTAACTCGGTATGATGTTTAGGAGAAGGACAAATAAGGTTGATAATGGTTGTTAATTTTGAGAAAAATAACCAAATAGAAATCTCATTTCCAGTTGCTCCAACTAATGTTAGTTGTAGTCGGTGAGCAAAGCAATATACATAAGGACAATCTTTGAGAAATAGAGTTTGTAGTCCGTTCCATACGCCAAAGTAGTATCTAAAACATGCAAATATATGCAAGTTATATCGAGCGAGCACATCACAAATTTCTTTTTTAAGTGTTCAAGAAGTAGTATCTAAAACATGCACAATACCAAAAAAAACGCTCTCGTACAAAACCCTTAATGTCAACAAATCTCAAAACAATAGCCATTTGTTCTTTATTTGATGCATCTTTGGCTTCGTCAACCAAAATACAAAACTTTGCATCTCTAACTTCTTCACAAATCTTTTTCCTCACTTTGTTCGTGAGAATATACAAAATCTCTTTTTAAATAGTCGACGAGGTATACTTTGCATTTTTTAGAGTTTTTTCTAAGACAACATCATCAATATCAACATTCAGTCTCCCCATATATGGATCCATTTTGATATAAGCTCTTCTAATTTCATCTTATTGATTAATAGGATGTTTCCACACTGGAATTCGTAACCCAGGATCTCGTTCGAGAGTATTAACATCAATTTCAACCTTTGAGATTTGAAAGGGGGTTGTTCACTACGATTTGAGACATCAATATTGGATGGAAAATGTCCTTTACTAGTTGATGGTTGTTTGTTTGGTTTAAAAAAATGCAAACATAGTTTTTCCTATCTTGCTTCCTTGATTTTCCATTATAATTTATAACCTATTCAAGTAAAAGGAATTAGGAAGTCAGGTGCAAGATTAAAAAAATACTATTGCCACAATAAAATATTCATGAAATGCAGAATATACAAGGATAAACTAGTGATGCAGACTATTGAGAGATTTGGAGAACTTAACTTTGAAATAACCAATAAATTATAAGTACTAGTGTGTTAGCATCCGTCCATTTCTAAGGTACAGTCTACTGTTTACTCCACTAACAATTTACTGTAATGAATGTGAAACATTGAATTCAAAATGAAAAGTCAGGACTTGCAAATTCTTACCTGATGATTTTACACTCTTGCGGCTCTCTGTATAAATTTTTCTTCAAAATCCAAGCTAAAGTTGTATACTGTTGAGAAGAAAATGCTAAAACCTCAAGTTACTTAGAAGATATGTGAACCAATTAATTATTTATATTTAGATAGGTTTGCTATAAAATATAAATAATTAATTAGTGTTGCAAGGGAAATTAAGTGTGCGGCTAATTGCTGCTAATTAATTAGTAGACGCAAGGAAAATTAAGTATGCGGCTAATGACAACTAATTAATTAGTAGGCAGCTAATGGCTGCTAATTAATTAATGTTGCAAGGGAAAGTGGGCAGTGTTTAGGCTGCTAATTAATTAATGTTGCAAGGGAAAGTGGGTAGTGTTTAGGTTTGCTATGTAAAAGATAAAAGGAAAGTAGATTGTTAAATTTTTTTGTTACCTGGGCTACAGCCCTCCTTAACCTTATAAAAGGCTCCGCTCCTGCGTGTTGTGCTAACCTTATAATATTAAAAAAAATCCTGAAAATACAGTAGTTATTTTTTAAAATATTTTTTTAAAATTATTTTTAACATTAGCATATGAAAACGACATGAAAACATCAAAATTTTTTAAAAAGATCAATTTTTTTATAAATATTTTTAAAATTCAAAAAGCTGGAAGCCTACGACATAATTTTCATGTCAAATTATTAAAAAAAAAACAAAAAACAAAAATGTTGATAAAGAGACGTCTAGCTAGATAGGTGGCCTTTTCTTCTATTTTTTTTCCAGATCAGAACAAGCTCTATACAGCCGCCATGTTTTAGTGTTTTCATTGTTAGAATATGCTCCTGCCACCTATTTCGTTTTGTTTTTTCTCTTATTTTTTGGCCAGGCATTCTATGCTTATTTGTTGCACTGTTGCTGTTAAACAAGCTCAGAGCTACGTTTTCACGCTATTTTTTGTGTTTGGCTTCTGTTTTTTTCAATCAAACATCACCTAAAGCAAAAGCAAAATCGTACTGAAAAAAGAAGAAGAAATAAATGGCATAGCGTGGTGCTGTTAAATGAATAAATTATTAATTAAATATATTGTTAAATGAATGACTTTTGTTTTGATAATGGAAATGAATTAATATTTATAAATAAATAAATTAGTTATTTTTAACTACTATAGTTCAATAATGTATTAGAAAAAAAAACAATTATCTTATTTATAAACAAATTAGAACCAAATAGCACAATATAAAGATATTTATTTCTAACATAAATTAATTAGTCTTATCTATATATTCACATTATACTAGTAAATTAGTCATTTCTCCTGCTTGAACATAGTTAAGAGATGGTTAGATTGTTATTTTTATTTTTATATATTTGATAAAGTGTAAGGATATTATTGTCCTCTCTCTCTCTCTCTCTCTCTCTCTCTCTCTCTCTCTCTCTCTCTCTCACACACACACACACACACACACACACACAAAGTTACATACTTGTCAAACACAAAACACAAAGGTACAGAAGCTAAGGCCCCGTTTGTTTGCAGGAAAGTAGTTTCCTTTTGGAAAGTGAATTCCGGGGAAAATGAATTCCGGGAAAGTGAATTCCGAGAAAGTATTTTCCGATGTTTGGTAGTGTAATGGAAAATAAGTTGGAAAACACTTTCCAGTGTTTGGTTATGTTATGGAAAATAAGCTGGAAAATAACTTATTAATATTTTATTTTTTCAAGTTTATTAAAATAATGAGGAACAAATCTTACAAATTAAAAAGTTGAATGAGAATGAAATTGAAAAAAAAATATAATTTCATAAATTATCTCAAATAAAATAAATAATAATCTAAAAAATTAAAAAAAATGAAAGGTGAAGAAATTAAAATAATAATAATTAACATTTTATAAATTATTTCAAATAAAATAAGTAAAAATCAAAAGAATGAGGACCAAATTTGATAGATAAAAAATTTCAATAAAAAAATGATAAGAAAAAAGCAAATAGCAATTATAAAAATAAGGACCAAAATTAATATAAAAATTAAATTTTAAGAGATGAAATTAAAAAATAAATATTCAAAACAAATTATATATAACAATCAAAAGTTTGAGGATTAAATTTGATATAATTAGCAAATAATGACATTTCTAAATTTTTCACAACTTCCGGAAAGTGTTTTCCGCCCAAATTTTTCAGGAAAACACTTTCCTGAAAACCAAGCCAAATTTTCCTTTGACTGGAAAGTGTTTTCTGTTGACCAACTTTTCCAATAGCAAACAAACACAAGAAAGTTTGGAAAGTGGTTTCCCGGAAACCACTTTCCGGAAAACAAACACAGCCAAAAGGGAAAACACTTTCCTAGAAATCAAACCAAATTTTTCTTTGACCGGAAAGTGTTTTTCGTTGACCGAAAAGTGTTTCCGTTGACCAGAAAGTGTTTTCCGTTGACCGGAAAGTGTTTTCCGTTGACCAACTTTCCTAATGGCAAACAAATACAGGAAAGTTTGGAAAGTGGTTTCCCGGAAAATGAATTCCGGGAAACAAACATGGCCTAAAAACACATGTTTTTTTTTTACCTTGTAATTAGATAACAAGTTAATTGAACAAGCCTGCATCAAATTCTCCTGCAACAGGATCTGTGTCTGCAATTGAAAGTTGCAGCCACGACCAGTTCTGAAAGATGATGAAAAATTGCAAGCACCACTCTCTAATTTGCCTCTTTGGGTCTGCTGCCTTGCAATTTGATTTTTGATCCTTACCTTCATTGCTTGAAACACTGCCTTGTGTGTTTTGCGGTTGCTTTTGCTTTAAATGAAAATTGACTCCATAGTAGGATTAATAAATTAAGGATTTTAATGTCGAGTTAGAGTGTGTGGTCTGGTTTTAATTCCAACAATTTAAATGTGATGGCCATGGTGACAAGGAGAAGAGAGAAGAGAGAAGAGAGAAGATGAATGAAGCTTTATTTACCTGATCTGGTCATTTCAAGTGAAGAGAGAATGAAGAGAGAGAAGCAATGTTGTCGAAATTGCAAGTATATTTTACAAGTTAATATGTATTTAACATGTAAAATTAGATTAAAAACTAGAAAGCTAGCAAAATCAAACTCAATCTTTGCAAAATCAGTAAAATAAATCAAAGTCATGCAAAATCACGAGTTTACCATTGACTTTACGAGTTTAATGAAATTATAAATACTCTCCCATTAGGTTTTCATTTGATTTGGTCGAGATGAAATGTGAGACTAAGTTAATGAGCTATTATAAAATCAAAGACTATAATTAATATTAAATGAGGGCTGAAACAAATAAATAGGGGGAAGAAAAAGGGCTAGTGCGTTGTATACACACTAGCATGTGAGTGGGGGCATCGTGATTTGGAGCTGCATGCGGTAACCTTCTATCTCCAAAAGTACCCATTTTTAACTCTATCGGGTTCATCTTGTCAAGTCGGTCATCCCAAGGTGGCATGTGGCTGAGAAGAAGTCGCGACGTAGCTCCAATGACCATTTCTTTCTCTTTATCTTTTTTTCTTTTTTTCTTTTCTTCTCTCTTCTTTATAAAGAGAAGGGCCTTTGTTTCTCCTAATTTTCAATTTTAGTCCCTTTAATTTCAACTTGTTTGAAAACAAAAAATTCAAATTGTTTTGTGCAAAATCAAATGTCAACAAAAAACCAAAAAAAAATATGCTGCCATGAGAACCTCATATGAAGGCAATCAAACTAAAACACCAAACCCAAATCTTAGTCTAACCGATTGCTAAAGAACCTAATTGGAAAAAAAATATTGTTGTTAAATATAAAAATAATAAAGGGATTGAAAAAGACTTAGATAAAAAAAGCCAAACAATATAGTGAATAAAACAGTTAGGCAATGTTTGGTTACTGTCCTGAGATAAAAAAAACAGGGATAATAAGAACAAAAGAGACAAGAAATAACAGAAGACGAAGATATAATTGTGTGTGGTAGTGATGTAAAAGATAAAGTGATTGTTTTAACATCTTGTTTGGTTGATGACGGACAAGATATAATAAAATGTAAAATGTCTATTTTATCCATAATAAGTATTATTGTCAAAATTACATATTTAAAATAATAATAAGATATTATTTTTTTATTTGGTTTACATTAATTTTTAAAAATAATAATATTATAATACTTCTAGTTATAAAACTTGAATTGGCTTAGCGGATTGACCTAAAACCTGGTTAACTTGAGATCTAGACTTGCTTGAGTTAAAAAAAAATATAGAAAAAATTGACCCAACCCAACCTAATAAAAACTCCGGTCTACCCATGACTTGGTTACCCCAAGGTAAAACTTGATCAAAACTCTCTCGGCATGTGACTAAAGCTTTGTTTCGGCCAACTACCGAGTTAGGTTTTAAAACTATAATTTTATTATTATATGTTTTAGTTAGACAAATATAGAATTAAATGCTTTTTATATAGATATTTTATGGATAAAAATAAAAAATATTATTTTGAGAGACATATACATCTTGATTTTAAAGTATAAAAATTTACTTTTTTAAATTATAGTAGATACATATTTATTTTACATCTTTAGCTAAATATACTTTATTTTATTATTTTTATCTTTCCTATTTTGAAATAATAATGGAAAAGAAGTAAGGCGAATGAGTTTATTTCTTGTAATGTAATGGTTTGCTCAAATAATGAAACGTGTTTATCATTATCACTATTATTAGATGGTATTTGACGGAGACTTGAGGTCTGGTTTGGACAGTCAAATGCGCTGCAACTTTACGACCAGTCGACCTTCTTCCTCTTCTTCGTGCTTAAAATAATCTCACTCCTAACATCACAAATAATTCATTCACCTAGCTACCAAGTCCACGTCACTTTCTACAAATATTATAAATTTTATTTTCTAATACTTAATTTTAAGATTTTAACCTGAAAAAAAAACCCAGATTAAAGGGGATCTTGTTAATACTTGATGGATCATCGTTGTCCAACTATCAATAAAATCATTCAAATCTCTGAGAAAAAAGAAAAATAAAATAAAATTCTTACATCCCTCGGCAGCAGCGTGGAAAATCCATTTTTAAGAGAGTAGGATCTTGTTAATCCAAAAATACCCCTCCCTACCTGGGTGTCGCTCTTTGATTGGCTTTCATACAATTCCTAATCAGCGGCAAGTAACGGAGACCAAAATTCACAATAAAACCCCCCTACGGCTTCTCCCTTCCAATCCCCCCCCGCCCTTCTCTCAAACAAAAACACCAAAAGAAATGGAGGCTCTCCGTCTACAGCCACCACAGGGACCACCACTCCTCCGCCCAAGCCGCTCCAGATTGGCCTCACAAATCCTCAGTAGACCCCACTACAACCCCAACAAGTCAATCAAGCCGTTCATCAATGCCACCCTATCAAAACCCACCGCGGAGATCCCTCCATTGTCAACTTCATCATCTACCTCCCACGACAATCCCTTACGCTCCTCCATGCTTTCTTCACCTCCATATCCCGCAAAGAAAGTCTCTGCAAATTCTCTGCAATACCCGTCCGGTTACTTGGGTGCCGTACCGGAACGTACTGTTAATGATGGCGATAATGAGAGTATAATAAATGCAATGGAGTATTTGACGAATATACTGTCGTCAAAGGTGTATGACGTTGCGATTGAATCTCCATTGCAGCTGGCGCCTAAGCTCTCTGAGAGATTAGGAGTCAAGGTTTGGCTCAAGAGAGAGGATTTGCAGCCGGTAAGAGTATTTCAAATATTTCCATCTTTTTACTGCTTGCTTTTGGAAGATTATTATACTTCTTGGGTAGTTTGAATTTGAGCTCATAGTGAATTTGATCTTGTATTTAGACTGGAAACTTGATTGTAATTTTGAGCTGTTTCAATCAAAATGTGTGTATTTAGCAGCCATAAATGTGGTTACTTTTCAGTTGTTTTGTTTTTGTTTTTTGTCAACTTTGAATAGAAACTGGATGCGGGTTTTCATGCTTGAATGCAAAAAATGGCTTCTTTTTACGTCAATTTGATACTGATGGGTTTGATCGATCTTTTTTTAGGTCTTTTCATTTAAGCTGCGTGGAGCTTACAATATGATGGCAAAACTTCCAAAGGAACAGCTGCAAAGAGGAGTTATCTGCTCATCAGCTGGAAATCATGCCCAAGGTGTTGCATTAGCCGCCAAAAGACTAGGTTGCGATGCTGTGATTGCAATGCCTGTTACTACTCCTGAAATTAAGGTACACTATGCGAGACATTATTTTTTATGATTGAGCTGTGAAAGTACGTTTTTTTAATTGATTTTTGAATTTGTTCTATTACAGTGGCAATCTGTTGAGAGGTTGGGTGCGACAGTTGTTCTAGTTGGGGATTCTTATGATGAAGCACAGACATATGCTAAAAAGAGGGCCAAAGAAGAGGATCGGACATTCATACCTCCTTTTGATCACCCAGATGTTATCATGGGACAGGGAACTGTTGGGATGGAAATTGTACGTCAAATGCAAGGTCCGTTGCACGCAATCTTTGTGCCTGTGGGTGGCGGTGGCTTAATAGCTGGTATTGCTGCATATGTAAAGAGGGTAAATCCTGAGGTCAGTCGGTTTTTTTGTTTTATTTTTTTAACTTTAAAAGATATGTACTGAAAAATTAGTTCAATTTTATTGATACTGGTGCTATTTTTGCATTTGATTTCTGGACAAACTGCCATGGGTTCTAAGGGCTCCAAATTGCTGTGTAAATTTAATTGATTTCTTTGTCATCTCTTCAGTTTGCATTTGCTTGATGTTTTCTATGCAATGTCACAGAACTCTTGAAGAACACTTATTCAATATTTAATGCAGGTTAAGATCATTGGTGTGGAACCCTCTGATGCAAATGCTATGGCATTGTCTCTACATCATGGTCAGAGAGTGATGCTGGATCAGGTTGGAGGTTTTGCAGATGGTGTGGCTGTTAAAGAGGTTGGAGAAGAAACTTTCCGCTTATGCAAGGAATTGGTAGATGGTGTAGTTCTCGTGAGCCGTGACGCTATTTGTGCGTCAATAAAGGTAGGGTATATTTCATATTTTCCAAATTTCGTTAATCCTTATCTTTAGCTCGTTATGCATTCCTAGTGTGATAAGTTGGTCAGATGGGTGATTAGTTGTATCTTCCCCTCACACCTGTTAAGATCATAAATGAGGGTTCTGAGTAATTGCACAGTATTACTTAGCACCTCATAATCATCTTCATCATTAAAAATGCCTCGTGTGGTCAGAATGTTGACTTAAGCATGGATATGTAAAAGGTAACTGCATTGATCATGCACACACAGAGTGAAGGGGACTCTGATTCTCATCCCACAGTCCTTGATTCCCATTGATTCAGTAACTTGCTAAAATAAAATATTTGGTGAATTGTACTTCCCTAGAAATGATGGCTAACCCTGCAAACTGGGCAATAGCAGTCAGATCGAATTAACGTTGAGTTTTTGTTGCAGGACATGTTTGAGGAGAAAAGGAGCATTCTAGAGCCAGCAGGTGCGCTTGCCCTTGCTGGGGCTGAAGCATATTGCAAGTATTATGGCATCAAGGGTGCAAATGTTGTGGCGATAACAAGTGGGGCAAATATGAACTTTGATAAACTGAGGGTTGTGACTGAACTTGCCAATGTTGGTAGGCAACAAGAAGCTTTGCTTGCAACTGTTATGCCAGAGGTGCCAGGGAGTTTTAAACATTTTTGTGAACTGGTATGGCGATAAATTTTTCTAAAAGAACAACAATTTTTATTAATTTAATTTGCTCTGATGTAAATCATTTGGGTGGCAGGTAGGGCCTATGAATATCTCTGAGTTCAAATATAGATCGAATTCTGAAAAGGATGCTGTTGTTCTATACAGGTTAGTATTGCTGAGATTCTAACTGCTATTATAATATTTAAATCAGCTTGCTGATTTCAGTGTGAAATAGTTTCCTGTATAATTTTTCTACTGGTAGTTTAGAATAATCTTATGGATTTTTATCCCTTTTGAACAGTGCTTTGTTAGCAGCAATATCTACATGCAATTTAGCTTTACTCTTTTTTCTTTGAATTAGTTAGAATGTAATTACTCATTTGCAATTCAAAAATAAAATGTAGTGAAACGAGCACTTTATTATCCTTTGAATTATGTGCAGTGTTGGCCTTCACACAGCTTTTGAACTTGAAGCAATGAAGAAGCGGATGGAATCTTCTCAACTAAGAACTTACAATTTGACCGCAAGTGACTTGGTCAAAGATCACTTGCGTTATTTGGTAATATTGCGTTCTCATAAATAATTTCTCAAGTTGATTCCTTGAAGGGTATTTTTTTTGATGTTTCATAGCTACAAAGTCACTCTTAGGATGTATGTAAATTGTTGAAGAATAAAAGATGTCCCTTGGTGTAAAAGAGAACTCGTTACTCAAATTTCATGAATGTCACCCCATTCTGTGCTTAATCAAGTAGAAATAACACACTGTTAGCAAACAATAATGAATGAACAATCTTTCTATATCTCCTTTTCTAGGACATTTGCTTTTTTGAATTTTTTTTCTATTCCTCACCCCCCCTCATTCTCCAATTTTTTTTTAAGGATTTAATTTAATTTTCTTTTCCCCTTTCATTTTATTACATGTGTTGGCTTGACAGAAGGGATTTTTGTATTTTCTTCTAGTAATGTCCAGGACTCCATGTCTCCATTCCATATCGTTCTACTTCTGAAAATGTATAAATTGGGAAAGGGGTCACATTCTCGCATATTTCTTTCAATATCTATCACGTGTTACATAAGCTTTTTCCTCGTTTGTCTTTTGCAATGCTTCATTTCTTACCTATCCTTTACAGATTGGTGGCAAATTAAATGTTCCGGATGAGGTTCTTTGTCGTTTTGTTTTCCCGGAAAGGCCTGGTGCGTTGATGAAGTTTTTGGATTCTTTCAGTCCACGCTGGAACATTAGCTTGTTCCATTACAGAGGGCAGGTTGGCATGCAAATGCTTCTCTTCCATAATTGATATTTTTTCTGCTAGGTAAAATTGTAGGGATCTTTCCTCTTACCACTCCTGATATTGTATTCTTAAATTTCCCTTCCAACAGGGTGAAACTGGTGCCAATGTCCTGGTTGGCATCCAGGTTCCACAGGGTGAGATGGACGAATTCTGTAGTCGTGCCAACAGCCTTGGATATGATTATGTTGTCGTAACCGATGACAATGACTTCCACCTTTTGATGCATTGATTAGAATCACGAATTATATAATCTCAGCTGGGTTTAGCAAGGCTTGGTACTTGAGCAACAAACCTTTAATAGGAGTATGGACTATGGAGGGAAAACAGACACCTCCCGGGCATTATCACAAGAGAAGAGGGAGAACTTGTACCATTTGTGTTCTGTTTCGTGGTTATTTCCCCATAATGTAATTTATGATTAGGTTTTCCTTGTTTCTTTCTTCTCTTTGGAAAGGAAACCGTATGCTATGCAATGTGGAACTTGCAACATGGTTCAATAATGGTCAGTAACCGAGTTACAAGGATGCTAGAAGGGGGAACTGAGAAGTCTATCACTCCAAATGAGCATGACATTTTTGGATGGCCCATTATCACCTGTAATAATTAAAAAAATAAAATGAAAGTGAATTAATTAAATTCGCCCTTGTCTTATGCCGCCCATAAGATGAACAGAATACGTGAAAGAAACAAGCAACGGCAAGCCGATCTCTTTCAGCACAGGAGGGAGGAGGCGTTTTAAAGAAGTGATGATGGATTTATCTAATCTGGGCTGTCTTTGTACTCGAGCCTCTTTTTATCAGGTGGCTAAATAGAGCGACCCGATCCACGAAGAGGTCCATTATTTCCAGTTGCTGGAAAACTGCATTGATTGTCAGCAGCCGCATTTAAATTTAAACATCCCCAGATTGGTATTCTCATTTAATATCCCCCAACTATAAAAGATTTACCACTACAACTATAATTAATCGCGAGCAATGTTGCTTAAACTGATTCATGTCAGTCTATAATGAATGAGCTGCTGCTGCTGCTTCAGCTGGGCCCTAATAACTCCTTGGTCCTTGAAGGCTTGAACAGGTCAGGTATTTGCTTAGATAAACAGCTAATTAATGTTTGAAGAGCGCTTAAATTTCGTCTTCTCTAAAGTGTTGAATAATGAATAATACATTAAGCACAGTATTAGACGAAATGCTTCTAACATCTAAATATAACGATGATGTTGTTATTGGTGGTGGGTAAATTTTGTTTATGCTCAAACCTAAACAAAAAAGAAAAGGAAGGAAAAGGGTAATGCAGGAAGCAATATTGAGCACTTATAATATACTCTACTCTTCATATGACGAGTAAAGCCACTAGCCATCTCAAGGAACATGCAGGGCACTTCTCTTCCTCACCCAAGCCGTGGCATTTTTTTTTTGTGATGCTGCTTATTAAATGCATGCTTGCAGAAGCAGTATTAAAGTTGGCTAGTTTTAAGAATTTCTTGGACGGCTAGACGTTACATTGGTTGAGATAAGGAAGGAAGACCAGGCTGCTTGTGGAGCATCATGTAAAATGTGATCTGTGATCGATAAACGTTTAAAAACTTTTTCCTTAATTAGTTTTCCTAGGGTGTTTGAAGCATTAACTAAGTTGTTCTGTCCTCTCCTTAAAACATTTGTATAGACATGGCAAAAGGATGGTTACGTTTTTGTTAGCCTAATAAATACAGATCTACAAAGAGGACATAAATCATGGGCTTTATAGGGTGCGAAACATGCCTCCTACCCAGAAAATAAACTTATAAACAGCTTCCTTGGAATTACACTCTTTAAGACAGTTATAATGCTTTGACCATAATTCACTGGATTTCCCTTCTTAAATTCTCCACCACCCCCCCTCCTCTCCTCCCCATTCACTCCAATCTCTCTCTCTCTCTCTCTCTCTCATTTGCGCACTCACACACACAAACACGTACTGGGCGGAGAGTTCAGTTGTGAGAACTAAGGAAAAGAAATGGGGAATGCAAGTAGTTTTTGGGCTACTTTCTTTCTTCTTGTTTTAGTTGCCTCTGTAGCTCGTGGGGATCCTCTTGTTCCGGCACTTATCATCTTTGGAGACTCAGTTGTTGACGTGGGTAACAACAATAACCTCACTACACTCATCAAGGCAAACTTCCTTCCTTATGGAAGAGATTATGTTACTCACAGACCAACTGGAAGATTCTGTAATGGGAAGCTAGCAACAGACTTCACAGGTAACTGTACTTGTCAAGAATCCGCTCTTGTTTTTCTCCTCATTGGTCCATCTCATAAGCTTGCCATGCTTTGTCTGATTCTTTCATGCAATATGTTCAGCTGAATACCTAGGCTTCACCACATACCCACCAGCCTACCTTAGCCCAGATGCCAGCGGAAGAAACATCCTAACTGGAGCCAACTTTGCCTCGGCTGCTTCTGGCCTTTATGACGGGACAGCCCAGTCATATGTAAGAGCAATGCCTTTTCCTCTCCCTCCTTCCCTCTCTCTCTCTCTATATATATAAATGTTATGTGCTTACATGGCCCTGTCTTTCTTATGGTTTGTAGAGTGCCATTTCTTTGACCAGGCAATTGAGCTACTACAGGGATTACCAAATGAAAGTTGTGAACATGGCTGGACAAGCCAGGGCCAATGACATATTCTCCGGTGCTATCCATCTCTTGAGTGCAGGGAGCAGTGATTTTATTCAGAATTATTATATCAACCCAGTCCTTAGAGGACTATACTCAGTTGATCGGTTCTCAGACCTTCTCATGAGTTCCTACTCTAGTTTTATTCAGGTATCAATCCCACCACAGAACAGATTCTTTGTTCCAAACAGGTGTTTGAGAAAGGTAAAGAAAAAGGAAAAAAAAAACAGAGAGAAGAAAGCACATAGATTTTGGCCAGAATCTTATGTCTACATCACTTAAATTTATCAAGTCCATCAATAAATCTCTGTACAAAATAAACCTGTCTATATCTAAGGGAAAACACAGAAAGTAAAATAGAAACATTAGTAGCTAGCACACATCTGCACATACTAATACATTAATTCCATGGATAAATAAACAAGAAACAATCCTCTTCTTTAGCTTCTTCATAGCACAGAATTGTTTTCTAACAAGGAGGTATTGAGACAGAATCTCTATGGACTTGGAGCAAGAAGGATTGGAGTGACATCCCTACCTCCAACAGGGTGTTTGCCCGCCGCTATCACCCTCTTTGGCGCAGGAAGCAACCAGTGTGTCGAGAGGCTAAACCAAGATGCTATTTTGTTCAACAACAAACTAAACAGCACTTCCCAAGGCCTGGTGCAAAAGCTTCCTGGCCTCAAACTTGTGGTCTTTGATATTTACCAGCCTCTCTTGGATATGATCACGAAGCCCAGTGACAACGGTAAGAAAATGCTTACTCTCTGAAAAACAAAAGCACAAAATCCGAACAACTGATTATCAATTTTCATCTGGGTACTTAATCATGTTAACGTGACAGGTTTCTTTGAGTCGAGAAGGGCTTGCTGTGGTACAGGTACATTAGAGACCGCAGTGCTCTGCAATGATCGGTCTGTGGGAACATGCTCCAATGCCACAGAGTATGTGTTCTGGGATGGATTCCATCCCTCTGAAGCTGCTAACCAGGTCTTGGCTGGTGATCTCCTTCAACAGGGATTCGACCTCATCTCTTAGAGCTACCTGCACCTACTCCCTCCCACCACAGCTAAAACAATTTAATTACTGCTATTGCACTCCTTAATTGAAAATATTAGTATCAGAGACTTGTAATTAATATAATAGGTACTTTGCAAGTCATCTGGTAGTCCCATCGCACGGGATGGCCATGTAAAACCTCGTTAGCAAATATCTGCAAGAGATATTTATCATCACTTCAATAAGATGATTATGCTTGTCATGGCTCCTTTTATTTCAGAAAACTTGTTTTTGATTTTTTAAAGTTTGCTGCATTTGGCCCGCAGGCTTTCAACTTCAATAATTTACATAACATGATTCCTCCCCCACAAAGAAGAGTGTTTGGTTGCCCAACTAAGTAGAAAAAAATGTTTGGTTAAATAAATACTTCTTGCCTTTCACACCATATCTATCAATTGTGTTTTAAACTTTAAATTTGTTAAGGCTAAAATAATTTATTTTTTATTTATGAAAATTTATTTTATATAAAAAAATATATCTCAAACTGTTTTAACTAAATATATATTTTTTTTAATAAAAAAATACCCTTGCTATCCATGTTCTTAGGTCAATTTTTTCACTTCAACTCTGTTCTTTTAAAAATTACATCTTAGAGTTTGCAACGTCGTAATACTTTATAAGGAAAAAAACATGAGATTATTTATATAATTATTATTATATTTCAATTAATAACTAAAAAACTCTTATATTAAATATTATATTTTTACCATAAATTAAAAAAAAAAACTAAAACTTTCATGATTGAAATTCTATCAAACACTTTGTGTGGATACAAAGTAAAAACCAATTCCTATATTTGGTGGAGTAAGTTTCTGGACCCAAGAAAGGAAAAAACATGGGACATGCTCCGAGCCTGTTCTTGACCAACATGGATACTTCATGCAAACGCAGGTTAAACTCCTTCAGGCTCTAACAAGCACAGGTAAATTTTCATTTTCACATTCACCCCTTTTAGATTTGTTCCTTAACTATTGTTTTCCTCTTTACTACTATGGTAGCTAATGGTTGAAGGATAAAAATGTTACAGGAATAAACCCAGATAGAGGATGCTACACCAGAGGCAATAAGATTCACTCCGTGGATAGAGTGTAATACTGATACATCAGGGAATAATCAACTTAATCAAATTTACTTGTGCGTAGATACTACTGGGAAAAATCTCATTGAATTTCCAGTGTTTCCCAAAGGCAAATGTGGTTCAGAGATTGAGTTTATGGAAACAGACGACGAAGAATGTGGTATGTGAGGGGAGTCACTAAGGATTCCGATAGTGGTTTTGTTTTTTGATCATTTAATTTTATTGTCTTTTAATTTGATCCTTTTAATTGGGTTGATTTGAAATTGATCTTAGTAATTTATTTCTTATACCTACATATAGAATCTTGCAAAGTCGAGGAAATATCTTGTTACTCTCAGTTAATTCTTGATTTTATAAAATAAAATTTAATTTTATTGATTTAAAATAATTAGAATTTCAAGAATTGAATTTGAAGCTTACATAAATATTCAATTTTTTTTTTTTTGGCTAACATCAAAGACTAATTTGCATGGTTAGGGGCAAGGTTCATGTTCTTTTTTATTTTTCAACCACTCAATTTGTTTTTTCAATTTGATCCTTTCACATTGCGTTTTATTTGGGGCTTGACATAATAGTTTATTTTGGTTGTCTAAATACCAGGATTCCATAATATTAAAAGAAAATTATAGTAACAAAATAAAATACAATTATGTTGAAATAAAATAATTAAAGATTAAGGGATCAAAATTAAAACTAAAAAACAATATGGTGGGATGAAGTTAATAAATAAGACACGCTAGCATCTGGAAGAAGTTTATCATGTTTTAGCAACGTGTATAATTTCCTTAGACAGTGAAAAATAGATTTCTTTCGTGTTGTTGGAAGCATCGCGATGAGGTTATGCTCGTCTAGTTGAAATTGAAAGGTGTCCTATCATTTTGTTCTTATATCAAATTTGATTTTTATTTTTTTTAATTGTTATTTTTTTATTTGGGTTCTTTTAAAACCTTGTTTTTTTTAAAGTTTTTTTTTTTAATTTGATATTGGATTGATTAAAAATTAAATTTTATAATTTTTTTTAATGAGAGAATCCTGATCATATGGCCTGAGGTATACAAATACATGGAATTTGAGAGTTGATTAGAGAGGTCTTTCTCCTCCATTGATGTAACTTTCTTTAAAAAAAAATCATTGGCATGATAATTATTTGATAAAGAGATAAAGGCATGCCAAAGTTTTCACAAACAAAATATGTTAAAAAGGTCCTTAGTAGATTTAATATAGATAATGTTAAATCCGTGAGTACACTTTTAGAAAGTCATTTTGAACTCAATAAAAATCACAATCAGCTACTAAAAATTGAGCAAAACCATGACAGCATGGCTAAGGTTCCCTCTGTCTCAACTATTAGTTCTATAATATAAGTTATAGTTTGTACTAAACCAAATATCACTTATGTAGTAGGAGTTGAGTCAATTAATGAGTAATCTAGCAAAACCATATTGGGAGGTAGTGAACTGGGTTATGAGATACTTAAAAGAATCCTCGAATACTTGTATTAGTTTCACAACTGCTAGTTTAAAACTAGAAGGATTTGTAGATATTGATCCAGTAGGTGATGTTGATAGTAGAAATAGTTCTACAAGGTTTGTATACATTCTAAGTGGTATTAATTCTTTATAGGGTTTTACTTTTTAGAAGACTTTTGTTATTTCGATCATAGAAGTTGAATATATTACAGTATCAAAATCTGTAAATGAAATGCTATGGTTGTGAAGTTTCTTACAAAAACTAGGCAAGAAAACGAGGAGATACTCTCTATAGTGATTATTATAGAGCAATCTTGTTTTGCTAAAAATCTATAATTTCATTCTAAAACTAAGCATGTTCAAATGAGATATCAGTTTATTTGACATCTGCTTAATGATAAACAATTAAAGCTAGAGAAGATCCTTGAGACCAAGAATCCAATAATCATGTTAACTGAGGGGTGTTACACTTAATGAACTAAAGTTGTGCAAATATTCGGTAGGTCTTTGAGGATAGAAGACAATTCTGGCGTCGTTTATCTCCAGGTGGGAGATTTTTATGAATTGAGACAAATAACCCACAATCAAACCAAAGAAGGCTGCAAATTAGTCTAGAAAGGAGGGGAGATTTTATAAGTGAAGTAAATTAGGCTAAAAAAAGGAAAAACTCTAGTGGTTTGTCTGTCAATTTTTAGCAGAAATCATGGTTGAAAATGGAGATGTTTGTTCTGCCATTTCAACTAGAAATACAACTTGTGAAAGAAGAAAAAAATACGCAACAAAAGAGCAAGAGATAAGTGAGACAAATACATAGAATTTGAGAGTTCATTGGAGAGGTCTTTCTCCTCCTTCATAGTTGTAACTTTCTTTTTATCCTGGGTGAGTAAAATAAGCAGCTCTATTAATTAGTGAGACAAATGCATAGAATTTGAGGGTGATGGTTTTGCCACTCAACAAGCTTATTGAACACTCATCCAACAAATTTAGCACTCCTCAAGCTTGCGAAGTGGAGAGCTGTTATCACTTGCCAAATGCCAACACCATTACCCTCTGCTAGCCTCTTAAATGCTTCAACTCACTACCTTTCCTTCTATGTAAAAACAGAGAAACCAAACTTTTTTCTTAGATACTTTAGGAAATGAAGCATGATAATTGAAGGAGCGAGCTTGATCAAAATGATATCTTGACTTTGGCCATGCTGTTTAAATGCAGTCAAACAAACAACACAACTATTTTCTTAGTAACATAAAAGGACAACTATATGTGTTTGATGCAAACTAGAACAGAAAAAAACATGTTTGTAGGGCTGACATTATGGTTATGTAGTTTTCTGTGCCTTCTCATCAGTAGTGGGATCTGATATTCTCCTGCAAGCTGATTATGGGCAGGAGTACACAACTAATTTCAATACAAACTATATAAAATGAGCAGAGGATAATGGTTTGGTAAGAACATTCACTTACAGATTATTAATGATAATAAACTGAACATGTAATTATTTTTTCGCAACCATATCATAAACAAAATGAAAATTAATTTCAACATATGATTCATGCATGAATAAAAGATCAGGTTAGTCGTTACATAATTAAATAAGATATTAAATATTAATTGATATTTATAAGGCAAGATATGTTTAATAATTATATTCAGTAGGTTTTGGTGGAAAATTTCCCTCATATTTACTTATTAACATGTTATCTCATCAATGATGTCAATCTAAATATTATCTTTAAGTGTTGTGTTCATGTCATTATTTCACAAATACATTAAAATTTGACCACCGTACATTCTTGAAGACACTTTATTATACAAAAATATAAAATTAAACATCTATTTAAATAAAATTAAAAATCAAACATTCAATTATAAAAATCATACAAGTTTAGGCATTTAAAATCGTGCTATACCAATCAGGATTTGTTTCGAGGCAAAAGGAACAAAAGCTTTTATATAGCTTTCATGGATAACTTGAGAGGAAGAGTTGGGCCACAGAATCTGTTTCATTCTGGAATGTATTCTTCTTATTTGTAATGAAAACATGCGTTCATGATCTAAGTTTTTTTTTGAAGAAGAAAAGAAAACTAGAGAACTATACAAACTCGCTGAGTCGAGGCATGAATCATGCCTAATGCTAACTATGCAAATCTTTTTAGCAAGGACATGTAGCAACAGATAAAACTGACAAGCTTGTCTATCAGAGCTGATAACAGTAAATGGTACTGATGTTTTTTTTTTCCCGAGGATTATCGGCCTTGGTGAGTGCTGCTAGGCTGTATTGCCCACAGCCAGAGCAATGTGCGGTGGTTTTATGGCTGAGTAAGAGCACCCAACTGGTGTGACACCGATCCAGAAGAAAGACAGAAAAAATTCAAGCCCCATAATACAACGAGTGCAAATATTTTTTGATTCAAATTGCTATTTACCAGACAAAAATGCACAACTGATACTGATCAACTATTAATCGATATTCCAAACATCAAATTTGATTGATTGACACATTACGTGTCTACCACTTGGCTCCTTCTTCATACATTGCTAACAATTCAGCCATTATTTAACTTAGTCTATTTATGCTTCTGAACGCATGTTTGATAAATTTCAAGCATCAGCGAAAGCTATGATCCATGGTCAAAATGCTCCAAGCAGTTTTGAGTCTTCAAGTAACCTGGAGACTTGCTGTTTGGAGCTTCAGCCTTACAATTTAATGGATGAAACTGGCAATTTTGGAACAGCTCATCAGTAGAGAGAAGGCATGAAATTGGTAGGGATGAATGTTAATGGATTAATTGGTAAATTTTCTTTGCCTTCTATAAAACAAAAGCACACAGTTAAGTAGAGTGTTTTTTTTTTTAAACCGAAGTGCTGAATTGAAAATGTTAGTTACAAGTCATAATTGCATGGCACACAGGACCTGGTGATAATTTCAGCGTAATAGTTTCCTAACAATGGAAATAAAGCTGTAAGCATAAAGGAATTCCTATTTAACCTGATCTTGGATAGTAGCCCTGTGTGTAACCTCCCATGTTGTAAGAATTAGGTTGTAGCTTTGCAAATGCGGCCTGTCCTTGCATTCCATCCTTCGCATATTGCTGCCAAAGTAGCTGCTCTTCCACTAACAGCTTCTGTTTCTTTTCCATCTCGGACATTTGCACGTAAGGTGGTGGTGCAACCGCAAGTGAGGCAGCAAATGGATCTGGGTTTGCTGATGTTGTAGCACTACTATTTGGGACTGGAGGTGCTGGCAAAGCCAACATTGCAGGCCTTCCAGCTGAACCGAGGGCAACACTACTAGCACTTCCATGAACTCCATAACCTGTCGCAGACATTTCTGCTGTTTTCACCCCATGTTGGTACATGCCATCAAGCAACATCATATCAAGACCACCAGCAAGAGTTACTTTCTGGCTTGTTAAATCGCTTGCTGATTGAACCAAAGTTGTCTCCCAATCTGCTGTATCATCATTGAAGGCTTCCCATGCAAGAGCTTGAGCAGGACCAGCTGGTGCACCACCATCAAACAAAGCTAAGGCCATATTATTTGCGTGTTCTTCTGTTGACAATGCATCATCATGCAAGTTCAACAAATCAGCCTCCTGTTGTGTATTTATTTCCTTTTTCTCCTCTTCCTTTGCTGCATCTTCCTGCACTTCTACGACAGGGGTCTCCGTGTAACTTTCAGGTGGTGGTAGTGCCTTTATTGCATTCATATCATCTTCACATTTTTTCCTCTCGTCAGTTTCATTCACTGGCTCTTCAAATGTAGCTCTCTTGGTTTGTGCCATTGTGGACTTGTCTTGAATAAATTCGTCCATTAGGTCAAGCTTCTTCTGTGTAATCTTCTCAATGTCCGGGTACTCTGAAGTGCGTGCAATGCCAACAGTCTTGCACCAGCTATAGAAGTTGTCGAGTTCGTCCAACTGCTTTGAGACTCGGCAGAAGATCTCATAAACCTTCACGGCCTCAGGAATCTCTAGTTCCATAAAACGATCAATCAAGATGCCCAATATTTCTGTTATGTCATAATATAACTGGATGCTTTCCTTCACCGTTGAATAGAGAGCCACAATTACAACCCTGTTGTGCCTCGCCCCCCCTGGTTTAAGACAGACAATGACAGAAATTGCAGATTGAGAGTATATATACTCATTGATAAAGTCTAATTTATTTGATAACGGATTCAGATGCAAGAAGCCAACATATGATTGGGAATGATTTTTTTTTAAAAAAAAATTATATTATGTTTACTTATCATTCCAGGACAATTACCAAGCTTAATTTTTACAATCGCTGAGACCTGAAATACTTCATTAATTGTTTAGAACCGCGGCAGAATTCTTCACACCATATTTTTAAGGTCTTGTCAGGACAAGGGCCATAAATTTATGTTGCTCCAGAACCTTGAGTTGAGTCTTTTTTTTTTCCAGATTCCTTAAACATCAAACAGAGTGCCATCTATACGTGCATTGTATTTCCTGGGTTCTCCTCTCTCCATGGTACAATATTAATATTATTTGCTTGCAAGTTGATTAACATACACGTAGGAAGGAATGTAAACCAACCTGTGGGGCGGCAGGCTAGAAAGCGCTCAAGGAGCTGTTGCAAATGTTGTATCCTGGAAAAGATATGGTCGATCTTCATGTCACGGACAGGCGTTGATTTCACAGATGCCTGGCCAGCTTCCTCTTCATCTTCTTCTATTCCAAATGCACTACGCTTCCCGCGACGCCCTTGCATCCTAAACTCAAGCCTTTCATCAAGATAAAGAGCAAGCGTGCGCACAAATGCAGAGTAGTCCCATGAATTGGATCGTGAATCACGGAAATCTGACATGTTAAGAAGGCGAGTCCCACGCCTGGTTGCAAAGAAGATCTCCTGCTCATAAGCTGGATCACCCTCGGCCAACAGCCTCTGAATTAAAATAAGCGTCTTCAATGCCACAGTCCAATTCCTGGTCTTGTTGAGACGCCTGGAGAGGCTGTTTACACATGCGCTGATGTAGGCACGAGAATACGAAGTTAAGCTCAATATTTCCCGAATGTGCCTCTCGTCTGCGGGGTATTCTTCATGCCTGGTTGCCTTAACAATGGCCACATCAAGGTCTGATAATGAGTGGCTGTTGCCAACTTTGGCTAGGCCTATGCTAGTCTGGTCCTTCACTGCCCCAAGAGCTCTTCTGATCTTGCTCGTAGCCATTACAGACAGCACAAAATTCCCAAGGCTGATAAAATCGGCTTCTGATTTTTAGCAAGTACTTATTCCGAGACTCAATTTTGTTGGCGATTAGTCCCAGGAAAGTTGAAAAAATTGATCAGGGGTTCTCACACAGGCTACCTACTGGATATGTTGGTGAAGAATGGCAAACAATGCAAGCGAATCACCACTACTTGAACACTAGATTTTAATGGTGCGACAGAAAATTAATAAGAATGCAATGCTCTCTCCTCCAAAAGGTTAACAGGAATTAATTTCTCTGTTTGGTTTGGTTGAAGAGAGAGCATGCATGGTCGTGACATGGAAATTAGCTTTTATGGTTAATGGAGAAAATGTCTCCAACTTGAGGTTGTAATCAAAAGCATGCCCCGAAACAAGAGGGGTTGAGAAATTGTCGGGCTGTTGAATGATTTCCCCTACTTTATTTACTTTTTCATACAAAAATAGATTTTGACCTCAATTAAATTTAACTATACCACAGAATTACTCGTCACCGATTGTGCTATATATTTGTTATTTGTTATAGTGAAACAATTATAAAAACTCAAATTAATTAGTATGTATAGAAATATAAAAGATCAAGTATAAACAATCACGCAAGAAATTTACATAATTTAGTAATTTAGGTATATTTCATATGAGATAATCAGATAAATTCATTATTAAAAAAATATAAGATTACAAGATATCATATAAAATTGCTCTCTTAACCAAAATAATAAAAAAACCCACCTTTTTCTTTCTAGCTACCAAAGTGTAGAGAATAAAAACATTCACAAGCAAACTTTATCCTAAAATAGAATAACTACAGGTTTTTATATGGACTAAGTACAAGGGTATTTTTTTTTTAAATCGAGTATAATTTAAGATAAACTCAACAAATTTCCACCTCAACTTAAATTGAGTCAACTTACAAAACCTAAACTCCTCTCTAATCATTTTCACCAAATACCTCTAAAGTACTACACAAACCACTCAAGTTCAAGCAATGCTTGAACATGACTGTAAGGATAGGCTTCATCAATATATCTGTAGGGTTCTTAACTATAACAATCTTCTTTATTGATACAACACCATGTGATATGATAACTAGAATGAAGTGATGTCTGACATCAATATGTTTGGTCCTTTCATTGTACATTTGGTTTTTTACCAAATAAATAGTACTCTGGCTATCAAGATGCACAATAATAAACTCATGCAATAAAACAAGATTAACAACCAAATCTCTTAGCCATAAAACTTCTTTCACTGCCTTTATCAATTCCATATACCCAGCTTTTATTGTAGACAAGGCAACAATAAATTGTAAAATTGCTTTTCAACTAATGGCACACCCCGAGAAAGTGAAAACATAAACTGTTAGCGACCTTATCCTTTCTAAATCACTAGTATAATCTAAATCTGCAAAGCCCTCGGTGCTACTTCTAGTGATACTACCCATGTCATATACCAAACCAACATTTGAAGAACCTCTAAGATAAGATAGTATCCATTTTATGGCCTACTAGTGATTTTTACTAGAACTTCCTATAAATTTGTTGATTACACTAATAACATGTGAAATGTTTGGATGAGTGCAAACCATAGTATATATAATGCTTCCAATTGCACTAACATATTGAACACCTAACATGTGTGTCTTTTCCTTCTCGGTTTTTAGTAACAAAGATGAAGATAACCTGAAATGGGTTGCAAGTGGAGTACTAATTGACTTACAGCCTTGCATACCAAAACATTAAATTACCTTCTCAATATACTTCTTTTGTGACAAGTATAACTTACCAACACTTCAATCTCTACGTATCTTCATATCTAAAATCTTATTGATTGCATTTAAATAATTCATCTCAAACTCACCATTCAACTGATACTTCAAACTATTGATTTAATATATGTTCTTAGAGGTAATTAACATGTCATCAATATACAACAATAATTACATAAATGAACCATCTAAGAACTTCTTGAAATACACACCACTATCATAATCATTCCTAAAGTAACCATGTCAAACTATAAAAGTATCAAACCTTTTATGCCATATAATGACTTCTTTAATAAGCACGCATGAACTTCCTTACCTTGAGCAATGAAACCCTTTGACTTATGTACATAGATCATCTCTTTCAACTCACCATATAGAAAAACTGTTTTGACATTTAATTGCTCAAGCTCTAAGTTAAACAAAGCAATCATAGCAAACAATATCTAGATGGAACAATGCTTCATAATTAAAAAGAACACTTCATTGAAGTCAACATCATCTCTTTATGTAAAGCCCTTAGCAATTAGACGTGCTTTAAGTCTTACATCCTCAACCTCTGGGACTCCATCTTTCTTTCTTTTTTAAACCCATGACACCTAACAATCTTTTGGTCTTGTAATGGTTTAACAAGTTCCAATATCCAATTCTTATAAAGAGACTCAATTTCCTCATTCATAACAAGTATCCACTAAGAATTTACTAAATCAGCATAACCATACTTAATTGGTGCTTTTATCTGTCTTTTATGTCTTTCCATAGCAATATTATAGGGTTGTTCTTTAGGTATATTCTTAACTATAATATCCTACACCATTTCCTCTACAAGCTCAATTGAAGCATGTTCGTGTACTATCTCTAAAGCTTTAACCTCAAGCTTTACATGCTTACTAGTACCCTAGTTCATCTCAACATTCATACTAGTTGACTTATTTTCCTTGCAAATATAGAAACTGTTTGCACCACGTTCTAAAAAAATTCAAATTTTTTTTGTTAAAATTTAATATGATTTGTATGTTTTGAATCGTTTTGATGTGCTGATTTCAAAAATAATTTTTAAAAAATGAAAAAAACATCATTGGCATGCATTTCGGCACGAAAGTTATTTGAAAAACAACTGCTACCACACTGCCAAACATACTCATAGTAGACTCATCAATGGTCACATCATTTCTAGTAATAAACTTAGGTGACTTAGGATGAACACACCATAATTAATATCCCTTTACCCCAGATGTATGGCTTAGGCATATGTATTTTCTCTCTCACACCCTAAGTTTATCTTTCTTAAGATGAACATAAGCAAGATAACCAAATACTCTCATACTAGAATAATCGATAGGAGAACCATAACATACCTCATATGGAGTCTTCAACTCTAGAACTATCAATGAAGATCTATTTACCAGATAACAAGTCATGTTAACTATTTTAGCCTAAATTTCTTATTCAAAACTAGAGGGTATGAGCGCTTGAACCCACACATAAGAAAGAACAAACATGAGAAATTTAAAAATCAGATTTAGTTGATAAAAACTCGACACACCGATTACCTGAATTGAAGCACTAAAACTATTAGGATGAAACCCTCACCCGATGATTATAGAGAATTACAAACAAGAAGTATAAGGAAGATGTCACAGAGATAATTATTCTTAGATAAGTCAAGATAGTTCAATAAAGAATAATAAAGTATGAGTTTTGCTCACAAACATATAAATATTATTCTTAAGTCAAAGTTTGTAGAAAGAACCTACATCTGTCATTTTTCTCCCCTCTTAGCTCCTTTCTCTCCTCTCTCTAAACTCACGGTCTTATTTGTACTTTCACTCCTCTCAGCCTTGCTTTCTCTTTTTAACTTTAATTGGTCTTTATAGACTTGTTTCGGTGATGATGGCATGAGTTTGTTGGGTTTTTCATCTTTTGCAAGAGTATACCTATTTATAAACCTATCACATATTGAATTCCTATCAAATTTGTCATGTACGCTTCAATAACAAGTTGCTCGCATATATAAGAATCATATCACAAGAAAACTCATCATAATACTTCCCAATAAAAAAATGACACCAAGACATATTTTTTAACCTTTACTTCACCATATTTATTTAACCATTGAAGCCTATAAGATCTATGATGTATAATAGTGTTCAGATTCAATTTTCTAATATTAGTGCAACTCTCACTATCTATAAAAAATAAAATAAATAAAAAGAGGTTTTTTTTCTTAGAAAAACTAAAACAAAATTCATAATGATTCTTTTCATGTATTTATGATTTTTTTAATACTAAATATTTGCATGCCTGAATTTTGACTATTATTTTCATAATAAGATGAATATATATAGATGTAAGTGATAAGATTTGTTTTCATTTTATCTTATTTACTTTATTTTATTTTATAAGATGTGGTTTTATGAAGTAAAATCAAAAGTGAATGTTTTAATAATACTAATAGTAGAAGTAGCAGCAGTAGCGGGTAAGTGAAAAAATAGATTAAACTATGCTAAGAGTAATTTGTCAAAAAATTAATCCTAGTAGAAGTAGCAGCAATAGCGGGTAAGTGAAAAAATAGATTAAACTATGCTAAGAGTAATTTGTCAAAAAATTAATCCAACCTAATAACGGGTAAGTGAAAAAATAGATTAAACTATGTTAAGAGTAATTTGTCAAGAAACTAATCCATTCTAATTGCTTAAGCTATTAGGTAAAACCTCAAGATATGATTTATATAATTTTCTAATACATTCCTTCAAGTAAAAGTTTTTTTGACTTGAGTCTTGTGTTAAATTTTTATCAAATAGAATGGAGTGGTGAGATTTGAACTCGTGACCATTTAATCAATAAGACTCTGATACCTTGTCAAAAAATTAATTCAACATAATAATTTAAACTTGAGTGGACCGACTTGTTTCAAAGTGACTTTACATTGCATAATTATGTAAAAAATATAGCTAAATGTTAACGTCTCGTTCAATTACATGATTTGCTTCCAATTAGGAAAAGTCAAAATCAAAAGTTTAGGAACTTTCTCTCCTGGAGCTTAGGCCTTGCAGTATTGGTACAAGAGATATAAAGATAAAACCCTATATATACAGACCATATAATACATGTAAGCAATCACTAATATACAATAACTAATAACTAAAGTATATTCGTTTCCGTTTGATCCATGGCCTTGGTTCCTCGACTTTCTCGCAGCTGCTTGTGCCAATATTACATCTCTATTCCTGTTGTGGATTAAAATTTTATCCACTAAATAAATAAAAAATGCAAAAAATATATAGAAGAAAAACGCGAAACCCTAACGGACCTAAATTAAAGCACACGCAATTGCTGAAAAGAACAAAAACCGCAAGGGACATGGCTTGCGAAGGTCCGTCGTTTATCTAAGATGCAAGATAATTCAAGTTAGACTTCACATGTATGATCAGTCACCGTCTACCATAAGTTTTCTAAATTTATGACGAAAGCATGCAGGATTTGATTTTTGTCAGTGCTGAAAGCTTGCGGTTGGCTTTTAAAAGTAATAAAGAAACCCATGCATGCTTTAGTTAGCTGTGCTTTTGTTTTTCTCCGAATTAGTAAATAGATACAGAGGAAGAAAAATACAACAGATATCATACAAATGGAGAGAAAAAAAAAAAAAAAAGCTTCAGCTGAGTGGTTCCCTGTTTCCTGGTTTAAATGAGAAGTAGCTCATCATAAAGCACACAATTCAGGCAAGACGTTTTACTTTTCGATCCCCTCGACGGGAAAAGAAACGGAAGATATATAAAAGATAAGAATCAAGGCACGGACATATTTTTTTTAATTTCTCTCATATTTTTTATTCTCTTTTTATTTATTTATTTATTTATTAAATAAATAACTATTAATAATTAAAATTTGAATATTATAAAATTTCTCGAGAATGTCTACTATTTTCATCATTAGATATATAAATTATATGTAGCAAATATTTTCTTTGGCTATACTTAAGATATAAATAACAAATCAGAACATAAGAAATATACTTACCGAAGGAGATATACATAATTGCATATACATGGTTATAGGAAATATTAAGCACACCGTTAAAAGAGAATCGGCGGTCCGGTCAGTGTAGAAGGAAAGGGGTACTGAAATCGGAATAAGAAGAAATTGCATGAGAAACACCCAGGTACAGAAGGTGCATAAGATGACGCTTGGCGTGGAGGAGCAACCACTGCAAATGTTCAACTATTTCTGCTGAAAAGAAATGAGAATCCCACGGAAATAGAAAAAAGAGAGAGTGGGAGTTTTGATTTAGGGGCACAAGCAAAATCATAACAGGTCTATGCATGGCTAGCATAGCTAAGAGAAAACAAACTCCACGAGAATATAAAAAATAAAGAGTACAAGTAGGAATCTGATTGCACAAAAAAGCCTGCATGTAGGTTTTCTTCGATGAAGCTCTTGGTGTTAATGGTTCCATTGATACTGGTTTCTGGGTTTGTTGTCATTTTTGGTCCAAAATCTACTATGACTTCCAGCTGGGATTTTATAGCAAGACAACCGGCTGGATATGGTGGAGATGAAAGTTGTTAAAAACACGAGTTAACTCTTAAAATTTTATAATTTTACAAGTTAACATGTATTTAACGTGCTAAATCGGACTAAAAACTCAAAATTAACCAGTAAAATCGGACTTAACTCGTGCAAAATCGAAAAACTCGGTCTGATTTTACGAATTTACTAAATTTATGATATGAACTAAGTCAGGTTTAAATTTGACCTTAAAATGCATGTTGACTCATTTTGCAAGATTGAGCATATCTTCCAAACCGTATATTGAATAAAACTGAAATTTTACAGGGAAATATTAGATACATAAAAATATATCTGGTAAATTTTCAGGTCAAATGAAACTAGAGAACATAATATTTCAAAGGGTCAAAGTTAGTAAATTAATATTGTCAAATATGTCAAACAAGACCTTCATATACTGTTTAGGATATATCTAGAGCTACCGGTAAAATTTTGCTTTGATTAAAGTTGGGATAAAAAGTAAATATCTGAAACTTTCCAATTGTATGTCGTAGGCCCAATAATTCATTCAAACAAGAGAGAACGACATGTTTGAAATCAGAACTCAAATTTGCCAACAATATGCAAAAATTGGAGATTTAGGCTATATGAAGGAATTTTAACATGAAGACTTTTTTTTATTATTATTCTATTTTTTTATTTATTTATTTTTATTATTTTTAATTTGAATTTTTTTCTAGCGCATTAGACATTGTTTAAGGGTTTATTTCATTATTGAATTTATATTAGTTAATTACTAATTTAAACTCATTAGCTTGCAACCCAAAAGAAGTCTTTCAAGACTTATTGTGATGGGAACAATCAGGTTGTCACTAGATTTATATGTGTTTTCTATCTTTTAGTGATTCTCCCGTATTGAAAAATTTTGTTCTGAGATTTTTTTTATTTTTCCATGTCATTAATTTATTGATTCATACTATCTATCTCTCTCATTTTATTTAGATTACTCATTGATTATAATATTATTGACTCATTTTATCAGATTTTAATATAAATTAATTTATTGACAAGAATTATCAATATATAATTAATTAAAAAGTTTCCAAATAATTTTATGATTTTATAATTTGAGTTTATAATTTAAATTTATATTATATTTTTCGTATTTTCAAAAAAAAAGAAAGTTTTCATCAACCTTGATGGGACATGGTAATTAATTCTTCTTTAAACGGTGCTCGTAGTGTCGCGGTACATGCAAAAGAGAGTAATGAGTCTCCGCCTCTTAATTATTAACGGCTTTTGTCGCGGTACATGCACAAAAAAGCTTGCAACTATATCTCCAAGGCAATACATAAGAGTGCTGCAAGTAAGGAGGCACTTCGAAGTTAATTCTCCTCCAAAGCGGTTTGATGTCTTCCACATGATTCTTCATTCTATTTGGCTTCGTAGATTGAATGTTGGAATTCATGGTGATCAAGGAGCCATCACCAGCTGACTGAACCAGTAATTAATCAGATTCGTAAGGAGTTGTGTAATTATGTTAAGGATACTTTTAATCAGATGGCTAAGTCCTGGAAAATAAATTATAGGTTCCATTGATCAGCCTATTCCTTCTATAGCTTTTCAGGGTTTGATGGGTACTAACTTACTTAGGATTAGGAACTTTTCCACGTTCATCAAGATTGTTTTAACGTTCTGGTGCGTAGAGCTAAGAGAAATTTTATACTACAAATATCTGGTAGTTACGAACATTCGAAGTGTATATATACTTGAAACCATAATTTTGAAACCCGACCCAGCTCGGAGAGTCGACCCGAGGCTGGAATCGGGCCGGGTTGAAGAAAAAATAGAGAAAGGAAAAACCTGGTGTGACCTGGTTACCCGGTTGACCCAGCAAGACCCGGTCAAAAGCCGGTTGCAACCCGTTAACTTTTGTTTTTTTTTTACTAAAACGATGTCGTTTTGATTAAAAAAAAAGATTTGACCCGGGCGACCCGGTGACCCTGTCGAAACCCGAAACCCGGGCCTTGGATCGGGCCGGCCATCGAGCCAGGTCTGAAAATTATGCTTGAAACCAATCTTTCTTTGTTCGAGTTTGACCAACGCTACCTGGCTTAATTCCTTTATTTTTCTTTGTTTAATTAATTTGGGTATCCGAGTCAGCTTGCACGAACTTTGAAATTAACAATCATGTAAGCTTTCAGTGATCTCGAGAGAATTTAAACTAATAATCAAGAAACAAACTCCAAATCTAACCACTTAAGATTACCTTAGCATAGTTCCTTTTCATGTTGTGAAAGCCTGTGTACTCACATGGGAAGGTCATCTACTTTTCCAATAATATTTATGTAATTTATTCTGTAATTTTTGATAGGTTTTGATCACTTTCTTTTGAGATAGAATCAACACTTTTAACATTTTTTAGAGGTTTAATGACTATTTAAATTTTCCCCTGAACTATAGAAAATGTGGCACATTGAAACCTGAATTATTAACTAAACTATTATATTTTGGACAATTTGATTAATTATGAGATCAGTACCAAATAAACCAATCCACTCGTTTTTTATATATATTTTCCATTGAAATTTTTAAAAAATGATAATGAAAATTTAATACATTTTTAAAATAATTTCAGGTTTTTTGCTCAGACAGAATTTTTATTTTATTTTATGAACAATATAAGTTGGAATTATCTCAATTTTTTTGAAAATTTCTCCTTGGAGTTTACATGAATTCATATAGGTAATTTTAGCGTGGTTTTTAAAATATCTTTATGTATAGTTAATTGACTTATTTGAAGTTTGGTGAGGTGTTATGTATTTAACAACACTAATATTTTGAGAATCAGATGATATGCAGATAAATTTATATAATTTCTTAGATCTCTCAATAAAATTTGGGATCATTTTACATTATTTTTTTTTTTTTAATTTTGAAAATATTTAAGGCTTAGGAAAATTTTAAAAATTTTCTTTGACCTCAAATTTTTTAAATTATTTTTTGAATTAGATTTTAATTAGTTCTTATTAGCATGTGTGAAAATTCTAAACTCAAATATTAAAAAACAAATTGAGGATGGGGTTTTGATGGATAATATTTACTCAAAACATGACAGCTTGAAGGTATAATTATGTTTAAGGTGATTATTTACATTATATTATTAACAAGACGCATGTGTAAGTTCTAGACTGATTTATTGAATTTCAGTTTGCATCTCTGCAAGGGATGATGTAAGAACATGTTTTTTTTACTTATTTCTTTGGATTTTTTTTACTGAGCTTTTTCTAGGAAATTCTTCATTTATGTAATATAAAAAAGAAATCTTTTTGCACACTGATCTCTTGAATTGAATTATGATTGATGTAAAAAGAAAAAAAACATTAAAGTTTAATTTGTCTTGGTTGTATTTTGATTTAATGGGAAGTAGAAAATAGACTTGTTCATGATAACAACTAAAAAATTTCTTCATAGAAATAAACACCTTGAAATCATTCACAAGTAATGATTTTTCTTCTATCAAAGCTTTGAATATTGATTTTAGATTGTTCAATTGATAAAATTAAACTCAAAATCAAACTAGGTTAGATTTGTTTTTTTTAATTTAGATTTATTTTTCATGCAATATTGTGACTCTAAACAACTACAATAAAATTTCTTTCGTTGCATGAAACTCATGGACACCAAGAACAACTATCTTGATGGTAAAAAATGACGTAAATGATGATTTTCTTTCTGATTGTTGAAATCCAACCATCCTTTTTTTTCTTTTTAATTAGGGATTTAAAAAGAAATTTCATTTCAAAATTGAACTTTTTAGCACCAAATTTTGGTGAACAGCTTGTGAGGGAGATAAAGAGATGTTTGTATTCTCCCACATGAATCATGTTTTAGAAATTGGGACCGCTGTGATTTGGACTTATTAGTGACAACTATATACGGACCACATGGTTCGACCTGATATTATTCTAGCTTAATTCCGTAGTGTTTTTTTTTTTTTTTGTAAGAATGTTTGTGGCTGTTGATAGCTTTGCTTCTAAACTCTGGCACAACTAAGAATCTACGGTCTATATCCGGTGGACAAGGTGGGTCCGACAAATGAATTCATGGCATCAAAGGCCATCTGTCGTGCCAGTGGTCGATAAAGACATCGCATACCATGTAACATCTAATATATATATATATATATATATATATATATATATATATATATATATATATATATATATATATATATATATATATATATAATTGAAATAATATCATCCGATGAATCAATTTGATAAGTTTTAAAATAATTTGAATGATTAATAAAATTATAGTTTAATTTAAAAAAATTTAAGATGATATATTATTTTAAAAAAATATTAAAATGATAATATATTTGATCAACCCGGGTTAATTTTTCAAATTCATGACTCGAGTTATGAGACCATAAGAATACCAAATAAAAAAATAACAAATTATAAAATTTAATTTTCAGTAAATCTATTATTGAAATATAAAATAAAAAAAACTTAATATAATAAAAAAATACAAAAAATAACCTTTAAAATAAAATTATAAATTTGAATGATATTATAAAAATATTATTAATAGTTTTGCAAGGTTTTTCTAAACTCTGATTACCCTAAAATTTTAACCTGGAATACAATAATATGGTAAGAAAATCTTTGTAAAATTTCAATGTGGTTAAATAATTGAATTGAAAAATATAATTGATATAGTCAAATTAGATGATATATATATATATATATTATTTAGCCGGAACATTTTAGCTAAAATTTAAGTAGAAATTGCAAAAATAGATCGATATTTTTTTGAATAGATGAGGACTGATTGGGATAGAGACTTTCTAGTTGTCAATTCTTATCATTTCACTTCTTCATGCGTTGTTGTTTTATGCCTTCCATCAGTGCTTGTACACGTGTTAATATCTAGTGATTCAAGAAAATTCTTTTTTATTGTTTTTCGTTTCTATTAGAGGTTATTTATATAAAAGGATATTGGTGTTGTTTAGGGGGGAAAAATGAAGATTACAATCTCTTATAATTAATATTATGATGTCCTATAGCTATACAAAATAGAGAATAATCTTTTATTATTATAAAATATTTACAGCATGTATAGCTCTTTCAAGTATAAATTGTTTTATCTATTTAAAAAATATAAATAAAATTAAAATTTATTTATACTGAACAAAATATTAAAACCATTTTAAATTTAATATCAGAGTTTAGAAATAAAGTTGCAAGCAACTTATTTGAATAAAGACAAATAAAAAAAATCTCAATCCAACTATTTACTTCATAATATCATTTATTTAAAAAAAAAACAGTATTGTTTGGGCAAAATTATTCACATTATATAATCTCACACCAAACAAATTAATTAATATTTATAATATTTAATTGATGGTAGGAATTAGTTAGAGTGATCATCGTGGTTTTCTTACCACATCAGGAGAGACGTGTCCAATTTGAAATGCGAACAGATACAGGTCAGGTCCAAGGCTGAGGCCACAAATATAACTCCAAACAGTACGCATTCCATTCCACCTGTCAGGCTTCCACTTGCCCCACAGCTTATCATCCACGAGCCTCTCATCGGAAGCAATATTTTATTTTTCGATATTTTAATTTGTATTATGATTTTACGTTAGAGTCGTGTATTTATGGACGCCAATAAATCTAATCAAATCAAGGTTGGTCCCACTTCCCTGGGGAAAATAATGTCCTTTTCCGGTAATTAATATTGATAGATCCACTAGGATAGTTACACATGTAAACGTAATTTAAGAGGAGACTGTCTGTTCTGGCTATAAGGTCGCCACTTGCCCAGCCAAATTTAGTTCTATAAAAATTTTGAGTGATGTCTGGCTAAAGATTATTGATTTGAATTTTATAAATTTTAAAGTTATTAAAAATATATATAGTCATTAATTTTAAAGTTTATAGAATTAATTAAGATACACATAAGCTAATCTAAATATTAACTTTAATATAAAAAAATTAATTCTATAGAGTTTTAAACAGATTATTTATATTTGAATTAAAATGTATATTTTTTATTTTCTTTCAACCTCCCTTATTATAAATAACAAATCATAACATAAGAAATATACTTACCAAAAGAGATGTACATAATTGCATATACATTGTTATAGAAAATACAAGATGGCATGCATGCGCGCTGCCACAGGTTTATAAAACAAATATACTTAATAGTGTTATAATTATGAACCAGCATTAGATAAGTAATAGAAACTAAAGTTATGATGAAGCCAATATTCCATGACATAAAAAAAAATTTGTGTTAGTGATCAAAATCTTAGAGACTGAATAAAATGATTTGTAGCAATCTACAATGTTTTGTGAGGAAAGATATAGTGTTTTTCCCACATGATTTAGCTTTTCTGTTAATAAATAAAAAAAAATTACAAAGCTAAATTCTTTACCAACTTAATATTAAAAAAAATCAACAAAGATAATTTTGGAAGAAAAAAACTCATGTGAAAAAATGTTATAACAATTGACAATGTTTTGTGAAGAAACATATAGAGTTTTCTCCAATAAAATCGACAAAGATAATTTTAGAAAAAAAAAACTATTTAGAGAAATATTGTAACAATCCACAGTGTTTTGTGAGGAAAACTACAACGCTTTCCCCATATGATTTAGCATTAGTGTAATTATAATTCTTAACCAACTCAATATTAACAAAAAATCGGCAAAGATAATTTTGAAAAAAATCATAAAAAAAATCATGTGGAAAAACACTGCAGCAATTCACAGTGTTTTAAAGAAAAAAAATTACAAAGCTAAATTCTCAATCAGTTCAATATTAAAAAAATAAAATCGACAGAGATAATTTTAGTAAAAAAAACATAACAAAAAAGGAAAAAAACCATATTGGAAACACTATAGCAATTCATGGTGTTTTATGATAAAAGCTACAGTGCTTCCCTGCATGATATAGCCTTATTTGTAATTACTTGTAATTATAATTATCAACCAGGTCAATATTAAAAAAAAAAAATTGACAAAGACAATTTAAAAAAAAATCATAAGAAAAAAAAACCTTGTAGAGAGACACTATAGCAATCCACAGTGTTTTGTGCTCAATATTAAAAAAATAAAATCGACAAAGATAATTTTATAAAAAATTATTACAAAAAAGAAAATACAAAAGAAATTGAAAAAAACTTTGTGAGGAAAAATTATAGCAATCCATAGTGTTCTGTGAGGAAAGCTACAGTGTTTACCCCACATGATTTAGCCTTACTTACATTTACTTGTAATTATAATTCTCAATCAGCTCAATATTAAAAAAATAAAATGATAAAGATAATTTTAGAAAGAAAAAAAAAACCATGTTGGAAAAACACTATAGCAATCCACAGTAATTTGCGAGGAAAGCTACAATGTTTTCCTCATATATTGTAATTGTAATTCTTAACCAGTTCAATATTAAAAAATAAAATTAACAAAGATAATTTTATAAAAAATCATAAAAAACAAAAAAAAAACTTGTGAAGAAACACTATAGCAATCCATCATGTTTTAAGGGAAAAAAATTACAAAACTAAATTCATAATCAGCTCAATATTAAAAAAATAAAATTGACATATAATTTTAAAAAAATCATAAAAAATAAAATAAAAAAATCATGTGAAAAAACTCGGTAACAATTTATAATATTTAAAAAAGTTACAAAGTTAAATTTTTAATTAATTTAATATTAAAAAGATAAAAATTGAAAAAGATAATTTGACGAGGAAAAAATAAAAAACACAGTTCCCCAGATATTTTAGCTTGAAGAATGTATAATTAAGCACACCGTTAAAAGAGAATCGGCGGTCCGGTAGTGTAGAAGGAAAGGGGTGAAATCGGAATAAGAAAAAACTGCATGAGAAACACGCAGGTAGAGATGGTGCATAAGATGACGCTTGGCGTGGAGGAGCAACCACTGCAAATGATCAACTCTTTCTGCTGAAAAGAAATGAGAATCCCACGGAAATAGAAAAAAGAGAGAGTGGGAGTTTTGATTTAGTGGTACAAGCAAAATCATAACAGGTCTCTGCATAGCTAGCTTAGCTAAGAGAAAACAAACTCCACGAGAATATCAAAATAAAGAGTGCAAGTAGGAATCTGATTGCACAAAAAAGCTTGCATGTAGGTTTTCTTCGATGAAGCTCATGGTGTTAATGGTTCCATTGATACTGGTTTCTGGGTTTGTTGTCATTTTTGGTCTAAGATCTACTACGACTTCCAGCTGGGATTTTATAGCAAGACAACCGGCCTGGCTATGGTGGGGACATGGTAATTCTTCTTTAAACGATGCTAGTAGTGTCGCGGTACATGCAAAAGAGAGTGATGAGTCTCCGCCTCTTATTAACGGCTTTTCTCCTCCACCGCAAGCTGTTGAGGCTTTACCATTTGAAGAGCCTGTAAGTCCTTTAACTCATGTCTTATTAATTACGCACCTCCTCTGTTTTTTCTGTGGTAGACTATATATCTTGATCAATGATTCATCAATTAAAAAAAAAAGACTTCGATCTTGATCAATGTCTGAAGATTTTCGCTGTTTCAGTTAGCATTTAGCGGTTTTCTGTGTGTTGAATATACATTAGCTTGCAGTGCTGTCACTGTGACAGTTTTGAAAGATATAAGAATATAGTGCTTTCTTCTCAAAAAATAAATTATATACATCTTTCAATTTCGACTCAACAAAACTTTCTGGTTAGTGATTTTTATTTTTAATAATTTGGGGCTCTAGGTGAGTGAATAATTTTAAGTTTACTGGTGTGCAGAATGTTTTGAAACAAGATGTTTCAGAAACTTCAGGGCCCATTGCTGCCCCAGCAAACGAAGCTCTTGATCTTGCCAGTAAAACAAGACATAAAACCGAGCACACCAGTCTAGAGAAACTCGAATCAGGCCTTCAAAAAGCTCGAGTTGCATTAAAAGAGGCTAAAAATGGAAAGCAAGCAGATGACCCTGATTATGCTCCGGCAGGCCCTATGTACTGGAATGCCAAAGTCTTTCACAGGTTTATTAAATTATTCTTTACTGCAGTCCATATTCCTGTTTGTTAATAGTCATTTGGACCAGATATTATGCTGGCTGCTTAGCTTACCACATTAAAAACAAAAAAGGGTATGGCCGGCGACCTGGAATGGGTCTAAGAATTTATAATGCAGTAACACTCCTCTTCAGGCGATCCCAAACTTTTGCTATCGTCACCTAAGTATGCCCTATAATTGAACTTAAATTTTTGCAGGCTATAATACAGTGAACATATATAAAAAGGGCGGAGCCTTTTTCAAGGCTTAGGTGGGCTAAAGCCCAGTTAAAATTTTATCGATATTTTTTGTACTAATATTAAAATAGTCTAAGTTATATTTAACTAAATTAGCTCAAGAAAAACATGTTTTGTTCAGTAAATTAGTCACTTTTTTTAATTAAAATTTCTATTTTTTTTAGCTAAGAGAGTCAAAGTCAAAAATTGTATTCTTCCTCGTGTTAGATTACTTCTTGTTTTCCTACATATTCAGCTCATAAAATTTGGCCAAAACAACAACACACCTTTTCTCTTTCTATTTATTGTATGGTACTATCTATCACATAAATTCAACTCAATCTTTTCTCAGCTATTAAAGCATTGCTTCAAACTTTAAAAGATGCTAAATTTGATATTCTCCTTACACATATGCAATTTGTTTGTACACAATATAAGATTGACGTACCATATATAAATACTTCATATAAAAGACTACGGGTTATTCATGTCAACAATAAGGATTGGTGACAGTTTACTAACACTATCATTATAATATATTTAACTCATCAATGAATTTTCAGTTGGAAGAGTTGAATTCTAGATTCAAGGATGGGACTATGAAACTTCTTATACTTAACTCTGTTTAGAACATAAAAACAACTTTAAATTATTTAAAGTTGATGCTATTTGCAAGTTTGTTGATAATTTTTATCCTAAAGATTTCAATGAATAAGAGATGTATTATTTGAGATCTCAGCTAGAATATTATCATATTGATGTGATTCATCATGAGAGTTTTCATAATATGTTTATCCTTTTTGAATTATATCGAGTATTAATCGAAATAAATAAGTCGCAACGCAATCATTTCATTACCAAGTTAATTCGTTTTATTTTGACTTTGCATGTTTTCATTATCACCAAAGAGCGAACATTTTTAGTTATGAAGCATGTTAAAAATGTTTTTCATAATAAAATGAAAGAGGAGTTCTTAACATATTTTATGATGATTCATATTGAACGAGCTAGCTTACTGAAGATATCTAATCAGATTTGATTATATATGAATTCTATTTCATAAAATATCGAAGGGTGTAATTTTAATAGTGAATTTATTTTTATTTTCACTCTAATTTTATATACTTTAAAATTTATTTTTTAATATTTTGGATAGAATTTTTTTAATTAAGATTTTATTGTTAACTTCATAAATTCATGTATATGAGTTAATGGTTGATCTTGAAAAAACAAATTCTATGTATTTGCTTAATAATCAAGGCCGACTCCTATATATATATATGTCTAATGAAGCACTTATTCTAATAGCTGAGGCTACTAGAATACGCATATAAATTTTGGGAATATGCATGCATATATAATTATATATTAAAGAATTACCTTTTTCATAACAGGAGTTATTTGGAAATGGAAAAACAGTTTAAGGTCTTTGTGTATGGAGAGGGGGAGCCCCCTGTGTTTCATAATGGTCCTTGCAGGAGCATATACTCCATGGAAGGAAATTTTATTCACAGGATGGAGATTGATGGCCATTTCCGTACGGAGGATCCGGACAAAGCACACGTTTATTTCCTCCCCTTCAGCGTAGCTATGATGGTTCGATTTGTCTACGAGCGGGGGTCACGGGATTTTGGTCCGATAAGGAGGACTGTGTCAGACTATATCAATCTAATCAGTGGAAAATATCCATTTTGGAATCGAAGTCTTGGTGCCGATCATTTCATGCTTGCTTGCCATGACTGGGTACGCATGCCTCGCATTTTAGTCAAGTTTCACAAGAATATTTGATGAAATACATATAATCTAGTCATTTCCACGACGACAGAAGTGGCTAAGATAAAGATATAATTACAATCTTTTCAAAATAAAGATAAAAATTTCAAAAAGTTATGGATATAATATGACGGTAAAAAAAAAATTGAAAGTTACTATAAGATGACTTTTAAATTAAAGGAGAGTATTGAAATTAATTTGAAGTTTTTATTTAAAATATCTTTTAGTTCTTTTTAAGTGCCTTCTAGATTTATATATAAATATTAAAGAATATTTATTTTTTATACTAGTATAAATATATGTGTTCAGAGAATACTATAGGTTTAAATTAATCCAAGTGGATTAGAACTTCTTCTCTTAAAAAGATTATTTATACACACACACACACACGAATGAGTTTGTTTTTCACCATGCTAGCTTTATATTTATAACAATTATATACATAATTTGTATTTGTTTTCACAGGGGCCAGAAGCTTCATTTTCCGTTCCTCATCTAGGCAAAATCTCAATTCGCGCACTATGCAATGCCAACACCTCAGAAAAATTCAATCCCATCAAAGATGTATCCTTGCCAGAGATCAATCTCCGAACCGGTTCGATAAAGGGCTTCGTCGGTGGACTATCTCCATCAAAACGCTCAATCTTAGCTTTCTTTGCAGGAAGGCTTCATGGTCCTATCAGACCTGTAGTTCTTGAGCACTGGGAAAATAAGGATGATGATATCAAGGTGCATCAGCAGCTCCCAAAAGGGGTATCTTACTATGAAATGATGAGGGGAAGCAAGTTTTGCCTTTGTCCAAGTGGTTATGAAGTTGCAAGTCCCAGAATTGTCGAGGCGCTCTACGCTGGGTGCGTTCCGGTGCTGATTTCAGATCATTACGTGCCACCTTTTAGCGATGTCTTGAATTGGAAGTCATTCTCTGTTGAGGTTCCGGTGAGTGATATCCCCAGCTTGAAGAAGATATTGACAAGTATATCTCCAAGGCAGTACATAAGAATGCAAAGAAGAGTGCTGCAAGTAAGGAGGCACTTCGAGGTTAATTCTCCTCCAAAGCGGTTTGATGTCTTCCACATGATTCTTCATTCTATTTGGCTTCGTAGATTGAATGTTGGAATTCATGATGATCAAGTAGCCATCACCAGCTGACTGAGCAGGGGACTTAACCAGTAATTAATCAGATTCGTAAGGAGTTGTGTAATTATGTTAAGGATACTTTTAATCAGATGGCTAAGTCCTGGAAAATAAATTATAGGTTCCATTGATCAGCCTATTCCTTCTATAGCTTTTCAGGGTTTGATGGGTACTAACTTACTTAGGATTAGGAACTTTTCCACGTTCATCAAGATTGTTTTAACGTTCTGGTGCGTAGAGCTAAGAGAAATTTTATACTACAAATATCTGGTAGTTACGAACATTCGAAGTGTATATATACTTGAAACCAATCTTTCTTTGTTCGAGTTTGACAAACGCTACCTGGCTTAGTTCCTTTCTTGTTGTGAAAGCTCCTGTACTCAAAAGGGAAAGTCGTCTACTTTTCCAAGGCCAGAAATTCAACAATTATTCTGTAATTTATGATCACATGTAGGTTTTGATCACTTTCTTTCGAGGTAGAATCAACACTTTTAGCATTTTTTAGAGGTTTAATGACGATTTAAGCTTTCCCCTGGACTACAGAAAATGTGGCACATTGACACCTGAATTATTAACTAAACTATTACATTTTGGACAATTTGATTAATTATGAGATCAGTACCAAATAAACCAATCCACTCCTTTTTCTAATATATTTTCCATTGAAATTTTTAAAAATGATAATGAAAATTTAATACATTTTTAAAATAATTTCAGATTTTTTGCTCAGACAGAATTTTTATTTTATTTTATGAACAATATAAGTTGGAATTATCTCAATTTTATTTTGAAAATTTCTCCTTGGAGTTTACATGAATTCATATAGGTAATTTTAGCGTGGTTTTTAAAATACCTTTATGTATAGTTAATTGACTTATTTCAAGTTTCGTGAGGTGTTATGTATTTAACAATACTAATATTTTGAGAATCACATGATATGCAGATAAATTTATATAATTTCTTAGATCTCTCAATAAAATTTGGGATCATTTTACATTATTTTCTATTTTTAAAATTTTTAAAATATTTAATGGTTAAGAAAATTTAAAAATATTTATTTGACCTCAAATTTTTGAAATTATTTTTTGAATTAGATTTTAATTAGTTCTTATTAGCATATGTGAAAATTCTAAACTCAAATATTAAAAAACAATTGAGGATGGGGTTTTGATGGATAATATTAACTCAAAACATGACAGCTTGAAGGTATAATTATATTTAAGGTGATTATTTACATTATATTATTAACAAGACGCATGTGTAAATTTTATACTGATTTATTGAATTTCATTTGCATCTCTGCAAGGAATGATGTAAGAACATGTTTTTTTTACTTATTTCTTTGGATTTTTTTTACTGAGCTTTTTCTAGGAAATTCTTCATTTATGTAATATAAAAAAGAAATCTTTTTACACACTCATCTCTTGAGTTGAATTACGATTGATGTAAAAAGAAAAAAAAAAGTTTAATTTGTCTAAGTTGTATTTTGATTTAATGGGAAGCAGAAAATAGACTTCGTGCATGATAACAACTAAAAAAATACTTCATGCTAAAAAACACCTTAACAATATTAACATGTAATGATTCTCTTCTATCAAAACTTTGGTTATTGGTTTTAGGTGGCTCAATCGATAAAATTAAATTCAAAATCAAATCAAATTAGATTTGTTTTTCTTGATTTAGATTTGTTTTCTCATCCAATATTGTGACTCTAAAAAACTACCGTCAAGCTTCTTTTGTTACATGAAACTCATGAACACCAAGAACAACTATCTTGATGGTAAAAAATGATGTGAACACTGATTGTTGAAATCTAACCTTCCCTTTCTTCTATTTTTAATTAGCGATTTAAAAAGAAATTTCGTTTCAAAATCGAACTTTTTAGAATTTAAAGAGACCTAAATTATATAAATTATATCATCTTTAAAGTTGAAAGATTTGAGTGTATTTTTTGTAAAAATCTTGTACACACTATTTATTTTTAGCACGTTTTTTATTTGATCTCTCTTTTTTCAATTCCACCCTTAATTAAAAATTTAAAAGCAAATAGCTTTCATAAGAAAATAAAAAGATAAATGAGTTATATCATACTTTTTAAGCAGAAAATACCACACCCTATCATTTTTACTAAAATGCTCATATATAGATGGTAGTTTCAGTTATAGAACACCATTAAAATTAATTATTATTTTGTCATTTTATGGGTGTTCAAATAAATTGATCAGAAACTCGGAGGATATATATATTGCACCAAATTTTGGTGAACAGCTTGTGAGGGAGACTGGAAGATAAAGAGATGTTTGTAATTTGTATTCTCCCACATGAATAGTCTTAGAAATTGGGACCGCTGTGATTTGGACTTTTACCAGTGCCAACTATACATGGACCACATGGTTAGATTTGGTTCTTCAAGAGCAAGTTGAGTTCGATTTTTAGACCTGATATTATTCAAGCTTGATTCCGTAGTCCTTTTTTTTAAGAATATAAGTTGGAATTATCTCAATTTTTTTGAAAATTTCTCCTTAGAGTTTACATGAATTCATATAGGTAATTTTAGCGTAGTTTTTAATAGCTTAAACTGTTATAAGACTCTAAAATATAATTTATATTATTCTCTAATAGTTTTTTACTTATTTCTTTGGATTTTTTTACTAGCTTTTTCTAGGAAATTCTTCATTTATGTAATATAAAAAATAAATCTTTTTGCACATTCATCTCGAGTTGAATTATGATTGATGCAAATATAAAAAAAAGTTTAATCTCTCTTGGTTGTATTTTGATTTAAAGGGATGTAGAAAATAGATTTCGTACATGATAACAACCAAAAAAATTCTTCAAGCTAAAAAAACACCATGAGAATATTCATAAGTAACGTTTTTTCTTCTATCAAAACTTTAAATATTGATTTTGGGTTGTTCAATTAAAAAATTAAACTCAAAATTAAACTATATTAAATTTATCTTTCTTAATTTAAATTTGTTTTTCCAAGTAATATTATGACTAAAAACAACTACCATCAAACTCTTTTCGTTACACAAAACCCATGGACACCAAGAACAACTATCTTAGTGGTAAAAAAAATGACATGAATGATGACTTTCTCTTTGATTGTTGAAATCCAATCATCTCTCTCTCTTCTTTTTAATTAGGGACTTAAAAGAAATTATGTTTTAAAATTAAATTTCTCATAATTTAAAGGGACCTGAATTATATAAATTATATTATCTTTAAAGTTGGAGGACCTAAATGTATTTTTTGTTAAAAATATGTACACGCCACGCCATCTATTTTTGATATTCTTTTCATTTAGTCTTTTTTTTCTTTTAATTCCATCCTTATTTAAGAAATCAAAAGCAAATAATCTTTCATTAGAATCAAGTCATTCAAAATAAAAAATTGAAGATAAAAAAATAAAAAATGAATAGTGAGTCCACAATATTTTGAAGTGCGTGAACAATGTTTTTCCTACGGTAAAAAAGGCCATGTTTTTCCTACGGTAAAAAGGCCACACCTTCTAAATTTACTTGTAATAAAATAGTTGTTTGCTGATTAATTAATTATTAAGCATAAAGATATCACTCACAAAGTCTTTCGTTGAACTGCGCAGTCAAATGTCTAATAAAACGTTCACTTTTTTCTTTAACAACATCTGATTAAAAAAGATCTCATAAGAAAATGAAAAGACAGATGAGTTATATCATACTTTTTCAGCAGAAAATACTACATTACCCTCGTCATTTTACTAAAATGCTCACATATAGATGATAGTTTCTGTTATAAAACACCATTAAAATTAATTTTTTTTATTAATATAGATATTTAGACCAGTTTATATATTTTAACTAATTTTATAAGGCCGGTGGTTAACTCGGGTGTTCAAATAAATTGATCAGAAACTTGGAGGATATATTGCACCAAATTTGGTGAACAGCTTGTGAAGGAGACTGGAAGACAAAGAGATGTTTGTATTCTCCCATATGAATAATGGTCTTACAAATTGGGACCGCTGTGATTTGGACTTATTAATGACAACTATATACGGACCACATGGCTAGACCTGGTATTATTGAAGCTTAATTCCGTAGTTTTTTTTTTTTTTTTTTGTAAGAAGTTTTTGAATTGGTGTTCACGTTGGTGGCTGTTGTTAGCTTTGCTTCTAAATAACTCTGGCACAACTAAGAATCTACTGTTTAGATCCGGTGGACAAGGTGGGTCCGACAAATGAATTCATGGCATCAGAGACCTGTCGTGACAGTGGTCGATAAAGACATCGCATACCATGCAACATCTAATATATATATATATATATATATATATATATATGAATTAAAATGATACGTCTGAAAATTTCAAAAATAATTTGAAAAACCAATAAAATTATAGTTTAATTTAAAAAAAATTAAAATGATATATTATTTTAAAAATTATTGAAATTATAATATATTGTATTAATCCGGGTCAACTTTTCAAATTAATAACTCGGGTCATGAGAATATAATAATACCGAATAAAATAATTTAAATTATTTTAAAAAATTATAATTTGATTTTAAAAAAATTAGATGTTATATTATTTAAAAAAAAATATTAAGACGATAATATATTAGATCAACTCAGATCAACGTTTTAAATTCGTAACCCAAGTCATGAGACCATAATAATACTAAATAAAATAAAATAAAATAAATTATAGAATTTAATTCTCGATAAACTTATTAGGGAAAGATGAAATTAAAAAAATTCAATTTAATTAAAAAAAACATAAAAAAATCTTTTAAAAAAAATACCAGTTTTAATATAATTATAAAAATATCATCAATAATTTTTCTAAACTCTAATTACTCTAAAATTTTAGTCTAAGATATAATCAATAGACTTCTTGTAAAGTTTTAGACTGATGCAATAATTAAAAAAAAAATTGAGATATTTAAAAGAAATTATTTAGCCGGAACATTTTAGCTAAAATTAAAGTAGAAATTACAAAAAAACAGATCGAGATTTTTTTGAATAGATGAGGGCTGATTGGGATAGAGTCCTTCTAGTTGTCAGGTCTTATCATTTCACTTGTTCATGCGTTGTTGTTTTATGCCTTCCATGAGTGCTTGTACACGTGTTAATATCTAGTGATTCAAGAAAATTCTTTTTTATTGTTTTTGCTTTCTATTAGAGGCTATTTATATATATAAAGGATATTGGTGTTTTTTAGCTAAAAAAATTGAAGATTACAATCTCTTATAATTAATATTATGATGCCCTATAGCTATATATATAAAAAAAGAGAATAATCTTTTATTATTATATAATATTTACAGCATATATATCTCTTTCCAATATAAATTGTTTTATCTATTTCAAAAATATAAATAAAATTAGAATTTATTTGCGCTGAACAAAATATTGGACCATTTTAAATTTGATATAAAGTTGCAAGAAAGCATAGTGAGATTTGAATAAAAACAAATAAAAGACGAACAAAATCTCAATCCAACGACTTACTTCATGATATCCTTTATTTTTAAAAAAAAAATAGTGTTGTTCGGCCAAAATTATTCGCATTATATATTTTGACACCAAACAAATTAATTAATATTTATAATATTTAATTTATGGAGGAATTAGTTAGATTGATGATCGTGGTTTACTTACGACATCGGGAGAGACGTGTCCGATTTGAAATGCGAACAGATACAGGTCAGGTCCGAGGCCACAAAGATAACTCCAAACAGTATGGATTCCATTCCACCTATCAGGCTTCCACTTGTCGTACAGCTTCTAGCCCGGCACCAATCATCCACGAACCTCTCATCGGAATTCGGAGGCAATATTTTATTTTTCGATATTTTAATTTGTATTATGATTTTACGTTGGGGCAGTGTATTTATGGACGCCAATAAATCAAATCAAATCAAAGGAGAAAGGTTTGCTCCTTGGGGAAAATAATGTCCTTTTCCGGTAATTAATGTTGATAGATCCACTAGGATAGTTACACGTGTAAACGTAATTTAGGAGGAGCCCGTCTGTGGTGGCAATGAGGTCGCCCCTTGCCAAGCTAATGTATGATTTATCTCCTTAAACGACGAGATTCTCGTCATCTCCTCTTAATGATTGTTCAGACCAAACTCTCTCTCTCTCTCTCTCTCTCTCTGACGTTTATTTGTGCAAGTTCTATAAATCATTCCTTTCTTCTCTCCTCTCCTTTATATCCATTCATTCCTTCCTTCCTTCCTTCCTTCCTTTGCTGTCTCCTTGCGCAGAAAATTATCGAGTGACGCTAGCCGCAGCCATCATCAGCCATCATCTGGGAGGGGGTGCTCTTGTATCCTTCAACCAAGGACTACAAACAGCTTCTTCTTCTTTCTTAATTCTCTGCGAGCAGGTGTATTCAAGACTGTATATATAATATACATATATGGCCACTAGAGGATTGGTGCTTTATCTGTTATCAGGTTTCTCTGTGGCTATCCTTTCTGTGTTCTTCCTCTCCCATCCAAATGAGAAAGCCTCACCGAATCCTAATTCTGATATCTTCGCCTCCCCCTACCTATCCACCACAGACAAAGTTTGGCCTGTGAGTCTCTCTGAGTTAATTGTATTGAATCTTGATGCCATAGGGGTGTTTGGTTTTGTTTTCTTAATGATAATCTCTTGTGCAGAAATTAGAGTTTAGTTGGAGAACAGTGCTGGCCACAGTGATAGGACTTCTAGGATCGGCGTGCGGTACGGTTGGTGGAGTTGGAGGGGGTGGCATTTTCGTCCCCATGCTTACTTTGATTGTTGGATTTGATACCAAGTCTGCTGCTGCTCTTTCTAAATGTATGTACATACTTCCTCAATTCACATGCTTCATCTATATGTATACTTCTTCTTCTTCTTCTTCTTACATCTTCAATTTTATTTTTATTTTATAATAAAAAAAATTGATTTTCATTCTTCTTTTGTGTTGTGTGTGTGTGTGTGTGTGTGTGTGTGTGTGTGTGGGGCAATAGCATCTATATGAATGGCTTTCTCTAATATATGATAGAGTAATGCGTGGTAAGAAATTCACCTTTTGATAGGTGAAAAGGAGATCTCCAAAGTTTAAAGAGTGAATTTTTCTTTTTCCTTTTCTTTTCTTGTAGTATAAAATTTGACCGATTCTCTATCACTATGGTAGTGTTAGTTGCGGCTACTTTAAAAGCCTTTTTCAAAATTGTAAATATATTAAAATAATATTTTTTTTATTTTCTTAAAAGCATAAAAAATGAAAAAAAATCATATTTTTAAAAAAATAGGGCCACGACGCAATAACCAAAGTGAGCTGCTCTGCGAGAATATGTTTTGAATTGACATAGAAAGAGTCGCTCTGTGTGGAAAAAGATGAAGTAGCTTTTGAGTTCCTTTTTGTCTTTAATCTTCTGTTGAAAAAAAAATTGGTTTGTGGAATTGGTGCAGGTATGATCATGGGGGCATCAGCATCATCTGTTTGGTACAATCTAAGAGTGCCCCACCCAACAAGAGAAGTGCCCATCATAGACTATGACTTGGCTCTCCTCTTCCAGCCCATGCTTTTGCTTGGCATCACCCTTGGTGTTTCCTTGAGTGTTGTTTTTCCTTACTGGTTAATTACTGTCCTCATCATCATCCTCTTCATAGGTATGCTCTTGTGACCTTTTTCTTTGAATGAATCACACTTAATCTCATTGTTTCTATGCATGTTGATACTGATTTCTCTTTCATTGTTTTGATTCATTTCTTTTTATGGCCAGGGACCTCTTCTAGGTCTTTCTTCAAGGGAATTGAAATGTGGAAGGAAGAGACAATTTTGAAGGTACTATTTACAGAGTTTCTTTTATCAAGATGTATAATTCGAGGCATTTCCTTTATTATTATCAAGTGATGTTCAGAATTTTTGCAGAAAGAAATGGTCATGCAACAAGAAACTATAGTTAACTCCCGTGGCGAACGTAAGACTAACACTGATCGATTCTCTTTTTTATCTGCCCATAAATTTTGCAAATTATTACATTCTGCTGCCTGTTGAGTTTTGAACATTGATTTCTTGTGATTTATTTGGCATGCAGTTCTGATTGATACAGAGTATGAGCCACTGATCCCTAGAGAAGAGAAATCAAAAATGGTAAACAAACTCCACCTTCATATAATCTTTGTGCAATTACCACCCTCTAACTTAACAGTCTCTGAATCCACTTTGTCTTAATCTTGTAGCAAATATTGTGCTTCAACTTGAAATGGAAAAGGCTTTTGATTCTGTTCCTTGTTTGGACTTCTTTCCTCCTTCTTCAAGTTATCAAGGCAAGCCTACTCTCCCCCTCTCTCTGTCCCGAATATTTTCATATATTTTCATGTTCTTATATTGTCATTGATTTTGCAGAATGATGTAGCTGTTTGCAGTACATGGTACTGGGTCCTCGTCTGCCTACAGGTATTCATAACAAGCAATAATATTGCTCTTTACATGTATTCTTGTGGCTAATCCTCTTCTTCTTTTCTTTCATGGGTGCGTTCTCTTCTCCTGTAGTTTCCTATAGCATTTGTGGTATTCGGATATGAAGCAGTCAAATTATACAGAGAAAACAAGAAGAGGATTAGCTCAGGAAACACAGAAACAATTTGTGAGGCTTCTATTGAATGGACTCCCATGCACATTTTATTCTGCGCACTCTGTGGCATCATAGGAGGCACCGTTGGGGGTCTTCTCGGATCAGGCGGTGGATTCGTTCTGGGACCTCTGCTCCTCGAGATCGGTGTCAGCCCCCATGTATGATGATTTTTTCTTCTCTTTTTTTTTAATATCTATTACTTGTTAGTTTTAACAAGCAGCCATGCATGATCTCTCTTTCAAGTTGCTCACGCAACCAAGAATTCTTGAGCTTCATACTCTCTTTCAAGTTACTTTCTGCAAATGACCATGCTTCTTTCTTAAGAAATTTGAGCGCTGAAGGAATAATCCCGTTGTTGCATTTAACAGGTTGCCAGTGCAACAAGTACATTCGTTATGATGTTCTCATCATCCCTGTCTGTGGTGGAGTTTTATCTCCTTAAGAGGTTCCCAATACCTTTCGGTACCTAGCCATCATTCTTAATCTCTCCTCCTTCAACTTTATCAGATATCAATTTAGTGCGCAGACTGTGTTCTGTGCTCCATCTACTGATTTATTATTTCATATCTATGTATAATTTGTTGTTGCAGCATTGTATCTCATGGGAGTGTCTGTTTTGGCTGGCTTCTGGGGACAGTTTTTTGTAAGAAAACTCGTTAAAATTCTAGGAAGAGCTTCGCTCATTGTATTCATCCTCTCTGGTGTCATCTTCGTTAGTGCTCTCACAATGGGTAAGAACCACAATGAACTCCTGTTTCTAAAACATCGTTTTTACGAGTCGCCTTGACTACAAGGTTAATAATTCATCAGCAACATTGTAATTAACCTGATGAAATCTTTCGCAGGAGGTGTTGGTATTGACACGAGCATAACAATGATACGCAATCATGAGTTTATGGGATTCTTGGAGTTCTGCAGCAGTCAATGATCGTTGGCAATGCTAGCATGCATTGAGTGCTAGAATTGCATTTAGAATATTGGTCGGGGGAAAAAAACGGGGGGGATTGTTGGCCAACACCTAGTTGACCGATCGGTCCATTTGAGAAATAAAAGTGTGCTTAAATTTGTTGACTTCAAGCTGGGATTTGAGTGTTAGCTACTGGCTAACACCACCATATCCCATTGCTGGTGTGCAATCATGTGTTTTTTTAGGGTTAGCTACGGGCTAACTCATGCTTTCCGCAATTGTCAATGCCATTGTTTTTTTACAGTTAAAGTCCTTTATTTATTTTATTTATTTGTCATTTCCTTTCAACTTGCCGGGATTTAACAAATGGGGGTTTATTCCTTTTTAACTCTGTTATAGAGACGGATTCCTTAATATATTGGGTTCAAGTCCTGGACAGGAATTCAGTATTGGTAAAGTTAAGCTAGCTTATACTCTTGTTTCCAATGATCTTCATGGATTAAAATTGGTGCACAAAGGGGCTCTTTTCAACCATTTTTAATGAATAGAAGATCTTAGATGTTGCAGGTCAGGTTTTTTTTTTTATGAATAACTTCATATGTTTGAAAATAACTTGAATAATCGGTGAAAATATAGTTTGACTTATAAAAAATTAAAACATTTTAAAAAAATAATATTGCAATAGCAACATATTGAATTGATTTAGACTAGCTCGAGTTAACATGTTAAATTCATGACCTAAATCATGAGACCATAATAACTTCATATAAAAAAACAAAACAAATTATGGAGCTCAATTCTCCATCAATCCAATATTAAAAGAATGAAATTGAAAAAAATTAATAAAAAATAAAAAAATAAAAAAATTGATCTCAATTTAACCTATCAAACTCGTGACTCAGGTCATGAGATAAGGATAAACCTCATACAAAGTAAAGAAAAAACAATGACAGGAGTCAACCTAGATTAATTTGTCAAACTTGTAACTCGGGTCATGGGACTGTGATAACGTCATAGAAAACAAATCAAAACAAATTATGAAATTCAATTTTCAATAAACTTATTGTTAAAGGCTGAAATTGAAAAAAAAAAACTCTATAAACAGGACAAAATAAAACGATCTAAGTATATTTGGGTTAACTCGTAAAATACTTGACCTTAGTCATAAGATCAAGATGATATCATAGAAAGCAAACTAAAATAAACCACGAATCCTAATTCATAATCGAACTCCTTGCTAAAAGATGAAATTGAAAAAAAAATAAACTAAAAAATATTTAAAAAAACTCAATTCAACTGGGTTAACCGTCAAACTCGTGACCTGTAATAAAATGAGATAACTTCATAGAAAGCAACCCAAAATAAATAATGAAGTTTAATTCTCAATCAATCAATTCACTATTAAATGATGAAATTAAAAAAAAATATCAAGCCAACCAACTTAACCATTTAAATCTGTGATATGAGTTAGTCATGTATAAAGTAAATTTTAATAAATTATAAAGTTAAATCTTTAATAAATTAAATATTAAAAAATAAATTATTAAAATAAATAGTCTTCGATGAGGTTGTGGAAAGTAAAAGTTTATAGTATATACTAATATAATATAATAATTAAAGAGGAGATGAGTAGGTGAAGATTATGAAGAGAAGGAGGAAGTGCAAGATAGAGGCACGTGGCTACAGTACAACCTGGCAATAATTGCATCCAGCCAATGCTGACCAGCGAGGAAAATATATCAAAATTAATTCTCATGTCAGGCCTGAAGAAGCTTGGCCAATCGTCGCAGTTTGCATGTTGCCATGTTGGAGATCAGAGAGAGAGAGGACAGTAAAACGGTGGCTGTATGTAATAGAAAACGACATGATGAGAGATGCAATCCACGTTAGGTCATGTGACTTTCAATGTGATTTCCTTCCCTTGTTTCATGTTATTAAATTGAATGAATCTCATAGCTCTTGCCTTTCTAACATTATTCTTTTTCAGCAAAATGTTTGTTCTCATCTTCATAATTTACATACATATATATATATATATATATATATATATATTCATTTTCAGCATAATTTGGAGTCAATTATCTAGAAGTACATAAAAATCAATTTAATTAAAAAATAAATTATAATCCAAGAACAACATAATTAAGAAATCGCAGTACTGAACTTTTCTGTCCAATGCATTCATCTATTCTGGCGCTGTTTGTGGTGTTGCCATTTTGTACGTATCCATTTTCTTAATAATATTAATTTCGGTGTTCGTGTCTTTTTAAAATGTTATTTAAGTTTCTATGCTTTGACTTTCTTATTTGATTTTCTTTATTTAAAAAAATATATTAATCAATTATATATGTTTCTAAAATACCGGCCTTCTTAATTAAGAACGTTATATAGAACACTACGGCATTCAAGATATCTTTGAAATAGATGTACTTGATTGATCAAACATGAAAACATAAAAAAAAAAAAAAAAAAACCTTAATTAAAAAAATAATACGTACGTCAACAACAAATCTAATATATATATATATATATATATATATATATATATTTGTATTTTTTTAATAAAAATATAGGTTTTATTATTCACAATCATATTAGGCATTGTTGTCCGAGGTCCCAACTCCCAATAGAAATATAAATCTAAATATTATTTCTCAACTAATTTTAACTTTATTCATTAAAAAAAAAAACATGAGACTGAAATATAAAGATTGTCGCGTGTAAGTTAACCCAGGACTCCATCAATACTACTAAGCACAGGAAGAGTGGTCAACTTGGAAACGTGAATTTTATGGATTTGTATGGTTGCCAACTGTTTCAAATATTTATAATTTGAGAGTGGGTTGCTATAGTTTTTTAAAATGGTTTTTATTTAAAAATATATTAAATTAATATTTTTATTTTTAAAAAATTATTTTTAATATCAGCGTATTAAAATGATATAAAATCTCTAAAAAAATATTAATTTAAAATAAAAAAAATAAATATTTTAAAAATAATTTTAAAACGTAAAAACTTAGATTTCATTGATAATTTTTTTTTTAGTTTAACGTGGATGTCCGGGCCAGTTTACGCGCACCTCGACTAATCCCACGGCTTTTAAAGCTAACGACTAAATAAGTCTTTAATAACCATCATATGAGTAATCATAAAACTCAAACATGAAACTATATAAAAAATAAATTTTTTAAATTTTAAATTTTTATTACTAAGCTATCATCTATCGTCTAGATGATTTTATTGAGGATTTTTTAATATCTTCAATTATTACTCGTGATGGCTGCAAGCACGTTATAATTTATAGAGACCACTTGTAGCAACTCATGTGAGTCTATTTTGTCGTGTGGCTCCAATCCAAACCTACACAAGCAGCCATCTTAATTATTGATATTGTGGAGAAATTGCATTGATGATCCTGTAATTTTTTGTTTTTATATTTACCTTTTGTTTTTTAAGAAATTACGGTTTATATCCTAAACTAAACAATATAATAGTTCATCAGGATATAAAATGTTACGCGTGTAGCAAAAATAAGAATGTAAAATGTAATTCTTGATATACGAAAAAACAACTAAATGATAGGATCATCAAAGTAATTTTTTTAATTTTAATGGTCAAAACCAATTTATTAAAAAAAAACTAATTTCTAATGATGAATTTGAAAAAAAAAATCCAAAGAATACCAATTCTTGTTAACTTTCCAAACTCATGACTCTGATCATTAGATTATAAGTATTATAAATAAAAAATCTACAAAGTCTAATCCCTAACAAATCAAACGTTAAAGAATGAAATCAAGGAAAAAATTAATCACATAAAAGGATCTAAAATAAAAAAAAAATATATAACTTTTAAAAGAATGAAGATAAAAATCAAAATAAAAAATACATCAAAAAACAACTATAAATTTTTTATTGGAGGATGGAATTGAAAAGAAAAAATAACTTTAACAAAATGATGAAAAAATTATAAGAATGAAGACTAAATTAAAAAACATAATATACCATAAATTTGGATTGAATGATGAAATTGAAAACCAATAAAATTTTTACAAAAGGATTAAGAAAAAAATTAAAAGAATAAGGATCAAATTAAAAAAAATAATAAATTAGGATTGAATATTAAAATTAAAAACAAATAAAATTTTAAAAATAGAGCCAAGAATAAAAATAAAAAAATAAAAAAAATCAAATTATAATTTTCAAGAGAAGAAAAAAAACTCGCTAGCAATAAATTACACAACCAGTCAACCAATATCAAGACATACCGCACCAATAAGAAGAGAACACGGAGGTCACCTCGGAGGGGCATTTTGTTTGATACATTGATCGTTCCTCTGATTTTACTTGGCTTGTTAAATGCTTGGAGAAAGCATGCTTTGAAATTGCATGGTCTGTGCTTGCTTTTATGGTTTGTAATTGCTGATGTTTCTTCGTGCCCTGCTAGTCATGGAGTGATCAGCCATGCATGATCACTTTTAGCAAGGATTGTGTTAATTTAATTAAGTCTGTACTGATTTGTTTTCGCTTTTCATAATATGCATGGAACTCTAATTGTTAAAGAAATGCGAATCAATGTAAGTTACTGACAAGAATCCATTTTTAACACATATCCACTCTTTTATTCTACAGCTCCATCTTAACTTGATGTAAATCAGACGCATCTTCTAGCACCTTATGTGAATAACCATTACAGTAACTCATTTCCATCAGACAATTCTGCAAATGTTATCTAACATGGATGAACAGTTCATAGAAAAACGATGAAAGATAACGATGGCTACAGCAATGATGACAAAATGGTGTTGAGGCATTGATTTTTGTGATTTTCTTATCATTAGGGATGTGGATACTTAATTATGGAGATTGTTCAGACAATTCTGCAAATGTTATCTAACATGGATGAACAGTTCATAGAAAAACGATGAAAGATAACGATGGCTACAGCAATGATGACAAAATGGTGTTGATGCATTGTTTTTTCTTATCATTAGGGATGAAAATACCAAACTGAATATGCAATACAGAAAGATGAATAACTAACGACATGAACTTACTAGGTTTTTCCTTTTTAATTTCTTTGTTGGATAAAAAAGGAATGATTTATTAACATAAAAAAAAATGATAACTGTGGTTGGATTGTTAATAAAATATTACGTGAAAAAAATAATAATGTGAAGGCTTAAAAAAGTTGAAGGCCCATAGCGAAAAAAAAAAACCATCTTCCAACAAAAACCCTAAACAAGTTAAGAAAAAACCAAGCCCAATTAAATTGACACATGTTCGGCCAGTTTTGAAAGGGAAATAAAAAAAAAAAGATGAATTAGTCGGTTTGAACTGGTTACTTGATTCAGTTTTGGTTTATGATTTAAAAAATATAAATTTCAGTTTGGTTGGTTTTTAATCAAAAACCTAACCGAAAATGCTAACACCTATTTGATAGTTACAAAATACATGATAAAAAATTTTAAAAAAAAAATAGTCAATTTTACTAGAGTAACTAGAGAGGATGGTTCCGCAGTTCCCACCCAGAACAACCCAAGGCGTACATAGGATGCCCTAAAGAAGTTGTGAATTCCTCAATTTCCAGAGGTACATGTACAGCCAGAAATAAACATAGCCCACAGTTTCTAGGAATAAAGTCCTTGATGATTAAGCCCAAAGAAAACTGCTTGGGCAAATTAATAGCTAGTAATAATAATGAGGGATAGGCATGCTGACCCTCTTAAATTTGCATTTCATAGCACTTTTTTTCCTGTAATTTCATAAATTACAGTTTAGAAAATAGTGCTTACGATGAAGCAAGAGGTTATCTTTTCTTTTTTCTTTTTTCTTTTTTCTTTTTTGTGAGTAAGAATGGCAAATAAAATGGCCAAGTTTCCTCGCTTAAAAAATGTGTAGGATTTAAGTAATGTATTAATAGTTGTAGTAGTATCAAAGATGTCGGCCATCGAGTACATGAATCGCATAAATTAACAACAGCACATGCAGGAGTTCGTAAGAAGCAATAGTTGCTGGCCTATGGTGTTCAGTGGTCGAAGAAGGCACATGCACTCCTCGGGTTGTGCTCCAAGAGAATTCTGTCTTCTGAAGATGTATTCTTCTCAAGCCAATGCTCCGTCCAATCCCATAACCACATTCCAATGCCCATCAAGATTGAAAAATGGATGCAAAATCATCACAGGAAGTAATTATGCCTGGTAAGATTGCCAGCTGCTATTGCAGACAACTCCACGGGGACGGTTGAGAGGGACCAAGTTGCTATTTGCATACGCCAGATTGTTATCTAGATGAACTGCTTGTAGTTGCTTGGGATAGCTTTACACTACTGGAAGTAGGATCTTTAACTCCTTTAGATTCTACATTGATAGCTATATTCCCCAGTCCAATCTCCATTGCCTCCCTCTCATCTTTCTCCCTCTTCTTTTTCTCTGAATTTAGACTTTCCAAAGCTTGGTTTTGACCAGACTGTTCTAAAACATTACGGCCTGCATTAATCCATGGATGAAGAAGACACTGAGCTGCAGTCGGCCGCTTCTCAGGGACAAAATCAAGGATAGGAATCAAGAATTCTGTCATTTCATTTGCATCTTTCTCACTAAATTCATACTTCTCCATGAGAACCTTATTCAAGGGCCAGAAACGCAACCTTCGTATGTGCCGCAGATCACCATATCTATTAAAGAAGTCCCGGGAATAGCGGCCACCTAAGGCAATCTGGTAACAGTAAACCATATATTGAAGTTAGATGTGACAACATCATGACATAAACTTATCATGCAGTGGCAATGAAATAATTTCACCTTCCGGGGCATCATTCCAAGAAGCTCCATCATCAATGCTAAGTGGTCCTGCAACAGATTGAGAAAAGGGCATAAAATTAATGGTCAAATAGGCCTGACTGGAATCAAAGAAGCCAAATTATAGCACATTTAAAATAGCTCTTTTAGCAAATACAAAACACATTCAACCCCACAAAACTGTGATATCTTTCCAATTCCACATGCTCAGGAAAGTGATAGATATCCTTCCATGTTCACGGAACATGGGAAGAAATTTAAATATAAAACACAAAGCTACTGAAGATCATCCAGAGAGACAATTTTTCTAACTGGGTGCGGTGCATGTAGTGACAACTAGAAAGAAGAGCAATTGACCAAAATTACTTTGATCACATGCTTAGGGAAGTGATAGATATCCTCAGAACAGATGGGAAGAAATTTAAATATAAAGCACAAGGCAACTGAAGATCATCCTGAAAGACGTGCCTTTTCTAACTGGGTTAATTGTAGTGACAGCTAGAAAGAAGAGCAATTGACCAAAATTACTTTGATCTACTCTCCCAAATGAAATGCACCATACATTTAAAAGTAATGGGAATCTGGCATTGGACATAAAAGAAGAATGGTTATTACCAAAGAGGATTTGTTGTTAAGATTAACAGGGTATCTTTAAGAAAATCCCAGGGGAAAGATATTTCCTCTGTTTCTTCTTTCCTCAAACTTATAACAGTCTATTTTATACTTGTATCTTGCCATTACAGTTCAGTATAAATACACACATTGTACCATATTTTTCAATTGAAATTATTAAACATGTACCTAATAGTCTTTTAAACTCATACCCAACATCATTAAAATTGTACTTCTTCACCCCTATTACCTACTCTAACTATTTATCTTTATTATTTTTTAATCTTCATAGCAAGCATACCTATAATAAGACGCTTAACAAGTGAAACATAATAACATAGAAAAGAAAGATAGAATACAAGACTGAAAACTATATTCAGCAATGGAAAGTCATATTTAAAAAAGAAAAAAAGAAAAAGATAAACCAAAGCCAGACTTTATGCAATTGAAATCAAAATTCGGCTAAATACCTAATCCTTAAAAGCAAAAAAGATGTGAGATGTAAATAAAGCAAACAAATTTTGGGACTGCGAGTAAGACATGAGTACTTGGTACGAGTACAAAGAATTAAGTGCTACAACAATAAGCACCTTGAAACAATTGAATATAAAAGCTTGCATTTGCTTGGACAAAAAACCGAAAACAGATTAGGCCATTTCCCCCTTGTTTTATTTTAGGTGTTTGATTCAGGTTTGAATTTAAAGGACTTAATTGCTGCTATTTACTTTGGTTTTTTTAAAGGAATTCTACTAGGGTTTTGATGCCTATTAAGAGCACCTTTTCTATGTTTTAATCTGAATTATTGTGAATTGAATTGAGAATTGCTATTCAAACTTTTCAATTGTCATTCTCTTTGACTATTTCTTACGGACTTCTTTCTTTAGTCTATTTTAATCCCTTTTCTATGGGGAATTCTTTGATCTTCTATCTCTATTCCTTTCAGCCATACACTAATACCACTAAAGACCAAGCGGTTCTAACTGTTGTTTCCAGCACATTCTATTTCTATCTACCAATCTCCAATAGTTGTCCCACCTCAAAATGGCCTTTATAGTTTCTCAGTTACATACTTTCACAGCGAAAAGATTTCTGTCATCAGCATTAGCTAAGTGCTGTAATAAGAGTCAATACTAGCAATCAACCTAATAAAGGTGGTTGATGCCCAGGGGCAGACTCAAAATAACTGTGGAAACTAAATCTACATGGACATGCCCACAAATGAGAAACAGAACCTATTTTCCCAAAGGAGATAACTTAAATCACTTAAACTCTATACAATCTTCATGGGTAGTATGCATAGCATAGAGAAATGATGACAAATTACAAAAATGATACAGAGAGCCCACAACCCTTGAGGTTGAAAACAAAATTTCATAAATTTATATGATGTTCAAAACAGTGCGTCAAAACCGTGTTTGAATGACTTTTTTTATACATACATTAATCAGGTAACTTGTCACTCCACTAGGACAATGTTGGATTACATATAACCAGGATTAGCTGGGGTGAGTTCAAAGGCTTAAATCAAGATCTCTATTCTCAGCCAGCAAAAGATTCCAGCAGAATATCTGGTTTGCAATTATATTTCTCATGACCTATGATCTCTCGTTAACACTCATCATTGCATACACATACTGAACCCCTTTTGTAATTGTTTTCTTTGCTTCTCATTTCTCTTTTTTTTATTTTTTTTATAAAACATGAGCATCGCAATGGATCCTATTGAGATTAAAAAATATTTTGATAAAATTAAACATCTGCTGGGCAGAATATACAGAAAATATCCTATATCCAGGATTTTGACAACTCTATACTCTTAAAAAAGCATCAATTACAGCATGCACTCGAATATTGCACTCGATGCTGAATTTCCTACTTATGTTGTTCTGAAATATAATATATGTTGCATGAGATATGATCAGTATTCAATCCAAAGACTTGAAACTATCTGTTGTCCTACTTATGTTGTTCTGAAATATAATATATGTTGCATGAGATATGATCAGTATTCAATCCAAGGATTTGAAACCATCTGTTAACAAGCTTGAAATGAGCATGTGTGTGCATGGGCACATGTGTGTGTTAAGAGAGGGGCAGTTAATACTTACAAGAAATATTACAAGAAAGACTATGAATGATTACAATTCTAAAAGAAATCCTTACCTCATCCCTGTCGAAGTTGTCACCGCTGTGAGGGTCAAAAAGTACATCACCAGTTGCCAGCTCAAAACAAATGCAAGCAAAGGACCACATATCTGCAGATGTAGAATATTTGGATCCAAGGATCACCTCTGGACAACGGTACTGCCTAGTTTGAATGTCATTCGTAAACTGTTTGTACGTCCAGCATGCATTCCCAAAGTCCACCAACTTGCACTTCAGGTCAACTGAGGCCAACAAGTTCTGCCTGTTGGAACGGCTCCCCCTCTTAGTACCCTGATTTCCCAATCCAGTGCCCCTTGTTCGATCAACATCGGATAATCTATTTGCATTTTCTGAACTAGTAGGCTGCTCCTCAGTAGAACCCTCATTTAATTTTGCATTAGCTGACAACTCTTCCGCAGCAGATGTTTCAGGATCTGCATCCGCTTCCTTCTCCACACACCCCTGAGCTGCTCGCTTAGCCTTTCTTCGAATCTTTTTCTTCTGATTCCTAGACAAGTCTCCATTTAATCTTGCAATCCCAGACTCCAATGCAGACTTATCCTTACTATTCGGAAGAATAAGAGGAGCACCAGATTTTCTAGGATCCTTCGATGGGTCAATCATTGTTAATAGCAATATGTTCTCTGGCTTCAGATCAGTGTGAATGATAGAAAGCTGTCTGTGTAAGTAATCCAAACCCACTAAGACATTGAAACATATCTCCTTAACCTTGTGAATAGGCAGTCCCCGGTAATCAGAATATTTGATGAAGGTCAAAAGATTATCCCCCAGGTACTCGAAAACCATACAAACATGCTGACCATTCGGACCCGAATGTTTAAAATGATCCAAAAGCTTTACAACGCATTTTTTATCATCAGGGTCTCCATCTGCAATCTGCTGCAAGATGGTTATCTCATCCATGGCTGCCTCGGTGTAGTGCTGAGCACTTTTTTGTACCTTGAGAGCTACATATCGCTGCAATTTTTATGGCCAAGTAAAAAACATCATCAGAGACCCGATAAAGAAAAATTATTATAAAAGATCCACAAAAGCTTAGAAGGGTAATCAAAATAAAAAATTGTTTACGCAGTTTTTACAAACGGGAAAACAAAATGGTGAGAAGTGATTCATATAGCTGACTACTCCCAACAACAAGTTTAAACACTATCAATTCAATTCAGGAGGTCGAATTAAAGAATATTGAGACTTAAACGATCTGATGTTGTTGGCTAAAAATCCATGCCTCCGTCTTTATTAAACACACGCAATATAAAACCAGATCCATAAAAAAAGCAATCGTCGCTGAATTTCTAAACTGATAAAAAGGTAAAGAAGAGAGTACGGAAATTTGAGTGTCCCAAGCGAGCCAGACGGTGGAGAAATGACCCCAACCAAGCTTACTCTGAACGACATATCGTCCGTTCTTGAAACTGTCTCCGATTCGAACAGCATGGTAGCCGCCGCGCCTGTAATCTTCGGTCCCTTCGTCTTCCGACGTGTAGTCTCCGCTATCACTGCTGCTGCTCCGATCCTCCTCTTCTACTTTCACTTGCTGCTGCTGCTGCCGCCGCTGCTCATCCATTTTTAGATTAGAGGTTAGAAGGGTAAGCAAATGGATCTGCCTTCCTACTCTTTTCCGTAGGATTCGGGTTCGGATCCAGTTTCGATAAAGTTCTTTCTTTTTTCTTTTTATTTTCTATAAAAATAATTTGGTTGTTTTAGTGATAGTGAGGTGCCGTCGTCAGTTTGGAAATGATGAAGAGTCAGCTTTAAACGTTTCCATTCCACAAATGATTTCCTTTTATTTGTTTGTTACTTCAACTGCTATTTCTACTCTCTCTTTTTTATTTCTTCTTCTCCACCGTTTTTTAACTGTTCTTTTTTAAATTAAAATATTTTTTTATTTTATCCCCCCAAAACAACTATGTATCTGTTTGAATTTAAATTTTATATTTAAAATTAATTTTTTTATATTTTTAAATTATTTTAATATAATGTTTTTAAAAATAATTTTTAAAAAATAAAAAAATTATTTTAATATATTTTTTAAAAAATTACTTTAAAAAAAATTGCTACTGCACTCACAATCACCTATATAATATTATTCATAACCTTTTTTTATTATTATAAAAATACATAAAAAAAAATAAAAAATAAGACTATTCCATCTTTTTTTTTAATTGGACGATGATTTTCCATTCAGGAGAAAACTTTCTATTTTCCTTATATAAAATCCTTTCATAAATTATCTATAATAATTTCCACATAATTATCCACGGAGTACACTTTCACCTCATTTCCTCTTTCTTTTTCTATTAATTATAATTTGTCTTGAATAATTTCTTCATCTTCACTTTTTTTTTCATTATAATACTTAAAGTCTTAAAATCCACGTGCCAAAACTCATCTTAACTTGAATATTTGGATTTGTTGATTAATATTTATAATTTTATGATATTTGAACTCGTAATAAAGATAGCAAATTATCAGTAATAATAAAAAATAAAAACTCTAGAAAAGAGGGGTTTTAAGAGTATGTTCTATAATGAAATATTACTTTACTCTATTATTTTTTAAGAAAAATGAAAACACTAACATGGAAAATAATATTTGTATTCAAATCAAGATTGTCAATTCTGTTTCGATAAGTGTTTTGTTTTTTCAATTGAAATAAAATGTTTTAGTTTTGAGGCTGTACTGTTCATATATATATAATTCAACAAACATAATTCAAATTTAAAATAAATTAATTATAAATTATACAATACAAACACAATGTCAAACAAATATAATTTTAAATTTTAAAATATTTTTAAATAGTCAAGATTAAATAGATCTTTATCTTAAAGTAATTCAACTTAAACAAAATATCAAAATATTATGAAAGTCAAATTTTTCAACACAAATTTCTTAAATATAAAGTTAGGTCAATGTTATCAAGGCTAATAGGATCTAAAACATCTCTTATTTTGTTCAAATTCCTACAAAGTATAAACATGAAAAAAAAAACATAAATATAAACCATATATATTAGTGATAAATCTAATTTTAGAAAATTAATATCACTCTTAATGAAAATAGTAATGATAATTTTCAATATTATTATTATTAATATCATTATTATTAAAAATAGTAATTAAAAAGAGCTTTTTATACTTTGATGGTTTAATTAATTAAATTGAATCGGGTTTAATTTGATTCAATGGCTTTTCAAGACTGGAAGAGAACATATAAAATAAAACCAGAATATTCCGGTTGAAATTTAGCCGAAAAATCTTGAATTGATCGAAATTTGAAATAAAATGAAAATTATTTTTTTTTATTCTATTTTTTGAATTGATATGAAATATTTTAATATTTTAGATGAAACATAACAGAATTGACAACATTTGCTTTAAATACATTACCTTTTATAAATGAAAAAAGAAGAAGAAGAAAACCTCCTTTTTTTAACCATACGACTTTTTCTTGGAAAACATCTTTTAAATATTTTTTGGATTTTTCCATGAATTTCTCTTGGCCGAAAAACTTCTCCTAGTGAGTTTTTTCGGACAAAAATCATCTTTGACTTTTCATCTAATTACAAGTAGACCATCTATAAATTCCATCCCTCCTTCTTCGTCTCTCTTTTCTCTCTCTAGAAACCAAAACAACGTAGCTCTCTCTAAGAAGTAAAAACCAGTCTCCGTTGAAGAGTAGCAGCAAGAATAATGACCCGTATCCTTCTGAAATGAAAAATATTTTCTGGAATGACAATAAGAGAGGAAATACAAGAAACTAGCTAGAGCTAATTAGCACTTAAACAAGAAGATCGAGCTGCTCAACTTATAGATGGAAACAATAGAGGCAACCTTTAAATCTTTCATGGTCAACCAAGAAAATGAAAGAAAAATAAGGGAAATATCAATGTTGAGGGAAATAGTCTTCATCGAGGAAGACATTGATGATTGATGGAGAATCAAAGATTATTGCACCCGACATGATGATTGAAACCTTTTAAATTAAAGAAAAATACAAAAAATTAATAAAGTTTCTATTTAATAATTAATTTTTTTAATATAAACATAGATTTTAGAGATTCAACTAAGAAATTAGTTATATTTAAAAAAATATAGAGATATCACCTTATTGTATCATTTCAAAAGATAATATTTATTATGTTTTTTTTTTAATTTCTTCTAGGCGTGCTATTAATTGTCTTTATTTATTTCTAAGGTAATTCGTGATTTATTTTAATTAATTTTAAAAAACCAACTTTGGTATCTAAAAGTAGAATATTTATCAATAAATTTGATATTAATCTCTAAAAATAAAAGATTTTATTGATCTTCACCCTTTAGCAAAAATACTTTGACATCAATTCCTAAAAATAAAAATTTTTTGTTGATTTTAGTTTTTTAACAAAAAAAACAAAAACATCAATCTCTAAATAGGAGATTTCATCAATTTTGGGGTTTTAGCAAAAAATTATGACATTAATCCCTAAAAATAAAAGAATTTATTTTTAACAATAAAAAACTTTGACATTAATCCTAAAAATATGAGATTTTGTCTATTTACTTTTAACAACAAAAAATTTTGATTTTAATCCCTAGAAGATTTCATTGATTTTGGTTTTTTTAATTAACCAAATTAAACTTTTGATATTAATCTCGCTAAAAATACAATATTTCATTGATTTTAGCCTTAATTTTAACGAAAACAATTTCACATTAATCTTTAAAAATAAATAGGATATTTAATCGATTTTCCTTTTAACTTCAACTACATATATGCTTGATAGGGTGTGAGGAATGAGGGAGAGGTTAATCGGTGATTTGTCTTCAACAAGAAGGTGCAAATGTTTTTGTTATACAATATTGATCTTTCTTGTTGTAGAATAAAAACCATATTTTTTTAATAGAACTGGGAAAATGATTTTTTTAATAGATTGCTATGTTTATGGAAACAAATTACGTTGTTCTTTTCTATCCATTTCCGTTAATTCAAACAGAGACTCATACGGTACTAGGAAAAGGGTAGGTCACATGAAGCATATCTCGTCATTGAAGGAACTGAGAGGGATATGCATAGTACGGAAGATGTTGAAAGCACAGCGCTGGCTAGGAAGGACGAGCCCAGCCTGACCTGTGATATATATATATGCAGGAGATATGCCTTTTAACAGGAAATATCAATGTAGCTCGATTGTTTTGGATAATATATATGCTAACTTAACCATAATCAGAGATGATCATGAGGGTGCAAAGAACTTAAACAGGAAATTAATTGCAAATTAATTAATTAATTAACATTGTCATAATTAAAGGTTAAATTATGAGCTAAATTAATTAACCCCCTAAGAAGAATAATATTTATGAACAATGTCCTTCATATATATATATCATCATAACAGCTAGCTAGCCCGATATTTAAGAGTTATGGAGCAGGTGATGAAGTGATTATCAAGGATAAGATGGCAAAAGAGCCCAGTAAGGAGATGAAACTGGGTTGTATTCATCCACATTGAGAAGATAGTTGCAGTGTTCTGCGTTGTTCTGGTGGTGACTGTGTCCTCGTAGCTTGCGACTTGCTGCAGCAACTGATGTGCTTTCTACTGTCTCTTCCCCTGATATCTCTGTGTACCCTGCTGTTGAGACTTGCTTCCTCGTGGCTTGTTCTCTCACCACTGCTTTCAGCTTCATTACCTGACATCCATAACCAACTTAATTACAAATATTAATCATTAATATATATATATATATATATGTTTAAATTCGGTTGTCAAGCATAGAAGTTGGGAGGATCAGGTTCTAATTAATAAATATGGAGTCCGTGGACTGGCTAGGTGGGTGCTGAGAAGAAAAAGGAAGAGGTCGATATATATATATATATATATATATATATATATATTCCTGTTAGAAAATACAACACATTCATGACATGAGCAATTAACCTCTTCCTGAAGCTTCTGTTTCTCTTTGGACACAGAATCAAACTCCTGCTTAAGGTTGTCATATAAGCGCTCGAGCTGTTTAGCTTTCCATCTAGCACGTCTATTCTGGAACCAAACAGCAATCTGCCTGGGCTGGAGCCCTAGTTCACGAGACAGCTTCATTTTCCTATCAGGATCCAACTTGATCTCTTCTTGAAAGCTCTTCTCCAACGACTCTAACTGGTCACTTGTCAATCGCTTCTTCTTCTCTTGACTCTCATAGCTGGTGATCTTGTCCAGAGCGGTTGGGACGAATCTGTTGGGTGCATTTTCTGCTAATATTGCTGGGTGCTTCATGTCCATGCCTGAAAGATCGATACATATTGAGACAACATTTCATACGTGTGTGTGTGTGTGTGTGTATGAGAAACAATCACATGCTAATTATTAATATATGATAGTATAATAAGTAGGAGGTATGATGATGGATGTATAGTTTGGTAGTAATGGTCGAAGCATGATTGCTTTTGCTTCCATGCAATGCATGCTTCAATTTGAAAGCAAGGTGATCACACACACACATAAATGCAGATTCAGATTGTATGATTGGATTGATGAGTGAATGCATGGAATTCTTTAATGGTGAGGAGATCTCTTCACTAAGATTAATGATTAAGGTTGATGATTACGTGCATACCTGGATACTGCGGGTCATAGGCATAGTTGTAGAGGAAGTTAAAGGAAGTCTGATCTGGTCGAGAAACAAAGCTTCTGAAGTTGCCATTCCAATCCATATTATCCATATTCATATTACGATTACTAGGTAGCTACTCTTTGTAATCTGTATATAACGTTTGTGTTATACCTGTTGTTGGCCAGTGAATTAAGGACCACGCGCGAGAGATAAGAAAGAAAGACGACTGATGTATCGGGTGGCGGAGAGGAGAGGAGGCGTGGGCAAAGCGGGGGGAAAAGGAGTCAATTTTCTCTAGCTACTCTTTTAGGGGGCAGCAAAGAGAAGAAAGTGAAAGGTTGTTGTAGCTAGCTCGTCTCTGCTTCACTTTTGGGGATGCAAACAAAGGTGGTGTGTGTGTCTGTCTAATATAGAGAGAGAGGGCATGCTGTCGGTTGCCACAAGAAGAAGATGGCGTGGGGTGGCAATCCTGAAATTTTATGAAAGAGAGATTGGAAAGGAATCAAAGGCCTCCAGCCCCATTCCATTCATGCATGTGGTCCCGCCGACTGATCGAGAAGTGAGAACAGCTGCTTGCTCCTTCATGTACTGACACAATGCCTTCCCTTTCTCACGCCTACCCAGCTCGACGTCCTCATCATCATCATCATCAGTACTCACTACACTTCTATCACCGCCTCTACTTGTTTCTGTATATGTATCTATACATTATTCCATACGCTACCTTTTCAAATTCCAGGCTCAAATAAACCGTGTTAACTTTTGTCGTCGGATGTGTTTGAATATGAGTTAGTGTTTGTTATTTAAAATATTTTTTATTTTAAAATATATTAAAATAAGTTTTTTATTTTTTTAAACTATTTTTGATATAAGCAAATCAAAATACTATAAAAACATTAAAAAAATTAATTTGAAGCAAATAAAATAATAAAAACAATTCAGATTTTTAAAAAAATACTTTTAAAACATAAAAATAAATAATTCTTCATCCATATCTACGTTATATTTTTAGTACTTCACCATAAATTTCAACGTTCATATACAATATTTTGTTCATTAGCTTTTCATATTAATCGGGAATCACCCAGATATGCACATCAAATAGTGGGATAAATTTATTTCCCCGTTGTATATATCTCCTCCTGTGTCTAGCTCCTCCCGTCGCCCTGCCATGAACACACACACACACACACACACACACACACACACACTTGATTTGTTCTTATCTGATATGTGTATAAACTTTTCCGGTGACTTGTTTAAGGACCCTGTATTGCCCCTGATTTTAATTCCATGCATGAATCCATTTCTTGATTTGGAAACCAGGTGGCATCTAGTGACATTGACTCACGTATATATGTATGTATATATATAGAAAAACACACGTTGAGGGTGCTTAAATAACTATTCGATTATTTATTAATATTAATTAGGATAAAAAAACACTAGTGGTCCGTCCGGTTTTCTCTGGGGTTCTGCCTCTCTTTTTAAGTAAGCATGATACATCTTAAACTTTTATTAATTGATCATGTTTGTTTCTTCCAATTAGTACGTACGATTGGCGACAGGTTAATAATGAATATTAATAAAGAGATGTGTTGAAAACTACAAATAGACATTAATTCTCAGTAACAATTCACATATAAAATAAATAAAGAAATATATAAAATGTATAAATCTTCCTTCTCAAAAATAAAATAAAAGGAAAGCTTAGTTTCTTCATGATTTAAGAAAAAAAAACTAAGATAGATTAAATATTGATATATATATATATAACATGAAATTTGTTCCTAACAAATAAAAGAAAATTTAGCCCATACTTAAAAAAGGAGATGGATTAAATATTTAATGTATTTTATAAAATTTTATTCAGATGTTCATTTATAGTTTCAATATATTTATATTGATCTTCATCATGAATCTCACTGCCATTTTTACTAAACTTATACATTTAGCTGGAAAATCACACAGAATTAGTTAACGAAAATTTAATATTTATGTCATTAAGTTTCAAAGGAAGGAGAGAGATTTAATAATAATAATGAAAAAAAAAACAAACTCTTAATATAATTTATATTATTATCTAATATAATTCTTAAGTAAAATTTCTTTGAGTTTTGAAACTTGTATAGGTTTGTATTACATTATACATGTTATTAATTAGATTTTAATTGGAAGAAATAACAAAAATAGTAAAATTTAAACTCATAATTATTTAATTAACAGTTTTTAATGCTAAATCAAAAATTAATTCAGTCTAATAGGTTAAACTATAATTGAAGTAATATTTTTATATTAGATTTCATGACGTTGATGTTTACGTAGATGCAATCAGACTCGGCCAAGATATTAATTAGAAATCAACTATTGGAAGCAGCACTGTAGACGTATATGAGTCATAGGTGAAACCATATACTATATGAAATTGAATGATACACAGATCATATATAGGAATCTACCTGTGAGGCGAGGCGAGGCGAGGCGAGGCATGCACGGTGCTAAAAAGAGGAGGCATACAACCACTCCAGTACGTGAAAAACCTGCCATCTGTAATTGCATCCAATAAAAGACACACACCCTGTCAAAGAAAGTAAGTTGCTGGGCTCATCCTATTGTTTCACCCCCTTTTCGCACCTTAATTAACTTGCAGTACAGCAGTACGTGACAGAGAAGAAAGCTCTCTCTCTCTCTCCCCCCCCCCCCCCCCCCTGTGTGTATTGGCTTGTTCACTTCCTACTGGAAGTGGGGCTGAGGTCTAAGGGTTGGTCCTATCAGTATCTAGGGTTGGCTTGTTGAATTGCTAGCGCTTGAATTTGTAATATGTGGGGCTCAGATCTAAGAGGGAGTCTGTACTGTGTAGAGGCCAGAGAGAGAGAGAGAGAGAGAGAGGGAGGGAGGATCCGTAGTCCTACTCCATAATACATGATCGTTTTAGAAACCAAAACGTGAAGGGATGACTGTAGAGAGGAGTGAGGAGGAGAGAACACATAGAGCCCAGAAGAGCGAAAGAGATATATGAGACAGAGCTAGGTAGGTCACTGCAGCATGCCTAGCTCCACATTTCTCTCTCTTTGACATTGAAGAATATTGATCTTGTGCATTAATTAAAGGTGTTTTCCCTCTGAAATGTTGATAACAACACATCATATATCATTAATAGCAGCTGGCCGGACACCCATCATGAAATTTGAGATGACAAAATGAAAAAGGTTTGATATATTCATATATAGACTCTACAAAATGAATGGTGCGTGCATGCTTTTTTTTATTATTTTTTTTTCCTTAAATAGAAAAACAGTAGCCAAAGTAAAATCCATTTTCCAATTCCATGAAAGTAGTGCAAGAGGCAAGAGCCTTTTCCAGAACCACTCGATGCCTGCATTGAAATAATTTACTAGCTACTAGTACTATACAGTTCGCCAAAAAAAAAACTATATCCATGAATAAAGCTGCAACTTGGGACTGCCACTCAACCTTCAGCTGCTACGATAACGAGCGTGTGCTAGGGAGTGCTTTCATATCGTAATTTTAAAAAAATAATACTTTTTTATTTTAAATTATTTTTTTTATATTTTTAAATCACTTAAAATAAAAAATATTAAAAAAATAATTTCTAGAACATTCTCCAACAAACCTTAAAACAAGTCTACATAAAGTTAAATTAGGTGAGTGTTGGAAAAGAAAAAAAAAAGGGGGATCGGATCGGATAGGATCGATTGCATGGTACATGAAAGGTAAAATTAAGGATGGTCATTGCTCATGGACCAGCTGGTGCTTTCTCGTGAAATATAAGTTTGTTGTGGTAGGTAGCGCTTGATAATTAAAGGCAAATTAGAGAAGATCCCCGCCAAGATTGACAGTTGATTAAATTTATGAAAATGTTCTTTCCTGCTGCATAACCAGACAACCAAATTCAAACTGGTGATCATGTAATTTAATTAATCCTTTAATTACCACTATACATCCTTTTTTCTTTTTTTCTGCTATAAAAGAGAGGCATGAAAATTTAACTCAAAGTACCTTCAAGATTTCAAAATTACGATCTGGTAATTTCCCAGAACATGGTTTTCAAACCCACCATCAAGAACGTGTTAAGTTTAAATGTTTTTTTTAATTATTAATGTTGGTGTTTGGATTAATTTGTATATATCTTAATTAATTCTACAACTTCTAAAATTAACAATAAGTTTAATAACCTAAAATTTATGAAATTCTGAACTGAGTTTAAATATATTGTGTGGTGTTTTCAAGGTTAAAACTCAGGCCCAACTATCACTTAACCCCGTGGCTGGGCTGTAAAATTGCTCCCTTAGACCCAATGACCTGAAGGCAATTAGATGGAAATTAACACTTGAAATTGTGCTGGGAGGAGCTCCAGCATGCACTCATCATCCGCTACCATGAGCTTTCCAGTTGTGAAGCAACTCTAGTCCGAAAGGAAAACCTTTTTGATTTTCAACGACGATATCAGCATACGTTGATTGACCAAAACCAAGGGTCTCTAGCTCTCCTAGCACAAAGAGTTGGAAAACCAGACGCCTACTAAGAGAAATGGTAATTCACTAGGACCATCTTCCACGTCGTCCCACGTACATCAGATTAACCTCGGACCAATCTCTTGCTTAGTGATACATAGTTTCAAACTCTGACCAGTGTTTTTCAACTAGCTCCTGACGACAATAACCAAGTTAGTCTAATAATCATTGGAGGACAAGTGAGAGCATGCATGCATGAAGATGTGCATGCACCGCCGAAGAGGCTAATGGGCTTCAAAATTCTCTTGTTAGGAGATCTGTTGGTGTCAGGGCAAATTTAGAAAATAAAAAAACAAGCCAACCTCTGATAAAGATCAGACCATTTCTGAATTACTTTAAGGTTTTTCTCTTCTTTTCTTTGTTCCCAGCTGCATAGTATATATATCAGAATATCAGATTGGAAAATAAGCTTAATTGATAAGACATCCACCACTACAACTCAAACTATAAATTAATTTCATGCTTCGTCGATTTCTCATACTGGTCGGCCAGAGCAGATATAATACAAGCGAACTGCAGAACATGTTTCAGCGCCTAAAGTTCCCAGTGGAGGAGAGAAACGGAGGGGAGGGGGGCCGGCAGCGGACCTAGAAGATAAGGTGGTGGTCATCTAAGGTTATAGAACAATATTTTCAAATTCGTAGTGGTCCTTCGTGAGCTTTAAAAACTGCTGGGAAAATCCAGCACAACTGTGTGTCTGTAAATTAATGAGAATCTATTTTCTACTGGTCCTGGATTCGTGGATTTAGACCTGTTAAAATGGATACACATTTATAGGTGTAAATTTAATATGGAGACAACTTTTAAGCTAAAAATAGAGCCACTTCACTATAGATCCCCAGCACTAGGGCGGCGCCGAGTGGGGACCAATCCATGAACTTTATGCTCGTAGCTAATTTCTCAAACAAATTTTCTCCTCTTTATTTTTTTATTTTTTTCAAGAATATCAGTTTAATGTAGCGTAAGCTGGAAGGTTACATTATTGTTATTAATTTTAAAATTTATAAGATTAATTTAAATGCATGTAACATGTTTCAAATATCCATGTTAATTAAAACAAAAGAGTGTAATGTAACGAAAATGAATTATTAACTTATCACTGTACAATTATTTTTTAAAATATTTTTTATTTATATATAAATATATTAAAATAAATTTATTTATTTATTAAATTTTATTTTATTTTATTTTATTTTTAATACTAATATATTAAAAAAATCTATATATATATATATATATAAACTAATTCAAAGCTAGAAAAGTTTTCAAAATTTTCTAAAAATACCATTTGGGCGGCAATATGAAATACAATCTTCACGTGACTTCATGTAACAACAATTAAAATTATAAACTGACATCTAAAACAGAAACCAACAAAGGATGGCATTATTAATTCTACAGTATTTTTTGTCTTCTAGCTATTTTTTTTTACTATTTCGTCGTTGAATTTGATGATTATATAAATTGTACCGTAATTTACTTTTATTTACATTTTATTGTATTGTAAGCTTGAGGTTTCTAGAGTGTGAATTAATCATTAATTTTTTAAAAAACAAATAATTTGTTGTTGAAAAAAAATAAAAATCTAAATGAAAAAAAATTCATTTTTTATTTACATTTTATAGTATTCTAAATTTATAAACAAGTTTATTCGAGTTTCTAAAATTTATTCAGATCATATTAGGTTAGTATAAGTTTTAAAATAGTTCTTTTGGTTAAGAATCCAAAAATTTTTTGATGGCTATTAAAATTTAAATTAAGTGATAATGTATTGTGAATATTAATTAAAAATAAAAAAAATTGTATTGTAAGGTTTTTACATATTTTTCCAAATTAATTATTTTTTCTTTTATCGAGTATAATTTTTCGGATCATAATTTTTTCTGTTTTTAATCAAACTTGTTCTTCATATCATAATAAGTTTCTTTTTTTAATAACATTGATTCTCATAACAAAATAATTTCATCAAAACACAAAAGAAATAAATGAACATGGAGAGGGAGTGTTGATTAAAAAGATACATTTTCCCTCCTTAATTAAAATGATTTAGATTTTAATGAATATTTATTTTAATGGCCTTTAGTTTTTTGTTCAAATATCATGCTTCTAATAAAAAATATATGTTTTGTAGAGATAATATATATATATATATATATATATATATATATATATATGTTAGTGAAAAAAATGAAAATTCATCTAAGGAAGTATATTTCATTGTTCTTGTTGTGTTGATTCTTTTATCCTTTGGGGTGTTTTTGTTATTTTACTATTATTAAAAATATCACCATCATCGTCACCGTCATTATTATTATTATTATCAATATTACCATCATTATCATTGCCACAACAACAACAACAACAACAACAACAATTACTACTACTACTAATATTATTATTATTATTATTATAACCACCACGACCATGACCACAACTATTACTATTATTATCATTATAATTAATATAAACTATTATTATTACCACAATTATTATTATTATTAGCAGCAGCAGCAGCAATAATAGTACTACTACTACTACTGCTATTACTCATACTATTCCTACTACTACTATTATTGAAATAACAAAAAATATTAACTTAATTTGAAGGATACTATCACTACTATTAGTAGTAGTAGTATTACCATTCTTGTTGTCGTTGGTGTTGTTGCTAATGCTGTTGCTGTTATTGTTATTATTATAACCACCAGCACTATTATTATCGCTTCTTCTCTTTGGCAAAGATAAATTTTACTTTTCGACTATATTCATATTTTGTTTTTGCCTTAGTATTGACACACACTATTTGTATCCTGTTTATGAATAGCTACACCAAATATTCTACATCGAATTACCTATTATATTTAATTAATATACTGCATCTAATACATTTAGATTTATCTAATAAATTTAATTTATATAATATTTTTATATATTTGATTTTTTATTCCATTTTATTTGAATAGAATTCAAATTTATATTCATTTAGAATTTATTATTCTAAATTATAATTTAGAATGATCTACTATTACTACTACTACTATTATTATTGAAATAATAAAAAAACATAAACTTGATTTGAAAAATAAAATTAAAGGCCATAAAAAATTTGATAAAAAAACAAAGAAAAAAATTAAAAATTAAAAGAAAGATGACCAAATCGAAGTTAGTATTATTCTTGTTGAAAAAACAAAAATAAAGAAACCTAATATGAGGAATAAAATTAAAAACCGTAAAAACTTTGATAAAGGAGAAAAATAAAATAAAAAAATCAAAATCAAAAGTAGAAAGACTGAATTGAGAATATTACATGTACAAATTAGAATTGAAGGATTAAATTAAAAATAAATAAAAATTTAACACAAGGGAAAAGGACAGAGATCAAAATTCAAAATTTAAATGACTAAATCTAAAACAATAACAACAATAAGGACTGGAGTTGATTTTCTAGGGTAGAAAAGAGAAATGAAAAGGGAAAAAAAAGGTCACCGGCGACAAACTAACCAACTTTAGTAGACATGTACCCCTAATAAAGAACGAGAACACAAAGGAGAGCCAAATGAGATGGCAGAAGCTCATTTTTCACCACCAGGAGACGTTGTGTGCGCCGTCTAAAGTGTGCGGTCTCTCTCATGCGCTGTGCTTACGATGCAAACGCCAACAACTTTTTGCATTTAAAAATTATAAATTAAATAATAAATTACATTACTACCCTCAACCAAACCAACAATTACAAAAAAAAAATGAGAGAAAAAGATGTCAATACCCTTGTTTCAATGGATTAATTTTTTCGTCCTTAAAGTCATATATGTAATCTTACTATATGTTAAAAAAGAAAAAGACAACAACACTTGTACCCTATAGTGTTAGCTTTTTTTTTATCCTATGGGTATTTTGGTTCTTTTACTATTTATAAATATATTGAATAGATAAAACTACCCCTAAAAAGTTTGTAATGCCTAATGCACCGTATGCAAAGTCAAAACGTGCCCCTGGTTCAGAGGCAAACAATTTTTTTTATGAATGACAAAAAAGTCATCACACTTTAGTGGTGAATAGAAAAATATGAGGGAGGCTACATTGAATCCTCCTCCTGTAGTAGTTGTTTTCTTATAATATATTAATATACATACTTTGATTTTCATATAAAATAATAAATGAATCTCGCATATGAAAGTTGACGAGTCATATATGGATATTTTAATTTTTTTTAATTTAGATACATAATAGGTGTGGACTCGCACCCCGCGCAGAAAAATTATTATTTTTTATATGAAAAATAATGTTCAATCGTCATAAATATGTTTTGAAAAAATAACTCGAGTCATTAAGTTGATTGTACGTGCAAGGGCTAGTTTGAATAATTTAATGATGGTTGTTTTGGCGGGACTAATCATGTTAAATTAAGTTGGCCTCCTTGACAGACCCTAATTATGTTGGAAATGAGCTAGATGTAATGATGAAAACTATGTTGAGAATTTTACTAGCTGCACATAGTTTTACTAAATGTGTAATTATGTAGTTTTTGTTGAAAACAATTAATTCAAATGAAATTGAACTATTGTAGGTTCTTGTGCATCTAAGTTATAGTATATAGTATGTAAGTGTAAGGTATACTTGCATGCGTTTAATCATTGTCTTTCCTATTATGTATTTCAAATCCGTCTTATCCATCATTGCACCAATGACATTGTTGCTAGGACTACATAGTTTAGTGTTAGGTAGCATTTTGTAATTTGTCATTTTATGTTAGGTAGTTAAACTTGGTGTATATGTTAAATTTTAATATTTTAATTATTACGGTTTCATTGTATAAATATATAATCGAATCTATAAATCTCGTAAAATAATATAAACTTTACTTGTGTATAAATGTGGTGAACAATTATGAGTGATGAAATATGTGTTGGGGAGGGCATGCCTGAAACTGTTTGTGAGTATTGGTTGTATAAACCAAATATGGGTTAGATTGCGGTCATATTTGCAAATATTGATTGTAGGATAAAACTTTTAGTAGGGCCCTGTGCTGAAATTTTATAAAATTGAATAAAACCTTTAATTTGAATGAAAAACCCTTTACATGTTTGATGTGCATGCGTAAAGTAAATCTTGTGTGGGTGTGTTGATTGAGAGGGCCTTCGTACAGGAAAGACTCTATGAAATTAAAAAAAAAATTACCATAGTTCTTCGAGTGTATGATTATTTGAAAGGAATATATTGCATTAAAAGGTTCGGGGTATTATAATATCAGGCTAAAAATTTTATTGTCTGGAAAAATTAAAAGAGTGTGCTACTTCTCTTGATATCCACGGAAACAGCTCATCTCGAGTCCATTTATTCTAAATATCAAAAGTGAAAAGCAAAACACTTTTTTTACATGATTAATATGAAAACAAAGATTGAGATTTTTTAAGATTTGGAATGTTGATTCTATAGGTCTTTTAATATACGTTAAGTGTCAATGAATTAATTTTATAAACTTGTTATAAAACTCAAATTGGATGCATGCAATAAAAAAATAATATTTTTTTGCCTTTGATAGAGGGTAAAATATCATTAACATTAACTCATGAAAAAACATAACTGAGTATAGGTTAATTTTTGTTTTGGGTTAATTTTTGTTTTTAAGATGGTTTTTTAAGGTTTACACTCTGCCAACTTATAATTATTTCTAGGAATGGCGCAAATTTAATCAAATAATGCATTAATTCTTAGAATGAAATGTAATGCAACCATCCTGGTTGCAACTATTGATAAAAATGCCAGGCAAAATGAAAGATCATTTGCGTTTAACTGAGAACTAGTCCCGCAACGATCATATTTCTGCTAAACTCAAGAATTCAAAAGAAATTTATGCGCCTTCAAAACTCAAGAATTATATCTCATTTGCATCAAACTAGGTGTGAAATAATTAGCGAAGCATTTTCTACTAGTCCTATGTGCTCAGGTATATAATCAACAAAACTGGATTACGTACAGCAGCAAGAATTATATAGCCATTGAGGAAACACACCTACTTGGAAAACCAACTTCTGACGATATCCTCTAAAACATCAAATGCCTTCAGAAGTATAAGCAGTATGACAAAAAAAATATGCCCAAGTAGAAACTTCTGGGATCACTGAAAATATTAAGCAACATCCCCGTTGCATTTGCTACTTCAAAATCCCTCTTCTTTTGCGGTCTTTCAGATCACTGGGGATAATAAATACAGAATCTACACAAAGCCCACCTTTGGAATGTGTGCAATCAATCTGTTTCATGGAAAATTTGACCTCAGTAGCAGGTTCTGAGTCTGTCACAATAAATTCACCTACCTTGTAATCTATCCAGCATCCACGCTTCTGGTTGCCATTTGCTTCATCTTGTTCAGTCTCGTCTAAACAGAACTCACATGATGCTTGCTGACCATCAGAGGTAGACAGCTCAAACCGTACTGGCTTTATATCCCAACCATGAGTGTGGTCAAAATTGCAGACACGGCGTCCCAGTCGTTTGGAAAACCTTCCAAGGTGAAGCCTGAAGTATAGAGCATAGATATCAGCAGGGAAAGGGAACTTTACAACTCCATCCACTTCAAACCACCATATTTGTTGCAAATAGGCCACCACATGGAATCTACAAAAGATAAACTGTCAAGATCTGCAAGAGCACTTTGTGAAAAATAAAGCAGAACAATGTAGGAGCTACCAGCATTTGAATATTCTTATTCCACAGACACACACATATTGACTGAAGGAGTCAGTAACACAACAATATACTGCTGACTCATAACCAGCCAAACAAGAGCTCAGTAAGGTGTCAAAATGACATCAGAAGACCTCTACATAAATTCCAGACATGTAAAAACTACAACCATTTAATTGATAAAAGGATAACTGGAGCATATTATTGTGCGACATTTTGATACAAGAAAACCCAAAAAGGACAAGTAAAAATATGTAACGATGTATTTGAGAGTCCAAGTTTTTCGTGCTACCAGGCATGCTTCAATTATCTAGCACAAAAATTGGAAAAGATAATCCAAACAAAGGCAGGCAGAAATTATCACAAGGGATTGTCCATCCTCTGCTTGTGTCAACAAGTGCACTTCTTCTTCAATTGGAAATGACTACACAAATTATTTGGATGACAGGGCAGTTAGGTCATATTTATGACCAGCATATGGACAGAACAGGAAAGTGGAGAATATACCCTCGCAGAAGATTGATCACTGTTGCACAGACAGAATAAGCAGAATATACATTTCTACCGCCTAGACTTCTATCATCGAGAAAAGCATCCAGAAACAGGAAAAGAAAACAAATGATATTTCACATTTAATATGGGAAATGTAAACTACTACAGAAACAAGCATTAAAAACTAGAATAAAAAAGCTGTAAACACATTACATACAAATCCAGTATTGGACAATAAAATAGACAAATAACTAGGATGAGAAAGCTTGATGGGAAACCAATTAAAGATGGTCCTCGTAGGTAGCAGATAAAGTAGTAAGTGATATTAATTTTCAGGCCGGGTTTAGTTAGTGAGCCAAAGAGAAGGCAGATGCATCTCTCCACAACTCGAAGGGAAGCAAAGGGCAGATGCCCCCCACAACCAACCGAAAGTAACTAACCCCAGCTGAAGAGAGTAGTGGTTGATCCAAATATCATCGCTGACTACATGCAAAGCTTTTGAACTTGTTAAATTCCAACAAAGCAACAACGAAATGGCCAAGTTATTAACAATACCTGGAACAGATTTGGCTGAATTTGAGGTTGATTTACCGTAAGAAGTTATAGCATCAACTTCGACAAGTAGTGAATTAGCAACGATTAATTTTGAAATCGAAAACAATGGATCATTTCGAGAGCATCAATAACTAATTGATTAACAACCAAATCAAGCATGAATGAAAGCTGCAGAGGACAAACTAGTTCTGGTGCTGCTTGTTAAAATAAATAAATAAACCAAGTTAGAAAGAAACCTTGATTCTTCAGTAGGAACCCAAGTCCAATATCTGCGGTCTTCAATTCCCGTAATTGACATCCCTTTGGCCGATATCGACATACAAACCCTTCCCGTCACTCTATCAAGCCACACCTCCTGTTCAATTTTGTCATTTTTTTAATAAATAAACCCTTAATTCGAAAACCCAAAAAGAAGAATGCTAGAGAGACAGACCTTATTGCCGTCATCGAAAGGGAGAGGGCGAGAGAGGAGGGCAAAGATGTCTTTTTTGGAGAAATTGAGGTATCTATCAGGAGGGAGGATATGGAGCAGATCCTGATAATTAGAAGGCAACTTGTTTTCCCAAACGGAATCGGAAGAAGCGGCTCCTCGAAAAGCACGGTTCAATCGAGCCAGATTGCAAATCTCAGGAGGCGTCAAATACATGAAAACACAAGCCACGCAGCTCTCCGGTATGTCTCCCAACCCAGGACCACCCATGCCCGCTCCCTCCGTCAGGTTCGATAACGAGGCGCCCATACTCAAGGCACAGAGAAAGATAAAGAGGGAAGTGGTCAGTTATTGAGAGTGTTTCATCGTAAGTTTTTGCCGGAAAATGGAAGGTAGAGGTGACGAGGGTTTGTTAGCTTTGGCCTTGACTACCAATAGAAGAGGAGGAATTGTGCGGTCGGGTCCCTCCAGTCATGCAATTTTCTTTCGAGCACAAGCAAACAGATTACCCCCTCTCGCTCTCTCTACGTATTCTTCTTAAAAAAATAAAAAATAAAATTATTTTTATTTTTATTTTTATTTTTTTGTCTTTTTGGTTGTAATTTTTTGAGGTAGCATGTGAAACCCGAGAGCCGTTGCTGTGTAGTGTCCCTTAGCCCAAATTTTTATATAGTATTCTTCTCATTCTCTGTTTTTTTTTTTTAAAAAAAAAAAAAGCAATAACTTGTTTATTTAGGTTTGTTCAGGACATTGTCCTCTCTTTTTTTTTTCCTTTTCTTTTCGCATTTTATCTTTATTTTCTATGTTTTTAAAACTATTTTAGAATATTTGTTTATTTAGGCTTGCTAGTTCCTCTGCTGCTCTTTTTTTATCTTTAAAAAGTTTCTTTTCAAAATGTAAAATAAAAAAATGGCAGCAATGCTAAATTAATGGACCCTTAACAAATCATTTTCTAATAATTTTACAGATAATTAAAAAAATAAAGTTATGTCAATAAATAATCTATCCATGGATACTAAAAAAAAAAAAAAAAAAAAACAAGTAATGCTATTTTGATTAAAATGAATGTCAGAGAAAAAACGTTGAAATAAGTAAAGTGGGATTCAACTGTTCCCAATAATTCATTAATTACTAAGATTTGTATCCTCCGCTCCTCTGTTCGCAGGACATAAAAAAAATGAAGTAAAAAATATTAAGATAAAGGTAATTGGTTTAATTAGTAATTTAAATAATATAATTAAAAAAATATAATAGTAGTAAATAAATTCACAAAAAAAATAACAAAAAAAAGATTAAAAAGAACTTCATCTGAGTCTATCTGGATTATGAAACAATTCAATATTAAAGGGCTAGATTAAAAAAAACTTGGTTAAACTAGGTTAATTCACAAACTTATCGACCATGGATATAAAATTGGAATAATCTTGTAGAAAAAATGCTTCAAAAAAAGTTTGAAGATCAATCCTAATAAATCAAATGAGAACATGATATATCAACAAAAATAAAAAGAAAAAAGATGAAGTTCAATCTCTATCAAATAAAATGTTGAAGAATAAAAATTAAAAAAAAACATAATTAAAAAAGGCAAAAAAAACTCGATCCAAGTCCACTTAGGTCAAGATACAAAATCTATAATTCAATCATGATACAAGGATGACCGCATTCGAAGGTAAATTAAATAAAATTATGAAGCACGGTTATCGAACAACTTAATATTGAAGGGGAAAAAATGAAAAAAAAAATAAAGAACAAAGAAAAAATATGAGTCAACTTAGGTTAACCAACAAATCTCACGACCATGAGCACATGATTGAGATAACCTAATAGAAAGGAAATAGAAAGAAAAGTATGAAGATCAATTTTCAATAAACCAAATATTAAAGAATGAAATTGAAATAAATCAATTTAAAAAACGATTGAAAAAAAGTCAATTGATGTTAAACTTTGAAACGGGTGACTGTAGTCGTGAACCCAAGATTGACCATAAAAATAAAATTTGAGTCAACTCAAGTTAACTCATAAACTCGGTGACCATAGGCATAAAATCGAAATAACTCAATTGAAAGGAAAAAAAAAAGAGGGTAGGAAGGAAGATCAATTTCAAATAAATAAAATGTTGGAGAATAAAATTGAAATAAATCAATTTAAAAATAGAGCATAAAAAAGTTAGTCCATGTTAACATTTGAAATCGACGACTCTAGTTAAGAACCCGAGACTAGTACCATAGATGACAAACCATTAAAAAATAATTAATCAAAACTCTAAAAAAAGTAAAACATAATATAAAAAAGATTAGCTTTAAAAAAAAAGGGGAATGAAACCAGCCCCGACAAACATATTAAATCTGATCTAGTATCTAAAACTCACAACTCATGAACTTTTTGACCCGAGTTCAATCAAAAAGCTTAATTTCCCACAAATTTAATTTTAAAGAATGAAATCGTGAAAAAATATCAATTAATTTAAAAAACTTGCCAAAGAAAAAGATAGCAATAAAAAGAACAAAAATTAAAATTTGATAGAAAAAAAACCCTGGAGGATGAAATTGTAAACAAAAAATAATATAAAAAAATGATCCCAGACAAAATAAATAGTAATCAAAATAATAAGGACTAAATTTGAAATATTAAAAAATAAAATGGGTGAAATTAAAAAAAACTGTAATTTTATAACTTATAAAAAAACAGTAATCAAAATAATGATGATCATATTTAAAAGATTAAAAAATAAAAATGGTGAAACTAAAAAATATATTTGTAATTTTATAGCTCGTTCAAAATAAAAATAAAAAAAATAATAATCAAAAGAACATAAACCAATTGTAAAAAAAAAAAATGAAAGGGCTAGTCTAAAATTTTAAAGGGACTGGTGATGAATTCGAGAAGGAAAGTGAGAAGAACAAGGAAAAAAAAGAAATAGTTGTTGGCGTCAAATCAGAGGCACGTATGTGGTCCACGTGTCATAGTATCATGAACGGGGCGTTAAGAATTTTCAAACGCCACCTTGAAAGGCAGTATTTGGTGGCTGGACGACCCCACATATGCTGTCTGAATGACTCAGGATGACTCATGAGCTGTCCAACATGTCTTTTAAAATAATATTTGATATATATCAATTATAAGAATTATTTTTTAGTAACCTTTAAATCTACAATAAAACAAATATAAAATGACAAAAGAAATCATAATGAAAGAATTTTGTTGATTTTGTCTTTAAAAGCATTAAAATAATTAAATTATTTTGAAAAAATTAAAAAGACCAAAACGCACCTTTGAATAGGCATTGTGTTTTTTTATTCTAGGTTTAAATTAATGATGTTAATATGCAATAAAAAAAATCAATTTAACTCCAAATAATTTGTAAAAAATAATTGTATTATTGTGAAAAAAACGTCTTGCCTCAAATGCCTGGTTAAAAGATTTAATAGCTAGAGAATAATTTTGTTGTTATACTATTATAATGAATAGGATTTTGTTTATGAGGTACAGAAACTTCCCTTCTCTCTTTAGTTTTTTTTTTTAAAAAATTAATTTAATTTCTCAATCCTTGTATTTTTTTTAACCTTTTTGCTTTATGAAGTAGCATTACTAAAAAAAAAAAAACACAAAAATTGCGCTCAATGGAAGAGTCCAGATTGTTAACACCCTGAATTTCTAAATTTGAAAATAAGTAGCTAATAGGTAAAGAATTAAAATAAAAATAAATGATTCTATTCTTATTATTTAATTTTATGTGCAATTGCCTTTTGAAGAAGTAAAAAAAAAAAAAAAAAAAAGACTCAGTTAACGAAAGCTAAATTCTACCTTGGTCGCCAAAATGGAAGAGAGAAGAATCAATATAAAAGCCACGGAAAATAAAAATAAAAGGCATGACTGAAGAGGGGTTCAGTTCATTTATTTTTATGTTTTAAAAATATTTTAAAAAAATTAAATTAAATTAAATTTTAAATATTTTAAAATCATTTTAATATATTAATATCAATTTTAACCCCCAGCGATGAGGCTATTTTATTGACTAGAGTAGTCGAGTCTTTATTTTATTTTTTATTGGTCGCGTGTATTCCTCTCGAGGCCACGGCATGGATTTTCCACCTCTCGTTCGCAAAAGCAACAAAGAACAGAGTACACTCGTCAAATGCTCGCGCTTGGGATGGATTAATTTATTTATTTATTTTATAAAGTGAAAAAAATGCAGCAGTTAGCAACGCGTTTTCACCGTATATAAAAATCCATTTCAGTCAAAAACTTGCTGCATTCTTTTAAATAAAACAAATTAAAAATCATTTATTTTAATAAATGTTATTTAATGCTAACTATAGATCAAATTGATTAATTGAGATAAGGATGTATATTGAAACTTATAACCAAGTCGCATCGAAGTTTCTTCAAAACTTTTCCTTTAATAAGACAACAATAAAATTGTTTCTCTTAGGAAAGTAATAATTTAAAACTCCATTAAAAAAATTAATTTTCTTGCATATTTCCTGCTTTTCTTATCAATATAGTTTTTTTTTTAAGAAAAACATATTTTTTCCTTGGTTCTTAGTATGATAAGAATAAAAACAAATATAGATGATTTGAGATATGTATAAAAAAATGTTTTTCTTCAATTAAAACCCCTTTTATCTCATTAAATTTTCTTAATTTCCTTTTATTTTTTTAATCGGAATTATTTACTTTTAAACAATAGCTCATCAAAACCATTAATGCAAGTTTCAATAATTAAAAAAAAAGATATTTTTTTTTATATTTCTAAGCAAGTGTATTATAAAAGAAAAGAATAATATATTGCTCACTTTCTAAAATGGAAAACTTTTTAAAATCTGTTTTTCTAACAATTATACGATTATAAAAAAAAATTTGCAAGAAAGATAGTGAATAAAAGAATAAAAAATGCAATTTTTTTTTATAAGAATCATAGTTCATTGGACGAAAAGTAAAAGAAATTCAAAGAAAAATATTTCTGATTACTATAATGACTTGAACTTGATTTTCATAGAATATTAATAATAACCATAAACAAAAAAAAAAACAATTGCTTAGTAGGTTCACATTGGATAATTAACTATATAATTGTTAACACAAAAAAAAAGCGAGAAACTCATTCGAAAATAAATGTTGAATTGACTGGTGTCTAAACAAATAATATCCCAAATATAAATTTTAAGCAAAAAATAATTATGATTACGAAAGCAAGCTCAAATCTAAAAAGAAAATCATAAATCAATCATTTATCAACAACCGCATAAAAATACAAGAATACTAAATTTGAAAAACAAATATAAAAAAAATTATAATAAAAAAATCAAGAAAAAAGATATTTTATTCTTGTTTAATATTATTGAAAAAATTATTATGAAAATCTCACATATAAGATGATACATAATTCTCCATAAAGTAATTAATTATATCATTAGAAAAAGTCATAGTCATCTTAAAAACAATGTCATTATTTGTTATTAGGAGCATATTTTTTAATAAAAGATAGTGAGAATAAAAATAAAGGTTTTTTTTTAACCCATTTGAAGTAAGTAGATAAAATGTATGCAAGAGATGTTTCATAAAAAAATTCATCATGATATTAAAAGCAATTCAATACAAAAAAATATCAAATAGAATCTAATTATTTTGTATGTGATTGAATAAAAACACAAAAGTTATAAAATTACATAAAAAAACTATTAAGAAATTTAAAAGCCAATTATAAGTTGAATATTTATGAACTTATTTTTCATGTTAGTTACATAACAGTTGAAAAAAGAATTGCTAACAACCTCATAAAAACCTAAAAGATTATTAGAGAAGCATAGAAAAATTGAATAATAATTGAAATATTATGTCAATTTTTTGTTGTGCATGTAAATCTAAATCCAATAAAAAAATTAAAGAGGACAGGTCTAAACAAATGGCCTAACATAAAAAAGGCTAGACGTGCACGAGCTTTTGAGATTAGACCTGCATGATTGACTCTCTTATATTTTTTAAAAAAGCGGATGATATGCCATCCATCCTATATTTTCTTATAAAAAGTTCCAGATGTTGTATTGTCTGATTGTTTAAATTCCAACCACTAAAAAGATGGCTGAAAAATTAGACTTTAACTTTTTAAAAAAAAACTCAAAACTCTATTTTTTAAAGTTATTTTGACCTAAAAATATCTAATAACCATACTTAACACCTCAATAAACAAATTTATCAAGTCAAAGACCTCTAAATTGGCCCAAAAATATAAAATCAAACAGGGAAAAGAATCTTTCTCAACATATATCTATTTTTTTTTTCCAACAAGATAAGGGCAAAATAATATATTTTCACTCACCAAATAAAACTCATTAATACAAATATTGATGTTTTTATTATAAAAAACGAGCCCAACCAATAATTTTTTCTCTCTTCACCTATTTCCAGCAACCTTCTCTTTTTATTTTTTCTCTCAAAACAAGGACATGGCCAAAATGAATATAAGGAAGTTACGGAGAAAAAATAAAATTATAAAAACTAAAAGGAGCAAAAAGGTAGTCAAAGAAAAATAAAAGGACTGAAATGAATATTTTTGTGCAAATTTTAGAGCGACCATGTGTTTTTAGATGGTCTACACTTTGATCCTCGGTTTTAAATTTTTTGATTTACAGAATAAATAATAAAAATTTGGTGATTAATTTGTCCACGTAAGGATTTAATATAAGAGAAAAAAAACTTTTCAGACCCACAAACCATATCAACTAACTAAACCTGTGAACAGATCTATAGGCTTTATAAAACTTAATAACATAATCTAGTTATCAAAACTATATTTTTTTAATTATATATATAAAAAAAATAAATGATAATAAAATCAAGTTTAATTAAAAAAAGAAATAAAAAAAACACTCCATCAAATCTGTAAATCAAAACAATTTAAGTTACCTTATGAACCCACAAATCATTTTAAGTCTATAAAAATTAAAATAAAAAAAAAATTATAAAACCTAAATTTTAATTATTTTAATAAAAAAAACAATCAAATCTGAACTACTATTTTAATCCAGCATTGCAACCGATGTAGATGAACAATAATTTTCCCCCGTACCCTTTAGCTTTTCTGTTAATAATTGGCGTAGACGTGGAACCATTGGATAACAAGTCAACTACGTCTAGTTTCCGAGCATTCCACTATTAATTAAATATTGGTTGCATAATCTTTGAAACAAGAGTAAAGTAAACATGAGGGCTGTCAGGAAAACAACCTGCGGTCTATATCTACGGTCTTTCCACGACTCTTATAGACTTCTTTTTTTGGACCATTCGAGAGTAGTCGGAAAGTAATCATATTTTTAAACTTGTTCTTTCAAACTCAGACCGTAAAAAAAAAAAATTAAATAAACCCTCCATTGATCACAAAGCAGCCCCTAGATTCAACAATTTTATCTTTGATATGATGTAATATAATATAATATAATTAATTGTTTAATAGATTATAATGAAATGAGTTGAAATATTACCTTTCAATTTTTTAATAAGAATCGAGCATATTTGAAAGTGTGATTGTGATTATTTTTAAAATGATTTTTACTTAAAAATATATTAAAATAATATTTTTTTTATTATTTAAAAGTTATTTTTAACATCAATACATCAAAAAACTAAAAATTTTTAAAATTTTTTAAAAGTATTTTTGAAATGTAAAAACAAATAGATACCGCATGTTATAAATCAAATAAAAAAATTAAAATATAAAAAAGAACATACAGTAATGCTAGGATATTTTCTTTTAAAAAAATATTAATGAAAGTAAAATCTGATATATAAGAGTAATAAAATAGATTGAGAAACATATATATACATGTTAAGATATCTAATCAAAAATTAATTTTTTATATATAAAAAAATATTTACAGGTGATGTTCACGGGTTTTAATTAAAATTGAAGACTTGTTGGGTTATATATTTGTCTACTCTAAGTTTTAGAATAAATAATATTAAAGCTGATTTTACATGTCTTAATCAATCAAACCATCTAAAACATAATTTCATCGACCCAATAAAAACTTGATTTAACTTAAAGTGAATATATTTGGTTTTTAAATATTGAGATAATAATATTTTAAATCTACCCAGGTTAATTTACCAAAAATATATTCTTAGTTTTAACAATTTTATTTTTTGAAATTATTTTTTTTAATTATACAACAATAAAAATAAACATATGTAAGAAATTGATAGAATAATTTTTTAAAAAAAAAATCATGAGTTTTGTTCAAAAGAGCCCCTGCTAATGGCATTCAATGAAAAAAAAAAACACAAATAAGATTTTAATTAATCTATCTCAAAGGATTTAAACTAAAAAAAAAAATTAAGAGCAAAACTGGCAGAACACATGACACATGCAAAGCCCACCTGTCCCGTAAAAAAAAGGCAGGCCTCCTGTTTCATTCTTAGTTTTTTCTAAAATATAAAAATACATCAATAATTTATAGGTTAATAATAATTATAATGTTTCAAAAAATGAAATTTTAATTAATCTATTTTGGTTAATTAAAAAAACTAAATTAAAGACAAAACAAGCCAGACACGTGCAAGTGTGCTGGCCCATAAAAAAGGAGGCCATGCCTCCCTGCTAGAAGTGTTTCATTCTTTATGAAATATAAAAATATATAAAGAATTTATGGATTATTAATATTTGCGATGTTTAGAAAAAAAAATCACCTTTATAAATATATCATATCCACATATAAGGAACGTTCGATTTCGAAACCATGACCACACAGGACATTGCACTCGACCAACTGAGCTAGACGGGCCTTCATATAAAGGATTAAGTTATTTAATATTATTGATTAAATATTTTTAAAAAGCACGTGTACTGCGTTTTGACAAGGAAAAAGCAGTTCCACACCACAAACCTTGAAAAAAAATAAAAAATAAAAACATGATTAGGAGTCTGATTATTTTTGAGTTTTAAAAATAATTTTTTTAAAAATCGTTTTACCTGCTGCGCTAGCTAGAAACGCTTCCTTCTTTTTATTTCAAGGGTTAATTTAATTGAATGCTATTTGTTGATTATTTTATAACACAAAAGACACTTCGTCTGCACTCACATATAATGCATCGTCTTTTGGTTCGATTCCGGCCACCTGAGGTGGCTGGAAGGTCGGGCTTTCAACTGCAAAAAGCTCAAAAACTCACTTTAGATTATAGCAATTTAAAAAAATTAAAAAAATCAAACCATGGTAACTTTAAATTCAAAAATATCTAAAACCAACTTAAAAATCTCAATAAATCTATTTATGGTTTTAAATTAAATATTACGTTATCTAATAGTTTTAATTAAACATCTTCATCCAATTACGTTAATTACATCTTATAAAACTGTTAAAAGAACACTACTCATTAATTTTTAATTAAGCCAAAAAAAGAATAATTTACTCGGATAAATTAATTAGCATCATGTGATAGCGTGAAAAATTGCTAACGTTTATGTTTCAGCGAAGAATAAAAAATAAATTTTTTTTTTCTAATTTATGTTATAAAATGATATAATTTATTTTTTAAATGTATTGGTTCCTCTCTTTTTCATCTATATATCTTTTTCCGAAATCAATTTATTTCATGCAAGTATTTTTTTTAATTAATGTGGGTGTTCAGGTCAACTTGCGTATCTTGACTAATTTCACGGGTCCTGAAGTTAATGATCATGTAAGCCTCCAGTGATCATTATATTAGTAATTATAAGGCTCGAATCTGAGATCACAGGGAACAAACCCTATGTCATGTAAGTATTTGTTTATGTAAAAAAGTGATTTACAACATTTCACATCATGTTCTTTCAAAGGGATTAATAATTAAGGGTTTAATGTTGTCCATTAACAGAGCTGGTAACAATCTCCAAGTATTGGCTCGGTACGGCAATTAAGGAAGTATGCTTCATTATTTGACCTTTTTAAATTTGAATATTGAGACCAAAATTTAAAGGGATTTATCAAATTTCATTAAATATGTTAGATTAATATGAAAAAAAGCGTCATTGAAATCACTTGGAAATGAACTTAGTCTCAATTAACAAATTAGATTTTCATTTTATTTTGGTACAATGGAAAGAAAAAGGAAAAACTATGATCCTCCTACATAAATAGAACCTAAAAAATCAGATAACAACAAAGAAAGATTCTCCTAAATACATAAATCAGAGTTACTTTTAGCTGCAAGCTTAGCCATATTGTCAGTATGAAGCAAACAAACTTTTCAATTTTGTATTAGGAGTTCTTTGATATAAAAAATAATAATTCCGAATAAATGATACTTGTTAAAATCATCATGAATCAATCAAATATCATCTGTACAATCAAAGTTGCATATAACCTTTCTGAAACCTCTATCTCATGCCACCAATAAACCATATTTAATTCCTAGTATTTCTGGAAGTAGACTTGAACCAAAACCTCCATAATTCGTAAAACTCATCAACCATCTCCCTTCAGAATTTCTTAAGAGAATCCTCGCCGGGTTTCTAAGAGAGCTGCCTTCCACATTCAGTTTAATAAATTTGACGTAACAACCAGTTATCCCCCAAATACTCCTCCCCAAAAGCTAAAATACTCCTTCCCAAAAGCTAAAATACTCCTTCTCCAAAACCACCAGACACCAAACAAGAATAACAAGGAAATGTCTGATATGGCAAATCTGTTATCATCGAATCAGAAACAAAAAAATAGAAAAGATAACATTAGTCTAAACTTATTAAGTATGCTATTAATATTCTATTCACATTAGAGCGAGCTCCCACGAACATAAATTCTCAATTACTATTATATAGGTGGCCTATGATATGATGCCTACCGGATCAAATTTGTTTTAACATAAAAAAATATTTAGGCAATGTCAAGATTTTTAAAGAAACAAGAAAAATATGAGAACCAGGTTTTGACTTGGATGGATTTAATAAATTTAATTAATTTGATAATATTATTAAAAAAATATATTGACACTAAATAACACAAACTAAAAAAGTAGCAATTATTAGCTATAAAAAATAAATTGCTAATATCATACTTGGAAGGAGAAAAAAAATAGTTGGAGACTCATTATTACTCCCCTGTGAACATCATTTCACCATAAAAAGAGAGCTCACTATGACAATTCTAACACCATTGCGAAAGACTGCACAATGACATCAAAAAAGGCCGCACGCACCGCCAATATCATATGATTGATTCAAGAAAAACAATTAACAAAAAAATGAATATACAAGTGTTTCTAACATGTTCTTTGTCATGAAAAAAATTTAATTATAAATCGAAAAGCTAATGAATAAATCCAATCAAATAAAATGAGAATTATATGCTCAAATAAATAAATAAAAATGAGTTATTAATGTTAACTAAAGATTGAATTTGAAAATTGAGAGAGGAATGTAGATTAAGACACTGATCTCGCAGCTTTGGTTATGGACCCAGTTGTATTTAATAATTTTATATGTCTAACCAATTTTTTTATTTAATAAAATAATAATAAAAATAAGCACGTACAAAAAAGTGATTGAATAAGATTAAACAAAAAAAAAACTACTAATATTAGAAAAAAATGCTACAACCTTATTCAAAAACAAATTAAAAATCAAACAATATTTTATTAAAAATATAACAAAATATTTTTTATTTTAGTTAATCTCAATTAAAACCGAATACTCAATAGGCCTGGCATCCCACACCTACATTTAATTAATCAGGTTTATTTAATTTTGAACTAAATTAAAAAAAAAATGAAGTTATAAAAAGCTCAGCTCAACACTTATGCCCTGTAAAAAGGAATGAGCACACATGTGGACTTGCTAAGATAGACACGCACACCTAATCTATTAGTTGTAGCTGTAGCAAATGATGTGTCATCTATTTTTATTTTTTTTACTAAATAAATGACCTAACAACATGTCTTTTGCTTATATTGAAAAAAATAATAGCAAACAATGTATTGTTAGCCATAGCAAATGATGTGCCATCTACTTTTTCAAAATCTAACCATCAAAGAGGTGGTTAAAGAATAAAGCAATGGTTTTCTTAACTTAAAAATCTATTTTTTCAATTTATTTTAGCTTAAAAACATCTAAAAAACCCTCTTAAACTCTTAAAAAAACTATTTGTCAACCTAAAAACCTCATAATTATGTTAAAAAACACAAAACTAACATGAAAGAGTTTTTTTCCTTAAACTCGATCTACTTTTTTTAAAAATATAAAAAGTAAAAAATACCTTAGTCGAACTCCTCTAGTCAAATAAAACTAAAAACAAGTTTTTTGGTTGTTGGAATATGAACAATTAACAACTTTTTTTCACCTCTATTATTTTTGATCAACTTTCTCTCACAGTTGTAAATTCAATTACTAAAACATAAACAAATAAAAAACTAGACCAAACCATATAATTGTCAAACTCAAGGAATCAATAGAAAATTTGGCTAAAACTAAAACACAAAATGTAAAAATAGGTGCCGACAGAAATAGTGCTAGAAAAATATTCCTTAGGTTTTTTTTTCCTCCATATCAATATTAGTCCTTTTATTTTTCATTTTTCAATAAGCAAAAATTTATACTGTTATTGGCAAAATAAGCGCAAATTCAATATTGAAATGTGTTTCTAAGATCTCGAGAAACCTAGATCAAGTTTATAAAGAGAAGCTATTAAATTTAATTATCAATTAATTCAATATAAAATGATTAAATTAAAAAAGAATACATGAATAAAAAAATAAAAAAAATCAACGCTATGTGAATCCACTGTACATTGAATATAGGTCAACAATTGATGAAACAATGGATTCCACGTAGACTTTAGATTTTTTTAGAATCATATGGACATATGAAACCATTCAACTTTCTTTCTTTTTTTCTAGTCGACTGCCTTGGTAGCTACAAAGGTTTGCTCTGTTATTTAGATTTTCTTGGATTTGAATATTGGGACTAGCGCTTAAAGAAATTTATTAAAAAAAATTAAATATATTAGGTCAATGTGAAGGATATGTTTTTAAAATCACTCATGAAGGAACTCAGTCTCAATTGAAATGCTAGCTGGTCTGAAAATACTCTTATCATGAATCAATAAAAAATTATTAAGTATGATATTTATATTCTATTCAAAGTAGTGCGAGTTGGTAAGGAACTGAAATAAAATTTCATGGAAAATTTAACGTTAAAACAAATTTAATAAAAATTTAATTATAATTCATGATATATTATTAATTGATATTTCGTATTAAATCAAACACAAATTCATAATAAATTAATTTATTTCTAAAAATATACTAAATTTATCAACTTATCTACAATTCAATGAAACATATAATCTATCATAATTCAATCCCATTTAAGAAAATTTAAAAGTTTTGAAAATTAAAAATATATATTTATTTTATCCATACGGGTCCATTTGTATCGGAGATAATTAACAGGTGAGCTGATTTGAAATATATATTTATGAAAATACTTGACTAAATTTTGATATATTTATAAATAAGAAACACTTTAAATTATAACCGTTATCACATTTCTAAATATACTCTAAAACTTATGAATTCATGCATCTTAATTAGAGAAAAAAAATTAGTTCAAGTTTTCAAATTAAAAAAAGAAGGTATAAATGCTCTCTCTCTCTCTCTCTTTCTGTGATATATATATATATATATATATATATATATATATATATATATATATATATATATATGTCCGTGATATACTGTGAGTTGAATAAAATAAATAGTTGTAAAAAAGCATTTAGATTTTGTTAATGTGTTTTTTAATAGAAAAAAATTAAACTATATTGGGATTGATATAATGTGATCTAGTCGAGTTGGTAAGTCCAAGATAACCTGGACGGTTAATAAAAAAAATAGTTTGACTAAAAAAAATCAAGATGATAATTTTTTAAATATTAAAACGACAATATATTAGATCAATTTGAATCAACTCACCAACTAGCCAAATTCATTATCAACGTCATAAGACCTTGATAACTCTATAGAAAACAATTAAAAAAAAAATATTAAACCCAATTATCAACCAACCTAATATTGAATGATGAGATTGAGAACAAACTTCAACTAAAAAATAAGTTGAGTTAACCAGGGTTTACCTACCAAACCTTGATCATTAGACTGGGATAACCTTATGAAAAGTAAATAAAGATAAATTATGAAACTCAATTACCAATTAACAAAATATTTAAGGATGAAATTTTTTAGAAAAAGCAATTAAAAAAGGACATAAAAAAGCACCTGAGTCAATCGACTAAACTTGTGACCTGAGTCACGAGACCAGGATAACCTCATATAATGCAAATATAGGGCGTGTTTGATTGCAGGAAAGTGAATTCCTGGAATTCACTTTCCTTATTTTTCTATGTTTGGCAACAACATGGAAAACTAGTCAACGGAAACTTAATTCCAGTCAACACAGAAAACACAACTTTAATAAAGGAAAGTGTTTTCCTTTTGATAAGAACCGGAAAACACTTTCCTTTTCTTTCATTATACATATTTTTCTCATAACATAAATTCTTCATCTTCTTAATAAATCTGTTGCCTGTCATATTTTTCCCATAACATAACACAGTTTGCTTCATCTTTCCTCGTCACATTCATTGTGTTCAAAACAACCCAAATTCACAAAGCAAGCCATAAAAACACACATGTTTTCCATTCTTCCTCACTCACATCCTGCAGAACCGGTAGAACCAAACAAACCACAAATCAAAGCAAAATCCCTACCCTGAAGATTACTGTGAATCAATCAAGCAAACTGGCCAAACTTCCCCAGCAAAAAGCATTCCCTACCCGGTTTCCCCGTCCCCGGATCCAGCCACCATATCCCGGGTGGAAGCTTAAAGAGAGAGAGAGAGGCAATGTGTAGAACTGGAACTAGCCACCATATCAAGGAAGTAATCAACCCTTGCTCTTTTTTTTTTTCAAGTCCCAGTAGAAGTAGTCGGGGGAGAGAGGGAGAAGAACTGGGAAGGAGGAGCGGGAAGGGGAAGGGGAAGGGGAAGAGAGAAACCGAAACTGAACAGGGAAAGGGGAAGGGGAAGAGAGAAACTAAAACCGAACAGGGGAAGGGGAAGGGGAAGGGAGAAACCGGGGGAAGGGGAATTAGATGAGGATTACAGGGGACCCGAGACCGAGAGGAAGTTTAATAAGAGGAATTAACATAATAAAATATAAAAACGTTGATAACACTAAAAAGCATGTATTTTTTTTCCACAATTATTGTTTTATTTTGCTATATTTATAGATGTGCTTGTTTTATTTTACTTTGATTAATTCATGATTAGTATTTGATTATATTTGTTACATATGGATAAATTTGAAAAAACAAACTTATTTTAAGCTTTTAAAATTCAAAAAAATATAGTAATAGGTTTTACTTAAAAAAATATTTCGCAAGCTTATTTCTATATAATATGATATGACTTATATAGTTATATTTTATAAAATAAGCTATGTATGAATATATATTATAATAAAAAAAATTCATCATTATACTTTTTAGATTTCATTCTTTTATTGTAAGTGATTAAATATTTATATTAAATATTTTATATATATTAGATAAACTTGAAAAAAAAATAATTTATTAATAATTTATTTTCCAGTTTATTTTCCATAACATAACCAAACACTGGAAAGTGTTTTCCAGTTCATTTTCCATAACACTACCAAACATCGGAAAATACTTTTCCGGAATTCACTTTCCAGGAATTTATTTTCCCCGGAATTCACTTTCCAAAAGGAAACAATTTTTCTGCAAACAAACGGAGCCATAGACAAATTATGAAGTCTAATTCTCAATGAATCCAATGTTGAAGGATGAAATTGAAAAAAATTCAATAAAAAAGACTAAAAAAATTCCAAGTCAACCAACCTAACATCGGACCCTTGTAATAAGACCATAATAACCCCACATAAAGAAAATAAAAAAGATTATAAAGTCCAATTCTCAATCAACTTATACTTAATTCAACCTACATTAACCTATCAAACTATAGTAAGGTGACTGGGATAATTCTATAAAATAAAATTGAATAAAATTATAAAATATAATTCTCAATCAACCCAATATTTAAGGATAAAATTAAAAAAAATCAATAAAAAAAGACAAAAAACCGAGTCAACCTGTCTACCAAACAAAACTTGCGACTTAGTTCATAAGCCCGTGGTAACCTCATAGAAAACACATAAAAAAAATATGAAACTCAATTTATAATCAATCTAATGTTGAAGTATAAAGTTGAGAAAAAAAACTAATTAAAAAAAATTACCCGTGTTAATAAAGCTAACCCGTAAAATTTATGACATGGGTCATGAGATCAAGATAACTTCATATAAAGTAAATCAAAACAAATTATAATGTATAATACCTAGTAAACCTAATGCCGAAGAATATATATATTTTTTAAAGCAAGTTTAAAATTAAAAAAAAAAAGAGTCCATCAAAAATTTAGAATCAAAGTAAAAAGGCCTTAGCATATCACTTTTTATTGATGTGGTGAAATGTCAAGGTCTTTTATTGCATGTTAATACACACACACACACATCATGTAAGGAATAAAATAATCAAAATAAATAATTATTCTATACAAATATTCATGTAAATCTTTTGATCACTTGTCATTATTAAAATGAATAATTTATAAAAATATCTATGAAGTATTAAAAAATTACATGGATCATCTAAATTTTTAAAAAACTTGATATAAATCTTCTCTTATTTAATTAAAAATTACAAAAACCCTTTTTTTATATCCAAAATACTTTTAAAACCATCCCCCTAACATTAAAGACATTTTAGATACTAAAGGGAGTATTAGTAATATTTTCAAACTTTTAAATAATCATTGTAATTTTATGATAATTTAAAAAAATTATTTTAATATTATTTAAGAATCATGGAAAAATTGAACAAGAACTTTTTTTGACAGTGTATTTCAATGAAAAAAAATATTTTTTTGAAAAAAACATAAAAAAGAGTTAGAAAAAGTGGACAATGGATCTTGGCCCTGTGCATGTAGCAAAAGAGGAAAACAAAGCTAGTGTGCGTGGTTCAGCAAGGTTAGGCCTACATGTTAGGTCTTAATTATTATTTTTTCATTTTTTTAATAAAATAAACAACGCGTCATCTGCTTGTCTATTTTTTTACCACCACAAAGGTTGTTGGAAAATTGAGCTCAGGTTTTTTGGATGAAAAAAAACTATTTTTCAATCTATTTTCAGCAAAAACAACCTAATAAACACCTTTATAACCTTGACAAACCAATCTACTAACCTAAAATACCTTAAAATTATCCAAAAATACAAAAAAACAAAATTGAAAACAAAATTCTTTCTCAATCCTGATCTTTTTTGTTTGGCAAGGAAAAGCATAAAAAAACATCTATGGAACTCATTTCATTAAATGGAATCCGTTACCATTAAAAATGGCTTGTTTCGACTTTAGAATTTCATCAATAATCAACTTTTTCTCTCCTTCATTATTTCTTAGCGACTCTTTTTCCTCTCTCAAACCAACAACTAAAAAATAAACAAAATAAATTTTATATCAAAACAAAAATTACAAAAATCAAAGAGACTAAATTGAAAATTGAAACAATTCTGAAAATATTTATTTTTCATAAGACGAGATTTGAAGAGTACAAATAAAAACAAAAACCCTTGATTTAGTTATAATATCATATTAGGTCCCTGTATTTTTTATTTTTTCAACTAGTAAAAATGATTTTTAATTAAGCATTAATAAAATGTCCAAATGATTTTTTAACACCTCAAGAACCTTATAGCAATCTAACAAAAAACAATTTTCCAAGCTCAAATCCGAAATAACATAGTGTGTAAGGATGTGTCTGTGTATGTGTGTTTACGCAAAGGATGAGAAATGAACAAGATAGAGGTTGTGTTTTGTTAATGTCCATGGATAAAAGGGATAAATACAAAAAATATAGAAACATGTTTAATTGAAGAGACGAAGAAGAAGACATAAAATAAAGTTATCTATATGACAGTATTGAAGTGACTTTCTATGTTCTTAAAAGAGAAAGTATATGGAAACATATTCGTTTTGTTAACACTATATATGTTTTTTATATTCCAAGATAATAGCCAAATGTTATAAACGCACAAAGAAAACGCTAGTTGTATCAACAACAAGAGCTTATGCAAGCTAATAGAATGATTTTTCCAGGGAATTTTATTCACTAAAAATGCATATTGTCAAAGCATAGATGCATATATCAATGATGACTAGGCTAGAGTGATAGATGACAAACTATCTACTTTTAGTCACTTCACCTTTGTATATGGCAATCTCGTTACATGGAGAGGCTAGAAAACAAGGTGTTGTTGCTACCTCAAGTGCAAAAGCTGAGTTCCGAGGCATAACACTTGGATTTTGTAAAGCATTGTGGTTAAGACTTCTGTTACAGGATTTGGGTTTTTCATCCTGACAACCAATTCAACTATACTACGACAATAAAGCAGCATATGTTATTTTTTTTTAATTTAGTTCTATATAGTCGTTCAAAACATGTAGAGATAAATAGATTCTTTATTAAAGAGAAGTTGAAAACAAAATTGTGGAGTTCTTTAGAATCAAATTTGAGAATCAACTGATTGATATTTTCACAAAAATAGTTTCAGTCAAGTGTTTTTAAAGTTTTTAGACAAGTTAGCCATGTATGATATTTGTGCACAAACTTAAAATGAAATGTTGAGATTTTCTAATTTCCTGTATAGGATTTTAAAGTTAATTTTATGATTATTAGGTCATTGGTTTTCCTATATAATTAACATCTTAAGTTAGTGAGGATTAGTATTATACATATCGTATCTCTCTTATCATTTATATAAGAAAATGAGAAGAGTAATTTCAATCTAATTGAAAATAATTATTTTGGTAACTGAACTGATAATTTAGTTTCTAAAAAAATAAGAAAAAACAAAGCATTAGTTATCATATATAAACAAAGTATTCATTTAGTAACAAATGAATAATGTTGGAATAATATGTAGGGTTTTTATAAAACTAATTATTGATTACAATTATTTACATTTTCTCATGGGTGATTAAAATTAAAAATTAAATTGAAACTAGAACAACAAATCATTTATCTAGTCACAAATAAATAGTGTTATTAGTTCTAATATATGTAGTGTGTTGGGAGTCTATAAATAAATTATTTGTCATAAATTTTCAGATAAGACGCCGGTGATTTCTAAAAAAATTGATTTTTTTTAATAAATAAATTTTAAAAAAATTTAATTTTGATTAATGTGCAACTTCTATATTAATATCAATAAATAAAATTTTAAAAAATATATTTTAAAATAAAAATATTTTTAAAAATAATCTCTTAAATTTACATCATGGTATTTGAGGCGTAAATGGCCACAGGGCCCTCTAGGCCTGTACTTGCAACACCTATTTCTTTTCTTATGTTTTGTATTTGTATTTCAAATTTTGATTAATAATGTCATGCTGTAGGTGGGTTTTTAACTTCCAACCAGTTTTCAATAAATAATAATAATTAAAAAAAAATACCTGTGGATCTTTTCCTTAGAAAAGGCGGTGTTACAGCCAAAACCATGGGCAGTTTTCTGTCAAACACAACAACAAAACCTGTTGCAGTAAAACCGGCTGCTACGCTCTCTGTATTCTGCTTTATTTTATTCTGTCTCCACCCTCTTTTTATCCTTCACTTTCACTCTGTATTCTCTTGCCATATCCGTCATCTCACCTCTCTCTCTCTCTCAGCTTCTCCCTGTCTTTCCATTATGATTTCCCTGCAAAGGTTGAATGGGCACTTAAATTTTTCTGGGCATTAAAGAAGTTGCTTTGCAGAACCTGATATTACGTTTCAGCTTCAATCTTTCAGCTCTTGGTGCTTTGAGCAATCATCTTTAGTGGTTTTTGTTCTAAGCTTCAGTTCTCCTGCTGCCACTGGGTATGCTTTTGTTTCTTTTCTTCTTTTTTTAACATCTTCATTTCTGCCACCCAATTATGCTTAGAATTGGATGCTCTATTGTCTTATAACGTCCCAACGTTGGGTATCTGACGCATTAGAATCTCAACTGGGTTTATTCCTAAAATCTTGAATCCAATAGAAAGTTTTAGAAAAGTAGCTGATGACAAAATTCTCTCATTGATAGTGGATAAGGTAATTAAGTATTTTTTGTTAGGTTGATGGAACACAATGATTTAGGTGGTGGGATATTTCCAGGCATGGGATCAGGAATACTAGGACTAGAATTGCCACTACACCAACAACAAAACCCACAAAACCCTCACCACTTGCAGCATCCCCAGATTGTAGCTTATGCCCACCATGAATCTGATCACCACCAACACTCCCAGCAATCTGCCAAGCATGCCTATCCTTTTGCCTCCACAAAGCCTAAACAATTATCACCATTGAGTAATGAAGATGAGCCTTCTTTCACTGGAGATGACAGCACCACTGATGGAAAAAGAAAAATTTCTCCGTGGCAAAGAATGAAGTGGACTGATAATATGGTTAGGCTACTTATAATGGCAGTTTTTTACATTGGTGATGAGGTTGGGTCTGAAGTGAGTGATCCTTTAGGCAAGAAAAAGCCCGGTGGCCTGGCACAGAAGAAAGGGAAATGGAAATCAGTTTCTCGGGCAATGATGGAGAAAGGGTTTTATGTGTCTCCACAACAATGTGAGGATAAATTCAATGACTTGAACAAGAGGTATAAGAGGGTTAATGATATCCTTGGAAAGGGGACTGCCTGCAGGGTTGTGGAGAATCAAAGCTTGCTTGATACTATGGATTTGTCACCGAAAATGAAGGATGAAGTGAGAAAATTGCTCAATTCCAAGCACTTGTTTTTCAGAGAAATGTGTGCTTATCATAATAGCTGTGGCCATGCTGGGGTTGCCTCTGGTATTAATAACTCACCAGAGATGGCTACAGACCCATCTCATGCTCAGCACCAACAAGCAACACAACAGCAACAGCAACAGCAACAGCAACAGCAATACCAAAGGTGTTCTCATTCAACTGAAAACGCTCAAGTTGTAACCAATTCGAGGACCGAAACAGAAGGGTCAAAAATGGCAAAATTGGCAAGAAATGAAGAGGATGACCACGACGAAAGCGAGGAAGATGAAGATGATTATGTGGAGGATGAGGAGGAAGAGGATGATGATGATGAAAGAGACGATGATGATGAGGATTATGAAGAGAATGAGGATGAGGCAGTAGAAGGCAATTCAAGGCATCAAAACGGGCATGGGCATGGAGATGAAGATGACCATGACGAGAAATCATCACGGAAGAGGCCAAGAAAGGAAGTGTTTTCAGCAACATCATCTTTGATGCAGCAATTGAATGGGGAAATAATGAACGTGCTCCGAGATGGAGCAAAGAGTTCATGGGAGAAGAATCAGTGGATGAAGCTGAAGTTGGTGCAATTAGAGGAACAGCAAGTGAACTACCAGTGCCAGGCATTTGAGCTTGAAAAGCAAAGGTTGAAGTGGGTGAGATTCAGTAGCAAGAAAGAGAGGGAAATGGAGAGGGCTAAGCTAGAGAATGAGAGAAGAAGGCTTGAAAATGAGAGAATGGTACTGACTGTAAGGAAGAAAGAGCTTGAGTTGCTTGATACTACACATCAACAGCAACAACTGCCTTCAAACAAGCGGAGTGATCCTTCTTCCATTGCTGGATGAAATGTACTATAACAGACTAATTCTAGATAGTTTTGATAGATAGGAATGGCATTTTTTTTGTTGTTCTTTTAGGTTTATTCCATATAATTTGCTACCATTTCTGTACAAATTAATAATATATGAACTCGGAGAGTTTGTTTCTCTTGAATGCATTTTTTTTCTTCTCAAGATAATGTCTAATCACTTGAGAGTGCCACTCTCGCTACATGTTCAATTCCTGCTAATTAAAACTCTGAAAGTGCTTGGGGATAAAGCTACAGATGGGTGTTATAGATGAGAAATATTGGATAGACAAGTAAGAGCCACCTCTACTGCTGAAGCGCGGGAGTGAGGAGTGGCGGGGCCACGTAGGGTCATGAGACGTGGGGACACGAGGGGCAATTGCCTCTTTAAGTTTTTTTTAATTCCTTTTATATTAGAATATTAATAATATTTAGCAGATTTTTTTTTCTGGTTATTAATTAACCTAAGTTAGGTATCGTTAAATTGCAGCATAATATAATATATATGTCCAGTATATTTCATTAATTTTTTTTTATTTTTTTTCTATTAATTAACCAAAAATCTTTCTTTTTTCTTTCAAACCGCTATTCTGTCTCTTTTTTATTTGTAAAATTTTTCTTTCAAGTCCTAAATTATTAATTAGTCAAACAAATAACTTTTTATACTTTATACTGTAGATAAATTTTCTTCATCTTTTCTATTTGTTCCATCAGTTAATTTTAATTTTATTCCTTTACAATTAGTTATTGAAAATGTTTAGGATTTATAATAATTTAAGAGTTTGTTGAATTAATATGTATATGGGTAATATTATATGCATATGGATATGAAATGAAATAAAATGGGTTTTGATGAATTGATAAGAATTTTACTATGAAGTTCATATTGAAAATAGAAGATGATGAACTTACTAGTGATTAAAAATAAAGTATATAACAACTCAAAAAATTAAGGACACAATAAAATAAAAAAAATTTAATATTTATGTTTAACCCACCTATAAAAAACAATAAGTCAACGATAACAACATTAATTTGTCATGACAATCCTTTTAAGTTATTATTTTTGCTACTCTCTACCGTATGTTAGCATAGAATTGTTGCCAAGAACTTCACTAATTCTTGAAAGTTTAGAAAACACAAGCTTTGAACCACCTTAAACTAAAAATAGATAAATGATATTTAAAAATATTCTTAAATTAATTTTGTTTGATATGAGTTACTATATATATTTCAAATTAATTTATCTATATAATGCATATCTACATAATACATAATATTAAATATTTATTAATAATTTACTTTTACATTTAAAAAATTCTTGCTTTGCCACCGGAGTGAGAGATGGCCAGAGACTTGAAAAGCTTCCTTAGCAGGAGAGGTCCCATGGCCATTCCCTCTGCCGTGCTTCATGCATTATAGACCAGTTGCTGGGCAAGAAAGACTCCCACGCTAGCTAAGGTTCCAACTTCTGGTCCATGGGTAAAATCTTGTGCAATTACAGTCCCTATTAGCAAAGCCTACAAAATTAATGTTTAATTTTGAATTTTGAAAGAGGTCTTGAGACCCTGCCTGAGGCTCAGGCTTTGATGTAGGATACGAGGAGCAGTGGTTTCCTGCATTGCATCCTTGGAAGGGAGTTTGTGAAAGCAAATCTAATCTAAAGGTGCAAGTAAATGTTACGCCTGGTGAAGACTCAAACCCACATTCGCCTGTTTAGAAGTCAGATCCATTTTTTAGGACACAGGCGCAGACGTCCATGAAAATTTATATGTTACTGTTATTTCTTTATAGAAGAGATGGTTCACCTCCATGAACAGAGGGAGGGCACAAGGATCGATTCCATTCTGGCGGTCGGGTCTTAAAGTTTTCCATAGTAATTGAAGGGGAGAAAACAGAACGGTTACTTTCTAAATTTTTGGGACAAGACCCCAAAGGCATCAGCAGCATTACGAATACTCGACGCAGTGGCTTCCAGGATGAAGTTGAATTCGATGGCTATATATATATATATATATTTGGACTACTATAATTCGTAGATCCGCTGGAGTGAGAAGCAAAAGGCCAAGCTCAAAACGCATAGCATTTCATTTTGGACATAAATTTCTAGAATCAGCTGTTCAAGCGGGAAGCAAATGGCCTTTGATAATAAAGTAAAAGTAGGAAAGATGGATATAAGTTTCCACGACATTCATTTCAGGTGTGAACACAAGTTATTGTCACCGTTCGAACACCAAAACAAGCTGCTGGTCATAAAACCTGGAGGGATGGATACAGCTCACAGGTGCCAGGAGCTGAATTCACCACCTGCTTTCATAATTAAGAGTAGGAACGAAAGGCACAAAAATTTTTGGGGCTTAACACATTTTAATCCTCAAGCTCAATAATCTTGACCACAGATGCATCCCCAACTTTTTGGCAAATAACTACCCTGTCATGCGACTTTATTACTCCGGAAGCTTTTCCGTGATCAAGAGCAACCTTTAGAATGGACTCATTCGTAGCACTTGTAGATTCCGCCTGCAGGAGTCATGTAGGAAACCGTTATTCAATGAACGCTACCCCCCCAAAAAAGACAAATCTGTTTGTGAACTGCATTGTTCTAATGACATGACATGAAGGACTAGGGTCTGCAAGGTTTGAACCTAGACAGAGGTCACATTAGAATCTATCTGTTCAACATACTGTGGTAGTACTCTCAATCCAGAGCCAATACCAGGTTATAAAAAGATTATGCCAGGAACAGCACATGCCACAAGTAAAACCCTAATCTGGTTTCATTTATTCACACCAAGGACTGGGAATGGAAATCCCACCCTGGCCCCAACGTATTAGATTATCCTAGCTCTTATATTGTGAAATAGATGATCAAACACAATAACATGATCAGTCCTAGCCAAGCCATAAGTAGTCAACCTATGCTAGCCACTATAGTTACAATCTACAAAAGACACATTAAATGTTTTTCATGCACGTGGAGCAAAACCTGAACATGAAGACAAATATATCCTCTACTCCTCAAGCAAACCAAAGTGACCAAGTCAGAATTAATGAAAAAAGGTACTTACAGGATGTCGCGGATCAGCAAGCATAGGAAAGAGACCTCTGACAATGAGCGATTGCCTTGCCTGGACATTGATATGAAGATAACAAAGTTTCGTTAACTTTAATGTCAAGAGCATGCAAGTAAAAAATACATAAATAAATTGCAGAGTATAATAAAACTCTAGATTTTCCAAATCAGTTGGAAACAGGCAAAGCACAATTGACATTTCATAATGGAACAAAACACAAAGTGGTTAAACAAAAATCCTTGATTTCATATTCCAAAATGGCTACTACAGTGAATCACATCAAGGGAATACTATCTCCTCCATATAATTAAAATAAGGAGGATTGTAGTTGGTCCTGACAAAAGAAGGAAAACAATCCTGTGCTTTAAATCCATCTAAATGAGTTGAAGCTAATAAGAGAAACCAAAGTGCACAAGGCTTAATTAGTACAAGATGTCATAAGCAATGTGAAATTCAACTTTTCATTTAACATGCCAGAGAGGGGGGGAAAGAAGCTGACAGGCTATTGCTATAATTATTGACAGGTTGTTTCAGGAAATCAATCCATATGTTTAGTACGATATCAGGCAGCCACCATCCCTTTCAATTTTTTTTACAAGTCATGAATTGAGTGGCCATATTTTCAGGGATTTCTTGTCATGTCCAGAAATGAATTTGGGGAAATTATTGAGGGTTGAAAAGCATTTCATAGAAATATAACCCCAACAACCTTCGTTAAGCGAAAAAAGTAAATTTGAATCAAGAACATACCTCAAAGGCCCCACTAAAGCTCCATTTCAATTGATTTGTCTTAAGTCGAGGGATGACAACAGACAGAACTGGCATTGTTGGCCTATACTTGGCAATCAATCTGCAATTGTAATGTATTAAGCATTTCACACTCAATAGATGATATGAAATTCTATATCTGATATAAATTCTAAACTGATGCTTTGCTAAATCAATTGGCACACTAGAAAACAAAGATGCATAAATAGAAAGATACCTTGCAGCCCTTCCTGAAGAAGTGAAGCATATAATGACGGATGACTTCACCTTGATGGCTGCTCGTACCTAGTTAATTGGAAAATACCGATAAGAAATGCAATCGGAAACATGGAAATGCTTCAACAAAACCTACAGACTGTTCTCATGATGAAGTCATTAAAGAAAAAAGGTTGTGAAAGCAGCAATACCGCAGATGAAGCAATGGATTCAAGGTGGGTCATTGGCTCTCCAACATATTTGACAGTTTTCTTGAAATACAAGTCTTGATTGAAAACCTTCTCTGCCTGGATTGGACATTACAGAGGATGAAAAAAGCTAAAAGGAACAAAGTAAGAAATCGAACAATAACTGAATAATTTTTTTCTGCTTTGGTCAAGTATCAAGATTCAAGCACTGAAAGAAATAATTAGATTACAGGATAAAAGTTGCAAGCATACTCTTATTCAATATTTTGTGTTGATATATAGAGCAGAACATCATTACTATAAAACCAGATCAAGGCTATGTAGGTATCAGTGATGTCAAGAGGCACTGAGGTGCACGCCTTCCTTTATTAGCCTCAAGCAATGAATTTCAATGAAACACTGCCTAGGCAAGCACCTCAGCGGGCATCAAGTGTTGAAGCAAGCACCTGCTTGAGATACTTCTTTTTTGTTGGATTTTTCTTTTTAACTGATTTATGTTTAGACCTATCTGTCCATTTTTTAATTTACTACAAGAAACAATTTAGGAGTATTTTTGTAAAAAACAAAGATTAGGGTAAAAAAGAATAAAAAACCATTAAAATAGGAGACATACAGTCAAGGAACAACACTTGAAGAGAAACACAGATACAACTATGTTATGGTATTTTATATTTTCTTTTGATTTTCTAATGATCTAATCTTAATTGGAAAGATATATATATTTTAGATTTAAATAATATAATATTATACATGTTTTTTTTTAATCTATAGCATATTGCCTTGGTTCATTCATGCGAGCACTTGGCGCCTCGGGCATTTTACAAGCTTGGCGCCTTTAGCCTTTGACAACACTGGTGGGCATGTCAAGTTTCAAGAAATCACAAATGCGAACTCCAAATAAAATAGGTCTTGAAGTTGAAACCCTCACAATATCTAAGCCGATAAAATATATATTCAAGGCATCAAATACACACAACAAGAGTTCATAAAAAATAATCACACACACAAACAAACACAGAACGAAAGTCTAGAAAAGTAATGAACTCCATGAGGAACAAAGCAAATAATTCAAGTTGTTGTGCAAAAAGACTAAATAATCATAGCAGGATCAACTCGTCTTCTAAGCAGCAAGTGCAAACACAATAATGTTTTATAAAGTCCATTAACAAAGAAGTATAAGGGAAAGAGACCATATAGTTCAGAAATTTAAAGCAATAAAATACCATTCAAAGGAATAAATACATCTAAAGAGATTATATCTTAAAAAAAGATGAAATTGGATTTTGGCCTCAGGGCATACTAGCTATTATAGAACTTTGTCCACGAGAGGCACTCGTTCAAAACCTCTCACTTCTTAAATTGCAACTTGCATCCAGAATTTAACCAAGTTATGATAGCGGTCTTAAAAAAAATTACCTCAGCACAGATTTTACCAACAGTGGAAATGGTTTCTATAGGGTACAGCCCACGAAGAGTCTCAGCACCAAGAAGAATCGCATCACTTCCTGCAACAGATATAAAAGGAATTAAAAAAGAAAAAACTAAGGCACAAATTTTCCATGTTATAGCCAATCCTATAAAAACTATACAGTGAATATAACGAAATATAGTTGTTATCAATACAAAGACTCGGTCCACTAACTTATATCATGGGAATTATGTAATACGGAAACATAAGATTGGGTATCAGAACATTTCAAGATAATAACCCACCATCCAACACAGCATTAGCAACATCAGTTGCTTCTGCACGAGTTGGTCTTAAGTTGTCAGTCATACTATCCACAACACGAGTGACCACTGCAGGCTTGCCAGCCATGTTGCACTTGTAAAGGGCAGCCTTCTGAAATAAGAACACCTGCAAATGCAAAGAGGTAAATTAGTTGGGGGTCTCTACCAACACCATTTTCTTGGCACTACCCTCTAACCAAGTATAAGGCATTTATTCCCAACGAAGGCCAGTGTAACAAATTGGCATATATAGCAAGGAGCATACAAGTAACTATTATAAGTAGCATATCATAGGATGCACGACATGCCATCCCTGAGATACAATTTGAAACCTCTTTGAATCACGTTCATTGGCAGTCAAAGAAAGACTTTTTGAACATCTTGCAAAGTTCTCCTTTTCTTTTAAATCAGTTGTCCTTTCCATTGAACGGGGAAAACTAAAGCTTTGGTCATCAAGTTGTTCCCAAGCTAAAGAATGGCTTTTAAAGCTTGGCTTTAACAAATGGAAGATGATTACAAGATTTCAAATTTGAAGAACAAACTAAGAATTTGTTAGTGAGATAAAAAATTCCAAAATCTAATAACCTATAATCAGCATTCTATTCGTCTGGAAAACACACATGATACTACTTTAGATATGTGGAACAGATTATTCATTATACGTTGTCTGCATTGAGGATGTTGTAGCTTTACCAATCTTCTATAACATCATTAAAATGCCTGAGTTAAGTAAAACATAGCAGAAGACATCAACAGAGACAAGTATAGGCTATCCAAACTGACCTTCTCAGATGGAGTGCCTGAGATGTATCATAATAAAACACAGTAGTTGCAAGAAAAGGCAAGCATATGCAGATCTAGACATATTAGACCTTAAATAGCCAATGAATCCAATGCACAAGAACTTTATGCTATATGTAGAAAGACTGCTTCATTAAACTTAGAACTGACCTTCTCTGGTGGGAGATCTATGCCCAAATTTCCTCTGGAAAGGATAATACCGTCAGCTTCTTGTAATATCTCATCAAAATGAGTTAAACCCTGAAAGAAAGAAAGATTTAAATAAGTACACTAAACTAGCATTACATTTGGTTTGGGCCAATACAAAATCAGTTGAGTTATGAGATAAAGGTATATGCTAAAAACCTCTATATTCTCAATCTTGGCAAAAATTTGAGTCTGATATAGATCACCCAGCTTAGATAGGTACTCACGGGCCTGCATTACAGTGCAAATAAGACTCTTACTGAAGTTATAAAAAATAGTTCCATTACAAAATACAGCAAGATGACTGATTATACAAGCCAGGATGCATCAAAAGGGCATTGAATCATGAAAATACTTACATTGCGTACATCTTCTGCATGCCGGGTATACGACAATGAGAGGAAGTCAATTTTGTTTTGAACTCCCCAAGTACTTATAACCTGGAATCAAAACAGGAAAAAAACCAGGTATGAAACTTGATAGAAAGACATGAGGCAGACCAAATAAACTCATAAAAGAAAAGGGATAAATATTACATGACATCCAATGTTAAATTGAAGAAGTTAGGTCCAGGACTGACCTCCTTATCTTTATCTGAAAGAGTAGGAAGTTCAATACGAATTTGGGAGGCATGCAAAGTGAATAAAGATCCAGCCAAAGTTGCCGAGTTCTTTATAACACAGACCACATCATTGCCCTTCACCTCAGAAACCTGCTCAATTCAATTCCAGGAAAATCTCAGCTAGTCATGTACAAGCATAGTTTTGTAACCAGACATGCTTGTGTGTGAGATGGCATATTCTTCATAAAATCACCCAAACAAGCTAAGACCATTGTGAAATATTCAATAAATAAGCAAGCAAGAATCCCACTTCCCTTCAGACAATGGATTAAATAACATTTACACTAGGAAAGAACTAGACAGATGACTATAATCAATGACCACCAACAGATGTACTTCTCTTACCTCCAGCCATACAGAAGTAGTTTCACTTCCAGTGAAGAGGTATTGGCCAACAAAAATGGTGTCTCCATGCTTCACTGCCTGCAAGACCAATTTGATAGTTACAAAAATTGTATGGAAAAAATAAATATATAACATAAACACACAATTCCTTTGATCAAAAAAGAAAACCCCGCACACTTAATTTTAAATAAGATAAACAGATGACAAAAAAAAAATCAATTTCAATTGTAAATAGTAGAAAAACATTTTTTTATATTCAAAGTTCCACCTTCTTGTTTGGCCCCATGGCCACCCAGATTTCAACAGAATTAAACATTTCAAACTCACTAAAGCATCAAAGAGGACTAAGTTTCATCTGGTTTTTTAAAACGGCCATTTGCATTAGTATCCTGACCCAGTCACAGTTCCATCAACTATAAGAACAGAACAATTATTATTCCGGCAGTATCATAGCCAAAAAAGAAAAGGTGAAAACGAATATAAAGCAAACCTTAGATAGTCCATCAAAATTGATGGGGAGAACTTTAGATGAAGCTTCCTGTTCTTGATCTGGTGTCAGAATAACAAAACCATCTGCCAGAAGAGAAATGGGGTTGCCACTTTTATTAACAACCTGCAACTCAGGTCCCACCGTGTCGAGCATGACCTGAACAACACAAAATGTTTCAACATTACTATTACAATAAGCGTAATAAATATGTTTTTTACATATATAAAAAAAAAAGAATAAAGAAAAAAAACGTACAGCACAGAGCTTCTTGGTGGTCTTGACAGCAGCCTTCAAATTCTCCAAAGTCCCCTGGTGATACTCAGGGTTACCCCATGAAAAATCAAACCTAGCCACTGCCCCCAATAATCCCAAATCCATCAGATCCATTTTAACCAAAAAAACTAAATAATAATAACAATTTATAAAAAATAAATAAAAAAGGCTAGGTATTACCGGACATCCCAGCCTTGAGGCAGCCAGAAATAACCTCAACAGATCGAGATTTTGGACCTAGTGTGCCTACAATCTTCGTCATTGCTGGAAAGAAACTCTGCAAAAAAAATAAATCGAAATCAATATAAATCAATAATGAAACTACAGATCATGCCATGATTCATTCAAATAATAATAATAATAATAAGAGGATGAAGGGATGCTTACAGATTTTGAAGGCTCCAGAATTGAAGCCATCCTTATAGGCTCCTCCAAAAGCAAGTGATTTGAATGCATCTTTCTTCTTTCCAAATTATTATTAATCACTATTCTCCTTACACCAAAACTCAGAGACCTTTAGAGAAAGAAGAGTTCCTTGGGATTTTTGAAGTGAATCGACGGCCTAAGGTAGGAACTGTGTGGTTTTACTTTTTATAATAAAAAAGAGGTGACCCTTGCTATGTATATGCTCTAAGAATAATATGACTCTGATTATTATGCCTCTTCCGCTCTAGCAAGCAGTACTAATAGACGACGCCGCGTTTGTTCTGCTGTTTATTTATTTCACCGCCAACATAAAATTAGTCCCCCAACTTTCGAGATTTTTAAGTAGGTTACATATCTTTATAACTGTTCTCGATTAAATCCTTCTATTTATAAATCTTGGAAATAATGTTTAGACATTGCATGAGCTGGTCATATATATTTACTTTCCAAATCTTTATTTTTTAAAATACCTAATTTTTCCTGCCACTTAACACACGGGTGAGGCTAGAGTAGAATTGTTTCATTTAAGCTTTGGTTTGTCCCTGATTGTTTCAAATTTAAAGTAATAAATGAGTATTTCTACTCCTTCAACTTGGGGAAATTAGAATATTTATCATTTTCTCGAATTTTTGAGAACTAAGATCTGAGACTGATTGTGGAAATGTATATAGATGGGGGATCCAAATGATAGAGTTGGTTGTTTGAGGACTGTATTGATAGCCTGAATATTGTTGGGTGAGTGCTCTGATATTTTCCCTTATTTCTCTTTTATTATATCCTGCTTGTGAGTTGTGAGAGATGGAAAAACCCGGTTCCCATCGCACAAAAACTGATTGGTTTATAGAATTACACGTGAAGAAAATGTACGGTTAGATCGCCCATGGCATTGTTTCCCTGCGGGCATACATGAAGTTTGACGGGGCGACGGTGCGTGGAATACCAACTTCTTTCGTGGAGGAGGGGAAACGGATGCCTACATAAGTGAATAGCGCGTGTTATGCACACTGGATTTGATTGGTGGGTAGAGTGCGCGTGTTTAGTAGAGCATGTGATGGCGTGTTTTTGGTGGTATTTAAAAGTAGTTTACACGTGGTTTAAGGGAGTTGCGCACGTTGGAATGCAAGCAAGAGAAAGGGTACCTAACCACTCGATGAAAGGAGCAAAAGCGTGCTTTGAGTTTTGAGTCAAATCCATGGGCTGTCCTTTTTCTAAGAAAAATACGGCCTTATTGTTGAGCGCTCGGGAGTGCGCGTTACTTGCTCTCTTTTTTTCATGTGTTTTTTTTTTAAATATATATTAAAATAATATTTTTTTATTTTTAACATTAATATATTAAAATAATAAAAAATATAAAAAATTAATTTTTAAAAAACATAAAGATATTTTCAACTGCTGTCCCATCGAGGACAAGTGCACTTTAGACTATGTTTTTAAATTTATTTTATTTCTGTACTTGATATGATAGGTTAAAATATAAAAATTATACTTTGAAATGCAAGACTCGACAAAGGAGATAGAATTGGTCAAAACATAAGAATTGTACGGTGCATATCCATTTTCCATAAAGGGGGCACACAGAACAAAACTGCCCATTGCATGTTGTGAAAGAATTTACATAAAATTAAAAAGTTGTTTTTTATAGTCAAAGATATTTATTCTCTTATTAGATTTTCTGATTTTGAAGTCACTGTTCATGAGAATTTGTTATACTATACTTTCAAAGACAACGATAAAAATATTATACATGTACTATAAATATAAATTTATTATACTATGAATTATATTATAAATATAGAGTGTTTATGAATGATACTGTAACACTTGAAAGCGTTATCTTTTCCATGTTTTAGTTTAACAAAATGTTAGTATGTCTAGTTGGGCAGCCAACCCCAGGGAGATTGGGTCTAGCTCAGTAGCCAGACTCATTTTAATTCAAATTAATATTTTTTTGATGTTTTGGTATTATTTTTATGTGATGATATAAAAAATTAATTTTAAAAAATAAAAAAAATATTATCTCAATATATTTTTCAAAAAATATTTTAAAAAATAATCATTCATTGCATAATAATATAATAACTAGTATATTGGCTCGTGCTCCATAGTGGGTCAATAATATTTTTTTTTTCAAATAAAAATTTTTTGAGTTGGGTTAAAAGCACAGAATGTATTTGCACCATCATTATCTTCAAATAAAGTATTTTATATAGTTGCATCATGAATAACGCATAACAGAGCAGCAACCAATACACAAACAACTAATTTCCTTCCCTTTAATTTTTTTTCCTTTTAAGATATTTCCAATTTTATTTTATTTTTCTCTTTACTTTTTTTCTTTTCTCTTATTGAATTTTTTTTCATACTATAAAAAGGAAATAAATTGATGTGACTTTTTCCACTATATCAAAGCTGGGTGATGATATTTTTTATTTCAGGTTGGGTTAAATTTTCTTATTAAAACATATTTGTTCTTGCGTTTCAAAAATGCTTTTAAAAAAATTAAAAATTATTTTTTTTACTTCAAATTAATATTTTTTTATGTTTTAGTATTATTTTGATGTGATGATATATATAAAAAAATTTACAAGATATATTATACTATACTTTAAAAGGCAGAAGAAAAACATTGTGCATGTACTGTAGACATAGACTTATTGCATTGTGAATTACACTGTAGACGACATTATAGCACCTGGAGACGTTGTTTTTTTCTATGTTTTAATCTAAAAAAAGTTGTTGGGTCTGGCTCCGCATGTAGACTCATTTTAATTCAAATTAATTTTTTATATATTTTTATATTATTTCGATATGATTATATAAAAAATCAATTTTAAAAAATAAAAAATATATTATCTCAATATATTTTTATAAAATAACTACTATATAATAATATAATAATTAGCATATTGGTCGGCACTCTGTAGCGGGTCAATAACAATTTTTTTTCCAAATGTAAAAATGCTTGAGTTAGGTTAAAAGCACATAATGTATTTGCACCCTCACCATCTTCAAATAAAGTATTTTCTATAGTTGCACCATGAATACCGCATAGCAGAGTAGCGTTCATTACACTGATAGCTAATTTCTTTCCCTTTAATTTTTTTCCTTTTAAGATATTTTCAATTTTATTTTTTTCCTCTTTAATTTTTTTTCTTTTCTCTTATTAAATTTATTTTCATACTATAAAAAGGAAATAAATTAATATGATTTTTTTATATTGTACAAAAGTTGGGTGATGATAAATTTTTTTTCATTTCAGGTTGAGTTGAATTTCTTTTTTAAAGCATGTTTGTTTTTGTGTTTCAAAAAATACACTTAAAAATTTGAAAATTGTTTATTTTTTTCTTTACTTCAAATTAATATTTTTTTGAAGTTTTTATATTATTTTGATGTGATGATATAAAAAATAAATTTTAAAAAATAAAATCTCAAAATTAGGTCTGGCTCCGTATCCAGACCCAGGAAGATTGGGTGTGGCTTCGCAACCAGATCTAAGAAGAATGGATCTGACTCTGCAACCAAACCCGAGGCAGTTAAAATACCCCATACACTCTTTATATATATTTTTTACATTTAAAATAAAAATTGATATTGACCTGCTGCAGAGCACGAACTAATATGCTAGTTTTTTTTTATGTAATGTGGGTAGGTTTTTAAAATCTTCACTAAATAAGATTTAGGTATCGATTGGAACGTGGTGCCGTTTGAAACTACATTTCAAAAAGCATTTTATAAAAATTTATTTTTTTATTTAAATTTATTTTTTATGTTTTGATGTATAGATGTCAAAAGTAATTTTTTAAAAAATATATATATTTAATACATTTCTAAGCGGAAAGCACTTTAAAAAACAACTGTTATCATATTTTTAAACCTCTTAATATTGGTTAATGTTATTTGTTGAAGTTTGGTTTTAATATAAGTTTAGATAATCATGTAATTTTATATTAAGTTAATCTAGTAAAGAAATTATAAAAACTTGATTGCTAAATGTGAGTTGTAAAATAGACTATAAATCACAATTATTTAGTTTATATATCATGTACTTTGTATGATCAAATGAACTTGCAATAAAGATCAAACACAGAAACCTAGCATGCATTTTAAGCATGTCAAAAAGTTTATACATACACTTTACATATAAAGACTCGTGTATCTTAAATATTTAAGTATTATAAATAATTATTTTTCAATTATCCTTACTTAGATTACCGGAAAATATACTCAATTTGCTATCTGAGTATGAAATATATGATTTTGTGTAGTTCATAACATATATGAAGCTCCTAATAATTCAAAAATATTCTAATTAGTTTATTCCATATCATTTTTTAAACCAAGTCTTCCACATTCATTATATTAGCCTAGTGTATTTTTTTTAATAAATTCTCCAAAATATTTGAGACTGTAAACTAGGTTTAAGCCTTTTTTATTTCCTTTTTTATTAATCAAGAATATCACATAGATTCTAAAAAAAAAAATACCTAGAAAGCATAAGAAATATTGGGTGGTGACTGTAGGTAAAAACTAGGTTTAAGCCTTTTTTTTCCTTTTTCCCTTCTTTAAAAAAATATAATGTATTAATCGCAATTTAATGAATGTACTTGTATTACTAATCCTTGCGTAATTGATAGCTAAGCCTATTATATACTTGCAAATTTCTTAGGCCTTTTCTCATTGTAACCATAAATAAAATCACATCATAAAATAATCTTAAACTACAAGCTCTTTGATAATCTTTAAGCAGTTTTATTTAAAATTCAGACTAGATAAGAAATGGTGTCGAAATATTTTAAAATTGATCTATTAGGTCAAATATAATAGCACTACCAAAAATTTCTTTGTAGTAACATGTAAGTATTGTATTATTCTTGTATTTTTTAATATTCTTCCATCAAAACTATTAGAATGTTTATATATATATATATAATGGAAACTTGCTTTTAGAATAATAATAGAATTTTGTATAAAAAATAAATATTTTGGTAAATTATTTTCTTTTAAAAAGGCTCGTTAATGAGATAAAAAATTTCTACTTAAAGATATATCTTTTTTATCCTTATTCTAAACCATCCAAATTTTTTTTGGGTATGTCTTCTTATTACTTTTGATTTTTATTAAATAAATAATATAGAACAAAAAGTTTGATTTTTTTGTTGAAATTAAAGATATTAACAAGAAAAGGAAGACTTACTATTAAATTAGTTTATTTCAATGGAATTTAAATTATTGCTCTTCTTAAAAATAAAATTAGTGCCATATAATCAAGTGAAAAAAAATTAAAAAACTCTCCACAACACAAGGTCGAATATCTTAACTTGCTTAAATTTCACAGTTTCGCGACTTAGTAAGCATTAAAATCACTTTCTAACATTTTGTTAGAACAAATAATCATTAATCTATTTTATTAAATATAATTGAACTTTGATTTCATGATTAAAAATTTTCTTGTTACTGAAAAATACATTAGTGATGTCTGTATTTTCTTTTACATTCAAAAAATCTTTGATCTAATCCATAGTGAAGCATTAGGCAATTATATTGTAAATACATGTCTTTTAGTAATTAGAAAAATATCATTAAACATGGGAAAATTTATAGTGCACTAGTAGCATCATATAAGTTACTCTTTTAGGCCCATCTCAAGGAAAAAAAAGACATATAAAGGAGAGAATCCAAGAATATCATTGCCTAGATTTTCTCTCCTCTCCTTATGTATATTTATTTCTTTAAAATAGATATATAAAGGAAAGTAATTAATATGATGTTACTAATTATATTACTAGTTATTTCTTAATCATCACATAACTTTTGGATTTTTAAGGTCATTTTGCGAGTGTTGTGTGGGATGGTGTAATTGATATGGTGTTTTGTCCTAACCATAGTTTTGAAGGAATTTAGTTTAACAAACACCACAATTTTACATAGGTCTTATCGAAAACTCTCTATTGAAATTTTGGTTGAGATAAAAACATAATTTATGACTTTTCTTAAATTTATATTTTCAAGTGCAATCATAAAAACTGCCACAATGCTAAACAAACACTTATATCCTTGTTTTGTTTTCTACAACTATTTTTTTTTCATGTATTAATGAACAATACTTATATTATGAGGTTTTATAAATACTAGTTTATTGACCCGCATTACATTGCAAGTTGGATAAAAAAATTGAACGTGAAAAAAAAATCTCGAACACAAGAACCTATTTAGTATTGTTATTTAAACCTGACTCTACGGGTCACCTTTGAAATCTTCTGAGCCAGCTCCTTGCCTAAACTAAATTTAACACTAACTCATGTGAGAGTTGTCTTAACATGACCCGGTTAACTTGGCGAAACTAAAAACAATCTAGATAATTGATAAAAAATATAGTTTGATTTAAATTTTTTTTCAAGATAACAATATTTTTTTTAATATTGAGATGCCGATATATTGGATTAACCCAATCTTTTCGGTTTAACTCCCTAAAATAATATCTAATTAATTTTTTTTGATTATATAAGTTTGATGGTAATATATATAAATGGTAAAATAAACCTTTTTTAAAATTTTATCTTGTCTAGTATCAACCAAACATGATAAGAGACTATTACTTTATTTTATATACCATTACCAAACACAATTCTGCTTACATTTTCTATTTTATGTTGTATTTTCTATCCTCAAATTTTCTATTTCGGAACATTAACCAAAGATTACTATAATAATTTAACTTCCCAATCCTAATGATTAAATATGTAAGTAGGAAAGTTTCTAGATGGATATGTTTGTACACATCAACAAAACGCTTGTTAAAACTAAACTTCTGTTTTACTATATATTTTTTTTATTAGTGAATGATAAGATAATACTTATTATTCGATAAGGCTTTATAGATATTGATCTCCGAGTAATTAATTAAAACTAACACTTCTTAGAAATTGGGAGAGCATTGGCTTCATTAGACAATCTAGAATGTCATGCTCCACCAAAAACACTTGTACACATCAGTGAAACACGTGGAAAAAAACAAACAAACTTCGATTGTTTCCATTTTGCTGTTTTATTCAGATAAGATAAGACTTTGAATTTTTTTGAAACAATTAGGACTAAATTGACAAAATATACAGGTTCTGGATCTAATTGAGAACGAGGATATAGATCAGAGACTGAGCTTTGGTAACATTTTAAGAGTTACGGAACTAAGGTCCCACACACGTGCCCACACACATTTCTCCATTACTTAACGGGTCCGTCAGAGCCCGTGACGGCCCATCCCTCCAAAACTCACGATTCTCCCCTTCCGTTAAATCACCTCCCTCTCCTTTTCCTCAAACGGCTTCATTCTTCTCCCTAACGTCGTCGTTCCCGTAACCCTGACTGTAACGTCCCTTCCATTTCATGGCGTCTTCCTGTGACGAGGATTTCTCTCTCCTCGGCGATGATAACCACCATCATCACATCATCCACCACCCCTACCGATACCCAACGAAATCAACTCCGATCCACGCGCCTCCTGAGTCGGTCCTCCCTCTGGACGGTGAAGAAGACAGACAGGATAATAACGAGACAGATTCAGCTTTCGCAGACGTGAATCCTTACAGCGACAATGAGACATCAAAGAGAAGCGAACGAGAAGGTGAAATCGATGGAGGAGAGACTCCGTACAACATTTACAAGAGAGGAAGATCCGGTGGGGGAGAGTACAGGAAGGATCGAGAAGAGTGGAGTGACGTAGCAATCGGATGCTTGTTGGACGCGTACATGGAGAAATTTACACAGCTGAGTAGAGGGAATTTAAGAGGGAGAGATTGGGAGGAGGTGGCGGCGATGGTGAAACAGGGTAAGAGTGTGGAGCAGTGCAAGAATAAAGTTGATAATTTGAAGAAGAGGTATAAACTGGAGAGGCATAGGATTACTACTGGTAGTATTTCGACTAGTCATTGGCCCTGGTTTCAAAAAATGGAGGACATTGTTGGGAATTCCTTGACTATCAAGGTTGCCCCCCCTGCCCCTGCCCCTGCCGACGAGGATAATGGTGGCGGTGGCGCTTCTTCTGCTAGCGTATCTAGGCAATCCAAGAGGTATATTTTTCTATGCTAATGCTATGCTATGCTACTACTGTTTTTAGTAAGGTTTAATGTTGAAACAAGAATTGTGTTAGATGTTCTTTCCGATGAATTAGTTTCGGAGTCTGAGATTATTCAACGTAGTTTCTCAAGTTGTATCACAAATCTTTGTTTTTGTTTGTGGTAGCTGTGTCAGCAAGGAAAATCATTAACTAACAATATTATTACTATTAAACTGAGTGAGATATGCAGCTATATAGTTAATGGTTACTTGCCATCTTTGATTCAAGTGAAAATGGTGTTTTGGGTTTGGAACAACTGAGCAAGTTATTATCTTCTTCTGTTGCTTGAAGATGCGCCTCAACAGTTGTTATTTTTGGTAGCTATTCCATTCTTAATAATGTGTTCTTGTTGCAATCTTCTTATATATTTATTTACATTTGTTTTTGGCAGATATGCAAATACAATAGCTAGTCCTGCAGGTCAGACAAATAACATGATGCCCAAATCTATGTCTAAAACCAGATGGCGGAGAGTAATCTTGAAAATTAGCGGTGTTGCTCTTGCTGGCACTGGTCCTAACAACATTGACCCAAAGGTTAATTGTGCCCTCTTGCATCTGCTTAAACTTGGGATTATATAGGAGAGACTGCTTCCCACATCACTCTCTCTAGTAAATGCACCAAATTGTCTGTATATTATTTTTCTATTTTCTTTTGAATTGAAGCTGAAATTAAATTGACAATTTTTTATTGTTAGGTGATGACGTTGATTGCAAGAGAAATTGCAATGGCTTGCCAACTTGGTCTTGAGGTATGATCATTGCAAGTGGGATTTTTGCTGTCTTTCTGAATCTGACATGTAACATGCTGACTCTTTTCTGTATTCCAGATTGCAATTGTTGTTGGAGCCCGTAATTTCTTTTGTGGAAACACATGGGTGACCGCAACAGGCTCACATAGACGCACTGCATACCAAATAGGGTAACTCACTTCCTAGCAGATTGCTATAAGACAAAACCGTGGACAGTTTTAGCCTTCTTGTGATTGTAAATCATAGTCTTTTGTTAGTGTCTCTTTCCCAGTGTGATTATTGTTATAACCTGATTTATTTGCTCATGGTAGCAACCACTGTGATGTGTTTACTGTTGCTCTTTTTTTTTGCCCTTTCTTTCCTGGCCCTTACTGCACAAGTCTACTTGAAATCTAAGCCTTTATTAGAGCTCTCGTGTAGTTGTCATGCTGTGTGCAACTGATTCACTCTTAATGCCTATATTCTCCATAAATGAATAATACTTATCCTGATTTCAGGTTTTACATTCAATACCTTGTTTGATTTTCTTTTCATCTTAAAATAAAATAAAATTGTGAGTGGTCATTTGAACAAGGAAGGAATCTGTGTGATTTTGAAGGAATGAAATTGATATTACACAGATGGGAAGATTAGGGATGAGTATCCTTGGTTACAATTAGTTCAATTCTAATTCTGTGGTGTTAGTGAACATAGGATGATGATCATATAACACAATTGACATTGAGATTTTTGTTGAATGCAGTGAGCATTTGCTTCCTTTTCTTTCATGAAACTTTTACTGATATCTTTCATTGTTTTAGTGATAACAATCTTTTCCTTGCTTTACTGCTAACTAAATGTGTCTATGATCTCAACTTTGTGGTTGCTGGCTGAGGAACATATTCGTGATTCTCAGAATTTGTGGTTCTTCCTGAACTGAACATTCATTGTGCAATCTGTATCAGTATGATGGCAAGTGTGATGAATTCTTTACTGCTCCAGTCAGCATTAGAGAAGACAGGCATTCAAACACGTGTGCAAACTGCATTCGCAATGCAGGAGGTTTCAGAACCATACAGTAGGCAACGAGCTATTCGGCATCTTGAGAAAGGCAGAGTAGTGATATTTGGTGGCATTGGTGCTGGCACTGGAAATCCACTCTTCTCCACTGACACTGCTGCTGCTGTTCAAGCTTCAGAGAGTATGCTTTCTGCCTGATTTACATTTCTTGCATGATATTTTTAATTCATTAGCAAAAATTGTTCTCTCTCTCTCTCTCTCTCTCTCTCTCATTTTAGGTTAATTTTAGATTTCACTTTTTCTTTCTTCACTGTGCTTTGGATCTCACCTGACACGCTTTCCTTCCTTAGTTCATGCCGAGGCAGTCCTTAAAGGTACCAATGTTGATGGCGTCTATGACTGCCATTCTCCAGACAGCAATTTTATATTTGAGCACATCTCCATCAGGGACTTGGTCTCCAGAGGCGCCACATCAATGGACATGATGGCACTGACCTTCTGTGAAGAGAACAACATTCCTGGTTGGTAAATTTTGCTGCACCTTTTCTGTTACTAACATATCAGTTCATTTTCTTGCTCCTGTAAAGGTTGTTTTTGCTGTTTGTTGACATAAAATTGCCATATTTTAGCCATATAGTATTGTTGTTGGATCATTCTTGGGAGATCGGATTCCATGCTAAATGAATAATTTTGTTTTGTACAGTTGTGGTCTTCAACCTCCTCGAGCCTGGGAACATCTCAAAAGCATTATGCGGAGAGCAAGTTGGTACACTGATCGATCAAACTGGGAGGATTGGCTAAATTCTACAACATGCATAGCGCCTCACAGGATATTTTATTTCCAGATACCATATGTAATTGCTGTTATGTATACCCTTCTGGGACAGTTACTGGCATCTAAAGTACTTTTTGTTGAGTTGAAAGGTTTTTTGATGCCTGTGAGAAGTCAGGGTGTGGACCTTCTTTACTCTCCAATTGCTGAGAATTGGAGCTGATTGACAAGTCCTCCTCGATGATTTTGCAGTGCAGTAATGCTGGTATCTCGTGATTGATTAATCGTTTTCACTCCAGAAAAACAATGCAAGATGATGTTCAGATCAAATACACACACGCCCACACACACACAAAGAGTTTAAAAAGCATGATACCCTTGAAGTCAATTTTTACTGTAACACCGGAAGAAGAATATTTTTCGACCGGGCCTGCCCGCCTTGCCACAAAGAATGCTATGTCGCCTGAAAAGATGACGAGAACAAGTTGTGGAAGGTGAGAGGTCAACCCCAGGTCTCTAAATGCGATGTTCCCAGAGCATGTATATGGAACCAATCAACCAGCCGAGACAAACTTTCTACTAGGAATCCATGCACAAACAATATCCAAATTGTTATGACAAATGACGTGAAATCAATAAATGATGTTCACCCTGTAATCTTGATCTGTCAGGTTTGCCAACAGAAGGTATTCAGAGTTGAGCAACAACGTAAATTCATGCTCTTTGTAGCTCGCTGTACAGCTTCGAAATTAGCCATTAGTTCTGCTTTCTTTATTGGAAAAATAATGGCAAGCATGGTAGCATTGTTAGTGTACATTATCTGTAGCCAATTTAATTGGTTATATATAATATTGATTTTGTTCTTATAAATATTTTTAATATTCATTTAATATTTTATTAATAAATTTAATATTTCTTTAATAAATTTAGAGTAAAGATAAAGTTTTTGAAACAAAAATATTTTGTAAAGAAAATTATAAAATTATTATAATTATGGAGTTCTTATTGTTTCTAAATATTTCTGGCCAATGCTCTAATAAAACTGAATATTAATTAGAGCTATTGAAACTAGTACATATTATGTTTTTTTTTAATAAAAGAAAATAATTGTTCTCATAAGCATAGAAATATGAGGAATACCTAGAATTAATACGCAAGTATTTATTTGTTTGATGACATGTACACTTAACTGATATGCATGAAAATTTCAAATGGAAAAATTACATGTATCTATAAAAAGAATCACATGACAGCTGTGTAAGTGATATCTAGATTTGAAATCACCAATTTATTTTATATATGGAGTGCTATGTTTTGATCCAACTACAAGTTGTTCTAATCAAGGGTAATAAATAGACATATATTGAGTATAACATGAACTATATAAATGTATTTAAGTAATTAAGTGAGGATCCATCATCTTAGATGAATTATGAAAAATGTTTCATATGTTCTAAAAAAGTATTGATTGTAAATCCATGTACAAGGTAGAATGAGATTTAAAAAAATTTCAAATCTTATTCAAAGAATCAATAAATATGGTGTTAAGAACAAATATGATTTGATATAGTAGACACACTTCATGCTATTATGTCTAAATTGAAACATTGTTGCTGAATAAATAATAATTATAGTGAGAAACTGGTTGCTGAAAGGTTAATTCAAACCACCTATGAATTTTCTAATATTTTGATGAATAGATAATTATTACAATGAGAAACTAGTCACTATGAATTTTCTAATATTTGAGGATTATGACAGGTTGCTAAGCATTGTACATGATTTTCAAATATAAATTAATCCATTGTTGAATTGATAATAAATTAATTTGTTTAATTTATTTAATCCTATTTTATTTATGATTATAATTTATATTTGGACCAACTTATTACGGTACCTAATGGATCACACATAAGAACTATTGGTTAGAAATTAAAATGAGATGATTAATCAAGTTTGACTTGATTGTAAGTAAATTTTAGAAATTAAGGACTATAATGTAATTAATATAGGAGATTACAATTCTAGACATAGAAACAATCAACTAAGGACTTGATTGAATAAATTTCTAAAATTAGCCTAAAATAATATATGTGATATTATTTAAGGGGTAAATTAATAATTTTTTTATTTATTTATAGGGTTTTTAGGTTTACTTATAAATAAAAAACTACATCTCTTATTTTCTAATGTGAGTAAAGTTCAGTACAAAAATATCTTAAACATAAAAGAAAAGAGTTAAAGATATAACAATTCATTTATCTTAAAAAGGTTTGGGATTCTTCTATTTAAAAAGGATTTAGAAAATTTCTTATCGGTAATTGTGTAAATTATAAAAATCAAATATTTAAATAACTTATAGTTTACAATAATTTAATTTTGAAGAAATTATTTAAAACAAAAAAAAAATATGATTTTCAAGTAATTTTTATATAAATTCTAAATAACCCTGTATTTATCTATCAAAATCTTATAACTCTCGCAGAAAAAAAACTTAAATTTACAGTTTTCCATAAGCTTTACTTCATCTCTAATACAAACTTGAGGACACAAAAAGGACAGTAGACGGATCACCTTGAGAACCACCGATTCTCAGTGGTTCAGAAAAGGAAGCACACCGATCTCGCATAAAAACAAAGAGAGAAGAAGGAAAGAAAAAGAGGGTCGATTAATAATTAAGACCCAACCGTTTTATATGAACGAAAAAGACAGGTGATGTTGAAAAAACATACGAGGAGAGAAAAAGTGGATTAATCTACGGTCTCCAAAACCATGTCGTCTTCCTTTTGGAAGTAATGCTAGTGTGGCTTTTCAAAATATTTGCAGGTCTGCCTGTTTTACTCCAATACAGCTTCAACATTCCTCCTACCACCTGACCTGATGAACGACAAGTAGGAAGGGATTGCTTCTTACCTTTCGGACAGGCTAAGCTTCTGGGAATTTTCACTGAATAATTAATTTAAACGCCGAAAACTAAATTTTACATTAAAGAAGACTAGGAAGAACTATATTGTTCACAGACAGGTGCAAGAGATATTAGATCCTCCCACCTGCAACAGCGATAAAATGCAAGGCATTAAGGACTACAAATCTTACAAAGAAACATGATACAATCTCAGGGTCTTATGAAAAGCCAGCAACAAGGAGATACTGCCTGCAAATGAAACAGAGGATAGGACAATAAAGAAATTTAAGCAATCGACACTTGCTAGTTTTAGGCAACGGAACATCAATACCCCGCCATCCCATCTTCAGTGGTTGCGAGGGAAGGTGACAGCGAATTGCGAGATTCATCGTAGTCCTCCCCCAGAGGAGACTGCTCCACCCTAATGTCTTCAATCATCTTAGCCACTTCTGCCATTGTAGGCCTCTTTTCAGGTTGTGGAAACACACAAGCCAACCCCACGTGAAGCATTGATACAAGTTCTTCTTCAATGTTCTTATACCTCAAGAGTTCTTGATCAAATACTTCTGATGTCCACTCTTCCTTAACGACTGATCTCACCCACTTAGGAAGATCTACTGCTTGCTCCTCGTCTTCAATGCGTGGGCGTGTTGGCGAGGGGTACTCCGAAGGAGTTCTGCCTGTAAGAACTTCCAACAACAAGACCCCAAAACTATACACATCCGCCTTTTGAGAGAGCCTCTTGATTTCTGCTTGCTCTGGAGCCCTGTATCCTCCCAGTCTTGCAATGGCATGAACTGGGTTCAAAAGTAGAGACAACCCGAAATCAGAAATGCAAGCAACACCATTCTTGTCAAGGAGCACATTGGAAGATTTCACGTTCCCATGGGGGATTTTTGATGCACTATATTCTTCATGTATCTTTGCCAATCCTCTAGCCGCTCCCAACACCAAGCTGATTCTTGTAGTCCAATCTAGAGGAATCCTCCCTGGACCTCGATTCCCTGAGATTGAACGAACGAAACAATTAACAAAAATAAATAAAAAAAATCATCGAAAAACAGGCTATTCTGCTAATGAAAAATTCATTAAAATCCAATTGGATTGCAAAATCACAAACCATGAAGAAGTGAGTAGAGACTCCCATTAGGAAGATAATCATAAACGAGAAGCTTCTCTTCCTTGGCATAATAGTAAGCTGCAAGTCTCACAATATTTGAGTGCTTAAGTTTCCCAATCACATCCATATACTGTTCAAACTCCTTCCTAGCACAAGGGTTTGCATCCTTCAACCTCTTGACAGCCACTGTACAACCATCATCGAGCACCGCCTTATATACAGTCCCCAAGCTCCCTTTCCCAAGCATCTCCGCCGACGCACGCAATAGGTCCTCAAGTTCAAACTGCTTCTTCCTGTCAAAGAACACTAGCTTACTCCTGTCTGTAGCATTAGTCCCATCACTATCTCCACCCTCGTTTGCATACACTCTCTTTTCACTCCCATAACTACTCCCACTCTTCCTCCTCTTTCCACTCTCACTACCCGCTTTTGAACTTGCACTACTGCTTCTATCTCTGCCACAGTAATACGCAACTAAAAACGAAATCACAACCAGTAATGTTACGCAATTTGCTATCACAATTGCCACTATAGCACCTGGGCTCAGTCCTTTATGTAAGTGAGATTTATCTTTGCCAAGGAGTGGGGTTTGAGGCATAGAGCTAGGATTAGAGGGTACTGTTTCATCTGAATCGACTGGTTGTTCATTGCCTGTGAAGGAACACACTGGCAATGGGCTGGACCCGCACAGACCTTCATTGCCAGAAAAGCTTCGGTCGCTGTATTTCTTCAGTAGGTTATCTGGTAACCGTCCGTAAAGCTCGTTATTGGACAAATTCAGCTCTTTTAAATCTGGAAATGACGTGGAAAAATCAGGGATGTGACCGGACAGTTCATTGTTTTGTAAGCGGAGTGTTAACAGCTGGGTCAAATTGGTCAACTGTCCGGGGATCTTGCCATGTATGTTGTTGTCGGACAAGTCAAGACGAAGGAGACGCTTGAGAGAGGAGATTTCGGGTGGAATTTCACCTGAAAAGTCATTGCCAGCAAGGTAGAGAAGCTTGAGATGGGTGCAGTTTGTGAGTGGAGAAATGGTGCCATTCAGGCGGTTGTTATGGAGGTCTAGGAGGCGAAGCTGGTCAAGGAGAGAAAGTGAAGTGATGGGCCCACGAAGTGAGAGAGAGGGCAAAGAGAGAGAAACCACACGGCCGGAGGCGGAGCATCCGACGCCAAGCCACGAGGTGGGGAATCCACAGGCGTCCTGGCCAGTCCAGTTGGAGAGGAGGTTGCCGTGAGTGTCAGTTTGGAGGCGGAAGAGAGTAAGAGCACTTGTGTCATTTGGAGGAGCAGCAGTAACAATAAGAGAGGTGCGGACAGAGAGAAAGATGGTGAAATAGAGGAAAAAAACTGTCTTCATGCTGTTATCTTTCTTTAGGCTAGCTAAAGGCAGGAAGAATGAGCAAGGGAAGATACAACGTTTTAAAAATATGCAAAGAAAGAGGAGAGTTGAGACATGAGAGAGTTCTTCCTTTCTATTTTGTCTCTCATCTGTTTTAGATTTAGAAAAAAAAAAAGTTTAAATATAGAACAGAGAGAGAGGGAAGGCGGGGGAAGAAGACAAATCTTGTGTTTATGTATATAATCTTAAATGGAAAATGTGGTCTCATGATTAAAGGAAGACTGATGTGGGGGAGACCCTCTTAATTACTGTAACTTTAATGATCTTTATGATTAAAGGAGCCCTAAGGTGGTTGCCTGAATGATTGCTGTTCTCCACTCCTCGATCCCATATGGAACGAGTAAATTGCACTCCTCTTGTTCTGCTTTTGCTTTCGTCTGGGTGTGGAATCGGCATCCATGTCCTGCTTTTTTTTCTTTCATGTTTTTGCTTTCTGTTCTTCATGAATATTTGATTTTAAAAAATAAAAATATCATTTTAATATATTTTCAATTAAAAAACAACGATCGATATCACAATTCTGGTTGTTCTTCTTGCCTGCTGCGCCCTTTTAACCCCACACAAATCTTGATCAGATTTTAATTACTATGAGACACACAGGGTGCCCTCATTATATAGGAATGCGACTTTTATCATCAAAGTAAAACCCACTTTATTAAAAGGAATGCAACTTTACAGACGCCCATCATTTGTTTCAGAGAGAATTTCTAGATCAGTAGTTGTGGTAATAGCATTTGATTAAAGCATCTGTAACTTGACATCTCTCTGTTCTGTTTAATCGATGGGTCATGTGTTCTTTTCTATATGTAGCTAAATGCTCCCCCAAGGTTTTTCCCTCTTGATGATGAATAAATACTGTTCCTTTTGAGTTACAAACTACCATGGACACTAATAATCAACTGAGTCCTTTTGGGCTTGCTAACCTGCAAGTGAAAATATTCAGTTCGGTGATCCTCTGCTCTGGTATTTTAGAGGGAGTGTTTTGATGTTTTTAGGTTGTTTTGATTGATTGAAAAAAAATATATATATATTATTTTAATATATTTTTAAATAAAAAATACTTTTAACAAATATATCTCTCTTGATGTGACAAAAACAAAGATCATGGACAATAATACAGTGGGAATAGGGGGTCATGTTTTGCATCTCTGTTTTCACCTGTAAAAAAAAAAACAAAAACAAAAAACAGTTATGACAACCAATGATTACTAGCTAACATGCAATGCAAAGAAATCATGATAATGTGGTCAACTTTCCTCTCCTTTAATTTGTTATCTTTAGGAGGGAAATTGCTCAAAGTGAAGAAGCTCCACAGCGTAAAGGACCACTGGAAATAACGAGCTACATGTTCATTACTGTGGTAGCAGGTAAGAAACCCATGCATTGACCAGGAGCCACAGGATTGCTATATTCGAATCTCTTCTTGGGCTATTTTATGAAGCTTTTTTTCACTTTTCATGGAGACAGGGGGTGCTGCATCATTTGATATGCCTGCTCCTGCCTTCTTTTACATTATTGTGGAAGGAAAAAGATGATAACTTTAAGTAACAAGGAAGCAAGGTTGCTGTGCTACCAGAAGAACAGCACAAATGTTTTCATTTCCATTTATCCCCGAAACTCTCACAGTTTTTCTAAAGGAAACTCTCAGTAGATCGCGTTTGACAACTAGGCGGAACTGACCATGTTTCCAGGGGAAACAAGAGAATTATCACCGAGCAAAACGATTCAATAACAATTTCAGAATTTGACTTTCATAACAATTTTAACTAATTAATCCCAATATTAGCATGTTTTCACATGAAATTTATTTCTATATAATTAAATTACACTCTATATATCCGAAAATTGTGCTATTAATATTCATTTTTTATGTGAAATATATCCTTATGAGCACTCACTTTGAATCAAACTATTCTAGAAATTTTACTCTTTTTTTTTTGTTGAAAAAAAGAAAATATTACTGTGAGTACGGAGATGTGGTAAACTATTTTAGAAGTATAGAAGGTTATTTAAGTGGTATTTATAACTTAAATGAGCGATAATTATAATATTCTATTCCCTTTTGATAATTAAGCATTTTAAATGCTTCTTAACGAATGCTCTTTGGAAATTAGTTAGTTTTGTTCTTTAATTTTGATAAAAAAGAGAGATTTAACTATAATTAATCAATACATAAAATAATTTAAAAAACTCCAAACTTTTTATAAGAAATATGGTACTGTTGAAAGTCAATAGTCATGGTGGGGCATCAGTGCATGGTGAGACTAATTGCTGTCGCTGAAAGTGAAGGTCAGCAGTTTCCTTTCTTCTTTTTTCTGCTTTCTATTACAAAAGCATTTAGTACTATCCACCATTTGGTGGCGGGATTGGCGTTCTAAATTTCCTTTCTATCAATCAGCTCTCTCTTCTCCTCCGGTCAGTAATTGACCAAATCACCGAATCAAAAGCTCGCCGCCGTAGAATAGAAATCGTGCTCTTTATATATATATATATATATATATATATTCCAAACTCAAATTGCTTTATGCCCATTTTATTAAATATTTGTCCGTCTTAAAGAATTCTTATGCCCATTTAAGGCTCATTTCTAAATTTTCCGATCACAATATTCATCACTCCCATTCATTTCATTTAATAAAATTTTCATGTCTCCTATGGCTCGTGCACATTACCCCATAGTTTTAAATAAATATTAGTTCAATTTTTTTAAGATTCACGGTATTCGCTAATGGTGCTAGCTCATTTCTATTGAATCACTGGCCCTCGTCCAAATAGCTGGCACCTTATATCTAAATTTTTAGCCATTCATCAAATAGCTGGCCTTTTGCATTTTAATTTTATATTCCTCATTTATAATGACTGATTTTCTGACATATTATATAAGTCCACTGTTGTAGTTGATTAAAATCAGACATTGTTATTATTGTTACGATTCAATCACATTCAAATTTGATTATCGCTATTAAAAATAATCAAAATCAAATATCAGTTTTCACCGTTACAGTTGATTACAACTCATACATGGATCATCTTCGTTGTGGTCAATTACAAAAAACATCCATATTACTGTCACTACGATCAATTACAAATCACATAGATACATTACTAAATCACATATAATTTTCATTAAATAATTTCATCATCCCATTTAAAACACATAATTTTACATTTTCTTATTCTTCCAAAAGTATGCCAATAAAAACTCAACCACATATTAACCTAATCACTCAAACCTTACACCATTAAACTCTCCCATCCTAAAAAATTTGATTTAAACATAATTTCTCTCCATTCTACACTTGTATATAACTAAACACATTAAACCGACAAGCCTAGTAAATCTATAATTTTTTATCATTCAAATCTACACTTTTAATAAATGACATTGAGATACCCAAAACCAATACTCAACATTCCTAACATCATTAAAAACATCAATATTGTATAATTTTTTCAAATCTCTATAACCCCTAAAATCCTACCTATGGACGACCACATATAGAGATTTATTTCTCAAAATTTATTTTAATTAATCCAAATTACTTCCTAATATAACATTTCCCATACCAAAAACAATCAAAGAAGTTATAATTTTCATTTCTCTATCAATTTACATAAACCATAAAATTTAGGATTTGGAGGTTTTTCATCCCCTCATCATCAAATCACTAGAATAATAAAAATAACCATAGAAAACATCTTACTTACATAAATTGAACTCAATTGGTGGTTTACTTTGCAAGTTCTCCTCCAAATCCTCTTCCTCCTCCAAGAATACTTCTCTCTCTCTCTCTCTCTCTCTCTCTCTCTCTCTCTCTCTCTCTCTCTCTCTCTCTCTCTCTCTCTCTCTCTCTCTCTCTCTCTCTCTCTCTCTCTCTCTCTCTCTCTCTCTCTCTCTCTCTCTCTCTGTCTGTTGTAATCCTCTCATTGTTCTTTTTAACCCATTAATTTCGGTATCAAATTTCCTATTAAACCTCCATTTCTTTGTTACTAACTAACTCTCTCACCAAAACTTAAAAGAAAAAGAAGAACAAGTGAAGAGAATGTTTGCTTTTTTTTTTTTTAATATATATATTACTGGAATTTCATTCAACATATAAAAATAAAGGGGGAAGGTTGTTCTTGTATATTTACAAAATTGTTGGTTTATAATAAGGATAGTTTCTGTAAATCCCTTGATTATGGATTTTTTATAAATTATTTTATTTTTATTTAATCTAGTATTAATAATACTCTTTTAGGATATTTTATCCTAATCATAATAAATTTTCTTCAGAATTTCTCACCGTATTTGGTAGAAAATTACGCTACAAAACACGGGGTTTACACCAACAGACAACATTATTTGTGCATAAATTCAAACATTCATTTTTTAGAGTTTCATTATATCTTTCTAAGAGTTATTACCCCAACTCACAAGGATTTTCTTTTAAAAAATTATTTTACCCAATTGAAATTTACTCAATTTACAATGGGGTAGACATTTCACACACTAAGTTATTTTTTTTATTTTATCTGAAATTTATGCTAATATTACTAAGGATTCTCTTTTCTAATCATAAAACTTTTTTCTCATAATTTATTGTCTTTTAGTTGAGAATTACTCCTTTTAACACTGGTTTATAATTCTAGGTTAAAGGTTTACATGATTAATTTGGATTAGTATAATGATGGTAGTGTACTATGCTTGATTGTGGTTCATGTAGAATAAGTTGTTCGTGTATTGGTTTATATTTATTAAATGTGGAAAAATAAAAATATAAAAATTGGTGGAACTGTGTAAGTTTTAGTGTTTAAATGATGTTGTTATATGCTTATATTGGATTGATATGGTGATGCTAGTGTGTTATACTTGATTGTGATTCATATGAAATAAGTTGTTTGGGTATTGATTTATGTTTGTTAAATGTGGGAAAATTAAAGTATTATAATTGAAGGAATTGTGTAAGTTTTAGTGTTTAAATGACGTTGTTATGCTTATATTGGATTGGTATGATGATGATAGTGTGTTATGTTTGTTAAATGTGAGAAAATGAAAGTATGGAAATTGGTGGAATTAGTTCACAACTAAGTCCTCAGTGAAGTCGTCATTTTATAGTATATGTTTGATGTCACGTCGATCATTTTTCTAGATCAAATTCGAGTGTGGAAATAACAAATAATTCTTGTTCTTTATTATTTAAAGATTTGGAGTTGCTACTTAATATTTTGGTCACTAGAAACCTTAACTAGTCTACAAAGTTTGGATAAGGGGACTAGTTGTATATAAGAAAGAAAATATCATCCATAATACACTCTACCTAAGGTAAGCTGTATTGTTCATTTGTCTAATTATCACTAAGGCTCTGTTGTATTTTTCTAACAATTGATATGTCTATTGATAATGTGGACTATAACTTTATAAGTCAAACTTAACCATTCTAAAACCAAAATATATTTTATTATATTTCATATTTTGTTTACCTTAATACTAGGAATACGTCTAACATATAAGTTTGTAAATCCTGATATTAAAAATAAACATATTGGTTTTTTTTTGTGTTTTGAAAATTTAGACCAAATTCTAATAGATATTTACAAACTAGTTGTAAAATGCATTAATTGATTTTTCTTTAAAAAATAAAGAAAACACCTTTTATTTTACAAAAATATGTATGGAAATTATCTTAGAATTTGGCCATATACAATTTTAATCATAAATATATTTTTATTAAAAAAGGATTTTTTTTTGTTTTTCTATTTAAAAAAAACTATTTTATTTAATACCAAAAAATGTCTTACATATAAGTTAAAAATTCCAAATATTAAATATAAAAGGGTAAAAATGGTGTAAAAGACTTAAAATTAATTACAAAATGGTCTTTCAAAAATCTAAAAATTAATTAAAATTAAACTAAGACATGTAGCAAAAAAAAAATAAAGGTTATGAAAAATGTGTTAGGATGTGTTTTCCAAACATGCTTTTAGCTGGAAAAAACAAGTTTAAAAGTTATTGTAAGACTTGTTTGTCAAACATGCTTTAAAGATCAAAAAAAGATTTTTCTCTTTTACAAATTTTGGCTTTGCCAAACGCGGTCTTAGGCCTTAAAAGCTCAGGCCAAACACAAAGACTAGGTTTCCCAAATTGGCCTGAGACCCAGAAACATGACTCACGATCAAAATAGAGTTGCAAAGATCAAATGATGTTTTTGTTATTGAAAACAAAGAACATTATAAGAACCCAAAATCAAATTAAAACTAAAGACCAAGTTGTATCGAATCACAAGCACAAAGAGCTAGACCATGAAAGTTTAAAGCTGAAAGACTTATTCAAAGGGAACAATATGCTAGATAATCCAAGAATTGAAGCCAACAACCTAAAATATAAACTCAGGTCTTCGAAGAGATTAAGAAACACTCATATATATGCCTAGGCTTCGACCGAAACACACAAGGCAAGCCAATAACTTTAGCTTGCAAGAAATAAAAAAGGCAACCTTTAAACACAAAACCTAGAAACCCACAAACCTAGAAAACTCAAACATTGTCTTAAACCCAAAAAATAGCCAACCTAGAAAAATAGCCTAAACTCAGCATCCTTAACTCTAACGCACTCATGCTAATGTGCTTGAACTATTAAAGCCTCAAGAAAACAAAAAAAAAATGCAATGCAACAATTAAACTAACAAAGACCACAGAACTTCAAAATAGATTGCTTCAACACATTATACAATTATATTGATTCTAACACTCATTTTTATTCAACATTATAGTCAATACGGATTGAGTAAACACAACATTTAACCTATAACAATTGAGGGTCATAATTTTGACAAATCATGCTTATCAACTTATATACTTTCAATCAAACCAATTTTCATTGACTAATCTAACCATAAAAACGGACTTGAATGTCATTTAAATAAACCATTAACCTTACATTAACAACCTACCATATCTTAAATCCACAAGCTATGCATCCACCACCACATTGAACATACATTCATCAACACGTACATGTTACTTCAAATCATGATCAAACACATCAAAACACACACTTTGTTCATCAAACCAGCTACTACATATAGTAGATAAACATTAAACATTCAAGTAAAGATTTAAAAGGAATTAAGAAGGGGTGTGCCCATGAAGTTATACCATCTCATTAAGGGTAAATGGTATATCTTTTGGTTAAAATTCAACCTTCTTCTCTGGATGTTCTTGCTCCTTTATCTTCTTGTTCCCAACTTCTTTTATAGCCTTTGTTCCTCTACTCCTTTTCTTCTTGTCTCTCTTTTTTTTCTTAATATCATTCTTTTTTTTTTTTATGGACTTTTTTCCTTTCGATTTCTCCTCTTTTTATAGAAAGGCACTCCTTTGATAGGCTGAAGCAAAATTAAAAAGTTATAAAACCACATATTATTTCGATGATGTTTTTCTAAAGATAGATTGTTATGGGAGATTCTCCCGCTCTATCTCTTTTATAACCTTCCTTGATAGCTATGGTGTATGGTTTTTTTTTTTTTGCTTTTTGTGCAATGAACCTTACTAAGAGAAAACAACCACAAAGTTTACTCTTTTATGATTGACTCTCTTTTCAATCAAAGCTAACTAAAGCTAATTGGAAAGGGTATTTTGATGAATTAATCATGGAGATTGAGATGTAAACATGTTGTCAAAGACCCAAAACATGGCGTCCTTGCTTCACAGTTTTGACTGGGAGATAAGCAGTGGTACCACTCCAGAGACCTTGGACATGAACGAGTGGATGGGAATAACGGTGCGAAAGCTTGTTCCTTTATATGCAATACCAAGAAAGATATCTCCCATAAATTGATAATCAACAGAGTTGAAGTTCTGCACATCTGATGGTGGAATATGTGCCTTGAGTGGTCTAGAGCAACAACAACATAAAAAGGATTTGTGAGTGTTGTCAATAAGTATTTTCTGTTAAGCATCATGATTTTGGCTTGTTTCTCTTAGTGTCTTGCATGACGGTATAACGCTCTTGGCTGAATTCTGAGGTCGATGTTCAATAAGAAGATAATCCATTCCTGTTATGAGAATGGTGCAGAACTGCAACTAAAGAACATATGCTGTTTGATTTTTATTTTTATTTGTTTAACCATTTGTTTGATGATCTTAAATTTCATTACATGTGCTAAATGTTAGCCAGCGAAGTTCCCAGTGATGAACAGTGATCCCAATCAGGGATTCTATTGTTCAGAGGCACAAGAGGACTGTCTGTTCTAATTTACTAATGGCAAAGACCGACTTGCTAGTTAATAGACACGTTCTTGCATACTGGGAAGCATCTTTTGTTTCTTTAGGATCTTTGGGTTTTGCCAAGCTGCTAGTTAGTTTCCTCTACCTTACCTGTCAACATCTGCTGTTCTATTTCTAATTACTTTTTCATTAAAAGCTAGTTAGTTAATAAATATGCTCTAATCAATGAAATTTAAGATAAAAAGTTCTCAATGACCTCCTTAATTAATCTAATTATGATGTCCCATGAATCATGCGCCTGTAGGATGATAACCTAGACTCTTCATGTATTTTCTGCATTCACCGTGCACTTCTCATGGAGTCTCTGCCTATCAGCACCAACTACTGGTTAAATTAATAATCAGGTCATTCAAAGAGTATCACTGCATTATTTAATATGTTCAGGCAAGCTGTCATGATCCATAATTATTGGGGACGTTCACCAGATGAATCATGTTGCTGCTTGAAATGTTATCCTCTACACAAATAAATAATGTATGAACATGCATGCATTTCTTTTCAACACCAACAGTTTAAAGCAGAACAATGAAAGGAAACCGTGTCATAGCACAATACCATAGCTCCAGCCATAGTACAGTGCGAACAAAGGATTTATAGAGGGACTGCAGCATCTTCCAGTTATTATAAAGCTTTAACTAACAAGAGAGCCCTATTATAAGGTTACTTTGGGCTCATCTAAACACAGTTTGTCTAACCAAACAAGCTCGATGTGGTATTTGGGGTGTCAAAGCAAGCTTTACCCCTTTATTCCAGATTTAGAAATCCAGGTGCCAAACATTTTTCATAGCTTCAGACCCTTTCTGTTATTCATGGCATTATTCTATCCTGAATCGCCCATCTCAGAAGACACCCTCAAACAAATGATTAATGTGAATACCATATTTCAATTTACAATAGCAAATAGAAGAAACCTTAATATAAGTTCCCATGATCATAGGACAATCCAAGTAATTGGACCACCAAATCTTTTGATGATATGGAAACAAAAAGTTTTTTGCATATAAATTAGGGGAACAAAGAAGAAAACTAAACACAGAAAATGGAGAGCGCCTGGAATTTACTTGCCGGGTAGGTTCTTTTCTCCGCTGAAACAGAGAAAATCGTGAGTTGATACCAAACAACAACAACCGGGGCCCCCGGCATGGCCAGTCTTTGGTAACATCTTTGACCTCGGAGCCATTCCACACCAGACATTGTACAAGCTCAAAGAAAAGTATGGTCCTGTAATTTGGCTAAAACTTGGATACACAAACACCTTGGTGATACAGTCCGCCGAGACTGCTGCAGGATTATTCAAGAATCATGACCTTGCTTTCAGCGATCGCAAAGTCCTTCTTGTGTTTACAGCTCATAATTACTACCAAGGATCACTGGCACTAGGTTGGTATGGCCCAAACTGGCGCATGCTCCAGCGTCTCTGCTCAACAAAGCTCATGATAAATTGATAACCAAGCAAATCGACCAGACAGCTGTCCTCCGACAGAAGTGCACTGATGACATGATAAGGTATATTGAAGAGGATGTTGCAGAAGCACAAGCACAGGGAGAGTCGGGGGAAATCAAGGGCGCCCACTACCTCTTCCTTATGACCTTCAATCTAATTGGCAATCTTGTGCTGTCACGGGATCTTGTGAACCCTCGGTCAAAAGATGGCCATGAATTCTATGATGCCATGAACAATGTCATGAAGTGGGCTGGGACACGAAATGTGGCAGAATTCTTAACATTTTTGAAATGGCTGGATCGTCAGGGGATCATGAGGAACATGGTGCAGGACATGGGACAAACCATGAGGATAGTGGAGAAATTTGTGAAGGAGAGGACAGAGGAGTGGAAGTCAGGGAGAAAAAAGAAAAAACGACTTCCTAGATGCACTATTGGAGCATGAAGGTGACGAAAAAGATGGGCCTGATGTGATCTCAGATCAAAATAGACTAATTATCATACTGGTAAACACGATGCCTTAAATGCAGATTACACATATCAAACCAAAATTTTCATCAAGCTTCTGTGAAGTATATATCATAAACATTTGTTAACTACATTTAATTCAAAGTTCTTACTCAATGGTGCAGGAAATGTCTTTTGGTGGATCAGAAACTACAAGCACCGCGATGGAATGGGCCATGACAGAGCTATTGCGCAACCCTATGGTGATGGGATGAGCTACAGAAGAGCTTCATCAAGTTGTTGGACCCAAATGAAAGGTTGAGGAAAGCGACATAGATCAACTTCCATATTTGCAGCCAGTGGTTAAGGAAACACTAAGGTTACATCCAGTCATTCCTTTGCTGCTTCCACCAAATACTTTAGAAGATACAAACTTCATGGGGCACCTAATACCCAAAGATACACAAGCTTTTGCGAAAGCATAGGGTATTGGGAGAGACCCAGATTCTTGGGAGGATCCCATGTCTTTCAAGCCTGAGAGATTTCTAGGATCAAACATTGAGTACAGGGGACAGAATTTTGAGTTTATTCCATTTGGATCTGGGAGATGAATTTGTGTGGGCATGTTATTAGCTCATAGGGTAGTTCTCCTTGGTCTAGCCTCTCTGCAGCACTGTTTTGACTGGGAGCTTGGCAGCGATTATGCTCCAGGGACCATAGACGTGAATGAGAGGATGGGACTAACAGTGCAAAAGCTCAAACCCTTAAAAGCTAAACCAAAGCAGATAGGGAGAATGATAAATGTCAAATGAGTTTCTGCAAGTTGGGTACCGAGGTCATTTGCGTGTGGAATGCGTGTTTTGAATAAATGTCTTCAGCAATAATATCAATAAGAAACAGATGCGGGGATTATATGACAGCTAAGGAGTTTTCTCTACTGACTGTTTTTAATTACTTGCTGCTGCTCATGTTCTCCATAACTAGTGTTCCTGCCAAAAAAAAAAATTAGCATCCTAAATCTATAGCATTGGGAAGGACAAACTGGTCATCAAGATGACCACTTAATCTGTATCCAGCATCTGGCAAAAAATTTAGCACCTGTATTTTATTTCATACTATTCAGCACAGCAGTACGTGAATTGTTCCATTCTTGAACAATGTAATCTAATTTCAGCACTTGCTATAAATTTAAGTAGACTGCTGACACCCTATCTTGCTAATCACATTTCAGGAACACAAATTTCTAATATCATAGACAGATTGAATACATAATTTCTTGCCCTACAGATGGGGGTGTTGATGGAGAAAGTATCGCTGGAGAGAAGGGGAAAAAAAAAATTCCTATACTTGATCTAAAAATCAAGATTTGGTAGAGTATGCAGACACTTTAGCCTCAAAGATAACTGACTATCTAACATACAGTATGGTTAAATTTCAGGCATTGCTGAAAGAGTGGTAAAATTGCATTTCTCTAAATTCTAGACATTCTCATGTTACAATATAGGTTATGCATACATCCAAAAATGAATAAATTTGAAAACCCAGATGCGGAGAGTAGATCAACGTGCTTAGACACAAGAGCATTGATTGATTGATCAAAATGGTACCTTAACAATGTGAGGATGCAGCATTAAGAAGTTGCTTTATGGGAGTATGGTCTGGTGGCCCAATCCAAATCATTTCATGAACCTGGTCACCTCATCATTTGAGACCTATGAGAACCTGTTCAATCCTGTGCCATATAATATGCATGATGATCCCTTTTTGGCTCATAAAAGGAACTAGCTCTGCAGCCCGGAATCTCTGGCAAGGCTTTTTCATCATGTTCTCCGTGCCAGATGTAGTTCAGACCAACAAGAAGTTCTGTTATTGCAGCCTCAGTCTTTGCTTGATCCGCAAAATGGAGGGTCTGAAACAGGAGTACATTTGTGCTGGAAATCTCATGTGCCCTCTCAAAGTTTTGCTTGGACTGCCATCTTATCATGTTATGAGCCAGTGGAGACAGCCATTCCAATATCTGTGACAAAGCCAGGTTCCACTCTGCTGCAAGTGAAGCATCATATACAAATGGAGCAAGAGATTTGGCATGTGCCTTGAGCCTAGCCTTCAGAGCAGATCTTATAGTTGTGGGTAACATGCCATACAGGTCATCTCTTGTTTCAAAGTCAATCATATGAGTCGATGAAGCTACCTTATCAATTAATATGATCAAATTTGCATAATGGAGAGCTAAAGCAGCAGCACCAAGAGTGGATGAGGGGGCTTTCAACAACCCCTGCTTTGAATTGAATAGAGCTAATTTAGAATAAAATCGGTTGCTGCGTGAAAGAGATTCCATATTTGATTTTTCCATTAGATCAACTTTTTTCATATAGTCACTTGTGAGCCTCAAAGAACCACCAACAACAGAATTGCAGGTCAGCAAAATAGGAGAATCACTTCCACTCATCATGCATTCCTTAAAAGAGCCAACATGAGACAATCTTTTTGTTTTCAAGCGAGACTGCTTTCCATGTAGGCTGGATGACTGATGATGAGGTTGAAGCTGCTGATTGCTTATTTTATACTTCTCAGCAGCCAGTCCTGAAGTCGAACCTGATGTTCCTGTAGGTACTGAAGAGAACCCATGTAGAATATCCTCTGAAGGAAGTATAGAAGATTGCATTAAAACAGAAAAGGAACGGGTCTGAGGAAGACAATCAGGATTCCTCTGTTTGCAATTGCTGTTTCCCTGAGCAGATGGTAGTTGATTGATCTCAAAAACATGCTTGATTCTCTCAAGTATAGTTAAAAGTGATCTTGCCAAAAGACGGACAACATAATCATAGGTTCTAATCCATGGTGACATATCCCGCAGATTTCTAACTTCCTGTCGCTGCCACATTACTTTCTTCTGAAATTGGAGCAATTTCACACGATCTAAGTCAGCATTGGCCCGCAGTCTCCTAAGAGTTTGTTCAAGTTCTGCAAGAACTTCCAGCTCCTGAGACAATTGCATTGTAACTGCAACAAATTTCTCCATTTTTTTAACTTTCCTCTCCATCTTCTTTAATCTATATTGCCACCCAAACCACTCAAGATCATTCCCAACCGGGTCATTAACAAAACGTTCAAATAGGAGGAAAGGAGGGTCTTTGCACTTCCTCCCAAGCCGAGCCACAGATCTTGCAATTAGCCTGAAATTCTCCAGTATCTCATTTAGTGCAAGATCCATCAGGCAATCATGATCCTCAGCTACAAGCCTTTTAACTCCAACTGAGTTGACAATCTCTTCCCTCAACCTATGGATCTCTCTATCATTCAAATAGTTCCATAAATTAACGACCTTGGACATCAAGCCTGCAACTTCATATGCCAATACTCCAATTGCTTCCTTATCAGTCTCTGCAGAGACTTTTCGTGAATTCCACCTCCAATTAATAAACCACGAGTCAGCGACCATCGCCTGTCCCATCAAATAACATATGTTACAGACAAAATCTCAAAAACAAACTTCAGGGGGTCTACTGATCCCTGTATAACAGGTAGAAGCACATAAACCCGAGACTGATTCGACTACTAAAATCTGCAAGAACTCAACCATATGACAAAGTTTTGTTTCTCAAGAAACTAGTAGAAAGACCAAACCTTAAAGTACAAGATGACTTAAAACTGAGCTATAAGAGAGTTCAGCATCACTAGAAATCAAACATTAAAATCGGCAGCATGTCCCACCTAAACTCAGACTTCAAACAGGCAGACGATTAACTCTAGTACCCCACATAAAATATTGGAATTACCATATCTTCAAAATAACAGAAAGGAAAAGAATATAACAGTAACCATAAGAGAGGAAGTACAGCAAAATTTTGAATCTTGAGTCTATTAATTGATCAGGGTCTCCAAAATAGGAAACAAAATCCATCATTAGAAAACTAATTACTTACTTGGTTTAGTCAAAATAGTTGAGCAATTACTTTCAATAAATCATAAAAATTATATTCATTTTTAGAATTTAAAAGATGGAGTTTCTTTCACATTTCAGCAACCAAACACAAGTTGTATAATTGAAGTCAAAATCTCTTCCACCGACCATATCACATACTTTCATTAAATCAAAGTAATTGTTTTAATTGTAATTTTCAATTTACAAACCACATGACTTCCTATAATAATAGAGGGGGGGGGGGGGGAGAGAAAGAAGGGGGGGGGGGGTGGCGGAGGAAAACAGCCTGAGATCTCAAGCTTAAAAATCATCAAAATGAAGAAATGTAAAGAACCCAAAATCCGCCTGAGATCTCAAGCTTAAAAACCATCAAAATGAAGAAACGTAAAGAACCCAAAATCCGAAATTACGCAAAGAATCACCAAGCCATCTTGTCAAACTACAGCACCAAAGAACAAGCAAGCATACACTCACCAAAGCAATAATGCTAGGTAGTTCCACAAAGGAAGAGCAGGGTGAACAGTGAGGTGGGAGTTTAAAAAAGTAGAAAGCGTGATTAAACCGTACGCCACCCCACCATCATATATAGCAATAACTAAAGCATAGAGCCAGAAAAAAATGGGTAAACAAACGAAATTCGGTCAATCCGAGGTAGAATAAGAAAAGACGACCATTGATATTTTGTTTTCAGGTTTATGCCTGAGGACTTCTAAGGATTCGCAGTTAGTATATATATATATATATATATATATATATATATATATATATATTCTTTGTTTCTTTTCCGCCCACTACCACCCTCAATAAATTCCTATGCAACAATTTTAAATAATTTCAACATCAGTATATTTAGAAAATATTTTTAAAAAAATAAATATTTAAAAGTGAGTTCCAACATATTTTTTTATTAAAATTTAGGAGTTGAGGTGTAGCTGTGTTTTATTATTTTTTTTAATTTTTTTATATTTTTATATTGTTTTGTTGCATTTATATTAGAAATATTTTTTTAAAATAAAAAAATATTATTTTAATAAAAAATATCTTTAAAAATAACAATATCCGAGTCACAGGTCATCAAATTAGTTTAGGTTTCGGGGGAATCCGTAAGGCATATGCACTTTAATTGTACACCTGTTCAACACACAATTACAATATTAAATTAAATAAATACAAATGTGGGAAACAAGATCTTGTATTCACTTGATATAATCTATGGACTCTCAGTCCGCGAAATAAATCTGAAATCCTTTCACATTTTCATGCACGCGCACATAGATTTTAACAATATCATATTACAATTACAATTACATTTTTACAAACTAAAACAAATTAGGGGGGCAGCCATTGAATGGCTGACCTAAAAATCTAAAATATATCGATATAAATAAATAAAAAATTTCATTTCATTTCATTTCAATAAGCCTAATAACTATAATAAAATAAAATTCTTAATTTTCTTATATATAGTGTTATATGACATTCTAATAAATAATAAAGATTAAAAATGTTTATTATAAAAATAAAAATTAAAAGAAATATGTAAAATAACTCTGAACTAAATCATCCTCGGTGATCTTTTAATGAGAAGAACACATCTATAATCACATCTATTATGAAGTTCATAGCAGTCTCTTTTTCTATGTAGACAATTAAATTGTCGGCAAGAAAATCACATCTATTCTGCTATGAATTCTTGTTCTCACCAAGCTTGTTTTGTAGTTGCTGTAAATATAAGAAGAGTTAAGATTGGTCGATTTTTTTTCCTTCCAAAAGTTCTCATTGCTCTGTACAATTCAAAAAGAGTAGTCAATTTTTCAAACTTTAGATGTTTTGGAATATCAAGCTCATAATGTTATAATTAAAATCTTAAATGAAGTTTCTCTTGCTTGCAATAATATTTGGGATAAGATCTTTTAGTCAAATTGCATATTTCATCAACATTAAATAAGTTATAAGAATCTTTGAGGATATAATGTTGAACTTAAAATAAAAAGCTTAATTATTTGATCACAAAATTTGTTATTTAACTCTTGTAATCGAAAATTAAATGCAACAACAAATATATCAACTTTCAAATGATGTTCTAAAGTTGGGAGAACTTCATTTTGATGTACATTCTCACAAATTAAACTCAATTTCTTTTTTTTTTCATTCTCACAAATTATATTGGCATGGTTTTATATATTGGAATTGATTTCATTGTCCATGCTCTTAATTTATGTTGCATCACGAAATACAATTGTAAAGTTCAGTAAAAAAACTAAAAGAACAAGAACTGAAACTCGTAAAATAGAAGAAGATTGTTCTATCATTTGTACTATTCTAGGAGTATGTCTTTCTACACTTTGATTTATTTTTTTAGTTTACATTTCAGTTCTTAAAAGCTGAAAAAGAAAAGAAAAGGCTTTCAATCGAACACGTTCCGATCACCGATCAACCAATTTTGATGTCAATAGTTTTTTTTTAAGAGATAAGTTCAATTAAGGTGATTTAAACCTTTAATGATGTTGGAAAAAAGATATAAGGACTTGGAAAAAAAAATTAATTTGATTTTGAGTTTTGCAAGCTGATTATAACATGTTTGGTTATTAAGAATGGGATTTTAGAGTCTTTATTTCATGTTTTTAAGTGAAAACATGTTGAAATTTAGGATTTTGAAATTCAAAAACTCAAACCTTGATTTCTCAGTCACCTCCCATGATCGCAACTATTATAGCAAACGACGAGTTATTTAGTGCCTTAAAAAAAAAACAAGGCAAGCTTAGACTTTAAGGCCCAAGGATGCTTGGCCTTTTTTTAAAAGTACAAGCATGTGCGTATAATTTAGAAGGCCTAACCCCACTTGAGATTTATTTTTGAAGGCCAAGCATGAGAACTTGATCTTGTAGGATAGGCATGGTGGTTTTATTATGTAAAATGCATTATGCTTCCTCTCATATTTCATTGTGGATCGAAAATGTTTTTTTTTTATTATTATTTTCATCAACGAAGTTCTGTTCTTTTAGATTGCATCCTTTGTAGCTAAGTTAATGCATATTTGTTATAGAAAGACACAATTGAGAGAAAGATGACCAAAAGTGTAGAACACACAAACTTACATGACCATTATGAAACTTGCATGAAAAGCTTGTTTTGGTCCACGTCCTTTCTCTCTCTTTTTTGACACAATCCTTTTATTTTTTAAAATTCTATTTTAGTTCAAAACTTTATTTTCTTATTTTTTCAAAACCTAGTTTGAGATAGAAAAGAGAAATTTATCAAAAAAAAATAATAAAAAAAAGAAAAAAATTGGTTGACCACATTTTGGCTATAAGAAATATCTTTCTTGGTGTAAACAGATTTCATTTAACGAGAGAAGTTTTATTAAGATTTGTTTGCCCTTATTCTTGCTAGAAAAACAAGATTGAGGTTAGGAAATGTATTTTTCCTTTTTGATTTTGTATATATAGACAAGTTTTGGGGTATTTTGAGTTGATTTGTTTGTTTATTAATATCATAAGGATGTTTTTTAGGTGATTTTAGATGAAAATATGCTTAAAATTGTTTTTGAAGTCAAAAATCACGTTCGAATTTACTTTTAATTGTCTTTTTTATTTATAGAAAATTAGTTAGAATAGATTAATTTAATATATATGTGGGGATGACTAATCCAATAGGTATACAACTTTAATTAAGATTACATAAAATGAATAAATCAAACAATATTTTGTGATTTCTTAAATAGAATATCATTTAATCTTCACTTGATTTATGAATAATGTCGCAACATTTTTTTCTGATATTAGTGGGTGTTTTTTTTATACAACCCTGTATGATATTTTTTTTCCTTGTTTTTATTCAATTCCTTCTCAATACATATTTTTTTTATTATCATTTAATTAAATAAAAAATAAAATTCAAGAAATAAAATTATTAAAGACAATCGGGTTCATAACCTGTGTTTCCAGATAAGATATCTTAATTTATATATATCTCTCAACTTTCTAATATGATATTTTAAAAAATAAATGTTGCTTAATTTTTTCATGGTTCTCAAATAATATTATAACATTTTCCCGTGTTATGCGTTATTTTTTTGCAACCTTGCAAAATCAAGTGCAATGATAAAAACAAATCTGTATGTTACAAAGATAAAGACTTCTACTGGATTATGGTTCTGCAGATGTGAAAACTTAAACAGAGAATCTTTTCTTTTCTTGAAACCAATACAGTCATGATTTCTAATTTGAGACAATCGTTAGAACAAGAGTTCATAATCCTTAGCTGGACATTTGCATATGTAAGAAAAGGAACAATGGTGAAATCAAAATTCATATCACAACTGGTACTGCAGAGTTGATTTTTTTGTTTTGACAGTTGAAGAATGAACAAAACTTTTCTTTACCGTTTTCTCCTGTAAAGCAAGCCTCATCGAATAAAAGTCAGCAATTGGAGTGTCAGATTGCACTTTGATTCTTGCAGTACCCACCTCTCAAACTTGCTCTCTCTTCTCACTTTGAGTCTTCCTTTGCTCTATCTCCCCTCCTTTCTATCGACTAGTCTGCTGTCTTGCCTCCTGTCTTACCTCCTCCTTCCTCTGTAAAGCAGGCCTATTTCCTCTTTTACGTTTCCCCCCTGTGTTCTTTTCCTTTGTGTCTTCCCCACCTTTTTTTAAATCGTTCTCTCCTCCTGTTTCTTTCCTTTCTCCCCTGTCCCAATGCCTCCATTCCTTTTTCTTCTTTTTCTTCTTTTTCTCCCCCCTTTCCCCCCTTTTCTTCTAGCTGCCTCCCTCCACTATTTAGAGGAGGGAATTTCATCTTAAATCTTCCTCCATCGTGACTGTCAATCTTTTGTGATTGCAGTCCTTGGAGAGGATTTCATCTTGAAATAATGGCCGTTGATCTTTCATGATCTCAAGTCTTTGAAGAGTAGATGAATCTAGACTTAAAAATAGACTAAATGATGGCCACCATCCTCTCTTTGATGGATCTTCCCTCTTTCTTTTTTTTTGCAAATTGAATTGATAGTTTAGTTTTTAATCTAGATTTAGGAGTCTCATTATGTTGAGGAGAAGTTTCAATGCATGTTTGATTTGTCAAAATATATTTAAATTCTGTTGATTTAAGAGCAATTATGGCTTTAAGAACCAAATTGGATTATGAAATAAATATAGGGAATTGAAGTTAACAGGTAGAGTAAAAGAGGCTGGTGCACGCGATAGAAAATGAGGGAGGCCTAAACTTTGTAGCAGCGTGGGCGGTCTTACGTGGTGATCAATCATGAATGAATGGAGGTGTAGTTGCGGTTGTTTTTTAAAATGTTTTTCATGTTAAAATATATTAAAATAATATTTTTTTTATTTTTAAAAAATTATTTTTAAAATCAGCATATCAAAACAATTCAAAATATACAAAAAAAAATTAATTTATAAATTAATTTTTTAATTTTTATAGAATGCGGTTTGCACCATATTCCCAAACAGACTATTTACAGTGGAGATGGATGCATCACGATGATATCTTTCATACCAGGTTATACGTATAGGATGATTCACAATGATGGTTATGAAACCTTTTCATTCTTCTCTCTCTTTTTCCTTTTTTTTTCTTTGGAATTCATGTTAGCCATTCTAAATTTTAGAGTTATCTCCTTACTTTATTATTATTTTAAATTCGGTCCTCGTTCATTTGATTGCTAAATTTTTGCTTATGGTCCTTTTTTATATTTTTTTTAATTTCATTATTCAATTAAAAAACTACAGGTTGTCCTTTTATATTTATTTTTTTAATTTAGTCCTAATTTTTTAATTGCTATTTTTTTATTCTTATGTGAAATTAATATTTTTTTTAATTTCATCCTTCATTCTAAAAATTTAAAATGTCCTCTTATTTGTTTAAATTTTTAATTTGGTCCTCATTCATTTGATTGTTGATTTTTGTTTTAGGTCCTTTTGTAAAATTGATTTTTTTTTCCAATCTTATCCTTCAACATAGGATTGGTTAGGAATTGGGCTTCATGTTTTTTTCTTAATGGGGTGATCTAGATTTCATGATTCAAGTTGCAGGTTTAAAAACTTAACTCGAGTTAACACCGTTGTTTTTTTAGGGTTTATGCTTTTTACATTGATTTTCTTTTTCAATTTCATCATTCTATGTTGATTTTTTAAAAAAAAAATAGGATTCATGATTTTCTTTGATTTACATTCTATTCGGTTATTCCGATCTCATCACCTAAATAATGGGTTTGGCGGGTTAGCTCAGGTTTACTCAAGTCTTTTTGTGGTCATTTTTTTTAATTCCTTTTGTTTTGTCCTTCAAAACTGAGTTAATTTATAATTGAGTTTTGTAATTTTTCATGATCTGTCTTCTATTGGGTTATCTCATTCTCATGATCCAGACCAAGAGGTTTGGCAGGCTTACCTGGTTTGTTGGTGTTTTTTTTAGGTCATTATTTGATTGATTTTTTTTATTCCGCTCTTCTAAATTAGATTTATTAGGAATTGAGTTTCATCATTTCTTTTTTGTTTGCTTTCTCTTGGTTTATCCTGATCTAATAAATCAAGTTGCAGATTTATCATGTTTGCTTGGATTGACTTAAGTTATTTTTTTTTTTAATTTTGTTCTTCCACATTGGATTAGCTTAGAATTTTGCTTTGTTGATTTATTCCTTCTCAATAGCCTTTTTTTCATGTTCTCATGAATTCTTTTATTCAATCTATTTACTATAGTTACCTATTTTTTTTTATTATCTAATTAAATAATATCAACTTATTTGACTCAATCAGATTTATAACTCGTGTTACGGATTTTTTTAACACGCTTGCTTCACACAAACATTTTTTTTTTCTTATTCCAACCACAACATAGTATGAGGCCATGGATCTAGTCTTTAATTGTATCAGTAAATGGTCATAATTAGATACCCTGTTACTTATAATCTAAAATGTGCGGGGTGAACACTGTGTAGCTGCACTGTTCACCCCCTCATGTTTTACCGTAGATGACATTGTTCACTTTTTTTTTTAGATTTGCTATAAATTTAAGGGTGAAAAAATATTAAACCCGGTTAAGTTTACGATTCAGGTTTACCCTAAATAAACTAAAGTGTGTGGGGTGAATATTGTGTAGACGCACCATTCACCCCTTCACGTTTTACTGTGGACAACATTGATCCTTTTTTTATATAAGATTTTGCTATAAATTTAAGGTGAAAATATGTAAGGTGAACACTATATAATCACACTGTTCACCCCTTCATATTTTACCGTGGAGGCGTGGATGATATTATTTACTTTTTTATATTTGCTTTAAATTTAAGGGGAAAAATATTAAATTCGGTTGAGTTCATGGTCTGGGTTCACTCCACAAGTTTTATTGTGGACGACACTGCTCACTTTTTTTATTTAAGAAAAAATACTTTCTATTTTTTATTTCTATTTTTTAAAATTAATCTTAATCTTATTTATAACTCTTTTCTCTTTTATGCTATTTAGAAAGTCTATTTGAAATGATGATTATTTTTAATTATGCATTTAATTTTTAAGGAGTTTATTCTAATTAATCTATATTATTTTTTAATCTTTTGTATAGATAAACTTTATTTTTAAAAATAAAAAAAAATTATTTTTAAATAATATTTCTAATATGTACACATTATTAACCACTGGGATTGGAGAGCATGTACAAAATATGGTTCCTATAAGTGGTTTAACTAGCATTTTTTTTTAATTTTATTCAATTAATTTAATGTGTGTCTATTTTTAATATCATTTGATTTAATAAAAAATTATTTTAATTAACAAATTTAGCAAACACAACCGTGTAAATATCACGTCTTGAGAAATTAAATATCTTGATTTATACTTGTCTCTTGATTTTTTCAATTTTTATTTTTAGTCATCATTTATGGTTTATGGTTTTTTTCACTTATTAACATACGTAGTTATCAATTTATTTAATTATATGTATGTATAAATTTCTTGATTTTTACTTAAAATTTTTTAAAATACAAAAATATATTAAAAAATGTATATATAAATTATTTTATTAAAAAAAATATCTAACCTATGGTGAAACGCCAGCAAAATATTTAGTTATGGAAGAGAAATAAAGAGTTTTTGCATAAGGTGGAAAACAGCACACACTGGAAAACTCTGTTGTTGGAATTATATATATACGTTTGTTTGGCTGTAATGATAATTGCACATGTAGTTTCTTTTGCCCGGAAGAGGAAATCGCAACTTTTTATTAGACGTTGTCATTTATATTCATAATTAATTAGTCTTCCATGCTTATATATATATATATATATATATATATATATATATATATACATACATGAAGAAAATAAAGAAATCTCTTATAAAACAACAACAATTTCTTTCTTCTTTCTTCTTTCTATTTCATGGTCAATGCTCCGTCCATCAAACTTGCTCAATCCACATGTTCCTCAGCTTCAGCTGTCATGGGATCAAGTTTTTCTTTCTTCCCTTGTTTTTTTTTTGTTTCCTTTCTTTCTGTACACACATGCATGCACTCCAACTTGCATTCTTGCCCGAGCGCAAGCACTTCCACCTAATATGATAGAGATTGATATAATTTTCACTGAGATATTCATGGAATTATGTACCATCCATCACCAAGTCAATGCTCCGACGTCCATCAAACTTGCTCAATCCACATGTTCCTCAGCTTCAGCTGTCATGGGATCAAGTTTTTCTTTCTTCCGTTTTCTTTGCTTTCCTTTCTTTCTGTACACACATGCATGCACTCCCAACTTGCATTCTTGCTCGAGCGCAAGCACTTCCACCTAATATTTCAGTGAGATATTCTTGACTTTTCATGAGTTATATCTTAGCGAAACATGAGATGAGAATTATCTATGGTGGGATGCTTCGAATAATAAGAATGGTAATGAAGAATCAAAGAGATCTTGTTAGAAATGAAAGGAGAGAAGGAAGGAAGACGACTCTTCTGTCACGTTACTCTCAAATGATAGAGATTAATATAAACGTGGATTTAGACTTATAATACTTTAAACACAAATATTTATACTAGTCTAATTAAAAGATAAATACTCTTTAATATTTATATATAAATCTAGGAGATACTTGGGAGAATTGAAAAACACTTTGAATGAAAACTTTCAAATTAATTCAAATACTTCCTCTTAATTTTGAAAGTCTCATAATTTTTAAAATTTAAAATGTGATTGAGGATCATCTTATGATAACTTTTAATATCTTCTTTTATTTATTTTTTGACTGTCACATTGCAATATTCATAATTTTCTAGAACTTCTATTTTTATCTTGGAAAGATCTCTTTTACATATTTGTCTTGAGCACTCCTTTCATCTTGGCTAGATAATAACTTCTCATTGCCATTTCTTTAATTTGCTTTTTTTTAATTATTGTTTTTGTCTGAACATGGCTGCTCCTAGCCATATTTCTCCTCTTGTACAACATCTCTTATGAGCTTCTGTGTTCTATAATTATAAGGAGACACTTAATATATTGAATTTTTATTCATTCATGTCTTATTTATCAAAAGGCTATCACAATCTTTTATATATAAAAAAACTTGAAAATCATAATAATACTAAATAAAAAAAATAAAATAGAAAAAACTATTCTTTTTACACACACACACCCACACAAAAAACCATAATAATATAAATAAATTAAGAAAAATATTTATTTCTTAAGAAAAAAAGCTTTTGCATCATATATCAACATAAGGAGTTCATCCATGTTGAGATATTAAAAAATGCGTGGTTGAGGCTTACAAATAATATCACTTTAAAAAAATTGGTAATTTATTTGTTATATTTGTAGTAAAAATAGGCACCTGTTATTAATAGCTCTTGTAAATAAAGGTTGTAGTGACCTAAGAAGAGTTTTGCCTACTCATGTTACCCTAGTGAATTGATTGTAACTGAAAAATAAAAGACCGAAAAAGGGACAAAAGATAACTTGGTATTACAAAATATACTAAAATGTTGTGGTAAAACACTATAATAATTCACAATAGTTGTTTTTGTTTTTGTTTTCACCCTTATTTCTTGTTTTAATTGTATTCTTTTATGCCCGAATTAATTACCAATTTATTAAAATTTATTACAGAAAAAAACAATTCAATAAAAGAAGACTAAAGTGTAAAACAAATAGAAATCTCATAGCCAAACTCAAATTCTCTAGAAAAGGTTATGTTTAGTCCACCTAATTTTCTTTTTCATACTCCTTAGCCCATTTTTGAAATTTTAATTTTAATTTAAAAGTTTATTTTCTTAACATTTCAATCCTTGAGTTAGAGAGATGGAAGATAAAGTCATCTAAAACGTTGTAAGAGAGAAAGTTGGTGGATGATTACTTTTTGGTGACGAAACTTGTCATTCTTGGTGTCAACGAGCTTCATTTGACGAAGAGATTTTAATGGTGGTGATTTTCCTATAAACATGCTTGAAAAAATAGATTGAGTTTCGTTTATATTTTTTATTTGGTTGATTTTCATTTTTTTTGAGTGATTTTAAGGTGTTTTGGTTGTTAAGTGGTTTATTGAGGTTTTTATAGTGTTTTGAGATTCTTTTAGGTGAAAATGATTTGAAAAATAGATTTTTAGGCCAAATCCTCTTAGTTTTCGAACGACCACAGTGGTGCATATATTTTAATAAGTAGCCTATTTAGTGACATGTCAGTTGTAATGGAAAGCAACCTATAAGGTCAAAATAAAAAGAATGCGGGTGTGGACCTTGGATTTTTCATTTAGACCATGCATGTGGACCTAGCCCATCAGCACTTGATTTTTTTTTTATCCCTTATCATTAATTATTTTTATTGGATTAGCTTTGTTTTTTAAATAATAAAATTATATAATTGTCAGGTTTCTCTCATTCCAGAGCCGACCAGTAGATTCTTATAGCGCCACCTTTTGTTATAGAATTAAATATTGTAATTTGAAGATTTTAAATTGATATGTATCATAATTTTGGGTATTTCATTTTGGATTTGTAATCATGTTTTAAAAATTATGCATATTAATATTTTGTAATCCTTTTTAAATTTAGTGTATCAATATTGAATTTTATATTATTTAAGATAAGATCCTAAAGATGACCTTATTCTAAATTTTAATCCCCATTAACCATTTAATGAAGTATGCTATATAAAATTATGTGTAAATCATTTCTATTCAAATTTCATGAAAATTAGATGTATGCTATCTTTCAGTTGTGTTGATGAGAGAAAAGTCCAAGATGATTGGACTTTGACTATAGTATTGACTTATGATATAAAAGAAATTGCTAATTACTTGGTACGCTCCTAGAATAGAAAAAACTATGTCAAAATGTCGAAATTTCAGTAGGGTACATGCAAAAAAAATCTTTGAGTTGTGTTGATGAGAGAAAAGTCCAAGATGATTGGACTTTGACTATAGTATTGACTTATGATATAAAAGAAATTGTCGATTACTTGGTATGCTCCTAGTATAGAAAAAACTATGTCGAAATTTTGGTAGGGTACATGCAAAAAAAAATCACCATGGGTTTTTGCATTACTTAAAGGTCATTGTTGTAGAAAAATAGTTTTTAAAAGTTAGGGATGTTACACCATTAAATTTAAATTTAAAAAATAAAAACTAAAAGGTCTCAGGATATATTATAGTCTACGAGGATATTCATTATGGTTTCATACAATATTTTCTTTCTTTTTTTGTCATTTTATTTTTCTTTGGTTACTTGTTTTTTTAACATGATTCTTTCACCTGTAATTTATCTAGAATTAAGCTTGATAGTTTGTTTTGGTTAACTTCAGAATCTTTTCTCTCAATGTTAATAAAAGGTTCTAGCATTAAATTAATGCTTGATTTGAAAAAATCAAATTCAATTTTATTGATTTGACATAATTAAAACTCTAGGGATTAAAATAGATGCTAAAACAAAATCCCAGCCTCTTTTTTCTTATCTTTTCTTTTTCTATTGTAGCTGAGGCACTTTTTTTCCCTATAATTTTTATTTTTTATTTTTACTCCTTGTTTTCTAACATATTTATATTTTAGTCTAAAAATTTATTTTGTTTATATTTTAATTCTTGAAATAGAGAGATAAGAGAGGGAATCGCTAGAAAAAAGAGAGAGAGAGAGAAAGTAATTGTTAGCCATGTTCTAAAGAACACAAAAAATCATTCATTGTATCATGAGTTCATTGATGTGTTTTTTTTTTAATTTTCTTTTCATTATGTTAAAAAAAAATAGATTAGTTTACTGAGATTTTAAAGTTGTGTTTTTAGTATTTTTGAATTAAAATAAATTAGAAATTATTTTTTTGTTTGAAAAACCTAGTGCATGATTTTTCCACCACTCTGGTCAAAATCTAAGAATATAGATTATATGTCATCTAACAAAGTAAAAGACTTTAAAAAAAATTAAAAAAAAATGAGGGGGATGACACGTTTTTAGTCCCTTAACATTAAAAAAAAAAAAAAAAGAGGTCTGACTTCCTTTTTTTATAGGTAAAGTATGCCGGCCCACAAGTGCTTTATTTATTATATTCACAAGTGCTTTTGTGTGCATTTCTTCGTAATATTTTTTTCTTTTTAATTTTTTATTTGATCACATTCCTACGCATACCTGCTATTTTTCTCTGGAGCTCGAGTAAATTAACTAAAAAGTCGAGACGTCCAAATGGAATGATTACGAAGTATAACTGAATTTGGAAAATAATAATTAGAGCGTGTTTGGCAGTGTGGTTGCGGGTGCTTTTCAAATAACTTTTCGTGCCAAAATACATGCCAACGATGTTTTTTCATTTTTTAAAAATCATTTTTGACATCAGCACATCAAAACGATCCAAAACGTACAAACCATATTAAATTTTAACAAAAAAAAAAACAAAAAGTTTTCAAATTTTTTGGGAACGCGGCCGCAGCCGCGTTCCCAAACGGTCCCTTAAATGATAGCTGGATCCAATTATAGGCCGATACAATGAAAATGTGGATTCTTACATTAACGCCCCAAGTCAAAATAAAACTGATTAAAATAATAAAAAGTCTACACGAAACGCCGCATTGATCATCATGAATACGGTTGCGCCCCCGAATGGCTACGGTTGAGCAGATCCTTTTATTATATGTCCTGCTGCGAGTTTCTCCACGTGGTATATATTGTTTATGTTTTAAATTATTTTTTTTTTCTGATCCTGTATGTAGACTTTAACGCACGCGGTACGTCGGCAGCTGCATCCAAAATTATTTTTTTTTACACTGAAAAAAAAAGAGAAATCTTTTCAGTGGTTAATAGATCGTTCTTCTTGTTTATATTTAATCAAATTAAATAAAATATCATAAAATAAACATTGTATATTTATATTTAATCAATTAATTTAATTTAAAAAAACATCTTTAAAAAAAATCTAATAAAAAACAACAAATAAAAAAATCTAAAATAACATTTGATGAAGCAGAAGCAAAAGGAGTTAAAAGAACAGAACTTAGAGAAGAAGGGCGTCAAGCAGCGCGAACACCTGTAGAGGAGCGAGTGGAACGAGAAAGAAAGAAACTTCCAGCATGAAATCGAGAAAGCCCTCTCTGAAAGCCCTTTCTTTCCGGCTTCAAGCCTTTCCTTCTTACTTCTTAGTCGAGTTCTATTAACATATACCCTCCTGCTTCAAGATCTAAACTTTCCTCCAGCTCAGGAGTAGGAGCGAGGACCTAACGATTTCTCTTTCTCTGAGGGACGCTTACAACGAGAACTCTGAATGAACACGGAGGAGCTCCGGTTCACCAGGGAGGAACTGCGCTGGTTAGAGGAGGAGACCGCGAATTCGGGCACACCAGCATAGCCTTTTGGCGTCTCTATGGCACCACATGAGAATGGCTCATGAAGAAGAAGATCTTATTTTTGTTAAGGGTCATTTTCAAAATCAGTGAAAAATCTTACATGAAGCAAATAAAAATAATAATGGAACCTGATCTTCAATTAAATAAATGCTAAATGATGAAATTAAAAAATATGAGTTAACAAAATATCATGAAGTGAGCATTTCATACTTATTTGTAATCAATTAAATTAAATGATATATCTTTAAAAAAATCTAAATTTAACAATGAACAATAAAAAAAAACCCAAGATAATTCGAGTGAATTTCTAAATCACTTAAACATCCTACAAGAAACAAATATAAAAATTAACAAAGCTCGATCTCCAATTGAATAAATGTTAAAGTCTAAAAAATCAAACAAACCCGAGTGAACCTCTTAAACCTAAGTTAATCTCTAAAACTCGAAATTTATGAAATTCTAAACCCAGACTCAATCAAGAAACTCAATTCCCAACCAATTGAATGTTGAAGGATGATATCGGGAAAAAAAATCAATTTAAAATAATTGTCAAAGTGAAAAAAATAGCAATCAAAAGAATGAGGATCAAATTTTATAGGAAAAAAAATACATAAGAAGGATGGAGTTGTAAGAAAAAATCAATCTAAAAAATTATCTCAAATCAAACAAATAGAAATAAAAAGAATGAGGACCAAACTTGAAAGATAAAAAAATTAAAGAGGGATGAAATTGAAACATAATTCTAAATTTATAAATTATTTCAAATAAAAAAATTAGTAATCAAAAGAATATATATCAAATCTAAAGGAATTACAAATTGAAGGATTGCTTTAAGAATTTAAAAGAACACACAGAAATCGAGGAGGTGAGAGGAAGAAAAAAAAAGCCACCAATAGATTGCGTTGAACTAGATGTCTGATGCCCACGCGTGCCGTCTTATCATGGAGGCGATGTTTAAACGATTCAAACATGCGTAACTTGAAGGGCACGAGGGCTGCTTGGGCGCTAATGCATGCACTGCAGATGTTAGTAGCTTCTTTTCAATTATAATACTTATGTTTACTGAATTACAAAATTTCTCCTAAACAAAATTGACAACAATAAAAAAAACTCCTAGACATAAGCTTAAGAAAAATCAACTTTTAAATGCATTTAAGTTATTTTACTTTTCATAAAATTAAAAATACAAATACGTCACTAAGCATTAGCTTTAAAATCTTTGATTTTAAAAGTATTTTATTCATTTTATTATGCATTGTAAATGTAAAAACACTAATTTATCTTCAATCAATATGAAAATGACCATTCAACCCTAGTGAGAAAACAATATTACCCCACTAACTAGCTATATGATTTGTTAAAAGAAGGGCAAAATCATCTTAACAAGCTATATGATTTCTTGTGACAATTTAGTTTTAATATTGTTAAAAGATCTAACACAACTTCAATAATTCAGGAATTAAAAAAATTCAATTAAACATTTTAAAATTATGATAACAAGTGAATACAACAGGGATAGAAAGAATCACCACCAATTTAATGCATTTCCTCTTTCATGAGTCGTATCATTTTCATATTATTTAAGTATGAAAACTAAGGCCCGTGACAAAAGTCCTCACATAATCTTTCCTCTCTTTTTTTTCTTTTTTTTTTTTATCTCAGTACTTGAGATATTTTTCCATATTTGGAACTCAATTTTTTTTTTTTTATTCTTTGGTGTTGCAGTTTTTTTGGGATTAAACTTTGTGTCTGCCTTGGCCAGGGGATCATGCCATGTCAGAATTTTTTTTTTCTCATTTGATATTCGGTTTGTTGAAATTAAATTAAATTTTATTAATTTAAAATAATTAAAATTATGAGGATAAAATTTTAAAAATATAAATATTCAGCACATTTTTATTGCCAAAATCAAAGACTAAAATGCATGAGCAGGAAAGGTTCATCCCTTTTATTTTTATCCCTCGATTTGATTATTTTTTTCAATATGATCCATTTAAATTGGCTTAATTTAGGATTTGTCTTGATAGTTTTTTGGGTCACCTTCATACTAAGATCTTGCAATGTCGAGGGAAGTTTTTGATGCTTGAATAATAATCAGTTTTGCAAAAAATAGAATAAAAATTGACCAGTTCAAAACAATTAAGTTTTAAAGGATCAAAATTAAAAACAGAACAAGTATAAATACTAGGATAAACGGGTAGGAAAAATAGGTTGGTGCCAGCTAGCTTGTAAAAAGCTTCCAATATCTTTAGATGGTGCCTAAGATGTCATACGACAATAAAAAAATTCCTTTAATTGTATCATTAGAATAGTCACGACATCTTCTTCTTATTAATGTGGCACATGGCAACGAGTGTGGGACGATTTATCACCAGCAATGTTTTTTTTTTTTTTTTTTTTCTATTTTTTCTATCCTCCACTGAAAACTTGTACTAGCCATCCAAATCTCAAAGTTGTCCTTTTATTTATTGACATTTCAAACTTGATCCTTATTTTTTTTATTTTTAATTTTTATTTTTGATTTTTTTATAAAATTTTGATTTATTTTTAATTTTATCCTTGAATCCAAGTTTGTGATGTGCTATTTTTTTTAATCTGATTCTCATTCTTTTAATTTTTTTTGTCCTTAAGTTAAACTGATTTTTCTTTTCAATTTCACGCTTCAATAAAAAAAATCAGTGTCCTCTAATTTATTTATTTTTCAATTTCAATTTCAATTTTTATTCTTTCAATTGATATTTTTTGGGGATCTTTTTGTATAATTGATTATTTTAATTTTTGTTTGAAAAGTTAACATGGATTGATATCATTGTTTTTTTACTTATTTTCTTTTTTAAAATTAGTTTTTTAAGAAAAATTAGGCTTTGTAAAAATATAACATTTTATGAGTAATGTTTGATGCAGTAGGAATTCCATACTTACAATAACTTTATAATTTTCTTTACAAAGTATTATTGTGATTTTATCTTTATTCTAGATTTATTAATCAAATATTTAATGAATATTAAAAATAAATAAATTTTTATTAATAAATTAAAAATATTTACTCACACAAAGACAATACCACGAGAAACCATCTAATCATCTACATGACATATATCCTACCATAAATAAGGTCAATACACTTAAGCCGACACTAAACTAGCCCGCTATTTGGCGTGAAGAGTTAAAATCTAACCGGAGTAATTCTACAATGAAAGTTTCTAGGAAAAAGTTAAGGGCTTGAAAGCTCGTTTTGACAAATAATGACCTCTTCAATGGAGATAAAGATGGTCGTTTGCTGAAATATTTAGCCCCCATGAGGTGTTAAAAGCGACGGCAGAAGTACATCGATCAAGATATTGACGAGTAATCAAATCAAAACCTATGATCTTGTTGGGTTCGAGGATTAGTTGTGGTACGTGTAAGCTGTCTGAACACCCTAAATTAAAAAAAAAAAAAAAACCTATGATCTTGTTTCGGACCAACACAAAGGAAAGATTGCATGGATATGGCCTAGAGTTGTGTAGCGTGACAGAAGCATGGCCTCATTCCTTGATAAGGCCATTCGTCTTTTTTCCAGTGACTCACCTTTGAAAGGAGGTCGTGAATTTGTTGATGGAAGAGTGGTTTTTCTTGCTCTTGTTGTTAAGCATGAGATCTTTTGATGCCTAAAGTGTCTGGTTCATCACACCATCTTGTCACAACATCCATGAGGTTTGAAATAGCTTGCCTATTTCTCACAATAAGGCCTATAGATTTGTTGAGCAAAAACAAATTACAGATCTAAACTCTAAATTTATAATTTATTATTTTGAAATAAAATCTAATGATACATGCCTTATAAAAATGTTTACGATGACTTTTATAGGTTAGAAAACCGATATAAACCAGGTAATAATATCATAATCCTAAAATATTAAAGAAAATAACTTAAAATCCGAAATAACACAAAAAACCCAGAAAAATAAAAAAAAACGTTGGCAAAACAAGATCTTCCTATCCTAATTTTTGAAATCCATGTAGTGGATGAACCCCCAAATTAACAGAGTTTTTCATTGAACTAAATCTCATGAATGTTCTACAAAATTTTTATCTCGATCTATGGTTAGATCAAAAGTTACAGTATCTTCTAGCCACTAGGAATCATCTTCTTCTTTTTTTAATTTTATTTCATTGATTCATAAAAATATAAGTTAGCCAAGATATTTATATAGTTTATTTAGAACAGATTCCAATTTATATGGGTCTGTAAAGTCCTAGTTCGGCGATTCAAAAATAGAAATAAGATCATTTCTTGCATTTTCAAAGTCACCGTGAGAAATCTTGCTACTCCGGACAGATGCGGAGGAGCTCACTGTTGATGGGCGACTAGTATGAGAATGAGCAGCCATCGTTAATTGCAGCATCGATATTCTTGATCTATAAAAGATACAAATTTGATGAGGGCAAGAGAAGTGGTGAGAAAACATTTGTGACGACCTGGTTCCAGTCGTTGTGCCTGGAGCTGGAAGTATTTATATTTTTATCTTGTCCAGTTTATTAGTTTATTTGTTGGAAAATAAATTTTTTAAAAGTAATTTCTTTGAAAAATAGAGTTTTAAAAAGTAATTTATTTTTTGATATTTGATAGTATCATAAAAAATAAATTGAAAAATATTTTCCGGTGTTTGGCTACTTTATGAAAAATGAGCTGAAAAATAAATTATTAATATTTTTTTCAAGTTTATTAAAATAATAAGAAAAAATTTTACAAATTAAAAGGTTGAATGAGAATAAAATAGAAAAAAAAAATTAATTTCATAAATTATCTTGAATAAAATAAATAACAATCAAAATAATAAAAATCAAATCTATCAGATAAAAAAGTTGAAAGATGATGAAATTAAAAAAATTATAATTTCATAAATTATTTCAAATAAAATAAATAACAATAAAAAAAATAAGGACCAAATCTTATAGATAAAAATTTCAATTAAGAAAATATTAAGAGAAAAGAAAATAAAAATAATAAAAATAAGAATTAAAGTTGGTATAAAAATAAAATTAAGTCAAATTCTAAGGAATGAAATTGAAAAAAAAAAAGATTCAAAACAAAATATATAACAATCAAAAGTTTGAAAATCAAATCTGATATAATCAATAAATAACATAATATTTTTAAAATTTTATAATTTCTATAAAGTATTTTTTATCAAAAATAAAATGAAAATATTTTCTGAAAACAAAGTCCATGAAAAAATTTAAAAAGTAATTTTCATAAAATCACAAAACAATGAACTTTAGTTTATTTTTTTAAAGTGAGAGAATAGGACCCACAACTTCCAGTTATAATATCCGGGTGAGAAAATCCATGATAAAAAGGGTGTTGTTTGGATTGAGGGAGAAGAAATTTACTCTGGGACGGTTGGTTTTTCCCTCTTTGTCATCATCTTCACCCATGATATCAAATATTGGTGAAGCATGTTTGGCATTCTTTTCTCCACACTGAGAGCTTGGGAAGAATCCTGGCAAGATTTTTGCACCGACAATGCAACCTAATCTCTAATCTAATCTCTAATGGGACAAAATTAAAGTGCTAAATATTTGTCAAAATCTTAAATTTAGTCTTTAAATTTTTAATTGTTATAAATTAATAACATTTTATTTTATTTTATGAAATCAAACAACGAAATATTCCCTTAATATCTCGAGGTCTTTATTTGTGGACAGAAAAAACAACCAACCAAGCTTAATTAAACCCATATTATTGCAATGTAAAAAGACTAAATTAAAGAAAAAATGATGTATCAAAACATAAATTAAAGAAAAAATATATAGTTTCAAGACATGGCCTTTTTTTATTTATTTAATGAAAAAGACCCACAATTACATGTCGGTAGGTAATTGGGGGCGTATAAACCTTTTGCTGAGGGCGATTTCCATGTATCTTCTCATTTCCGACTGAAATTGTGGAGTCTAATGAAACAGAGGTAAGCTGTTCTATATGCTCTGAAGGTAGAATAGAATGGATTCTGTTTTCAGACTGTATTTTCAGTAACTTGCCGTTCATTTCAATCTTAATTAATCCACTCGATCTCGTAAATAAATAAAATAAAATAGAAACAGTTGCGTAACGTGCAAATAGAAGATTACAGCCAACACATAGAACAACCGGCAGCCAAACATGCACACAAACATGACTTTAGATAGTACATTGACTATGAAGCTTGCACATGGACAGGTTTTGCTCTGCTTTAAAAAATAGAATATGACAAGTCACTATATGTTTTTTATTTTTATTTTTATTTTTATTTTTATTTTTAATAGTTATTGGTGCTCGTCCTACGTGGTATTATTTATTTGAATCAGTAAAGAAACCAATCATGTCAATGTAGATTAATTTGGAGATTTAAAAATTAAATTATCTTGATAATAATTATGAAAGGAATAATGGTAGTCTCCTTTCTCTCTCTTTCAAACTTAATTATTTCCCTTTTTTCTCTTTTAATTTGGTATTTTATGATAAAAATAGATGATTTCTTAATCTAGAAACTATAATATCATGTTCCTTCTTGTTGTGATGATTTCCAAAAAAAGATAAAAATAATAACGTTTATATTTCCAATTAAGAACATGAAATCAGAGAGGGCAAGTTTCCAGCGCATAGAAAATCGACAACCGTAATGCATCGATGAGCCTCGCGGTCTAGATGCTCCGTCCATTTCAATGCTATATTTTTCCATGTGAGGAAAAATCGGGTGACTAAAAGAATGAGGGACTGATCCACCTCCTAAATGATTAGATATTTTAACCCATAAGAGTTATAATTACATTGAAATCTATTTATTAAAAATAAAATCATGAACTGACCCGAGATCAGGTTGGCCCGATACTAAATTGATCTGGATATGACAAAAAACTGAGATGAGTAAAATTTTGATTGACCTGTGAATTGGGCGATCCGACAAAACTTAGCTAACTCGAGGTTTTTTTTTCAAACATGTTTTTTTTCCTAGCAACAGATCCATCTTTTTTATATATAATTTTTAGTTGATTATTAACTATTTTTAAAATTTACTATATAAATATTAAAAGAATGTTTTATTTAACTATATAAAAAAATTATATTTTTTCAATGTAGAATAAAAAATCTTTTTGGTTTAATTACTTCAGCTTAAAAGGATAACATACTAATATAGTATCTTTTCAATGTAAAATTAAAAAAAAATTAAATTTTATTATTTATAATATATCTAATCTATATTCATATAAATTATTTTTAAATTTTTTTATATAAAATATTTAAATATTTTTTTAAATTTTTTTGAAGAATTAACTGAAGTCAACCCATATAATCTGAAACTTGACTTCGTAGCGGGGTGAACCCGGCCAGGTCTGATAAGTATGCTGGAGGCTGCTAGCCGTTAGTTACTTCATTTTCACCCTGTTTTGTGTTTGCTTTAAATAAGCGGTGTAATTGTGGTTGAGGGGGGGAGGAGGACTATACCCTTTACAATGAGAAGTGATGAAAAGAATACAGAGGAGGGAAGTGATTTAAAAATAAAAAACAAAAACTGGGAAGAGAGAGAAATTCAGGGAGACCCTCTTATATAAACGGCATTATTCTGTTCCGTTTTTTCATGCTCTCTTCATTTATTTCTTCTCTCTGTTTCTAGATTTCTATTCGGGTTGTTTCTGCTTCTGTTTCTTGAAGCAGAAATACCTTTCCATTTTGCAAATTTTTATTTTTCTTTTTCTCTCTTCGGAGCAAAAACCACACACACGACAAATTTGTCTTTTCATTGTTCTCTGCTTCTTCCATCTTCTTCTTTCTTTTTTTTGGTGGATTGACAGCTCAAGAGGGTTTCTTCTTCTGGTTATCTTTGGTGGTTGTCTGTATAATAGGGTTTTTTCGAGCAGTGACTGACATCCCAGCTCTGTGTGTCCGTTGTTTAATTGTTGCGTATGCCAGAAGCAAAATCACAAACCCAAAAAAAGAAATATTCTCTCGCTTTTGTCAAAGGAGGTCCTTCGAGACACATTCAGATCTAGCTAGCTAGTGGGTTTCCTCAATAAAAACTGTTTATTCTAGCTTCGCATTTGTTAATCATCCTCTGTTTTTGTGCCCTTGTTAAATACATAATCATATATAGATCAAGAGTAGGCAACAAATGGAGAGGCTAACCTCAACACAAATGATTCCTGATGCATTTCAAGGTGCTAGAGATGACGTAACAATGCAATTTGCTATGATTTGGGGCCAGATCAAAGCACCATTGATAGTTCCTCTACTAAGGCTCGCGGTTGCCATTTGTTTGATCATGTCTTTGATGTTGTTCATTGAAAGGGTTTACATGGGCATCGTTATCGTGTTAGTTAAGCTTTTTGGTCGGAAACCAGATAGGCGATACAAATGGGAGCCCATGAAAGATGATGTTGAGGCGGGGACCTCAACTTATCCCATGGTTCTGGTTCAAATCCCAATGTACAACGAACGAGAGGTCCCTTTCTTTTTCCTCTTTCTTTATTAAGACTACAACCACTAGATTTGCATCATTAAACTTGTGTTTTCATAGTTTTTAATCCGTCTTGCAGGTTTATCAGCTTTCAATTGGAGCTGCATGTGGTCTTTCTTGGCCCTCAGACCGAATCATAATTCAAGTCCTCGATGATTCAACAGACCCAACAATCAAGGTAACAAACATGTAATATACCTATGTGACATTCATCTAGTGATCTTAAGAGGATTATTCTCTTTTAATCCCGTTTCCCAGCGTATTTGTGCACTTGGAATTAGAAAGGTGGAGAGTAAGAAATAAATTATGTCAAAATGCAGGACATGGTGGAGCTGGAGTGTCAGAGATGGGCGAGCAAAGGGATAAACATAAAGTATGAGATTAGAGATAGCAGAAATGGTTATAAATCAGGGGCATTGAAAGAAGGCATGAAACGAAGCTACGTGAAGAGTTGCGATTACGTTGCCATTTTTGACGCAGATTTCCAGCCTGAGCCTGATTTTTTACGGCGCACCATTCCCTTTCTAGTCCACAACCCAGAATTGGGTTTGGTCCAGACTCGTTGGAAATTCGGTAACCTCGCTTTAATCACTATTTTCTCCGACCTTAATTTGGCTGCCATTACTGTTGAATTAGGTGCTTAATTTTGGTTTCACTCTTCTCTAGAAATTGTCGGTGGGTCTTTTGTTTGGGTGCTGTGCTGCACTGCTGGGTCGTACCTCGTAGATCTAACACCATCTAATCCTTGATTGCCATCTGGATCCGACACGTGTTATGTGTGGCTCTGTGTATTTAGTTGGACCCACTTGCCAAACTGCTCCAACTGCGCTTTAAAAACATCTCAAATCTTTATTATACACTACCAGTATTAAAAAAAAAGATGAAAATTGACGTAGGATGTGTTTTTTTCAGTCTTTAAATGTGTTTTAAAATTATTTTTATTTTAAAAAATATTAAATTGATATTTTTTTAGTATTTTTTATGATTTTAATATATTAGTATTAAAAATTAATAAAATATTTTAATATGTTTTTTTAGCAGAAACTATTTTAAAAGTATTTGTCACGTAATCTCAATCGTCTCATTGCATTTCTGTGTTTTTTTAAAATAAAAAAACTTTATTTAATTAATTTTGTTGGCTATGTAAGGTGGGCCACCAGGGAGGGACATTTAATATTTCTAAATCAAATTTAACTGGCAAGTTGCGACAAAATTTAGGTTGGAATTTATGACGTTCAGGGAAACACATTTTTTGTGTTATGTTTTCCTCTCTTCAAATTTTGCTAGGTAGCGGTGCCCTTTAAAACACGTCATATCATAAATTGAAAGCATCCAAAAAAGATAAATGGTCCTCGACGATTAAATTTGTGTTCTTGATTCAACATGAAAAAAGAGAGGCTATTAATTGGTTTTCTAAGCTTTCCTAATTTTTTTATTTAAAATAAAAAAAATTATATTTTCAAATAATTTTAATGTATTTTTTAAAAGTATATTTTAAAAAATAATTATTACTACCAGCACCATTAGAACACATGCATGGTCTTGATTGTAAATGGACCGCCAAGGATGGCTGTCGGTCCACATAATATACGGCAATCTGAATGGATTTTCAGCAGCAGATGCTGCCTTTCAGCTTTTTGCTGCAAAAGCTGCCAATGTGTCTCGAACCAAGGATATGGTTCTTGGTCCTTGTAATATATGGACCCTTGATAAATCTAAAAGAGGAAGCGAGAGCATGGGCATGTTTGGCCGTTCCTGAATATCCCAAGGGGTATATCTGTCTGTCTAACATGCAAAACCAAAAACCCTCTTCTTAATATTCCTAACAGCTGCATGTGCAAACTTAATGGTGGACCTCATGCCCGTCACAATCTGTCTCTACTGACCGACACTCCACTTGATTTTGATGTTTTCTTGAGCAGTAAACAGAATGAGTTGTAATTATTTGCAAAATCTATGACAGCTATGTTGGTGACATGGAAATGGTTTTCTGTGCTGTTTTGCAGTGAATGCTGATGAGTGCTTGATGACAAGAATGCAAGAAATGTCACTGGATTACCATTTTACAGTTGAACAGGAAGTGGGCTCCTCCACGTATGCCTTCTTTGGCTTCAATGGTAAATCATATATACGTTACTGCAGTGGCATTGCTGATCAATGTAACAAAAAGCTTCATTGAAATTGAAGTTAAGCTGCATTTGGCATCAATTAGTTTGTTCTAATATGAAATATATCCTGCGTTATGCTGCAGGAACGGCAGGTGTATGGAGAATTGCTGCGCTTAATGAAGCTGGGGGGTGGAAGGACAGGACCACGGTGGAGGACATGGACCTAGCAGTCCGAGCTAGTCTCAAAGGCTGGGAATTCCTGTACCTTAGCAGTGTAAAGGTAATTTGTAAATTATGTATATAAAAAAAGTTGTTTGCATACATGAAGATTAATCCCTAGCTACCTATATATGCAAAGTGGTGCAAATTATAGAAGTTTACATCTAATTAACTTATTAAAATGACCAATGCTAGTTGTGTCTTGTTTGTCTTAAACAATAGTGGTGCTAGTTACTTGAATAGATTAACTTCTGAGTTCTGACACGCTCATGTGCTGAAAATCTTACAAAAGTTAATTTCATTTTCGAGGCACTTGTATGCATGTCTTATTATAAAATTTGAAAGATGCTTAAATGATTGTTTCATCTTAAAATATCATTAATTTCAAGTATAATAGTAAGTAAATTTAGCGTTCATAATTAATGCAATCTTGACTGCAGGTGAAAAATGAATTGCCCAGTACATTGAAAGCATATCGCTATCAACAGCACCGGTGGTCTTGTGGTCCTGCTAACCTTTTCAGAAAAATGTTAATGGAAATTATAACAAACAAGGCAAGTTAGATTTTTTTTTTTTTTTTTGGCTTCGATATTCTTTTGTAAGTAAGAGATTATGGAGGAAACAACTAATTAAGAGAAGTGATTTGCTAATATTTCATTTTTCGTCTACGTACTGAATATGCAGAAAGTGACATCGTGGAAGAAAGTGCACGTAATCTACAGCTTCTTCTTGGTTAGGAAGATCGTAGCTCACCTTGTTACATTTATCTTTTACTGTGTTGTGTTGCCGGCAACTGTTTTGGTGCCTGAAGTCGAGGTCCCTAAGTGGGGAGCTGTTTATATCCCTTCCATCATTACCATTCTAAATGCAGTTGGAACCCCAAGGTAGGTTATGTATTGCTTTTGTCTATCGGCTTTTCAAGGAGCATAAAATTTCTCAAACTGCAGATGTATCGCTAAAAACTTCTCTATGATATTTAATACACCATGTTATTGTTGTTTTTCTTGCAGGTCACTCCACTTACTGGTTTTCTGGATCCTCTTTGAGAATGTCATGTCACTGCATCGCACTAAGGCTACCTTCATTGGCTTGCTAGAGGCTGGTAGAGTGAATGAGTGGATTGTCACTGAGAAACTAGGGGATGCTCTCAAGAGTAAAGCTAACAAAGCCGCCAAGAAACCCCGATTTAGATTTGGAGAAAGGTATGCACATGTGTGTTAAATTTTCTTCTGTGAATATATAGCTAGCAAAGTTAGAACTATTTATGCGCTCATTCATAATTACTCTGAACGTTGACAGGCTCCATTTATTAGAGCTCGGGACTGGAGCTTACCTCTTCTTCTGCGGTTGCTATGATGTTGTCTTTGGGAAAAACCACTACTTCATATACCTTTATGCGCAAGCAATCGCCTTCTTTATCGTGGGGCTCGGCTGTGTCGGCACCTTTGTTCCCCGCTCTTAGTGTGTTCGTGAGGCTGGGCTAATATTCTTGGCCATCTGCCTGGGCTACTTGTTCAAAGTGAATTTTCCTGCTATTTAGCTTTGTATAAAAAGACGGAAGAAGGTCATTCTTTTAGGTTTCAAGCATAAAAATTAATCAGTCGAGTGGATATGATTCCATCCAAAGATTTAGTTTCCTTTTCCTGTGAATATCCAGAAATCAATTACGGAAATTAAAACACATAAATGTTGTTTTACGTACGTTGGCATAAGGAGCAACCCAAAGTCGTCGGCTTCTGGAAAGTAGATACAAGTTTCTGTTCATTTTTTAACGGGTTGTAATTGTGAGATTTTGTAGCTCTTTCGTCCTCCTCTTTTTTTTTGTCTTGTGTAAGTCGTCGTTGGCTTCGAGAGGGAATAAGCTGATAGAAATGGTGTTTCACAGTTGAATTCTTCGATACTTCTCACGCTCGATATCAATGCTTGCTTGCATAGATTAGTTGTTCTTCTGTTCATATATTTTCTTTTTCCTGCCGTCTGGTCATACAAACTGTTGGAAACAACTAATTATGTAGGGTAGTGAAGATTTGCCCTAATAAAAAGTAAAGGAAAAATAGCCACCGTTGCTAATGACGTTTATCTCTGTTATTTCTAATAGATGGGCTTGTAAACGAACCAAGCCGCGAGTTTACAAAATAATAATAATAAAAAAAAGATGTTAGGGGATGATGGGCCAAGCTCACTCCTATTTTTATTTTTTTTATTTTTTTTTACCTCAAGAATCTTTTTTTTAATTAAACAAGCTATATACTGGCTTCTACCCAAAACTTAATCACCGTAGTAATGATAGCTAGAAAATCTAAAAATTTATTTTTCTACTCCTTTTCACTTGAAACTTTTCAAAAAAAACATAAAAATCTCCATAAATCATCTATCAACCCAAAATCAATAATAAATAAATAAAAATTAACTGAATAAACAAAATATAAATTGAACCAATCTATTTTTCAAGCATGTTTATAGAAAAAAATCACTACTATTAAATTTTCCTCATAAAATGAAACTCATTGATACAAAAAAATTAAGTTTTGTTATTGAAAAGTGATTATTCATTAATTTTTTATTTTTTTTTGTTTTTAAGCGGTTTTCTCTCACATTTATTAAACGTGATGACCATGTTAAAAAAATAAAGTTTTAGATGAAAATTAAAATTGAAAAACTATAAAAACCGGGAGTAAGAGAAGGGAAATAAAACTAAATAGAACTTTTGTTGAATTAAGGAAAGTAAGGGAAAGGAAAGTAGAATTTGATATTACACTTTGGTCTTTTTGTTGAATTTTCTCTTTTCTTAACAAATTTTAATAAATTGATTATTAATTTAGATATTGAAGGTTGTGATTAAAAAAATTGAGGATAAAAATAAGTTTAGGCCTTGGAATAGTATCTAAAGGAGCCTTGCTTAATATAATATCTTTGCGTTGCCTCAAACAATTTTCAATGCGATTTTTTCGAGTTTCATTGTAATTTATCTTTTGAAATTTACTTCTATGAATTTATAGTTTTCAACTCTATGTTTTATTTTTCTTCATAATCTTTTTCTCTTGCATTATTTACTTTACAAACTTTTAATTTATTTAATTGTTTTCTTTACTATCAATTTAACTTTTTTTTTATATAGTTTTACTAGCTTTTTGTTTGATGTAAACTCTCCGTAATTTATTTATCTTAACCTTTATAATTCATCACTTGACTTGACGTGAACTCTTTATTTATTATTTAGTGTTTAAATTTAGGATAGTGTAATATTTTTTTATTTTAAATAGATAGTTTTTTAATAATAAATTATATCTTGAGTTTTGCTTCCCTATCAAATAATCTCAGTTCCGCCTTGATCATACCCTGTCCAAAATAATTATTCAGTATTATAAGTTTTTTTATTTGAACAATACAAATAATTTTTTATTTGAAAAATTAATTTTAGTTGATATTCCTTATTGTTAAACAAAGAAATTAAATTTAAAAGAAACTGTCAACCTAAGCGCATGCGCATGAAGGATGCATCATGCCATATAAAATTTATTAATAAACTAATTAAATGGCCTGTTTTTTTAATATTGCTGTTAAAAAAAGAAGGGGGGGGGGGGGGAGCACTCCCCTAAATCATGAAATTTAATATAGAGTACAATAATTAAAAAAAAAATCTAAAATTTTGCAAGAGTCAACCATTAAGCAAGCCATCACGCGAGGGGAAGATCATGACATCTATGCATTTGAAATATTAATAAAATAGCATGGATTGACTGTATATGTCGTGAATGGGTTATGCTGAGAGGATGATCATGCTATTTTATTTTACATGAGCTTCAAATAGTAACCCAACATAGTTTTTTATTTTCAAGAACATATATATATATATATATATATATATATATATATATATATATATATAGTGTGAGAGGTTAGTTGAGGCATATTAAAAAGAGAATAGAAATACTCTTATGTATAAATAAATGAAATTAACTGCTTAGTTTGTTTTCTTTCTAAGATATTCTAGTTTTAATATAGATAATAATCTTTGATCGTACGTGGTTTGTTTCAAGAAAAATATTTAATTTTTTAAATTTTTATATGCTTGTTTACTATTAAAAAAAATGATTAATGAAAAATGCTTCCAAATCAAAAATAATTTTGACTTGATTTTAAGAAAAATGTTTTTCTTTTATTTTTGACGAAAAACACTTTCTAAAAATTATTAAAAAAATATAAAATATCATATTATTTGTTGATTATATCAAATCTGGTCCTTGATATTTTCATTGTTATATATTTTATTTTGAAATATTTTTTTTCAATTTAATTTGATTTGATTTTTATATTAATTTGGGTTCTTGTTCTTTTATTATTATTTGCCTTTTTTTTTATTATTATTTTTAATTTAAATTTTTTATCTATAAAATTTGGTTCCTATTCTTTTGATTGTATTCATTTAATTTGAACTAAATTAAATAAATTTTGTATTTTAATTTTGATCCTTGTTTTTTTAATTACTATTTTTCAATCCTTTTCTATAATTAAAATTCTCTTTTCAATTTTATCCTTCAATATTTGATTGATTGGAAATTAAACTTCATGGTTTTTTCAAATAGAAAGCTTCGAAACTAATAATCCGGGTCATGTGTTTGAAAAGTTAATATGAGTTTTTTTATTTAAGAAAAAAAAGATTTATAATTCTCTTTATTTTTTATCAGGTTATTCTAATCTCATAATCTAAATCGCGGGTTTAATATGATATTCTAGGTTAGCTCAATCTTGATTATCAGGGTTGCATATTTGTCTTGTTAACTCGGGTTAACCATAACTGATTTTTTTATATTCTATTTTATTTTTCTGTATTTAATGGATTGTGAATTGAGATACATCGTTTGTTTCTTTTTGAAAAAAAAAACTTCTCATATTATTTTAATCACTTCTTTTTTAAAATTTAATCTATCTATTATCGTTTTTTTTTGTTTGATTGAAATAAACACAACTTGTCTGACTCAATCAAGTTTATAATCTAAATTGCATATTTTTTTTATAAAATAAAAATATTTACAACAACTAGATATTATTTTTTGTTAGAAAGAAATGGTCCAACCACATGACAAAATACAACACCAAAGATACTTCTAAACTACAAAGGAAAAGGAAGGCAAAAGAGCTGATTTATGATGTTGAGAAAAACCCCTTCTACCCTTATTTATATTGAATTTTGAAACTACAATTGAAGTCGAATTAATTAATTATCAAAATTAATTCTCACCATCTTTTAACCCTTAATTACCCACCACGAAACAAAATAAAAACATGACTGTTTTACCTTGTAAATAAGATGTTTTCTTTTAAAAATAAATTGCTCAGTCGGTGAAATGTTAATGATCAGGCATGTTAGTTATGGATTGGTTAAAAGATAATATTTCTATTAATCCAATAAATTATCTTACAACAAATTCAAATTCAAGCGAGAGTACATGGTGTTTAAGCTTAAAGCGCATTTAGCCTCTGACATCTATCTTTTAAAAGCTTTAGTGATTAATTCTTTGAACTTTTCATTATATAAATCACAAGGAAATATTTTAATATTGAAAATCAAATTCTAAAACTTTAAATGAAAATGTCAACACTTTAATATAGGGATGATCATTTTCGGTTCGATTCGATTTTTATAAAAAATTATAACCAAACCAAAGTTTTTTTAAAAAAAACAGAAACCGGTTCATACTGACAGGTTTCGGCCGAGTTTGGTTTTTTAGGACAAAAACCTGTTTGGCTCGGTTTTTTCAGTTTGTTTCGGTTTTTCCGGTTTCAAGCTTATAAAACCGAAACCGAACCTAACCGATTGGTTTTTTTAAAATTTTAATCGGTTTAATCGATTTTTTTTACAATTAAATTTTTCATTTTTTTTTTCAGATTTCTCAATGTAATTAGATTTTCAAATTTTTTTTTGCCCCTGCTTTAACAGTCAGAAAATAACGGTAAAGGTATGAGAAAATGGAATCTACGAAGTCAAAAGGTCGAAATGTCCTTTGCAATTTCTTCAATTTTCCTTTTATTTAAATTATTTTTCGCAGAAAGCAAGAGGCATCGTATTTCAGGCAGCAGAGGGAGCTCATCTCACCAAACTCTTCTTGACGGTTACCAAACCCCGTCTACAGACAAACAAGAGAAGGTCAGTTATACTTACCCCTTCATGTTTGAAATGATGCTTTGATGTACAAAGAGTTTTCAGCAACCACGTGTATAAGAAAATATGTTATAATTATATATCATATGTCAATTTAAAAAAAATGAAAATATAACACCATTAATTAAAAGAACTAAATAAAATAATTCTAACAAAAACTTACATTAAAGGTCAAAATTAATTTCAATTTGGCAGGCAGTACAACAAGACTAAAAGTAATTAATAAAAACATATCCTCGCGTGTTTAAGAATATGATTGTTGTTATTTTTTAAAGTGTTTTTCACTCAGAAAAGTATGTTAATAATATTTTTTTTATTTTAAAAAAATTATTTTTGAGATCAACACATTAAAATAATTTGAAAACATCAAAAACATATTAAATTAAAGTAAAAAAAAATTAAAATTTTTTAAAAATATTTTTAAAACACAATGCCAAAAAAAATATAGCTTAATTATCGGCACGAAAAGAAAAACTGTGATGTTTTACCAAGAATCAAGTTTGAAATGAGTAAAATTCAAATTGGATTGAGACGTAATAGATTATAAATACAAGTATAATACTATTACCAACTCATTAATTTTTCATAAAATTACTTTGAGACTTAAAAAATGAATAAAAACTTATCATGTAATTATTTGTAAAAATTGTCATTAATGTATAGAATAAAAGAGACACAAGTAGAGAAAGTTATTCAGCATTTATAGTAAATAAATCATAAATCTAAACATAGTGCTATATTTTTTTTCTTATTTTTTATATTTGAATTTGTTTGTATTTTATTAATATTATATTCATTATAAATAAAATTAATTTTGTTTTTTGTTAGGATTATTTATAATAAATAGATTATAAGGTAAATCCATGTTTGATTTATTTAATAAATAGATTAGCGGATCTAGATCGTAGAAGTTATAAATCAAATCCATTTAATTATATCATATAATTCGAATCAAGATCTAGTCCATTGATAACCATAGTTGCGAATGGCAATAAAAGTTTTGCCCATAAAAAAAGTGGGATAACTTTATTTATAATAAATAAAATTTTAATAATGAATATAATATTAATAAAATTATAATGACCTCTGTTTGAAGGTAATATCCTAACAACGTGTGACAACAAATTATTAATAATATGAATATAATATTATATTCATTATAAATATAATATTAATAATGAATATAAAATTATTTTTCGAGGGATATACTTTTCATTATTAATAATATGAATATAATATTCAATTGTTTGTTAGGATTACTATTTAAAAGTTTTCGAGGGATATACTTACTAAAATCCATGACCTCTGTTTGAAGCCTTGAAGGAGATTAACAATAATTGTTTTTAAATAGTTTTTAATTGATTTCAGTAAACTTTTGGTAATACTATTTCTTTTCTTGTTAAATAGTTTTTTCCATCAGTAAAATATTTATTTTTTATAAAATATAATAGAGTAATTAAGATTTTAAGTTTTTATATAATTTTTATTGGAATTAATTAGAAAACAATATTTCTATAAAATGGGATTGTGTCAAAATAAGAATTATAGGAAAGATACTTATCAAATAAAAATTATACTAACAAATTAAGGGAAAATCTAGTCGATTAATAAAACTTGTATTAAATGGGAAGCAATATTAATAATTTATGGAGTGAAAATAACATCACTCAAGTATAATAACACCATATAAGTTATAAAAAACTCATCAACCCATAAAACATTTATTTAGGGCGATTCTATGATTTATTCATGAAAGCAATCATTATTAACCAAATAATTTTTTTTCTTGACATCAAAAAAGCCAAAATAAACCATTAAAGCCAAAATAAACCATTAAATTCAATTTCACATTATTTCAATGTAAAAGAATTAAATAAATAAAAAACTATGGAGCACTGTTACGTTCCACAATGATTTATGTCTTATACTTTATTAAAATCATGAAATATTTTAAATTTCTCTTAATAATAATAATTTTAAGTTTGAGATTCTCATTTGAAAAAAGAATTATTTTTAAAGTGTAATTTGCTATGCTTTGAAAGAAGTATGTAAACCAAATAATTAAAAAAGAAAAAGAAAAGGAAACGACGTGATTTCTTGTAGTAGAAAAGAAAAAGACCCAATGTCACGTGTGTGTTTGGTACTGAGGTTGAGTCTCGTGTGTGTACAAATACCTGTGTCTCTGTAGTGTTCACTATCTCCTCTCAAGTCCTGAGCAGCTAAACACTTGTCTCTTGCGCCTCCCCCTCAAATCTCTCTCCCCCTCTCTCTTTGTCCAGATCCAAAACCTTATTTAATCAAAGCTATGGCGATTACTATTGTCTCCGTCAAGGCAAGGCAGATCTTCGACAGCCGTGGCAATCCAACCGTCGAGGTATGTCTCTTGAATCAATAGATTAATCAGATCTCTGTGGTTTCAATGTTTTTCTGCGTGAATGAATTAATAGACGTTTCACTTCTATACTGTTAGATTCGTTTATTCCAGTTTAATTCAATTCAATTGAGTTCAAGTAGCTATGAGCCTCCTCTGTTTAGTCATCATCATCCATGTTTAGGCTAAAAACTGAACTGAACTGAACTAATTTGATTGCTGCTGTTGTTGTTGTTGTTGTGGTATTGGGTGTAGGCTGATGTGACAACATCGGATGGCGTTTTGTCAAGAGCTGCCGTTCCTAGCGGTGCATCCACTGGTATGTTATGTTACTTTAGCACGGAGTATTTGATTTCTCTATTTCACTCACTAACAGTAGGCTTTTGCATCATTCATCGATTGTTATTCATTTTTGGGCTGTTGAATGATTTCAGGCGTTTACGAGGCCCTTGAACTTAGGGATGGGGGCTCAGATTATCTTGGAAAGGGTGTTTCCAAGGTTAAATTTGTTACTATTAATTTTCTCTTAATTATGTTTTACCATATTCCTCTCTCTAATCCCTGATCGGGTCTTATTTTTTTTTTTCTATCCTTCTGATTTCTTAGGCTGTTGGGAATGTCAATACAATTATCGGGCCTGCATTGATTGGCAAGGTTTGTTGCTCCCGTGTGTGTGTGTGTGTGTGTATATATATTCTTCTTTGTGATTGTCTTAATAATTTCTCATGCTTTTATTTTATTTTTTCCTCCTTTACAGGACCCAACTGAGCAGGTCGCTATTGATAACTTGATGGTTCAACAACTTGATGGAACTGTAAATGAGTGGGGCTGGTGCAAACAAAAGGTAGCTTAATAGATTGCTGGTACTTCCTTCCCTGTTGTTTTTAGCAAGTTTATTAACTGGTGCGGTGCACCTTTTGTTATCTTTTCAGCTTGGAGCAAATGCCATCTTGGCAGTTTCTCTTGCTGTTTGCAAAGCTGGGGCCCATGCCAAGGGTATACCCCTTTATAAGGTAAATTAAGTTTTTGGATTGTTTTATTTCTTTTCATATCTGTAATATGATCCGTGAGGGTACTAACTATCCTGGTTGCTAAAACAAGTCCTGAATTATGTTCAGGCTCTGTTGTGTCTCATTTGATAGGATAGGTCTTAACTGTTAAACAATCCAAAGAAATAAAGAGAAATACAAAAATAAGAAAGGAGGAAGCTAAGGTTTTATTGATACTGCATAATGCAATCAAATAATCAAAAGGAATAAGTTTTACCTAAATACAAAGAGTATATATAGGCTAAACAAAGGAAACTGAAACGAAAATGAAAAGACTATTCTACCCTTAATAAACAATAAAACAAAATAACCCTATATTTCTTAACATTAACATACACAAAGGCAAAAAAGTGTAAGTCAGGCTAAGCCCTTGGAAACAATGGAGTCAGTCCTGCTCTTGATGGGATCTCACAGACTGCTCATGCAATAAAAAAAACTTGATATATTCTCATGCTTATTCCCTTATTTTGCTACTGGTTCCTTTAGATATTCTCAAAATATCACATCTTTTTGGTGCAGCACATTGCCAACCTTGCTGGTAACAAGAACTTGGTGCTGCCAGTTCCTGCTTTCAATGTCATCAACGGTGGATCACATGCCGGAAATAAACTCGCTATGCAGGCACGCATTTTGATATTTCATCTAATTTACTTTTCAAGGATGCGGCTTGAATTCGAGTTTCTGACTTTGTTTCATCTGCAGGAGTTCATGATTCTTCCAACGGGAGCTTCCTCTTTCAAAGAGGCCATGAAGATGGGAGCTGAAGTATACCATCATTTGAAGGTGATTCAGCCCCCCCACTCACCCACACCCACACCCACACCCACACCCACAAAAAAAAAAGGGCAGTTACACTTCATTTCAAATGTAATTTCTATTTTGTTGTTGCACCTTTTGAGGGCTTAATGATGATAGCATAATTTCCCTGGGGGAGTCAGATTTAATAAATTTGTCATTGTTTTATATAATAGCTTCAGGATTCTGTAGAATAATGGTGCTTTGTACCTTTTTTTTTTTATGTTTGACCTTCAACGGACCCGTGCATTATTCCTCTGCAATAGCTACATCATCTTAAATCTTCCAGTTGGTTGTATAAGTAACACCAGTGACCATGTTCCTTTTCATTTTCCAGTCCGTGATTAAGAAGAAGTACGGTCAGGATGCAACAAATGTTGGTGATGAAGGTGGTTTTGCTCCCAACATTCAGGTAACCTTTTCTGAGCAAAATGTTATATTATTAAAATTATTTGTTGCTAATTTGCTGTCCCATTTTCTGCCACTGTGCTTATTGTATAAAACTTGGGTTGTGTTCAGGATAACCAGGAAGGACTTGAATTGCTCAAGACTGCCATTGCTAAAGCTGGTTACACAGGCAAAGTTAGTGTCTTCTTCACTCTTTCTTAATTGCCAATTCTTCTGTAGTTTTTTGATATTTTGACATAACAAGGGATGCCAGGCTGAAAGTTTTCATCATTTTATTAGGTGGTTATTGGGATGGATGTTGCTGCCTCTGAATTTTATGGAGCAGATAAAACATATGACCTTAACTTCAAAGAAGAGGTGAGTGTTTTTCTAGCATGCTAAATTTTTTTTGATCGCATTATTTAAATTTTAGACAGGAAGATATGATCATTCTATTTTAGACTTGCAGGGAAAAAGTTAACAAATAAATTTACAGTTTTTATTTTTGTTTCTTCTTCCTCTTTTCCTCTTGCATTTGCAATGTCACCATGCTAAATATTGTTTTTAGCGTGGTAAAAATTATCACTGCTGAGAGTGCATATGAGAAAGTAAATCCAGCTGGTTCTGGTCATTTTGTAGTATTGCTGATGTGTATAGTTTGTCTGTAGTGGAGGATATGTGAAATTTCATGCATTAATCTTGTTTTTGCAGAACAATGATGGTTCAAAAAAGATCACAGGTGATGCTCTCAAGGACCTCTACAAGTCTTTCGTGTCCGAGTACCCTATTGAATCGATTGAAGATCCATTTGACCAAGATGACTGGGAACACTATGCAAAGTTAACTGCTGAAATCGGAGAGAAAGTACAAATTGTGGGAGATGATCTCTTGGTCACCAATCCCAAGGTCAGTATGAGGAAGTTTCTCTTGCCTTCTTGGACTGTTTTTTGATTTTTATTACCACTGATTGCATGGAGTCTGTTTGACTGATCAAACAAGAAAACCATTAATAGCTTTCTGTCCTTCCTTTGACCTTGCTGCTGATCTTATTCTTGCTTGCAGAGGGTTGAGAAGGCTATCAAAGAGAAAGCTTGTAATGCCCTCCTCCTCAAGGTACTGCCAGTAATCTTCATATGGATTGTTGCCAGCTTTTCTGCCTTGTGTATGCTGGAGACAAATATGCATAATTTTCTGCGTCATATGGAAACAGGTTAATCAAATTGGATCTGTTACTGAGAGCATTGAAGCTGTAAAGATGTCCAAGCAAGCTGGATGGGGAGTGATGGCCAGCCACCGCAGTGGTGAAACGGAGGATACTTTCATTGCTGATTTGTCAGTGGGTTTGGCCACGGTAATTGAAATCGATTTCAGATCTGTGTTGGCAATTTAAATTTATTTCAATTTGATTTTGGCCCTCACATAATTCCCTTATGTTTTAAATATTCAGGGCCAAATAAAGACTGGAGCACCTTGTAGGTCAGAGCGGCTTGCTAAATATAACCAGGTGAATATCTATGTCTACAATTCTGATTAAATTTCTAGTTGATAGCTTGTCTAAGTCTCTTCACATTTGTGCATGCAGATCTTGCGAATTGAGGAAGAGCTTGGCGCAGAAGCGGTCTATGCCGGAGCAAACTTCAGGAGACCTGTCGAACCCTATTAGAACCAGAGAAGTACTGATGAATGATGATTCTACTGCTGGATCTGAGCGTTGTTACTCCGTATGCAGTGAATAAGTTAATGGAGAACAGGTTATACACCCTGAGACTTTTTAAAATAATTTTCTGAAGAGTTTTGTTCTGAGATTGGAACAGTGTTTTATCGAGAAGATTTTTCAAGTGGAATTACTGTTTTTACCATAACTAGCTTTGTTCGATTGGCTTCTGAGCGGCGAGAAATGGCATGTTGATTGCTCTTTTATTATTTCCGAATTGATATGATTCGCTCTGCATGTTCGACCTGACTTGCATTTTGCCGGTTGTGCAAAGCATGTAATTTAGATGAAAATCCCATCCCCTATCGCCTAAGAACTCGAACCATGCCTAGGGTTGAGTCCAGTCGAGTCCTTTAAGTTCCTAGGCAGATTAGTGTTTATTTTCCAATTTCATGATTTTTCTTCCAGCAAAAAACTAAATTAATAATTAGCCAATAGTGCCAAACACTTGAATTCTTATGATAGTGAATACTAGCTGCCAGACCCGGGACTGATAAATTTTATTTGAAAAAACCGAGTATTTAATTCTTCGAGGGGTATTTAATTTATTTTAAAGTTTATCTAAAATATAAATTATAAAGAGACTTATTTGTTTTTGATTAATATAATAATAATAAATAGACCCTATAAAAAAACTATTTCACCTTCAATAACAAGTTAAATTATTTTGTTTAAGAAAGGTAAATTGATTGTTTTATTTGTTTCAATCCACAATAATATGTGTCATGATAAATAGAGTGTTTTTTTGCAAGAAATGGAAGGGAAATAGTTGTGCTCATAATTTTAAGACCCGGCCCGGTTCAAGGCCCGGGTTCCGGGTTTTGACTGGGTTGGTCAGGTCAGTTTTTATTTTTAAATCAAAACGACGTCGTTTTAGTAAAAAAACAAAAGTCAACGGGTTTGCAATTAGGTCTTGTCGGATTAATCCGCTGGGTTAGCTAAGTTACACTGAGTTTTTTTTTTATTTATTTTTTTTCAATCCAGTTTGGTTTTAGTTCCGGGTTTCAAAACTATAGTTGTACTGTACTTGTTAAGGACAAACAAAGGAGAATGGTATCATAGTTACAAAAGTAAAGGTGCGTAGAGGTAAGAAGTGGAATGAAGCCAAAAGAAATAAGATGAGTTGGACCACCCTTAATTGCCATTTGTTTCCAATATGTAGTTCCTTGTAATCTGTGATGAAAGCTGTGAGTAGCGTTCGATTTTTCTGCATCACAAAGTGAAGAAATGGTGCTAAAAAGAGAGAGTAAACAAATGGCTGCAAAATTGTTGAGTACATTCATAGCAAGCTAAGTTTCTAATGAATGATATGTTAATTAAAAAATCAACATACAATTGCATGTCTTTACATAGTGGGAGCAAATGATAGGAGAAAGCTGGCGATATTTCTTGTTTAATGCAGAAGTACTATGCAAGATTGATTTAAGATGTTGGTTGAGAAGGGGAAGAGTTGCAGATGCTGAGCATAGTGGCAACAGTCAATTGTAATGGTAAAAATAGGGAGTTTGTTGTGGACATAGAATAGATCATTACAGATGGAGCTTTCAAGTGGTATTTCTTCTTATCCATGTATAGAGCCAACGGGATATACTAATTAAAAGCAGCGAAGGTCTCCTTGTGGCTCGAGCACAATAGCCTGCCGAGAGAAAGTGGCATAGAAAAAGGATGCGTACGTCTTGTTTTGTTTTTGTTTCCCGAGGGAGCTAGGTAGATGGTTTGGAAAGTTTGCTATAAAGACTGAGCTGGTATTGAAAGAGAAGATAGGGATCGTTCTGAGCATGTTTTTTTTTTTTTTTTTAACTAAATATGCCATAACCGAACAAAGGGAAACTAAGTAAGAGAAGCTGGAGATAAGGAACAATGCAGTGAAGTGGCATGGAAAAGAGCTTGTTTACAGAGCCACGATGAAGTAAGTTGATGAAGTAAGTTGATGAAGTAAGGTTAATCTACTTGGACCTTGGGCTCAGGTAGTTTAAGGTTGTCAATTCCGTTCCGTTCCGTCCGGAATGGCCGAAACGTTCCATACCAATTCAAAAAACGGAACAAAACGGAACAAATTTCATCTCATTTTAAATCTCAGTCCGTTCCGGATTTTTCGGCTAAATTCCGCCCGAAACGTTCCGGTTCCATTCCACATATTCCGTTCCGCTCTTGAAAAGCCATTGAATCAAATTGAACCTTATTCAATTTAATTAATTAAACCACCCAATTATAAAAAGCTCTTTTTTATTACTATTTTCTATAACAATGATATTAATAATAACATTGAAAATTATTATTACTATTTTCATTAACAATGATATTAATTTTTTAAAATTAGATTTATCACTAATATATATGGTTTATATTCATGTTGTTTTTTTCATGTTTATATTTTGTAGGAATTTGAGTAAACCAAGGGATGCTTTAGATTTCATTAGCCTTAATAACATTGACCTAACTTTATATTTAAAATATTTGTGTTAAAACATTTTACTTTCATAATATTTTGATATTTTGTTTAAGTTGAATTACTTTAAGTTAAAGATCTATTTATTCTTGACTATTTAGAAATATTTTAAATTTTGAAATTATATTTGTTTGGCATTGTGTTTGTATAGCATAATTTATAATTAATTTATCTTGAATTTGAATTATGTTTGTTGAATATATATATATATATATATATGAACAGTACAACCCCGAAACGGCACGCCGAAACACTCCAAAATTGAAACATTCCGTTCCAATTGAAAAAACAAAACACCTACCGAAACGGAATTGACAACCTTGAGTTTAACAGTGATTTCTCCACATGTCCTTGCTTTAGGAGTCGTAGAAAGTGTTAGACCCCAACGAAAATGCAAAGAATGAAAGAGACAAACATCTAGGGGGGCTCTGAATTAGAATCAAACCTATTTTGAAGCACGAAACAGCAGAATGCAAGGGTAAGAAGAAGAAGAAGAAGAACTGCTCAGGCCACGTTCCAATGAAGCATACAACTTGGGTCAACAGGTTAGGTGAATCTATTTGAAATCATAAAAGACATGGCGAAGTTAAGTCATTACGCCTAACCTGAGCTTGCAGGCCTAAGCTATGTCACACCTCAACATCCTGAGAAACTGAACAATCAAATCTTGAGCAGTCGCTCTTAACGAATAGACAGGTGTCATGGGTAGCAAGAAAAGAAAGAAGTCGTCATAGGTAATAGCTGTCTATTGGTTAGAATGCCTCTCCTGGTAAGAGTTATCTTTTTGATATATTGAAAGTGTCGCACATTAGGCTGAAAAACAGTCATTACATAACAAAATAAACAAGGTAGCAGATATCAAGTCGTAGATTCTGCTAACATCCCCTTTAAATTGATGTTTGGTGATCTAGAAGTATCGATTTATCAATAATAAATCGTGATCAGAGAAATCCTGGGTGAAAACATCAGTAATTTAGTGTTTAATGGAAATGTGTGGAAGAAATGAGGGCATGTCAAGAAACATACATCAACCTATAACAAAACAACAAAATAACAAGTATCCACATAATCCACTTAGTGGGTATTATTAAAGCTCATAACGGTAAATAATTCCCTGAAAGGAAGAACAAGCCGTGACTAGATGTTGCTTTAAGATATCAAAGAAGATAGTGAACTAATATGTCTGAGATAGAGGTTACACAAACGGATTAACCTGATGAACAACAAACGAGATATCAAGTCGAATAATGGTCAAATAATTCAAATTGCCCACCAGTTGTCAATACATCAAAGGATAAGATAAGATCATTATCCTTCTTATACAATTTTAAATTTACCTCTATATGAGTAAGAATTGAATTACTGTCTTGAAGGCCGACTAAAGAAATAAGTTCTTGGGTATATTTATGTTAATGTAAGAGCGTGTTATTCGTACAATATTGAACCTCAAGTCTAAGAAAATATTGTTAGGGACCAAGATCTTTCATATGAAAGGAAGATCTGAGTCGTTGTTAGGACTGATCAATTAGCTGGAGATCAGATCCAGTAATCATAATATAATTGACATACATAAAAACATAACGATCCAAAAGGTAGGCCTGAGAAAAAATAAAAATAAGTCAAGACTCTGAGTAAATATGAAATCCAGTGAAATGGTACGAAACTTCTCAGACCATACCTAGGATTCCTTCTTTAAACCATATAGAGACCTTCTCAAGCAACAAACATTAATAGAAGGAAACAAGTCAAGAGGAGGCGATATAAATGTTTCTACCTTTAGGTCACCATGTAAAAATGCATTCTTCACATCCATGAGATGAAGTGACCATCCTTTCAAAATAACAATGACCATAACAATGTGGCCAATAGTCATTTTAGCCATAAAGGCGAATATTTCCTCATAATCAAGCCCATACTCCTGTCGATTCCCAAGTGCCACCAAACAAGTTTTATGTCGTTTGATAAAGCCATCAAAAAGTAGCTTGATGGTATATACCCATTTACATCCAATGAGCTTAACTCTAGTAGGACAAGGGGTTATATCCTAAGTACGAGTGTCATGAAGAGCCTGAAGTTCATCTTGCATAACCTGACGCCAACACTCATGAACAGAAGCCTGGGAATAAGACTTGGACACATAAGTATTATCAAGACGAACCTGAAGAGAGGAAGAATAACAACCATAACAATTTAGGGGTTGGGAAACCTTAGTAGATTGACGAAACATATACATGACAGGATCAAGTGGCGGTTTAGAGGAAAGAAAAGGTAGTGGGCGGCACCGTTAATACACAATACCTGGATTAAAACAAGAAAGAGTACTAGACAGATCATTAAAAGAAGGAAACAAAATAGAGGAAGACACATAATTAGGATGAGATGAAAAGAAGCATTCATTTTTAAGAAAAATCACATTGTGAGAAATACAAAGCTTATTAGCATCCATCTTAACACATAAACTCTTTTATGAGAGTTACTATAAATAAGAAAAGCATATTGAACATATTGAGTAGTAAGCTTGTGATGTTCAATAGGAGGTAAGTGAATAAAATAAACTCAACAAAAAACATGAAGAGAATTATAATCACGAGAAATACTAAACAAATGAGAATATAGAGAATCAAGATGCAAAGTAGGAGAAGAGAAATTATTAATCAAATATACAACTGTATATAAGACTTCTACCTATAATCTAGAAGGAACAGAAGACTCAACCACCAATGTACGAATAATATTTAAAAGATGACAATTATTACATTTAGAGATATCATTCTATTGAGGGGAGTAAAGACATGAATGCTAAAAGAGAATACCTTTTTATTAGAGAAAAGATTGAAAAACATTAGACATGTATTCTTCCTTAGAATCGGAGCATAAAACCTTATTACAAGTAAAAAATTGGTTTCTACAAGGGCAACAAAAGTTTAGAAGGTTGAGAACACATCAATTTTAGAACAAAGAAAATAGAACCATGTGAAATGACTGTAATCGTCAATAAATATCACAAAATACATGTATTAGGCATGAGGAAAAACACGATTCAAACCCTGAATATCAGAATGAATAATTTTAAAACATCTAAAAACTTGACTAACCTCCAAACAAAAAGGCAAGGATTTGCGTTTTCTAAGTTTATAAGGAGTACAATCAAATGGCAACGAAAAAAACTTATCTGTATTATTCAAATAGATATGTTTCATAAGATCTTCCAGAATTACAAAGTTGGAATGACCCAATTTCTTATGCCAAAACCAATTATTATTATTAGCAATGAGAGAAAAACCATTAGAAATTGAACGAGGAAAGAAAAAGGACCGAATACAGAAAAAACATGTCATTTTAGACCCTCTCACTATCTCTTGTCCCGACACTTGATCCTTCACATAACAAATAGAATGATTAAAATGAAAAGGAACAATTTTCTTCTACTAATTGTCCAATAAATGAGATTGACAAATAAATCAGGAGACACAAACACAACAGTAAAAGAAGATCTTAAATTGTCAATCATTGTAATGTGACGAGTACTGTCATTGACAATTTAAATATATTGTTTACCATCATACTTACAAACATTAAGTAAAGCAGCTAGACTTCTAGTCATATGATTGGAAGCAGTAGAGTCAATTAATCAAGGAGAAGTAAGAAGTTGTTTTTTACCTTAGAGATCAAGAATAGAAGGGCATAAATAATCATATATTACTCGGGAGTAATGTTGGAAAAAAAACTCAGAATAACGGGTTATGATGAAGATATAGGTAGAAAAATATATCGAACAACAATATGAAAAGCAGAAATGGATCAATTCTTAGGGCAGACAAAACAATGCTTAATAATATGACCTTGCTTCATGTAATAACTACAAAATTTCTTGTTGCAATATTTTGCAAAGTGCCCAATTTCCATGCAACTATAACATTGTAATGGAGATTTAGATCATCCTCTAACTTAAACGATATAGGTTATATTAATCATCCCAGAACCACCAACATCTTGAGCAAGGCCAAGCTATGAGGCGAGATGTTATTTTTCACGTAAGAGTTCACCCAAGCGAACCTCTAAAGATGGGATAACTTGGTGATTGATTAACCACTTCATGTATTTTCAAACTTATATCGAAGCTTCATCAATAATTGATCCCTCTAACTCTCATAATGAACCGTTTGTAGTAATGCTCAAGTTATTTGGGAACATGAGAATTCACCGACCTAGAATAATCATTCTATAAATTGATAAGTTTATAATAAAGTTACTCAATAGAGAGATTTATGTGGCAATAGTTTATAATATCTAACTCCAATTGAAACTTTTAGAAAAAATTATCTTGATAATAAATTGATAATAAATTTATAGAAGGTAATTTCATATTGTCTTAGCAATTATAAACCCACAAAAATTGTTGATCATATGAGATTTAATAGAGCTAAGAAGTCGGGAAACAATTTTGGTGTCCTTACCTTCCTAAAGGAAGCAATTTTAGCATTTATATATTTCCATTAACTAAGTTACTTGAGATTAGTAGAATTCATAAGAGATTCATTCAAATGTCCAAAACTAAAATTTCTATATAACATTATTCTTGTCACTAAAGTATTTAAAATATATTTTTTTAACTAGAATATCTATCTCACGTAATTCTTGTCACTAAAGCGTTTTAAATAATTTTTTTAACCTGGTCAACTGATAAAATACAAAATAATAGCAGGGGGTATCGTGAGCTTGATGAACATTTTCATGCTTTAACTCATACAACATATAAAGAAAAATGCACACAGTGGGGTTCGAACCCACGCGTGCCTGTGTATAGAAGATGTTAAACCGTCCTCCTTAAACTCTCGGGCAAACCTCCTAACGTGGTCTTATGACGATCTTTTTAATATATATATATGTACTGTCTTAATACACAATATAATTGATCTTTGATTATCGAAACACGCAATTTTTGGTATTTAGCACAAGCACGGGGAAAGGGCAAAAAAAAAAAACCCTAGACTTGAATCGTCAAGAAATAGAGAGAGAATGGCGGAGCACTTGGCATCCATATTCGGGACAGAGAAAGACAGGGTGAACTGTCCTTTTTACTTCAAGATCGGAGCCTGCAGACATGGTGATCGATGCTCAAGACTCCACACAAAGCCGACAATCAGCCCAACCCTGTTGCTCTCCAACATGTACCAGAGACCTGACATGCTCACTCCTGGAGTGGATCCTCAGGCTCAATCCCAGTCCCTCGATCCCCGGAAGATCCAAGACCACTTTGAGGATTTTTATGAGGATTTGTTTGAAGAACTCAGCAAGTATGGTGATATTGAGAGCTTAAATATCTGTGATAATCTTGCTGACCACATGGTACTTTCTTCTTCTTCTTCTTCTCTTTTTTTTCTGAATTAAACAAAGTAAAATCATTGAATTAATTTAATGGGTTTGCTGTTTTTTTTTTTTGGACTTTTTGTGTAAGCAGGTGGGTAATGTGTATGTCCAGTTTAGAGAAGAAGAGCACGCTGCTAATGCCCTTCGCAATCTTAACGGAAGGTTTTATGCAGGTTAGTACTATTCATAATCCCTCCCTTTTTTTCTTGTGAGTTTTTGTTTATTGTTATTCTTATATTAAACGTATGGCTATCATTTTAATTTTAATGGTTGTAAACAATTCCTTGTTAATCATTCAACTTTCAGTTATCTTTTATGTATTGGATTTTCCTATTTTAAATGTTTTCGCAGGTTTGTTTTGGTTCTGCTTCTGTTCTAAGTATTAGTAGGAAATAGCTTACCTATATGATATTTCGGCTGTGTTTTAAGAAGAGTTTAATATGGAGGCACATTTTGATATTTTCATGAACCCTCAACATGCCAGGGCGACCCATCATTGTTGACTTTTCTCCTGTCACGGATTTCCGTGAAGCTACATGTAGGCAATATGAGGAAAATGTTTGCAATCGAGGTGGCTACTGCAACTTCATGCATCTTAAGAAGATTAGCAGGTGGCTTTCTCACCTTAATTGTTTATCCAGAAGATATCCCAATACTCGGGGACTTGGTGGTCTAACCAATTTTTTAATTGTCGGTTTTAGGGAATTGAGGAGGCAGTTATTTGGGAGGAACAGACGAAGACGTAGCCGCAGTAGAAGCCATAGTCCTGATAGGCACCGTGGTCATGAGGAGCGTCCACATGGTGGCCGTGGTTTGAATAGGAGAGAGGATGACAGGGAGCATTACAATGAAAGGGGCAGGAGGCCTAGAAGCCGAAGTCCTGCACGCAGGGGAGGACGAAGTAGCCCTGGGGGGAGGAGAAACAGGAGTCCTGTCAGAGAGAGTAGTGCTGAAAGAAGGGCTAAGATTGAAAAGTGGAACAGGGAAAAGGAACAGACAGATTCTGGTGGTAGAGGTGATAGCAGAAACCCTGAAAATGATAGGGATAACAGTGACTTCGCTGAGAATGGTGGCCATTATGATGATGCCCAGCACTAGTAGGAGCTTGATGGATACTAGGGACCTACCTGGAAACGTCTGGTTTGTCCCTTTGCTTCCCTCTGCTTTATGTTTGTTTAATACAAAACTCGTTATCTTGGACAAGAAATGCTGCAACTTTATTTTATGAGACAGCCCATTCAGAAAATATACCTCACTACCATTTCCACTGTGCAGGTGGAGTACAGGTTCAGTGTCTTGTGTTATGAAAGTAAATTCAATTTCTTGCCCCTATCACCATCTTAAATTGAAAGGAAACGAAACGGAATGAACTAAAAAAGAAACAACAAAGGCATAAAATATATTTAGATCCTTCTAAGATCTCTCCTTTTAAACTGGAGTTGATTGTACATGCATGTTGGTGCAAGTTATTTCCACTGTTCAAAATTTATTTTATCAAGTATGATACCTGATTTTTTATGTAGATTTTAAGCTGATGTACCCGCATTGTCAGTGTTGTATCATAGTGGAACTGTTTCTGGAGTAAATTCAAAACCTCAAAGGTTGATAGGTACATTGATAGTTCAATCTCTTTTATACAAGAGGTTTATTTTAAAAAATAATTAAAATTGTTTTTCCTGCTTTAGCAAAAACTTCCAAACAAAATACCTGTTTTAATTGACTGCTCTCTCTAAAACCACAGAGTATTGTTTGCTCAGAGATGTTTTGAAGCTCTATATAACTAATCTTTGTTAAAAAAAAAAACCAAGGAGGAGGCTTTATCTGATCAAATTAACTCATATCTCCTTGTAGTCAGGATGGGTGATCAAATCTTACAGCAATTTGGAATTGTCTTTTGCCCTTATATGATTATTTCATTTTCTTCTAAAAACCCTCAACTTACCTACTTTACTAGTTTTGCAGGTTCAGGCTTTCCTGCTTCCCAGGATCGGCCTCAATCTCTTTTGGCAGCTTACAATGATATTTGTATACAGGTTGGGCTGTTGTTTACCTGCAGAGCGTTTTAGTGGAGTTCCATTTTAATGTTGTTGAAGCATCAAGAAAGCTCTTGGATCTTTGTACGATGAGGAAAACTCTGACACTTCCATACAAGGTGAAATGGCTCCAAATCATTTGTCATATGTAGATTCTTCAAATGAAATACAGATTGAGTTCTTTGGGATATTGGTAATCGTGTTTTTGTTTTTATCATGCACTACTGTCAAGTTCGTGGATTGTTGTTTTGCCACATCGAGTGGAAATTGTGTTGTGAGCTTATGATCAAAATAGTTATTTTATGCTTGTTGTTCAGTGTTTGCTCTTTCACCGGTCTGGAACCCTTTACCTCATCAATTATCATTTAAAAGTCAGATGTTTAGAGGGTAGAAGGTGCCGCTTCTGGCCGTCATGATCTAGTTGTAGAAGTGAATTTGGGAGCAATGGAATCCTGAATAAACGTGGGTTTTAAATCGAGTCCTTCAGTTAGGTCTGATTAGTTCCCTTTCCAATATTTAACAGAGGCAATACATGTAGTTTTCACATGTTTTATAAAAGAAATCTATTTGTATTCATCCTCTCACTCACCAGTGGCGTTTGTTTTGCATGGAATATTGTTCTAATTTTCCCCTGTACTTGTCTAAAACATTTTAGGAAAATTGTAAAATATTTTATGGTTAACCTCTACCGTTTAGTGTAGCTTGTTGAAAATTATTTTTAGTTCATAATATATTTTACCACAATCACACGACCCTACCTGCTACAACATTTGTCATCGCCACCATTATTGTTAAAACATCACCTTATCATCTTTTGCCACCGTCTGTGTATTTTGTGCAAAATAAATGCCCTAGTCTCGTATGCATATCCTTCTACAAATAGAAAACAAAGTCCCGTTAATCTAGCTTTACAGATACGGTCATACATGCAAGTCGAGTTTGCACATCCTTCTACCCGGAGAACAAAGTCGGCCAAAGGAATCAGCACGGGTGTTGGAACTTCATCTTCCCTTGTGTCATGATAATCATTTATGCTATCTTTGCCTCTCTTCTTTGTCTCCTTCAACCTTTTCAAATCATCTCTCTACTGCTTCTTTTGGAGTTTCACCTGATACTCGTACTCAAAAAAAACTTACCTTTGCTCTCTGCTAAGCTTCTGAACATGAGATTTACTCGAAGGTTTGAATGGTGGGAGCTGGTCCTATTCATGCTCATCTTCCCCATCGAAATCAAAGAGACAACAAAGTCCATTTCTGAATCAATGAATTTGAAAACCCATCACTCAAAAACCTATAGCAAATATCATTTACTTGAAAGATCTAATGCTGCATTAAATTCCCAATTCATTCCGATCTACAAAAACCTTATCAAATCTTTTGCAACTGTGATACCAATGAATCTTTTCACCACTAATCTGAAACAGAAATCAAACCGTTCAATCACCATCAAACATGAGCGACACCAGCAGGAGCAGCGGCAGAGGAGGCATCGCCACCGAGGAAAGACAAGAAACCAGCATTAGCAGGCTCTTGGTCATCAAGAAACAAATCATCAGGAACCCTAAACGCACCATGAGCATAAAGAAGAGCAAACCCAACCATTAAAGCGGAGATCAAGAGCGATCCTGTGCTTGTCAAGAAAATAACAACAATCGTCAAAACAACAAGAATCCCTAAAGTTTCACAGTCCGAGGATGTACGACCAACAATAACCAAAGGCTGATCTGGTGGTCGAAAGGGATAGAGGGGGTCGGGGTCGGCGATTGGGATTGTAGGAGGGGGAGAAATGATTTGTCATTTTGTCTCTCATTGTTATATATGGGGTACTGTGGTTATTTTATTCTACTATTTGAATTATTATTTTTATTTAAGTTGGAAACTGTTATTTTTTAAAATTTACTAGATAAATATAATTTTAACTAAACTATAAGATAGTAATTTTATTTATTTATTTAAGGTTAGCACCTTGGTGCATTGATGCCAATAAAATCTATTCATCGTAGGCGCAACATCACCGAGACTGTTGGGAAGAAGATTTTCAGATTGATTGAGAAGAGGAGAGAGACAATAGCATGTGTTGCCGGTTGTCGGTAAAAAATGGAATTGTTCAAAACTTGTTCAAATAAAATATAAACAATATATAGCAAGTTATATTAATTTCAAGTGGTTAGAAATTTTGTTCTACAATCTCAATTTTTACTTCCAAGCCACTACTATATAAACCACTTTAAAATCTTATAATCTTTCACTGTGGGATGGAATTACAGACCAACTATATAAATTACTTAAAAATCTTATAATCTTTCAATGTGGGATTATGATTCTAGATTTAAATTTTTTTATCAATCAATGATTTTTTATATCAATTTCTCATGCATTCATAATTTTTAGTCTTAAATTACTTATCTTGAATAACATTTTCTAACAAAACCTTAACCCCAAATATAAGTGAATTCTAAATTTATTTTGGCCTTAAATATATTCATTACCGATGTCAAAGTCAATTTTCAACAATCCCTTATATAAATGAAAATTGTTTGACCAATGTATGAAGACGTGATGATTTTTAAAGAGGAAATGAATTTGTAGATCACTATATTAGAATAGGTAGCTTTTAGCTTTGAACATTTTTTTATATAGTGCTATCAAATTTTCTTAGCTAATTAGTAAACACTATGTCTTGAACTATTTGATTTTTTTTTATGTAAATTATGATAATAATACTCACATAGCTCTTATTCTAAATATTTTTTTAGTTCTCATGATTGTGTTTATTTTGACCCTGAACATCTTCTGATTTCATGAGTACTAAAGTGAATTCAACCTTTTAAAATTTTTAAAGAAACAACTATATTTCTCTCATATAGGTAATCTCTCTAAGAATATTCTACTATACTTTACTTTGTAAACCAAGATATGAGAATCATTAAAAACATAACTCATCCTTGTCATGTTATAGCTAACACCTTCATTAATCATAGAAATAAATAGAGAATTTATTATTTCTGAATGATAATGAAAGTATCATATGAATTAGTTTTTTCTTGGACCATTTTTCATCCTGGTAAATCTAGTAAACTAGATAGGGTAATTATCACATCGTTTTTATCTTTAAAGGCTTTGAGTGCTTTCTCCTCAATAAAATATACACAAACTCTCTTATTAAACTTTTAATAAGCAAATCCATAATATTTTCCTTCGATCTCACATAGTCCACGAAAATAACTGCATTCAAGAGAAAATGTTCAATAATATTATGTCTATAATGTATATCATTATACATGTTTCTCTGTGCTCTTTCAATTCTATACTAGCTATCACATTGGACACAAATTATTGTAACTAGCTTTGGCTAACATGAAACATCCTCTTATAAATTTTAAAGTCACTCAGTTTCCTCTCTAACTTTGTCAAGAGCTATAAACTCTAATTTTATCGTGGATCTTATGACGCACATGTGTTTAGAGTATTTTTAAGACACAATCGCTCTACTAAGCATAAAAATATATCCACTAGTGGGTTTTGAATACCTTATTTATAGATTTATAATAATTTATTTGAGAATTTTACTTTATAATTTATTTCAATTTGATTTCTATGAGGTTATCCTAGTCTCATAACCTAGGTCGCGGTTTAACACGATCTTAGGTTGATTTTTTTGTCCTTTTGTATTTGAATTTATTTTCGATTCCATCCTTCAACATTAGGTTGATTGAAAATTGAGCCTTATAATTTGTTTCAATTTGATTTATATGAGATTATCACAGTTTTATGACCTGGGTCATGTATTTGAAAGATTAACCCGAGTCAATTCAATATGTTGTTATCTCACTATTTTAAAAAAGATGTTTAATTTTTTTTTTTTGTATCAAACTACGTTTTTACTTTTAGTCTAGATTCTTTTGGACCCGCCAAGTCAACCAAGTAATATTAGTTCAACCCCACACAATTCATTGTTTTTTCTATTAGAAAATATGTTAACAATACCTGAACGTTTTTCTTACATTAAAAAAAAATATCCAACTCTAACATTGCATGAGCCAAAGATCTAGCATACTAAACATAAGTATTTTTCCTATATACTATCATAGTTGTTTTCTACCACAAACCAGTAGCCTTTATTTAGAACATGCAGAAAAATGTGAGGCTATAATATGTGTTTCGTAATGCATTAGCTGCTTTTGTAAAAATGCTTTGAAAATATTATTTTTTTCATAATATTTTGAAAATTTAAAGAGCTGAACATGAAAATCAAGAAGAGAGAAAAAAAAAAAAAAAAAAAAAAAAAAAAAAAGAGAGATTGCCAGTATCAAACTAAATATCCATCAAAAACACACATCGACCACAAATGAAGGGGATGCCGAGAAAAATCAAAGATCACCCCGTAAGTTATTGCTTAGCCATCATGCGATATCACACACTCCATCCAAAGATAACAACCAACCAAATATCTGACAAGTGCACGTTACAGCTACTATTTTTTAATATTTATTATAACATAAGAGTTAGTCCATTTAATAATAACAAAAAAAAAACCTTAAAATACAACTCCTCTTGGACCAAAGGCAGAGGGGGTTTTTTAACTGAAAAACCCAAAATTTTCCCTATACGCAAGGTCTTTAAGGGCATTTTTGTATTTTTACTGATCTAAAAATACTAAAAACTAAACTTCTACCCAATCAGCCAGGCCAAATATCTTTGGTTATAGTAATATTTGCAATGTTTTGACTCCCTTTCCCTTTTAGCTTATTCTGTTATTGTTATACCAGGTATGAAATATAACAGGCAAAGAGGGAAGATGCTAAGAACTTTAAAGAACAAATGTTCTTATGCAAAGGCTGGCTAGAGAAGAGCGGCCACCACCCAAAATTCCAATTTTAAGTTTACCGCCCGAGGAGCAGCAAAATTTTGCAGCACTCGTTTAGTAAGCTTTTCATTGATTTCAAACCACGCAAACAAGTTAGAACCTGCTCCACTAAACTACCATGAGCACGCTCGAAGGTGTGAGATGGATTTCGCTAGCATTGAATGCGCCATAATTACGTGCTTCACTTCATGTATCCTTGACAGATTCTATAAATAAATCATCTAATTTCAGTTTCGGCTTCCGCAACTAATATATTGACATTGATTCTTAACCAGATCGTTCAAGATACCGTCCACCAAACATGGAGAATAAAACCGCTGAACCAAACATAATCAACGACTACCACCTTTCACATCTCTACTAAATCTAGCTCAGTCTCATAAGCAACACCCGAAAACATCAAGCTGATCGAGCAAATTAAAAAACCATCCTATGCAGCACTGTGCTTAGCCTTTGAATGTGATTGTAAAGCGTTTTCCGAGCCAAATGACCTGCAAAAATTTCAATGTAAGACTCTGGAGAGGATTAATCTCAGAAGTAGACCATGTAATATACCTGTTGCAGGAGTTGCAAGAAAAGGATTTTTGAGCCTGCTCCTTCCTCTGACTGTTAGCAGATGTTTTTGCAGCTTGTTTAGAAGGGTGAGGAGTTGCTATATGGACACCTGCTTTCTTCAAATCTGCACAATCAGTCAGCCAGTCATCTATAATTTGAAAATACTAACACCATGGGTATCGAACTAAATCATGCACATTTAAGTAGGCAAAATTGGTTAAAACATGATAGCACCCAACAAAAAGAACAGATGAAACGAACTGATGTATAAGCACATGAAATAAGATCGCAAACCAATCCCCCATCCAAGGCATCAATATTTACATCTGAGACGACAATTAAATGCTATCCAAAGGTAATCAATGCGAAAAGGCTGAAAAATGAATAAGAAAACACACTACCATTATCCCTTGAGTAAGAAGGACAGGCAATGAGACAGAAAATCACCGGTTTTTTGAGGAGTTACAAATTTAGCCTTCTTATCAGGTACAGGGTTTTTTGAAGCAGATTCTGCGGATCTCTTCTTGCCAACTTCAGCCTGCAATAGTAAAAATCACAGACAACCCCAATCAGTATAACCTCAGGAAAAACGCAGGAATATTGTTTTAAGTCAAACATATTGACATGCAAGGATACAAGCACTCCGACCTTCTTTGGAGTCTTCACATCCCCATCATCACTGTCATCATCTTCTTCATCACTTTCATCATCCTCGTCCTCACTACTCTCATCCTCATCATTGGCCATCATCATTGCCTGAAAGAATTACCATGAAAATTAGCAAAATCAAAAGATGTCATAACTACAATCTATAACAAGCAACTAAATGCAGTGAATGGTTAGCCATGAATTCAACTCAACATAGAAAAACAAAAACTCCAAAAGGCAAAACAAACCATTCTAACTAAGCAACTCTAATAAACAAACGTTGCTCTGGAAAATTAATCTTGAAAAGATATGCTTGATTACCAATACAGCAACCAAACATGACCATGAATCAGTTAAGATTAGCTAAAACAAATACACTTCCATATAGGTAACTAATTAATAGTCATTGCACCAACAACAATTAGTTCTCTAATGGAACTGGTTAGATAACTGATAATTTGATTGATTTCACACTCAGCAAAGCACCATATTTTGTATCCATGGGACAAGTCCTCACACAAAGATTGAGCAATAAATGCAATTGGATGGATCACTCGCAGTGAACATAAATGGGTATCAGAGATCCTTATGCAGCTGGCACATAGTTTTCACTCTTCTGTAGGTCATTTGCAATTTTCTCCGCAATTAAGCAAAGCCTACTTTAACTGGTGTGTTCATGTCAGTGTTTCAGCTAATGTTGCCTTAAGAGGTCAGAGATGTGCAAGCAGGAAGCCAAACTCAAATAACAGCCTACAGACAAAAATCACTACCTGATCATCGCTTGACTCGCCATCATCAGATGAATCATCCTCTTCATCACTGCTATCATCATTCTCTGGTTTGGGTTTCCCTTCTTTGTTCGGTTCCACGATCTTCACCTTCTGCTTAGAATCAGGTTTTGCAGCATTTTCGTTTTCAGGCTTTGGTTGCTTTGCCTCTTCTTTCCCTACAAATTAAAAAAGATCATCACATCAAGTCAGGTGGAAATGAGTACAAGACAATGCACAAAGCAAACATTAACACTACCGTTATCAACAGGGACTGGGAGATCCTCTTCACCATCAGAATTAAACTCTGAAAGGTAAAAAAAAAGGTGCTGATTCAAGGACCATTGAAAAAACCCAAATTCAGAATTGAAAAAAAAAATGGAAATGCATCAAAATGACTCACCGTCGCTATCACTCGTAACGAAATGACACGAAGGCAGTCAAGGAGACAACAAGAAGAGAAAACAGAAAACCAGTAACATGAGAATTATAAAAACTGAAAAAAAGGCATTATGAAACATTAATCTGTGTAAAAGGATATTCGGGTTGAGCAACTTTATATCCGCTGAAGAAAACACTCCCATTTTTCAAGTTATGTGAGAGCTCGAAGTCTTTCTCGAAGACAAGATCAAAAGGTATTTGAGGGATTTTCTCATGAGACAGTGTTCCAAGAACAAGCTTCTGATCATCAAAATTCACATATAGGCAGACAGATTCATTCCCTTTGTCCTTCTTGGCCTCGCCAAGGCAAGCCTGTCAAGAAAAAAACAAAGAAGAACAACTAAATATGTAAAAATGTCAAACAAAGTTCACCGGAAATCCCGTTCAGAACCTGCGAAAGATGGAGGATGAAGCCATCACCACTTTCAACCCTAAGGGGCTCGCCACCTTTGACCTCAACACCTGAGCATAACAAACGGCAAAATGGCGAAAACATCAATTAAAAGTCAAGATTTCTGTTATTTTCAAGATGCAAAATTCGAGAACCAAAAATCACACAAGTAGAAAATGGATCCATCGATCGAAATGCAAGCAAGTTTGAGATTGTTTTACCCCAGAACTCCATCGTTTGGCAACGAGAGAGAGATTGCTCAGACACGGTTAGGGTTTTTCCTTTTACCTTTTCTCTTCTAAAAGAGCCTAGAAAGAAAAGGTTATATTATTATTTCTTTTTGTTGAGAGAGAGAGTTTCAAGAGTGTTTGGGACAGTGTTTTAACGCGAGTTTTTAAATCAATAAAATTTTTTATTTTAAAATTATTTTAATACGTTAATTTTAAAAATAAATTTTTAAAAAATATTATTTTAATATATTTATAAATAAAAAATACTTTAAAAATTAACTATCACAACTACAAAAACACCCCTGAAAAATTATATTGCTACACGGTTGGGCCCAATACTATATATTTATAGCATAGGACACAACTCGCGAAGCATCAATTTCAACTTTTCTTTACATCTTTATTTGTTCTAATAAGATTTCAAGTTAATTAAAATTATTAAATTAATTTTTAAAAAAAATAAAAAGACTTGGAGCCTTATTATACATCACATTTCATATGATCAAAAAATTTCTATAAATTTGGAATTTAATATATATAATTTCTTAGAATAAATTGTTCGTTTGATTTTGTGTTTTTATTCTAGTTTTAATATGATCACAATTAAAAATAATAACTTAAAGATCCTTTACAGCTTATTTTTTTTATTTGACTTTGTTGCCTAAGCTATAATAATGTTGTGTTTGTTGATCTTTGAATTGTAAGCAATTTTTTTATATGACTCTTAGCTCTAATCTCTTTAAGAATTAAATCAATTTTAATTATAACAAGCGCATTGTTAATCTTGGCTAATTCTTTCATTAATCGAACCATATTGGTCTTTTGAGACAAGATTTTTATTGAAGAGATCTTTAAAGTTTTGATTAGCCATTTAGGCAGTCAAATATTTGACTTTCTAAATTAGCTTCTAGAACTACATGAATTTCTGAGTTGTTTATATTAATGCATCTCATACATTCTAATCTATTATATCATAAGATTTTTGGGATATGGTAACTTATAGAAAATATTGAAGATGATTAATTATAACTTGGCAAGAATGGTAGAATCCTTTATATAGGACAATAACATTATTTTTTTAACCGATCCTCTTCACTCTCCACTTAGCTCTGCTCAGGGATGGAAACTTCTATTGTGTGGTGCAAACATTTAGGCAAATAACTTGTCTAGAGTTTCATGATTAAGATAAATAAACAAAAAGTTTTCATTAGGACCAATTAAAAAAAAAACTAAACGAATGATAAAAGATTATATTTTAGCTTGAAGATGGAATGGTAATACATAATTAACCTAGGGACAACTTCTTCATCATCCTTAAGTATAAAAGGTAGAATTTCCGGTCCTTTTATCCTCTACTGCTATAAAAAAAAAAAAAAGGAGGTTTCACCTCTTTCAAATCCTTGAAGAATTACAAATGTTGGTGTTATTCTTTGTTGATTGATGTAAAGTGAATCAATAATTGATAAAAATCCTTCTCTTAGGACATTCTCCACGAGGTTATCTTGGATGAATGTTTTATACCATAGTTATAGTAAGACTTGTTCACCTGTATCTTCATAAAATAAAGGGATTATTATAATACTTTGGACAATTATTTTAGTTTCTTCACCTGTTACACCCTCTTTTCGATCATTTCTTTCTCTTGTTTCAGACTATCAAATGTCACCTTGTTTGTATGAACTTTTTGAAATATAAACTAGTGAATTAGGAATGGTAAGCATTAAATGAATCTTGATTATATAGCTATGAGTGGGAGTTATATGACTCGTAAGAATAATAATTGTTTTTTTGGTAATAAATCTATCATTAGTTCAAAGTGACAATCCTTGCAAGTTAAGATATCGCATTAAACCGTAGTGTTCTCTTCTCTCTTGGTGTTTGTCTTTTGATGTTGAAGGAGTAATACACTAATACCAATTGAGGTCATATCTTTATTGATGCAAGAGATGTTATAGCCATCTCACTCTTATTTGTGAGGCTTAAAAGAATTTTTACACATTTTTTGAAAAAAATAGTCATAGAATGTGGATTTTAGTAGGATTTCTCTTTAAAAATAAAGTTTAGGTTAATAAATGAATCTACGTTGATAAATCCTATAATAACAACAAGCGTGCATGTCTGAATCCACTATAAAACTTCAAAGATGTTTCTCTTTATTAGTCATACACGTTAGAGAACTTAACAGCTGTTCATTATGAACTAAGTAAAGAACAGAAAATAAAAGATTCACAGCCTGATTCATTCAATGTGAAGTTATCATGCCATTGCGATCCTTCCAAGAACACAGCAGTAGACAGCAATAACATTGTTTTCCCCTCTAACAACTGTTAAAAAATATAACTTACATTAACATATGGTTCACATAACATATTTCTTAAGGATAAGACAAACAACACACAAACAATAGTAATTTGAAGGAATAAATTGTAAATATCAACATAACTTAAGGAATTATCGTATGTAAAATTAGGAAACTCAAATGAAGAGATAGAAATTGACCTCTTTTTTCTACTGTTTTGATTGTCGTTCGTACATTATTTTCAACCAAGAGTACTTTCTCTCAAGATTTCCCATTACTTTCCACATCTCCCTTTTGCTTCTTCGACGGAAGAATTCTGTTGCGAAGATGTGTATTGGACTTCCGAAGTCAACACCATGTATTGAATGAAACTCTTCCATTACCTCCTCAATGCTACATCCTTTCTTGTCTCTTGAATTCACTGTCAAAACACTCTCAAGAAGTCGATCTAAACGTGAGAATAACTTAGCTCCCATTCCAGACCCCCGCTTTTTTTTTTGAGGTCGAGGTATGGAGGTTTCAGTAGCTTTTCTTTTAACACTACTGTGGTTGCTACTGCTGTTTGGGACATTACAACCAGCACCATCCTACTAACATCTTCCACAAAATCAGGAAGAACATCCACCTCTGAATCACCAATTCCTTCCTTGAGATTTATGACAACATTACTTGAATTTCCCAATCCATCACCACCTTGATCTTCTTCAAAAATCATTCCTTGAGATGGGGCCCATGCATGTTGTCCAGTCGCGACAATGTTATTGAACATTGTGTCATATTTTCCACACAATGTTGGCTCTATGCCGACATGCCTAAACTTCTTTGCTCCTCTAATTTCCTAACAATAATAAACAAAATATAGTCAAATACAAGTTAAGATTGCATGATTTTAAAGAAAACAAAATTCATTTAAGATAGTAAGTTACTAAAAAATAGACCTGTATTTTAGTTTTCCACCACTCATCAGATGCAGAGATTGTACCAAGTTCAGAGCTCCATCCAACACCAGTTTCAGATATTAGCCTTTTTTAAATCCTCTAGTCCTTTTTAATTCCGTCCCATTTGTTCTTCAGTTGTGATTTAGTGAACGAATGTCCAGTTTGTTCTTTGAATGCAGTGATAATATATTTCCATCCAACTTTGTCGAAGTGAGTATTAGGCCTCATCCCTTTCTCGATAGCTTTGATGCATATATCACAAAATGTGTGCAACATTGCCTTGGTCCAAGAAGCTTTGTCGTGACTTTCCAACCCATCCATATGTTTCTTATAAAGACTAAAACAAAATACAATTAGTTATAGTATGTTAGGATGAATGTGCAAGCAATATGCATGTTACTGTTGGATTGCAATACACACGAATGACATGTATGTAGCTACCAAAAGCTTGACAGAACAGGAAAATGGTATTCAGTATTTGTGAGATGTAAAATTAGAAAGACAATATAGTTAAAACAAAAGGTATGAAGAACTTAAAGAATACAAAGATGCACACATAATGACATTTAACTTGCTGTTAAACAATTCAAAAACAAAGACAATCATAAAAGAGAAAAGAAAGCGGCAAACATTGCATTAGAGTAAAATAGAATAAAAAATGGCCAACTCTCCAAGCCATTGTAAGCAATTTACCAAACTTTCTTCTTCTAATTCCTGACTGCCTTAAGAATATAAAACCAAAAACATGACATCCGTATGAAATAGTGATGGTGAAACAAAAGTAGTCATTGCCTGCTACCCTACTATTTTATATTAAAATTTCAGTCATGTGCTACAGGTTAATCATTCATTCAGACTCGTAATCTCTCAAGTATTAATCATTTTCCCTTGCACCAGGTGAGTTAGAGTAGCATTGCAAGAGTGTAGATAAACCGACTGTAGTATTGGCATGAAATGACCAATTCAATTGTCGGTGAAGACCATTTGAACTGAAGATAATCAACTTCTATGGAGACTATATGACATCAAATGTCAACATTTTGATGGCAGATTCACTAACTACATTAATGATAAATAGTTTCAGATATATTACGAATCATGACAGGAATAAATAAATAAACAATTACAGTAAGAAAAGAAAAAATTGGTAGAACCCATTCCAGAATGTATACAAAAAACTAATTAGTCATTGCATTCTATCATGAATTAATAAACCAAAAATTACATGCACAGTAAATTCCTTGAAGCAAGCTAAGGAAGAAGATAGATTTTGAACATGGCAACAACAGATCGATAATTATAACAAATAAAATGAAGTAATTAATGGCAGTAAACAACAAATGCATCGAACTCACTGAAATAAGGAAGAAGTCTGATGTTGTCGTTCTGGATGTAATTAACGTTGAACAAAATGTTGGTGTTCAGTGCCTTTTCTGCAGGCTTGGGGAATGCTCTGTAGATCTAGGTGCTCTGGTTTCTCTATAGAGTCATAGCTTTTTAGAGGACGTCTCTGCAGGCTGGTTTCTCAGGGAAAGAAGGGGGTCATTTTTTGCCTTTCTTTACATACGGTGAAGGAGACCAGCAGGGCAGCCCTGACATTTTATAGTAACTCTGGGCAAACTTAAGAACCCCAACCACAAAAGCATGTCTACACTGCTGCGCAATTAACTGCGTTTTAAACTCAAATTTGTTGTGGGTCCCACAACACAAAACTCAACTCTTTTCGGAACCAAACAATGTAAAACTGTGGTTGACCGCAAACGTGAAAGCCACCACGTAAACAAATACAGTAGAGCAAAGTAGAAAAAAGCTGCCCTAGACAGAGAGACCCATTTCCAAATGGATCTGGATTATCTTCTTGTAATTCCCTCTTGGAAATCTGTAAGTAAACTGGCTCTTTTCTTTATCATTATGTCATGGAATCTTGTTCCGACTTTAACAAAATGGATTTGATTTGATGTATAGGTTGGTATACTTGTAACATTCTTTACTTACCTCGCTATTGCTGGATCTGTACTCCCTGCCAAACTGGTTCCCGGTGTCACTTTACAAGACGGCTCTCGTCTCCATTATCGTTGCAATGGTCGTTGCTTGTTCACACTTTTTTTCATTTGCTCTATATTCCTTCTTCGTCGAAATGGGCTCATTGTTTGTGTCTTTTCTTCTACAGGGCTGTTCTCAATGCTGTTGCTGGTTCTGCTTCTTGGTGTTGGTGCTAAGATGGAACTTTTATCACTTACTGTGCGTTTTTTTTAGCTCTATTTTCCCTTTCTTTTCTTAACTTTGCCATTTGTTTTTAAATGTACACTCACATTTTCTTGCTCTATTTTGACTCCACATATTAGTTAGTTAATGTTCAAATAATGTGTGCAGGTGATATCAGAAAGAGGACTCGAGCTCCTATCGGCAACATTCATTTTCAGTTTTCTAGTAAGTTATATTTTAATTAGATTTCTAGTTTTATAGCTTTCAGGGTATAAACGAATATCCATTTTAATATTCTTGAGTGCAAGTCTAGCTCTTCTTCCTTTTTTTCATATGAAAGGGTTTCGCAGGTCAACATACATCATGAATTAGACATGTTTAAGCATTGCTGAACTTGTCTACTACTTTTCAACTTTGTTCTCAATTCTCAAATTGTCGAGCTTCATGCGGCACTGCCTCGACCATGCATAGATAATGACCATGATCTATTTCTCAAATGCAAACAGTGGTCAATGTTTGAAACCAGAATGATGTGATATGATGTGGGCAATTCTCTACACCTATCGATTTCTATAGAAGCCCTTTCAGAAAAAGAAAAAAAACAGAGATTTAGATTCAGAAAAGCAGGAGGTTAGGAGGGCAGTGCCATCCTTTGGCTTATTGAGTTCAACCCCATGAGACTAGATCTTATGTTATCATTAAAGGCAAACATACATTAATTATTCAATCATTATGCTGAAACAGAAAATCTTTATCCATATGAAATGCATTGGTTATGCACTGTCATTGGTGTCCATTACTAATTGTAATACTCCTTGGCCTTTTTATCTTCAAGCCTCTAGATTTTCCTTAATATATTTTCCACCAGACTAAAAAAATGCACTCTCTGTTGTCCAATCAAACTAAAAGAAGTACACGTGCCAATTCAAGCTCAATGTGTTCTAGTGATTAGTTTTTGGATGCTTCAGCATGAACCATACCTTGCTATTGACAGAATTATAGTTGCTGCTCATTACCTTTTCTTTATTTTCGAAGTAACAATTTTTGTTGCTTTCTAATTGTTCCTCTAACTCTCTGTTTTCATTTTAGGTGACGTTAGCACTCTATGCTGCTGGTTGCAAGTCACGAAATCAGAGTTCTTCCCTTAAGCCTTGTGTTACAGGAAACCTAATACATGACTGGTACTCCAGAAGAATAACTCGATTCAAGAGATTCCAATTTGAGTAGCAGGATTTGATCAAATTTATTATATGAATGACTTCAGGGTCCTTTTTTTTTTTGCGTTTTGTTTCCTACCTGTAGTTAAAAGAAGATCCTCATTTTTTGTTAGTTTACTGCACATAATTGTGAATGAGGAAGAGTAAACTTTGAAGAGGCAGGCTTAGTCCTAATATTACTATCTTACACGGCAACAGAATCCAAGCTACATATGTATTCCATGATTAGATAATCTCACTGCTGCCTGGTTCTGTCATCCAATGCAACCCAAAATATGGCTGCTAAAGGGGTTTTTTATTTTTATAATAACATCAAATTCAATTCTGGCTTTTATATGTCAACCTTTGGTCAACAAACTAAGATTAATGGGACTGCTCAATTTACCACCATTGTTTCTACCCAACCTATTTGTTTATAATGAGCACAAGGAATTGACTCTTGAGCATAAAGTTTCCTGTTCCCTCAACAACCCTTGCATCATTGAATTTTGTCTTCATTGTGGCAGCTCCCGCTGTGCCTGCTTAATTAACTTTCGATGATTTCTTCAATAAATTTTCAGCATAATGTCTGTGAAAATAAAAGGTTCATCTCCTGTGTATCTGTTAGCTTCCCTGATGGAATACTTTTTTGATCTATTATGTTAACGTATTACCCTTTTTGTCATTCAATAGGTGGTTTGGAGTACAGCTCAATCCTTCTTTTTTGGGCATTGACCTCAAGTATGTGATCCTGTCTTAAATTGTATAGGCCTTTCTTCTGTGGAACCTGATAAGAATCTTAATCAATGCTCATGCAATTCAGCAATCATATGATGATAGTCTCTAGGATTTTAATCTTGATATCAAACTTTATGTTGCTATATCTGTTACTGTACTTGGTGCTTTTCTTTGTTTTACTGTCTCATTTAATGCAGTAATAGCATGGATATTCTTTGTTCCTAATTGGTCTGTAGGTTTTGTTTGCAGCTGATAACAACATAGATAAGATGGTTTAACATATGTGCAAATCATTGTTTGCGTCTTGAAATTTTGATGTTAGTAGCAAAGAGATGACATGATTATGGACTAACAATGGTGGTTCTCTTCTGTAGATTCTTCTTTGTTAGATCTGGAATGATGGGATGGTTATTTATCAATCTATCAGTTCTAGCAAAAACTATTCAGGGCACCACCTTGAGCCATTCGATGATCCTCTACCAAATTTTCTGTCTGGTAATTTAGCAATTCTTGGGAGTACATGATTTTATTCTCATCTCTCTTCCACATCAAATTGGATGCTGAATGTCATTTCTGTCTACATCCTGCTTTCAGATATACATCCTGGACTACTTCTTTTATGAGGAGTACATGACCTCCACGTAAGTACATGACCTGTGCCTCTGCTGCAGAAATTGTTTCAAATACTCTTCTTTTCTCTTTATACTTGTAAACCTGCAGAAAACTGGTAAATAGGAATGACAAAGCTTGATTGTGGTTTCCAGTTCGAGTTTTGTGCTCAGATTGGAAGACTTAAGTTCAAGCTTGTTTATCAACAGGAGAGAGAGAAAAAGGGCAAGGGAAGGAGAGAAAACAGAACTTTTAGTGCAAGTGGGCCATAACATTATCACACAATATTAACCTACTTGTTCTGCTATACAAACTCAACTTATATGAAATCTGAAAGGCATATGTAAAAGTAGAACAATAGGGAGATCTAGTTGATGTATCAAAACAAAGAAACAGAGAAAATGATTTGGAAATCTAGTTGATTGACTAGAGCACTGAGCAGTGCAAAGATTTTCCTTGAGCTCATCCGATGTTTGTATATATTACATAAGCTCTCCAGCCGGCCTAAGCCAAAGTCCCTTGTAGGAATTTCTAAAATATGGCCAACTTTAGTCCCCCTTAAATTTTACAAGGAATCCTAGTTGTGAATATTGGTATGTGAAAATAGCTATCATACAGACCCTAACATAAAATTTTTCCAATTAATGCTACTTCTGTTTTTATGAATATCAGTTCGTGAGTATTATATGCAGATACCGTTAAGTAATTCGGGATGAGTTTTAGGCAAAGGGTAGGTAAATTCCAAGAAGCCATACTTATGTCCCAACTTTCACTTTAGTTCTATCTCATACTTCTTAAATTATCTGTTGGATTAAAACTTCAAAGTTTCCAAAGTGAAAGCTAAAACTCAGGGAAAGTTTGTGAACTACTAGATTTATGTATTTCAAGAATATGTGGTTGGTAGAACAGGCTTTCTAAAAAGCTGCACCTGACTAATAACACCTTGTAGCGTAACCTGAAGGTTATGAATTCTTTCTTGGTTTTTTTTTATTTCTAGGAAGATACAGTCTTCAAGTGTCGCAATTGTATGGCCTCTAATAGTATTTGTGTTGGCAAATAGTCTTCTCAACTATAATAATGAATTTGGAGGAATGATGAAGTTGATCTGATTGTCCTCTTCTTTAAACCATGCAATTTGTGATGCTTCGATTTTTTTCCGGTACAAAATCTATTGCTTTATCATCTTCATTGAATTCATCAACTTGTCTTACAATGCCTGCCAGTTGTTCCTGCTCCTCTGCATGTGGTGTTGCTAAATCTGAAATTTACTTTCAAATGCTAGCACAGGGTTCATTGCTTTGACTAAGATTTCTTTTCACCGTTTCCAATACTTTTTGCACCTTGTAATTTGCTCTAAAATTCTCTTGTCTAAAATTCGTTGTAATATTCAATGGAACTTGATTGCATGCATATTGTGACAATCAGACTTTGGGTCAGCAGCCACACTCAATGCACTTGTTTCCTAACAAACACCACACATTTGTTCTTTCAAGTCATTAGAGATTCATGATCTCATCATATGAGAACATAGCATATGCAAGTCTAGTTGGGTGATCACCATCTGAATTGTAATGCTACAAATGGTAGCGTAAGAAATTTTTACCCTGAAATTTACATCACTAATTCCTGACACTTGACAGAAATGAGGATTTTAGGGACTATTCATGCGAATTATACAATGAAATAAAGTAAAGATGTGTCCATAAACTTGCCCTTTCTTATTGAAGCACTAAAAGTTACAGAACCCAAAAGTTTCCTTGTTATTAAATTCAATTTTAGGTTATAATTTTAAGGTTCTTTATTTGGTGTTCGCATACTAACCTATTTTGTTTTACAGATGGGACATAATTGCTGAGAGATTAGGCTTCATGTTGGTGTTTGGAGACCTGGTCTGGATTCCTTTTACTTTCAGCATCCAGGCAAGTGACTGTGAGCTTGACATTTATGTGGAAGAACTTTGTTTGTTTCTTGTTGCACTGCAATCACTGTTTTTTGGACAATTGCTTAAGCTAATAATGAAATGTAATATTTCCATTTTCATGGATGACTAATTAACCCATCATAGTCAGAGTCTCTGTAGTGTCAATCAATAGATGGTTATTGCATATTGACCAGGTTCTGGCAAAAGATACTGCTATGTGTTTTGTAAAATAAATTGAATGTTTTATAAAAAGGGAAGTCATATGCCCAACTCACACTTGGCTGTGGGATTGAAAATTGAAAGGTGCATCCTACACTTTTAGTATACATGCTTCATAATTTATTAGATGTAAAGAATTCTACAAGTGCATTATGGGTTTTATTTAACTAGGTCGTTTGTTTGGCTTAAAGTTCTTCGTTGATATTTGTATTAAATTCCCATTTTTAGTATGATTTCTTATTGTAGAGAGCTTTCTAGTTTAATGCGGATTCTGTGTAATATGATAGATACATGGTTGGGTTTTGCTTCTCTGAAGAGAGGCCTGTAGACTCCTGTATGAGGTTGGTTTTGGCCGATGAGTAAAAGACTTTTGTTATGGGAAGATTTTTTTAAAAGCTTTGAGGTGTTGTGTTTTAAAGCACCTTTCAGAAGTTTTGCAAGTAATAGAGGTATCCTTTTTGTAGTAGAAGCAGTTCCTTGGTCTCTTTTTAGAAGTAGTTTGGCCCTTTTTGGCATGATGGTATGCATTTTAGTTGTTTGTAGGAGCTCCAAATGTGGGTCTGTTTGGAGATAGTTGTGTGGTGAGAAATATTACACTGGGTGTAATCGAATTTGGATAGTGGGTGCGAGTGCTTGATCAGTGACTAAAATCCCTTTTTGATAGTGGGAGTTAATTTGAGTAGTAAGTGTAGTGGAACCACACTAAATTCATATATGATTGTTTTATTGCTTAAATTCATATATAATTGTTTTATTGCTTTGTGGTAACTTGCATGACAACTAGTATTAGAGTGTGTAGTTTATATGGATCATGAAATTAAAGATAACGGACATTGTAGCCTTAAGAAGACATGATTGCTAATGATCATTATACTAAGTTTTCAAAAGAGTAAATTTTATTTGTATTTTGTTGATGGCTTCTATGTTGATGATCATGAAATTTGAAGATGCACGAAATTCAACTTGAAGATGATGTGATGATGCATGATGGAATTTGATCCAAGATGGGGTTTGTCTTGAATTCCTATTCTAAACAATATTTCAGTTTTCCTATTTATTACAAGATTATTTGTTGTGGATGGATTTCTTATTTAATGTAAGATTTCTTATACAACAAGAAATAGTTTGGTGTTGCCTCGATAAATAGAGATAGTAGTAAAAGATTGTTGGCTTTGACCCAGAGTAGAAGACCCTTGTTATGAATAGGATTAAATTTGGCCCAAGAGAAGATGAAGTCTCATATTTTGAGAAGTTTCTGTTGGTTACTTCAAAGCATCTTTGAGAAGTTTTGCAGGTCATGAAGGCATCCTTTTTGTCGTAGAAGCGATAGAGGTGCTTGATCTCCTTGCAATAGTTGATTGATAAATTTTGTGCATAGAGGTATATTGTTTTGTAGTTTTGAGGAGCTCCAAATTGTTGGATTTTCTAAGTGAGGGGGATTGGCTGGGTGCATTGGATTTGGGAGTGGGTGTGTGAGGTCTTTGTTTGTGCATGTAAGATCAGTGGCTGTGATCTCTTTTTCGTAGTGAAAATTAATTTGGTGGGGTAACTGAACGACATTAAATTCATGTGTGCTTATTTTAATGTTTCCATAGTGAGGCACAAACAACACTTTTAGCCTTACGGTTTGTTTCACCTTTCCACTTGATGCATGTTTAACGCCTGCAAGATCAGTGTTACTTTTTATTATTGTGAGGCATTGTCTTCAATAACTAAATTGCAATTACTAAGCCTGCTACTACCACTTGGGAGGTATGGCAAAGCCTATACGAGACTTAAAGGACACCATTCAGTTTGTGTATTGTCAATGTTTATAGGGCTGGTGGCTTTTGGGTAACAAAGTGGAGTTGACAACTGCTGCTGTTGTAGCAAATTGCTTTGTTTTCCTGATTGGGTAAATTTCTGGCAATGCGTAGTTCACTCTTATTGTGACTTATATTTGACTTCTTTCAAATCATTAACTAAAGTTACAGTTGTTTGGCATAAAACTGGGCAGATATCTGGTATTTAGAGGAGCTAACAAGCAAAAGCATGTCTTCAAGAAGAATCCCAAAGCACTTATATGGGGTAAGCCGCCAAAGGTTGTTGGGGGGAAGCTGCTTGCTTCTGGTTATTGGTGAGATTTCAATTTGATCGTCGATATCTTCTTCATTATCTCGTATTGCCAGCATAACTGTTTCCTTTTTCTTTTTCTTTTTCTTTTTATACCTTGGGGGAGAGGAGATTTGAACTTATAATGTTCTCTTCAGAGGAGAGGTGTAGTTACCAATTAGGCTATGCATCAACTCCTGTACTGATGGATTATTATTACAACTGCATTGTTGCTGTTGTTGAGGGATCTGGGTGTGGGGTGGGCATGAAGCATCACATTTCCCATGGGTTCTGGCAACAACATCCATGATGGTTCATCTCATGCATCTTCTTGACGTTACGTTTTTTGTGTTCAAGGGGGGTTGCAAGGCATTGTAATTACCTGGGTGACCTGTTGTTGGCACTATCCTTTAGTCTGCCTTGTGGAATAAGGTAATTTTCCAATTTCTTTATATGAATTTCTATAGAATTAGATGATTCAAAAGTAAACAGCTTCCAACAAAAAATGCTCACCTTTTTGCAGTTCTCCAGTCCCATACTTCTACCCGATTTATCTTCTTATCCTTCTAATATGGAGAGAAAGGAGAGACGAGGCTCGCTGTGCAGAGAAGTACAAAGAAGTATGGGTGGAATACTGTAGACTTGTTCCATGGAGAATACTGCCATACGTTTACTGAGACAAAGCTTCTGCCGTAGTGCTGGAGAACTCAAGTGTACGAGCAACCCTGTGGTTGGTGTTTGTATGTCATGTTTCTTTGTAGGATTTACAACCAGCAATTTGGCGATCATTTTGCCTTTTCAGCTTGAAACGATCAACACAATTTTGTGTTTGTTCTGAAGATGAAGGGAGAAACTTTTCCATGATTTGATTTAGTCCCCTGGTTTTGATGCTGGAAACTAAGAATTCAAAAAAAATGAATCTTGGCCTCCAGCCAAGCGAGTTTATATCCCCCATTATTTTTTGTCAGATAAAAGCAAGAAAAGAGTGTAGGGTATTGCTAAAATTCTGCAATAATGTAGTATACTGATGTCCTACTTACATTTTCACCAAATTTTAACAGCATCATATAGAGATAAAAATGTTTGATGCCTCTTCTTTCTCAAAATTACGAGTCCATATCATTATTCAATGAAACAGGAAAGCCCTGGATAGAAAGTTGTAAATATAATTCATGTATTTTACTGTTGTACTGTTCTCTAAAAACAGATAAAAATTAACTGCCATAAATTAATTGTAGATATTTTACATGTATAAAACTCTTCAATTCTAAAAAAAAACAAGCTGTAAAAAACGAACAACAACAAAGGAGAAGAGGGGAAGGTCTAACCGAGCCCAACATTAGCAAAATCAAACAACAACATAGAGGTCCAACCGAGCCAGAGCAGCAAAAGAAGGAGAGAAGGAAGAAAAAAACGACCCAACCAAGGAAGAGGGAAAAGAAGAAAAGAAAGAAGAAAAAAGAAAAAAAGGCCTAACCTAGGAGGTAAGAAAGCCCAGCTAAGAAGGAAAAAAGAGCAAAGAAGAGATCAAACAGAAAAGAAGAGGGCCCAAAAGAAAGCCCAATCAAAGAGAAAATAAAAGCCCAACTAAAGAGAAGAAGAGAAGAACGAAGAGAAAAGGCCCAAATTGAGGAGGTGAAAAACAAGGACCAACCTAGCCCAAACGAAAGCCCAATTAAAGAGAAAAGTCAAAGCCAAAGCCAACCAAAGATAAAAAGGAGGCCATCTGAGAAGAAGAAAATAACAAATAAAAAAAAGGGAGAAAAAAATGCTCAAACTGAGGAGGTAAAAAACAAGGCGCAGCCTAGCCCAATCCATGAAGAGAAGAGAATGGTAGCTAAACCAAGCTCAATAACGCCAAAACCCGTCAATCCTTTTCAACGAACATGGCACATCAAACAATGTTTAAAAATGTTCAAACCACCATAATTGTCCACTTGATTCTTTGGTTTGCAGGTTACTAATTTAGTGTGGCTTATTTAAATGTCTTATTAATTTTATAAATTAACAATGTTGACATCTACCTGAATTGTTCATCTTACAGGTTAGTTGTATGGTTGTTCATAATAAAACAATTATTCTCCATTATTAGTTTATGAGTAAAATGTATAATAAAAATATATAAATACCCAAGAATCATCATCAGGTACGAAACACAACATCCATAATCACCAAAAGAACATTCTTCTTTATTTTCTTTCTCTATACTGCATTTTTTTCCTGGTATTTTGCTACCTTTTAAGAGGTCTTTTATTTTATAAAATAGACTTGTTTTACAGAAGTTGATAAATCATGAGCAAGCCCAACTTCAAAAAAAAATTCTTTAAAAGCCTATCAAATAGTTGTGTAACGACCATAATTATTTGAAGTTTTTATTTATTTATTTATGGATGTTAGAGAATAATATAAATCATATCTTGAGACAACACCTAACAGTTTAAGCTATTGGGTTGAGATGATTCCTTGACATAGTATCAGAGCCCTAATGACCAAGTGGTCACGAGTTCGAATCTCACCATCTTTATTTATTTGATAAAAATTAACCACAAAAAATATGGGTATATGCAAGTTTCAAGCCAAAAAACTTTTACTTGAGGAGGTGTGTTAGAAAATAATATAAATCATATATTAGGATCTCACCTAACAGCTTAAATTTTTGGATTGAATTGATTCTTTAATAGTAGAATCATATTTGAGTTGGTGAGAAACTAGAATAAAAATATAGTTTATTTCTCTTCTTATATATTCCTAATTTCTTCTATATATAGATACAATATAAAAAGACACAAAAGAGTAATCGACCTCCCCACCACAAATACATCAACTCTTCTAGAACTTCACTTAATAGCCCTCGTGCAAATGAAAATGTTTGTTAAGGTTGTTCTAGCCACACAAAAATATCTCATAGCCTTGCCCCTTCCCCCATTGCATTGCACAACCACTAGCTTAATCATATGTGCCACCAATCACACATATACAACTTTAGTTTCTTAAGAAAACATAGCAAAATGACATGCATGAAATTAGGCAAGCGTACCACCTTGCTCCAACCCTACTTAAAAATCACTTTCATTACCAAGATGAATATTTTTAGATAATTAATCAAAGTATATGTAAATTAAACTAAATATTTACGATTAAAAAAATAGAACATTCTCAAATTAGATCTCTCATGTTCAAAAATCTAAAATTAAAGCGTCAAATAGCCATAAAAATATACCCATCACCAGCGCTGCCCTTTAAAATCCCACTCGGACAATCATGAGCAAAAAATACCATGATATGAGGAGATTATATGCATTTTAGAGGATGAATATAATCTCTGCCATGCATGTGGGGGAGACTTTTTTTATGTAAACAGGAGATAGACACCACCTGTCTCTTTAATTAGGGTTTTCATCTCTATAAAGATGGCATGCTCATTGATACGAGAAAACATGTATAAAACATATAAAATCTTATCCTAACCACGTTTTATATAGATCTACCCAGGTGGTATCGTTAACTTGGAGACTGGTTCCACCAAGTTTATTGCCCATTTCAGCATGATGAAAAAAATCCAAAAATTCGTTACATAATTGCCTATCATGACAGGGAACTTTTAAAACCATGATTGAAATTGTATTACCGCAAGACAATACAAAAGCCATTAATTTCTTACAAATAATTAATTGGTTGGTTGCATGGTTATATATATATAAAAAAAAAAAAAAAACAGTCTACACAAGTTATTTTTTTAAAAAAATAATTTTACAAAAAATTCCTTGGAATTATAGCGTAAATTATGGAGTTAAGTTTAGTAAAAGGGTGTTTGAAAATGTGATTACAGCTATTTTTTAAAGTGTTTTTCACTTGAAAATATATTAAAATAATATATTTTTATTTTTAAAAAATTATTTTTGACATTATCACATTAAAATATCTGAAAACATAAAAAAATATTAATTTAAAACCAAAAAAAAAAATTATTTTTTTTAAATTCACTTCTAAAATTTTAAAAAAATAAACAGAGTTTTAGTTTGGCGTACATTCCAAAAGTATTAGAACACAAATCCAAAGTACAAAGTCCACACTAACATGTAATTAGCATTCACCACCCTTGGTAAATCACCACTAACGGTGTCACTGATTGTCCTGTCGAGACTTGTGACTTGACAGAAGAAGACAAACACTGTGGCCATCTGGGTACCATCGCCAGCCCTAACGGCATGCTGACGGAATCTAAACTGAAAAATTAACAGTCCTTGTTTTTCGCGGTCTCACGCTCTACAAGTCAAGTTATTGTAACCACGCACTTTTTCGGTTTCAGTTTGCTCACGTGTTTCCGTCCTTTCCTTGACGTTTGACACGCCGGGTCATACGCCTTTTTTATACAAAAGTTCACTCTTGCCCTTAATAATTTCATCCATGTTTCATTTCTATCCTTGTACTTTATAATTTCACAGTTTGCCTCTATAGTTTTCAAAAAGTTTAAATTTTGCCTTTTTTCCTAAAAGAAACTCGCAAAAGTTTCAATTTTTTATTCTTTTCTTTTCTGATTTCCCCCCTGTAATCCCATGAATATTAAATCATATAATACAAAAAGCTTAAAAAACCAAATTAAAAATATGGATGGTGATTCCACTCTATGAGTATATTATACTATATATAAAATAATATTTGGGGTTTTTCCCTCAAGTGCTTTACTCCCACCTGCTTTATCGTTGCTTATATAAATAAAGAAACACCTTATATTTGTTTTATATTTTTAATATTTTTTATTGCAATTGAATCCTTTTATAGCCTAATTCAATAGAATTAGACTTGAGATTATGAAAAGAAATACCAAATTAAAAGATATAGGATTGAAATATAAAAGCAAAGAAACAATGTCTAATCCCACAATCTTGACAATTTTTATTTTGATTTAAAAATTTATTTTTTAGTCTATGACTTTTTCATTACATTAAATTTTTTTAATTTTTTTAAATATAATATTTTTAATTTTTGTAATTAAACTCTCACCTTGTTATTTTTAATCAAATGATACATTTTTATTGAGTTGGGTTTTTAAATTTAGTTTTTTCTCATTGCTTATTTATTATTTATTTATGTATTTTCATTTTTCAAGTATTAATCTGTATAGAATTCATAAAATATATTTTATAAGGAAAAAATCCATAAATAAAATAAGAATACAAGGGCAAGCAGGTCAGTGACCTATTATTATTAGTTAAATATATAAACAATTGAAGCTGGCCTCTTAACTAAGAAAAACAGATAGAAATATATAAATTTGAACAAAAATAGTTTTTTTTATATATGAAATCCATAAAAATTGGTATAAAAGTAGAATATCAAACGCATCAGCAATTGATAAAAAAATATATATCTTATAACATAGGCAAAAATTTCCCCATTACACACACATACGAGTTCCTGTTTAGTACTGTGGCAGCGAGTAAAAATAATTATATACGGCAAATATTGATTTTTAGTTAGGTTTAAAAATAAAAAAAAAAATTTATGAACCCACAATACTTGCGGCTGTACCTCAAGTTTAACAAAAACAAAAAATTTTTGCTTGCGTTCAGTCAGGCAGAACTGTGCAAAGTGAGTTTTTAATTCATTTTGTACTGTTTACTTTAACAAAAACAAAAAATTTCGCCCGCATTTAATCTCAGCAGAGCAAAGTGAGTTTTTAATTCACTTTGCACTGTTCACTTCAGTGCAAAGTGAATTAAAAACTCACTTTGCACAGTTTGGCTTATTCATTAATAATAGTCTGACCGGATCCAATCTGAACCTAAATATTTTGGATCGGGTCTGATCTAGTAAAAAAAACATTTTTTTAATTTTTAATTATGTTTTATTTGAAAAACTAATATTTAACATTATTCAATGACATTGTATCAATTAGAAAGAGATCGCATGATGGTTTAGCATTTACAGAATTTGATCGTAATCCCAATTTTATTCATGATGATATTTTACCTGATTTTGTTACATGCTAAAAATACTATGTAAATTATAGTCCTTGTCGAATGAATTTATATAAAGTATCATTTATTTCATAATGTAATACTAATAGTTAAATCTACAATATTTAAATTAAAAAACATTAATATTAATATATATCTTTTATATTTATTTTATAACTTCAATTTGAAAAGTATTTTTGTAACCAAACACATTAAACTACTTTTTATTCAATCTCAATTTCAATTACAGTTTTAACCAAACATATATTTTTTAAAAACAACCTCAACTAAAAATATTTTTTATAAAATAATTTTTAAAAACTATAACCATAACAGCTACTATAATATCAAATACATTCGTGCAACATGGGGACTCGGAAAAAAGATAAGGCGGCTAACCGTGACATTAGATCTTTTGGGGAAATCATGAGGGCATTATTGAGAAACTTGAACTGTAGGGGTAGAGGAGTGAGCACTCACGAATCTATAAGGGCAAAAAAGCTGAAGTTCAGTCATCTTTTAATTGGTCGCTTTGGTCCCCTCCACTCTCTGTGCGTGCATGTTTCGTATACCCGACAAATACACACCTATCTTTTTTCTGCTGCTACTTAAACCTTGCAAGCTGCCAACGATATATCCATTTATAGCACAAGAAAATAAATTTAACAACAAAAGCACAAAAGACAGAGGTGATTATAATAATAATTAAAAATTAAATTAAGGCTGGAATGTTTACCGGGAAAAGAAGTTATCAGTTAAAGGAGCCCTACCTGTGTACGTGTCTATAAAAAGCTCTGGTTTTGATGCTAGGTTTCTTTTTTACCTATCCTTTCTCTGTCTGTCGCCTGCTTACTAACTTATTATTTTCTTGGCATACAAGTGACCAGAACAGATCTCCGGCATTGACTCAGTCCACAGGTATCTTTGACTACTAATGGGATTCCTTTTTTTATACATATATATTTCTTTTCCTGATATATTAGTCTATAGCAACAGAAGAGAGTAAAGTGGCATTATCTGTGGAGAAATGGTTTTTCTTGTATTTTTTATTTATTTTTCTGATCTTGAATGGCTATTGATTTCTTTAAATTCTTTCCGGGAATATCCATTCGGGTATATATAAGATAAGATACATTTTTTAGACTGAAAGTGTCCCACTTCATTGTTTACAATTTTTGGCGAAGCAGCAGAGCCGCTCCCAGCCCCAGGTCTTTTAGAGATCTGCTGTTTCTAAGAAGTGAATTGGAGTGTTTTAAGGAATTGGGAAACTGGGTAGCATTGCTACTCGTGTTTTTAAGTTTAATCTGTTGAAATTTGTTGCTGTTTGTCTTGTGTTGTTTGTCTTCAATTTTTTTTTAATTTTTCCTGTCTAACTAGCTCCAAAAAATGGGGGCAAAAGGAGAACGATATTATCCACAATTCACCTTGAAGGGAGTTCCGACCGAAGCCTGCTGAGCAAATTGAAGACAATCTTGCCTCAAAAGGAAATGAGCACTGGAAGAGATTGAAGTTTCTGAAAATCAGCAATGGATGTCGGCAGGCAGAACCAAAAGGAGTCATGGATTCCACAAAGTCATTTTAGGCATATCCTACCTCGTGTGATCTACACAGACAGGCAGGGAAACCAGCTAGACCAAGCAAGTAGTTCAGAAATAAAGGGGTTATCTGGATTGGGTGAGTGTTGTCCTCCCTCCAGTTCCAATTGGGAGGCGGCTGCTAGAGGTGCAGAAAAGGGCAGCGCCGGTAATGACTGTGTCGAAACATCCAGAGAGTGCTCCACTGGTAATACAGCTACATGGAACCCTATGTCTTTGGACGACCCTCTGTTGGCTCTTGCAGATGCAGCTTCCAGGGAACATTTAAATCCATGGATTATTGGCAACTACACCCAGGAACCCAAGTGTAAGCATAACCGAGTTGGCTTTAGAAAAAACTCATTTCTGTATGCTTGGCTTTTATTTCACCAAGGCAGTTCCCTCATGTGCATTCATTTAGCTGCCAAGTACCTGCAGGGTGTAGCAATAGAGATAGAGAAAATGATTATAACAACAAATGGAATTCATTCAGACATCAATGATATAATCAATCAATAGTAAAACACACAATGGACAGAGACTCCGCGTGTCATTTTGTCCAGAAAAAGGAGAAAAAAAAAAGTCCTTCTGGATGTAGGAACTAGTTTCCAGTATCATTCCCAAGAAAAGCTTTAGTAATTTTAGTTTCTTCATCGATCTGGAAATAATTTGTCTCCATGAAATTTCTATTTTTTACTGAAACTGCATGTGGTGATAATTTCTTCCAGGGGGGGAGGCAAACGCATTCCCTGCCGAGACCACCTCCCAGTTTGCTCCTGTAACGCCAGACAAGGGCATGAAAGTGGAGTCCAAAAAGATCATAGAAATGCAAAATTTATGCACACATTCAAGAAATCAAGAATTTAGTGATGATGGAATTGTTTCCAGGGGAGCTGATGCCAGTGGCCTCCAAACTGATGAAGAACTCCTGCAGCGAGCAACAAATTCATCGTTTGCTGTTGGGTCCCCTGTGTTGAAGGAGAATCACAACCCTGACAGGAGAGACAGCGATGTTATTGACCTGAACAGAACACCACAGCAGAAACTAAGGAGGAAAAAGCACAGGCCCAAGGTTATCAACGAAGTCAAACGCAAAGGGCCACAAAAATCAACGACCCCCAAGTCTGCTGCTTCTACTGAAAAGCCAACTGGTAAGAGAAAGTATGTTCGAAAGAAGGCGCTCGGTAAAGCACCAGCAAGTTCCCCAGCAGAAGCAAATGGACAGTCTGCTGATCCAAAGATAATTGAACCGGCCAAGAAGTCTTGCAGGAGGGCCTTAAATTTTGATATAGAAAGGCAGCCTGGAGACAAAAGCTCTAAATGCAGTCCACCTTTTGACTTAGATTCTAAACCAGAGGCACAAACAAGCGCAGCAATAAATCAATCAAAATCAACAGTGTTTCTTGGTTGTGGAATTGAAGTGATGGTGGAAACCACACAAGCAGGCATTGCCTATGACCTTACCCGTTCTATAAATCAAATGCTTAAAAATTACGTATCATTGCGGGACAAAGAAGCACCAAGCACATTGTTTCCTGCCCAGACTAGTGAACAACAGGGCAAACAGGATGGAAATTTACAAGAGAAAGGGGTAGATCAAGGGATTGCTCATGATGTACAGGAAGACACGGCACAAATCACTCCAATAAGTCTTAACGGCTCCAATTGCAGCACCAGCACAACTTCGACTTTGGAAGGACAGGCTAGCAGATCAAAGAGGAAGCATTCTGAACAACCAGACACCTGCAGCACAAATCTAACTGGGATTCACTATAATTCTTTGAATGCTTACCAAACCATGCCTTCACTACTATTTCGAAAGAAAAAGAGGTCAGAAAAGGGACAAACTCCAGCCACATCAAGCGCATCATCCTCAGTGACTGCTGCAAAGGACATTGCGATAGTAGAAACAACATGCCCACAGAAGGATCCTGAAAGAGATCCTTTCACACCCAATATCAACTGTTGGATTTCTGCTGCTCATCGTAATGGACTTCCAGGCAAGCATGTAGAAGAAAGAATAGATCTTCTCAATGACCTGCAAACTTTTGGCTATAGCATAAACCAGACAACAAGATCAACCAAAAAAAGGTCCAGATGTCCTACTAAAACTCGGGATCTGGTTTCAGTGACCAGAATTCCAGGGTGTGCATTGCACCCAACTAACCGAAACAGACTTGTACCAGTGGATTGTAATGGGCAGCAAGTAGGAAACTCACACAGACCTCACGTGAGTGTAGAAGCCCTGCTGGCAGAGATGAATGGGACATGGACAACCAAAAAGAGGACCAAGAAGAGAGCTTCTCTGGTTAATTCAGGTTCCTACAGTATAAATGCAGTGCCATATCATGGAAAAATCGTTGTATATAATCAGCACAAATTCTCAGCCAAGGCATTAGGTACTTTATGTAAGAACTTCAAATTTAGACCAAGCTCGTATAAGAATTTTTGAAATCTGAGGAACCTAGCAAATCCGCAAAGTGCCTTTTTAACTTTTACAGCTATTTAATGCAGGTGCTCATCCAGAAGAAATGTGGAAACAAATGTTTTCTGTTGATTCAATAGTCGAGCAATTAAAGCATCTCGACATCAAGAGGGAAAGCAATGACATTGCATTTGAAGAGCAGAATGCACTTGTCCATTATAATATTGGAGATGATATGCAGAATGCACTGGTTCTTTACAAAAGAGATGGCACCGTTGTACCCTATGATGGTTCTTTTAGATCCATCAGGAAGCGACGCCCACGCCCAAAGGTTGACCTAGATCAAGAAACTAATAGAGTTTGGAAGCTTCTAATGGGAAACATCAATAGTGAAGGCATTGACGGAACAGATGATGAGAAGGCAAAATGGTGGGAAGAAGAAAGGGCAGTGTTCTGTGGACGGTCAAACTCATTTATAGCACGGATGCATCTTGTACAAGGTACAGATACAATTTTCTTAAATTTTCTCATCAGGCTTCTCAGTGGAAAGTAGCCAATCACTGATTCAGTAACTTTATAAAATAGAAAGTACTTTGTTCCTGCTGTCAACTAATGCTTAACAATAGTACAAGACCAAGCATAGAGCTGTTAGGATTTCTTGTACTATAAAAGTCTCATTGCCAAGGTTGATAATTCTATCCTCGAATGAGATTTTTCTACCATCAAATTAAAACCAGTCCATCTAGCATAAACTGAATCGTCTAGAAAATCAGAAGAATATTGAAGGTCAAAATTTAATTAGGAAGAGAAAAGAGCCAAGGTCATAAGCATGGAGCATTTTATATATCTTGATAAATGAAATCTAAGATGTGCAATTAGCACTTTCACGACCAGCATGATATAGTGACGCTAGTCCGCAGCAAAAAATAAGATAAGACAATCCACTATCAAGAAGGAGATATTATTGAAATTAAGAAAGTGTAGAAACAGGTAGGAGATAAAACATCTGCATATTTGAAATTCCAAACAAATTAACCTTGAAACCTCATAAGCAATTCAGTTGGGAAATTCCAGTTACATTTTTTATCATAAAACTTTTCCTCCAAATTTTGGACTCAAATTACTCTTGAACTCATGCTATATCAGTACAATATCAATTACACAGGGGACAGACGCTTCTCTCCGTGGAAGGGATCAGTTGTGGACTCGGTGATTGGAGTATTTCTTACCCAGAATGTCTCAGATCATCTCTCTAGGTAAAGTTGAGTTTCCCATATAATTTTGATACAGTGCATAATTAGAGAAAAGGCAAAAGGAAAACCTCTTATACCATTTATTCATTTTCCTGCAGTTCCGCATTTATGTCACTTGCCGCACGGTTTCCCCTCAAGTCAAAGAACAAGCCATGCTATGATGAGAGGACTAGCTTAGTGATTGAAAAACCAATAGAATTCATACCAGATTCAGAAGAGGGCATAAGATGGAATGAGGTGTCAAATCAATCAATCTGTGGCCAGAGTTCGTTGACTATCCATGACATCGAGCCTGATGAAGAGCAAGAGGTAGTCAAAAGCAGTGAATCCTCTGAAAGTAGTACCGGCATTGTCACCTCTGAAACTGAACCACATACATTCAGTCAATTGATGGCGAGCAGATCAACTGTTGAGACCTCCATGACCAGAAGGGTAAGTTACATAGTAGAAGAAGGGACACAAATAATTGATGGAATCTCAAGTCAAAATTCAGTGATTTCTGGTCAAAACTCTGTGAATTCTCCAATTGGCCAAGCTTCTGAGAAAAAAGAATCATGCTCGGAGAACATCTCAGAAGGAGAATATCTCACTGGTGGATCAAAGCTCAACAATTATAACGATTGCAGATCTTTCATGGAGCTTCTGCGGAAGGTTGGATCTCCCTTGATGCAAGATGCTTACAGCCAAGGAAATGGCAAGATGGACAGTTTGAATGATCATAAAAGCCCCATAGGAGTGTCCATGGTCGCATCCAGTAATTGTTATTGGCACCTTACTTCTAACTCTGGAGCTGTGAAGGTTGACTGCTTTGATATGATCCCTAAAGAAACACAATATGGTGATATAGCCAAAAACAAAAAAGAAGACAGTGCAAAAGATCACAATGCCCTTGCAGTGGAAACGGCCAGTCAAATTACTGATCAAAATAAGCTGACCTTGATCAATCAAGAAGCATCAAGATCTCCCATGTCAAATAATCAGTCATGCATCGACATTCAAAAAGACAAGCATACGAGTGTCCAGTCTACAGCCATGCCTGTTGAAGACCCCAAAGTCACTGACAATTCATTGATTCAGATGCAAAATAACTACCTGCAGAAAAATCAATGCTTACAAAACCTTTCAGGAGAAACCACACATATAACTGGAAGTGCCAGTGCACTTGATAGGCAGCAAAAGAATCCACAAAAAACAACAGAGTCTGAAATGATTGAGCTAGGTTATTCACAAAGTAAGGAGCTCAATGAGATGAAAGCTGCCACCAGAAAAGCAAAAAGCAGAAGAGTTGGAAATGAAATAAGAGATGACGTTGACTGGGATGCTTTGAGAAAAGAGGCAGAAGCAAATGGAAAGAGAGAGGGAACAGAAAACACAATGGACTCACTGGACTGGGAAGCTGTAAGATGTGCAGATGTTAATGAGATTGCCAACACAATCAAAGAGCGTGGGATGAACAACATACTTGCAGAACGGATAAAGGTATACATGTCACAATCAATAACAAAGATTTCTAAAGCATGGTTACCCACCAAAGCTAGAGCCTATCTTAGTTGATACTGACTGAAAAATCCATGCAGAACTTGCTTAATAGACTGGTTAGAGAACATGGAAGCATTGATCTGGAATGGTTGAGAGATATTCCACCTGACAAAGCAAAGTAAGCCGAAAGGATTAACCATATAGCCTGCATCAGTTGAATGCAGTAAAATACTACTTCTGCAATTATCATATAAACATGGCATTACTCCGTTGCTAAGCATATGATATAGTGATTGCATTTTTTTAATTAGAAATATTAAATGCAGTTGCTTGGTTTATAAAACAAGACAAAAAAGTATATACTTAATTACAGCTTACTACTGCAGAGAGTATCTGCTAAGCATTAGAGGATTGGGGCTGAAGAGTGTGGAGTGCATACGGCTTCTGACACTTCATCATCTAGCATTCCCAGTAAGCTTTAATCAGTTGGACATACTTCATAAACAAAACAACATACGGATCTCAACTTTTGGCTATTAGAGATCTCAGCCCTAAATACTGCATAACAGGTTGACACAAATGTCGGACGCATAGCTGTACGACTGGGATGGGTCCCCCTTCAGCCACTGCCTGAATCACTTCAGCTGCATCTTCTAGAGCTGTTAGTATTATTAACTGAAAGGCTACTGATGCTAACTAAATGCTTATGACACAAGTACTAATGTGCTGATGTGCAGGTACCCTGTGCTGGAATCAATTCAAAAATACCTCTGGCCTCGATTGTGCAAACTTGACCAAAGAACACTGTAGAGAAATATTCCATTTGACATTACCTCGACCGTGAATACACTTAATGTACAAATAGAATTAATTATGAATACATTTTACTAATCCATTGTTAATGCATAAACAGGTATGAGCTTCATTATCAGATGATCACATTTGGAAAGGTGTGTTTCATATACTTTAAACTTGAAGTGATATGCTCTTCTTTGTGGTTAATGAAAAGCTCAAGCTAAGGAAGCACTATTTTGAGATCATGCAGGTATTCTGTACAAAAAGCAAACCAAATTGCAATGCATGTCCAATGAGAGGAGAATGCAGACATTTTGCAAGTGCATTTGCAAGGTTTGCATATAATTTGTTCCATTTCTTACAATGGCACTGCCGTGTGGTTAGCATGGTAGCAAACAAATGCAGGAATTAGTTCCATAAACCTACCACCATCTAGAACCCTCTTTAGTTTTCATAAAAACTGGAGGTTAATTTTTTTTTAATTGGATCAACTAACCAAAGCTTCAAATGGTTATGGATTATTCAGTTAAGTAAAAATGATGATTTTAAGAAAAAAACCAGCTATAACTTCATAGTTTGATTATACCATGGACATCCATTTCCATGAAGAAAATATTGCAGTGAAATTAGCATTTACAAATCCCAATTAAGAAACATACCCTGAACAACATTTTCCTTAACATGCATGAAAAGCAAGATTTGTTAACTTATCATAAACTTATTGGATGTAGTGCAAGGCTTGCCCTTCCAGGACCAGAAGAAAAAAGCATAGTGAGTGCAACCGAGAACATATCTGGCCAAAACCCTGCTGTGGATGCTGCTCAACTGCCCCTGTCCCTGCCCCTGCCCCTGCCCCAAACAGCTAAACAATCCGAAGGAAGTCAACAGCCAGAAGCAAGCAGGCTCGCAGAAAGCAAATCCAGAATCACCGACCATGAACCTATCATTGAAGAACCATCATCACCAGAACCAGTGTCTACACAAGTAACAGAAAATGATATGGAAGATACATTCTGCGAGGATCCTGATGAAATTCCCATCATCAAACTTAACATTGAAGAATTCACTCAGAATTTACAGAACTATATGCAAGAGAATATGGAACTTCAAGAAGCTGATATGTCTAAGGCCTTAGTTGCTTTAACTGCAGAAGCTGCCTCCATTCCCGTTCCCAAGCTTAAGAATGTTAGTCGGTTACGAACAGAGCACCAGGTGTAAGTAGCAACCTCCTCGCTAAAACTGTTTTCTTATCGAAACAGTAGTAGGCAAAATTTAGCTTAAGAAGTAAATGTCACCAGCCCCATACAAAACTTGTAACTTTTTCTAAGGGAATCAAAATTAGAACATGATAAAATCTCACCATTCAGCATTGAAGCCAAATGCTTTTCAACACATTTCATGTTGGCCATGATAAAAATAGGCAAAAATCTTTTGCCAGAACTAAAAGGTAAAATCTTCTCGTACGTTCTAATTTTCTCTCTTTCACCATCATGCAGATACGAACTTCCAGATTCTCATCCCCTTCTGCAAAGGGTTAGTTAATTCTGCATCTACTTCATCAGCAATGTTACATGAAATGTGCCCACATAGCCAAACTTCTTTCCTAATTATGTGTTTTGCTTTTGAATCAGTTGGATAGGCGAGAACCTGATGATCCATGTTCATACCTTCTTGCCATATGGACACCAGGTAGGTAAATAACAAAGAGAAACTGCTATGACACATTTCTTTCTGCATAGTGTCAAATTAGCTGAGTTGCTGATGAACTATTCAGGTACTCTATGCCCAATATTAGCTGGGGTAAACTCAGAAATCAAGCAAGCCATGTCAAAACCCTGTGAGATGCTTTTAGGAAAATGATCTGAGTCCAAGCTTTGCAGGGTTAAAAGCTCAGAAGCATGGGTTGCTTCTTAATACCAAGTCATGATTAAAATACTCACATATAGGTTTGGATCCTCGCATCCTTGGGTGTGGGATTCATTAGTTAAGAACGAAAACAATGGTCAACAGAAAGAACAGAAAATCTACAAACAAGCAATCCATTCAGTCAATGATATTGTCCCTCAACAATCATAGTGAAGTCCAGCATCAAAAAGGAATGACTTATTTAAATCAGTCTAATGACCATCTCTCTTTTAAGAGAAATGTGGAATTTGTAAATTCCTGCATCAAAAAGAAGTAAAAGATGAGGGATTCAGGAGCTGCACCTGGTGTGTCCCAATCTGTGTCTTAGGCTTTCCATCTGAGGCAAGCAGGCCTGTTTGGATGACCATTAATCTTTCTTCCTCTCCTCTTCTTTTACAAATTTTCATAAAGACCAAAGGTAACAGGTTTGGTTGCATGTGGTTTGCTGCTGGCCATGTGGCAAGCTCAAGCTTGACTTGCTTGTCACTGAATAGACTACTAGCAAGCTAAGTATGATCTCGCAATTCAGGGCTTGTGCCAAGATCAAGAAAAGCTCTTTCAATTGTGGGAGTAGAATAACCTGAACAGTCCAACAACTCAACTCAGCTCAATTGAACACCCTATGCATTTCCCATTATAGCATGAGCAGGCACAAATCACAGGTTTGAAAAATACATGCGATGTTCAATAACAAGTTAATGCAGGCAAAGTTCAGATATGTCTAGGCTATAGTTCTGTAGGTATCTGATCAATTGTGCAAAATCACCCACATTAGGCGAAACAGCAAACTCCATTCAACCACTGGAAAGAAGTTGCAGCTTACATGAATGTGGCAAATTGTGTGATGAGAAAACATGTTTCTCATGCAACAACATACGTGAAGAAAATTCTCAAATTGTTCGAGGGACTCTCTTGGTGAGAATAAGCATGCCAATATTGCCAATATAACTGTACTCTTGAAAAGACTTCTTAGTGAAGGTTGGAATCCATATAAATTAAATATTAACCAATTGTTCTAACATGTCAAAAACAGATACCATGTCGAACAGCGATGAGGGGAAGCTTTCCCCTCAATGGCACATATTTTCAAGTTAACGAGGTAATAAGCTAGCAGGACACCTTCAGGTGATATAAAGCATCTTTTGAGTTTTGCAGTTTAGATAATGTTAATGACATGTTCTCTATGTAGGTATTTGCTGACCATGATTCTAGTCTGAATCCAATTGATGTTCCTAGAGCATGGATATGGAACCTGCCCAGACGAACTGTGTACTTTGGAACCTCCATACCAACAATATTCAAAGGTATATATATAGTAATGCTGTTATGAAAAATGATATGAAATCAATAAATGGCACTCACTGCAAGTTTGGTCTATCAGGTTTGACAACAGCAGGTATTCAGCATTGTTTCTGGAGAGGTAAGTGATAGTGTAGATTCTTCCTTTCTCTATAGCTACCTACTGGCTACTTTAGTTTCAAAACTAGCCATTAGTTCTGCAGTTGTTGCTTTGGTTACCCTTGCATTCTTTTATTGGAAAAGTTATGGCAAACATGGTGACATGAATATGCATTATTTCATGCCAATGCTTCTTCACTTTAACCATTAGATTAATGCACAAAATCCTGATATGATATAGAATCCTAACATTCTGGATTCCTCAAGGCAGCCTTGTGCTGAACGCTAACCAGCAATAGGTTTTGAGAATATCTCCTCCAAAAACCGATAAGTTTCTCATGTCGCTTTTCTAGTTAGTAAATGAAACTGTTAGATTAAGACTTTATGATGTTTTGATTTCCGTGCTTGAGATCTGACAATTTAAAAATGCTTGAGGTGGCACATGGACTTCACCTGTAGATGCAATATCAAGCTTTAGGGATTCTCAGTCATATTGAACTCTGTAATTCAAAAAAGGCAATTAGTTCCCTGAGATGATCATGTAAGATGAATGCACTCGGAAAATGGAGAGACAATTGTACTAACAATAGAATGAAGAATTTACATGCAGCTCTGAAGAACAGCATCTAACAATGGTACACTTAACCCTTACACGCAGACATGCAAATAAGCCTTATCTTTCTTTCTGCAAGAAGTACACGTTATGATAGATTGTCCTCAAGACTAGACAATATACAAATGTTCCAAATATTCATTTTTGATTTATTGCAATTCCCCTTTTTTGTGGAACTCGCTTTAAGATTTGCTCATTCTCTATTTGTTTTTTTTATATAAAAAAAAATGAGAAATGCAGGATATGTCTGCGTTAGGGGATTTGACCAGAAGACACGAGCACCCCGACCACTGATGGCCAGATTGCATTTTCCAGCTAGCAAATTAACCCAGACAAAAAAGGATGATATTAGTGGTCGGTAGATTACACTCATAATTATCTGCACCACAAGCAGAGTGTGACAGGTGACCATGTTTGAGCAACAATAACCAGCGGCAACAAATTCACTCGATTCATAAAACGAGGTGAAAATTTTCAGCTTATGTTGTATGATACCATAACGTAATGTGCATTTGTTATTGACATGGCAATTTCTTAGTGATATGCTTGCATTCAAGCACTCTTCACTGGGTATCACCGACATGTGTAAAATAATGCTAACATCATAGTAGCTATGCTAGCCTTTACAAGGACAAGCTTGTGAGGAAGCCGGAAAAATTGATATAACCAGAACTAGAACAACAGATTTAGAAATACTACTAGTCCTGAAACATCTTCAAAGCATTTCCACAAGGGATAAATAGCAAGATTGGGGCATGGCTTACTGATCATGTTTTGCACAGAGCCGTCCAGACATCCATCGCAAAAGGCATGTTCCAATTTGGGATAGATTATAGCTGAGTTTGCCTTGCACATTACTGATTATGTTTTGCACAGAGCCGTCCAGACATCCATCGCAAAAGGCATGTTCCGATTTGGGATAGACTATAGCTGAGATTGCCTTGCACGTTAAACAGATATTTTGTTAACAAAAATCTATCATTTGCGTGACAAAGATTTATACATAAAACAAAAAATCTACAACACCCACCAGAGATGAGAAATGTGAAGATGATGGAGAAACACAAGATCAGATCCCAGATATTGGTTCAAGGATCGGACTAGTTGACACGGTTAGGATTCGAGAAACAAGAGAGCAGAGGATGATAATGCAACCTTAGCCGCCTTACCGCCCTGGCCTTTTCAACTTCTCTTTCCCTCCTAAACCTATCTTTCCTTTTTAAAAATGTTTGTTTACCTGAGGAGTTTGAGAATAAGAAGAAGAGTATTTTTTAAACTAATTTTTAAAAATAATATCTATTAAAATAATTTTTTTATTTTTAATATTAGTATATTAAAAGCATTAAAAATGATTAATTTGATATTAGAATGTAGAGTATTTTTTAAAATAATTTTTTACTTAAAAATATATTAAAATATTTTTTATTTTTAATATTAGTATATTAAAATCATCAAAAGCATTAAAAACAATCAATTTGATATCAGGATGTAGAGTACTTTTTAAATAATTTTTGGTTTAAAAATATATTAAAATATTTTTTTTATTTTTAACAATAATACATTAAAATTATCAAAAGCATTAAAAACAATTAATTTAATGTCCCAAAAATATTTTTTAAAACACCTAAAAACAACAGCAAAAATTGTGTCGTACACCTCCTTTTTACATGAATTAAGCCTGTTTGTCTAAGTGGTAGTGTTTGCGTTTCTTGAAAACACACTAATATACATGTTTGGTTACCACATACTTGCAAAAATCTAAGACATGGGTTCCACCATTTATTGAGGCAGGACCGTGATTTTTAAAAAGCAGTAAAATCCTGCTTCTTGCAAGTTTAACCACGGGTTAAACTTTCTAGAGATAACAGAGAAGGAAAATTTATCAGCTTATCCTTTTCTCTTTTGTTGCTCCTCTCGTCCGTTCTTCGCATCTCTTCACTGCATACAACAACCCTGCAGGAAAACCATTAGTGCTACACGACAAACAACAATTAAACTAATGGTTGCATGACTTTCTACAAGAAACCATTGAATTATGAGGAAAACACGAGGAGGCAAAGGAAGGGGGCATGAAAGAGTTAGAAATGCAGGGCAGTTGTAAAGCCATTAATGTCTGTATAAAGACTAAGTTTGGTCAATATTTGTAGTGAAACTCTTTTTCAATGGGTTTGAACATGTATCCCATGATATTTTATTGGCTGTAATATTTTTTTACGTGATTGTTTATTAATATTATGAATGAAGTTTTTATAAGTAATTATACCATAATATTAAATTGAAAAATAATTTTTAATCAAATACATTAAATTATTTTTTGTTCAATTTTAATTTCAACCACAGTTTTAACCAAACAAATATTTTTTCAAACCAACCACAACTAAAAGCACTTTTTATAAAACTACTTTTTTAAAATCACAACCACAACAGCTACCACAATGCTAAACACACTCTTAATTGGTGCAGTGCGTTGCTATTTGCGTTTTGTCTTGATCATGTATTTTTGATTGGTAAACTCGCATTATAGTTTTACATAAATTCATTGAAAATTCCTTTTTAAAATCTTAATTAAGTAAAAAACTATAACTTATAATTTCTCCTAAATTACCTTTTCATAATGCCAAATAATAGGTTTACTGTGTAGATAGCTTGTGCTCAACCATGGTCCGAGTTAAAATCTTTTAACATAAAAAGGGATGTGCGAGCAATTAGTGGGGGAGCAGGGATTAAGAAGGCAATTGCCCCTTTATTCCTTTTATTTCAAAATAATTTTTATATTAGAATTTTAATAAAATAACTTGACAAGTTTAATTTTTATTATTAACTACTAATTGATCCAAGCTTCTTTTTTTTTTTTGAATTATTGTTCCTGCCTCTCTTTCTTCTATAAAATTTTTCTTCAAGTCCTAAACTATTAATTAGTTAAGTGAGTAATCTTTTTATGCTTTATATTTTAGGTGAGTTTCCTTCATTTTTTTTCTATTTATTCCATTGTTTAATTTTAGTTTTATTCCTTGATAATTAGTTATTAAAAATATTAGAGTTTATGATAATTTATGGATTTGTTAAATTAATATGTGTATGGATATTATTATATGCATATGAATATGAATTGAAATGAGTTTTGATGAATTAATATGTATTTTGTTCTGAATTTCATATGAAAAATGATGGTGATCAACTTACTAGTGATTAAAAATGAATTACTGAACAACTCAAAAAATTAAGGACATAATAAAAAAATATATTAATATTTATATTTAATCAACTTGTATAAAACAACAAGTCAACAAAGAATTGTTGTCAATAATTTCACTACTCCCCGGAAGATTTAGAAATAAATGAATGAAACTTTAATTGTATATATTGAAAAAGAATATCTTTAATGAAATTAAGAATGAAGTCATTATGAAACAGTTTCAAAATATGAAATCTCAAAAAGAATAATTATAATGTAAGTTTTTTCATTTTAAAAATATTCTTAAATTAAGTTTGCTTGACATGAGTTAGTACATGCATTTCAAATTGATTTTTTTATATACAACGCATGTCTATATAGTATATAATATCAAGTATCTATTAGTAATTTACCCTCTCATTTAAATTTTTTTGGCTCCATCATTGCGAGCAATGATAGTATTTTTAAAAAAACAAAAATAAATATTGAATTCAAATCATCGAATCGAATGTGTTAAACAAGCTCGTTGATTTAATAATTTAATCATATGAAAAAAAAAGTTGGTGACAATAAAAAAAATTTAAAAAAGACAATGACTAATCAAAAAAAATAAAATTTTGTTAATATTATGAAAATATACCCTCTAAATATTCTTAAAATGCCTCAACAATACCATTCGATAATAGAGTAAAATTTAAATGAAAACAGGTTAATCTTGCAAAGAGGAAAGAAAAAAAAATGAAGCTAAATTACCAATCAAGATAACAATAAAAAAAATAAAGATTAAATTGGATATACAAATTAAATGAAATAAAATATTGAGAGATAAAATTAAAGAAAAAAAATCAACTTCAAAAGACATTAAAACCAAACATAAATAGTGATCAAAAGAACGATACCTGAAATTGATACAAATACAAACTAATATGACACATTTGATTTTTAAAATAGCTGACATGAAATAAAAAGCGAGAAGAGAAAAAAAAGAAAAGAAAAGAAAAGAAGTCTAGTAGTACTTACTCGCAACCTCTCTGTGCACACATGTCTGATCACAAAAAAAAGAATGACATGACATTTCCAATATCATTGTTGGAGGCAATGTTTTACTACTGGAAAGTGTTGTGCGTTCTGTCTAAAGAATGTAAACGCCTCTCACTTGTCGATGTTATTTTTTAATTATATTTATATTTTTTAAAAGATTAAATTGTCCCTCGTTAAAATTGATTATTAAAAAAACATTAGAAAAAATATAAAAACACCCATTGATGTATATTTAGGTTTTTTTTCCTTACTTTTAAGAGCAATTAGTTATTACATTATGTAATCAGAATGTAAAAAACCTAACATCCCTTGGATCTTAATTTTATTTTTTAATTTATCTAAGTCATTGTATTTTATATAAAAATATCAAAAGACTAATGTATCCATGATTAATATAATAATAACAAATAAACTACATAAAAAAACATCATTTTACCTTATAACTAGTTTATTATTTTTTACTGGAATAGGTAAAATAATTACGTTTACTTTAACGAAGAAGTATTTTGGCAGCCTGGTCCCGAGCCCATTTATTAATATGGACATGGCTATGAACCTTTGACTGGTAGTATTCTCAGTTATGGCTGCAATAGCTGTGGTTGTTGTAAAAGTGCACGTATTATTTGCTATTGACATAATTTGATGCTGTTATGAACTTATGATATTTAATATTTTTATTTTTCGAAGTTTCATTTTTTATGGCTTTCAAGGGATCTCCGACGGCAGAGCCAAACGGAAAACCATAAGCAATAGCTGCTAAAATGGCTGGTCTTCGATTATTTTTGTGTCTCCGACGGGATAGCCAAAAGAGATACTAAAATCCCTTCCGTGTATGTTTTCTTTCGCGGAAAGCTATACAATTGAAGGAAAATTTTATCTGTTTTTCCTCTTTAAACTTTCACTCTCTTTTCTTAATTTATGTAAAATACAAAATAACTTGTTAAAATACCAGAGTACCACATAAGAAAAAAAAATTAATTACACTATTTAATATGTTATATTGATAATTTAGCTGTTTTAAATTGTTATAAATACTGATGAAGTGTTGGTTTTACAGTTAAAACATTATTATATCTTTATAAGGATGAAAATACAAATTCGATTTTTAAAAAATGTACTTATTGGGAGGGGCAGCTATGAACCTCTAACGAGATTAGTCTTACCCTTTAAAAAGATGTAAGGGTACTTGAATAAAAATAAAAAAATAGTTATAAATACCCTTAAAGCTCTGTTAAACACCCTTTTTTTTGTTTTTTTAAAAAGTGCCATGGGTTAACAAAAACAGAAGATAAGGGACAATTTATGTGGTTTGTTTGTCATAAATTATTTCTATTTCTTTTAAAAAATTGATGTTTGACCTTGCACTTTAAAAACATCATCAACGAAATCTACTCTATGATAAAGTGTGTGTTTTGCAACTCGGTATATGTGTGTGTGTATATATATATATATATATATATATATATGTTTGTTTAAAATGTTTTTAATTAAAAAATATATATATTTTTATTTTTAACATCAATATATCAATTATAAAAATTATAAAAATATTAATTCAATGTATTTTAAAACAAAAAATATTTTTAAAAACAAATTAAACTACAATGTCAAGCACACTAAAAAAAAACACATAAGGTTCAGAGTGAAGAAAATGTTTTTAATTTTTTTTTTAAAATCACTTTCCCTGGACAACTCGACAATTAAAATTGTGCACCACTCATTACTTTTACATACACACACATAAGAAGGAAAGTCTACATAGCATAAGAAGGAAGACGAGAGAGCTGTAAATTTAGCTTGGAAGGTGTGGGATTTAAAATAATTTATTTTTCAACAAGGATACAAATTAATAGCAGTTTCGTAGTTGCTTGGAGTATTTATTAAATTGTCGACACTTGCAATTTTAAATGTTTTTCATTGATTTATTTTTGAGGTTTTTTGTTGGTTTATAAAATTCATTTATTAGTAATTTTTATTTGGAAGTTGCAAGTGTCACTAATATTTTATTTTATTTTATTTTTTACGGATGTTTACATGTGCGTGTGATTTTTTTAGGAGGGCATGGTTGTCAATTTATATTATATATCCTAGAAAAAAATAATTTATTTTAGAGGGGTAATTCATAATTGTCCTCTGGTTCCATCATTGCATTTTGAAGTGCACGCGAGAAAGTAGAATTTTATAATAAAAAATTACCCAAAAAATCAGCTTTTCAAAAGAGTTGCCAGTGGGACTACGAGATTGGATTTTGCGGGCAGTAGTATAGTTTGGACCGGGCTTGTGGAGTTGTGGTGGTCATGAAAGGTGAGTTGTGGTATTGGAAGTTGAAAAAAAAAATGTGTTTTTTACTATTATGTAAATTTTTAATTGAAAATTAAAAAATATATATAAATTAAAAAATTATAAGAAAAATTATTAAAACTAAAAAAGTGAAAAGTTAATATTCCTTGCCGCCAGCCAGATCTACACTTATAAATATTTGACCTCGTATTTACACGAAAGAAAATGATTTAAATTTTGAAGAAGTATTTTTCAATCTATTTTTTTTCTTATTCATATTTTATTTTGTGAAACATGTTTTTTTTTATAGACAACATGGTTTATTGAATAAAAACCAAAGATAATTAAAATAAATATTCAAGAAAGTTCTAATTGTTTGAAACATGAAGGAAAAAATTAATCTCTTTAATCAAAACTCCCTTTCTCTACTCACGTGCCTCTCTTTTTATAAAAATATATCTTTTTTATCAAAATAACATCTTTAAATAAAAACTTATCATAAATTTAAAATAAAGTTTTAATAGATAAAAAAATCATGAATCAATAATTTTTATTTACATTGAATATGATTTTTTTAAAATAATAATAAAACAATAACAAGGTATATATTTTTATATGCAGTGAATATTCATGGGTATGTTTCTTAAAAACAATTGCAAATTAAATTTAAATATAATTATTTAGAAAATAATTACTAATATTATAATAAAAAACTATAATATTATTCAATGACATAATCAAATAATTATTTAAATGATACTCCAGTAAATTTATTTAAAGAGAATCTCGTTATCGAATATAAAGAAACAAAAAAAATAATGTATATTAGATGAAATACTTTTAAAATATCGAGTTAGTAACATATTGGATGATATACTTAAAAAAAACCCAATATTAAAGCGACTTCATATTGGCTTGACCAAGACAAACCACGATTAACCTATAATTTAGGGTATGAAACTGTGATAACCTTATGCAACTTAAATTAAAATAGATTAGGGGATCCAATTCTAATCAATCAAATATTGAACGTCGAAAATGAAAACAACATTTAAATAAAAAAAAGACAAGAAAAGCTATATTTAAGCAAAAAAAAATACAATAAAGTAAGCATAATATACTTATATTTAAGCAATTGATTTATTTAATTCAAAACAAAAACTTCTTTTTAGAAAAAACTAAATTTAACAAAGAATGACAAATAAAAAGACCTAAGATAACCAAAATTATTTTAAAAAATAGTGAAAAATCTTATAGAAAACAAATAAAAAAATAACAGAGTATAGTATCCAATTAAAAGCCCTTGTTAAAGGATAAAATTGAAAAAAAAACATGAGATTAAAAATATTAAAAGAAAAAACAAATGACCCGGGCAAATCTCTTCAATTCGGGCTCATTTTTTAAATTGACAACCTGTTAAATTGTAGACCCGAACTCAATCAAAAAGTATAATTCAATGTTGAAGGATGAAATCATAAAAAAATCTATTTAAAAAATTTTTCAATGTAAAAAAAACATAAATAAAAAATAAGGGAGGATGAAATCGTAGAAATCTAATTTTTTAAATGATCTAAAATAAAATAAACAACAATACAAATAATGAGGATGAAATTTAAAAAAATTTTAAAAAATAAAAGAGGATGAAATTAAAAATAAATTTAATTATGTAAAACAATTCAAATAAAAAATCAATTGAAAGAAATGAATTTAATTAGAAGAAAAAACAAATAACAAATATTATAAAAATTTAAAAAATTAAGCGTGAAAATTGAAAAAGAAAGAGAAAAAAAGAAGAAGCAAACTTATCAAATCAAAGCCTTGCAGTTATAAATCAGAAAACATAAAGGACTGCCGTGTTTTGGTCGTTGTAAGCTTTTTAAACATGGTGGGGTGAACTACTTGCCGGTACGTTTAATGCATAAGCCAACATTTTTTTATGTATATTTATTAAAATATAAAATTACTTGTAAAACCACGAATAATAAAAAAAAATAAAATAAAATTACTGAGTTGGCCATAATCAATTATAAAATGAACAATAAATCCATTAAAAAAATCCAATTATCCCCATCTAACATTTGTTTTTTTTTTAAAAAAAAACAAACAATAATTTAAAAAACTAAAATAAAATGATTGAACTGGCCATAATCAATTTCTAAAACGAACAATAAATCCCTTACAAAACAATTATTCCCAACTAACATTTTGTTTTAGAAAAACAAGACAATAATTTTACTGTTTTAATCCCCAATAAATCGATGCATTTCTTCGTGATTTTCCCACACCACGGGCCTTAGGTTATGCTAATTAACGTTGCAGCAGTGATTGAAGCGTGACGCGTGCAGTCAGGTTGTCTACCCTTTCACGGAGGACACCAAAAAGGAAAAACAGGAAAATCCCAATCAACATTCCGCCAACGTGTGATGTGAACAAAGTATCCTTCCCTTTTCTAATTTCCAACAGCCTCCCCTCAAAAAGTAACAACCTTAACAAACAAAAAAAAAAGACCATCCCTCGTACTAGTCCTCTAACTGTATAAAGTCTCTCAATTGAATCCCCTAGCTACCAGTTTGATCAAATGGACTTGACCTCTATGTATTTCTTCTTTATATGACGAAGCTCCTGTTTGGAAGTGCGGTTCAAATGGAGATTGATAAAATTAATTATTTTTTATTTAAAATTATTTTTTATATTTTTAGATCATTTTAATATGTTGATACAAAAAAATAAATTTTAAAAAAATATTATTTTAATTTATTAAAAAAATATTTTAAAAAACAACCGCTGGAACTATCAAACACCTTCAAGTCATTAAACATTTCACAGTCATGTATTTTCTAATCTAATGATATATATATTTTAAATTTTAAACATAAAAAAGAACACATGTGCAACTGAAAGATAAATTATTTCAATCATGTCTTAACTTGCCCTTCTAAAATTAATTGAAAGTAATTGTATAGTAATTTCACATGCAAAACCCGAGAGAGCACGTGACTAGTATGTGCATTATTTAACGATATCTCCTGTTATTTTAACAAAAGGACCCAATGTGGGACGCAATTGAGAAAATCGTTAATGGGGTGGACTGATATGAGATTTGCCCTAAATTAAACGATACTAATAAAAACAATTAACTTCTCACCCATGGAGAAAAAAAAAAAAAAAACCAAAGCATATTACGATCACACCACCAAATAAATCGCACCGCTTTCCTTTCTCTCTCCGACAATGGAATTCTAGAGAGAGAAAAATTGCAAAAAAAAAAAAAAAAGGAAAAGAAAAACAAGTTCAGGTTCAATTCACCTGTACCAGACTTTGAAGTCAGTCTCTCTCTCTCTCTCTATCTAAAGATGGCGGTTTTACTCTTTTTTTAACCTCTAAAGAAAAGAAGAAAAAAATTTCTCCATGGAAATGCCCGGTCGAAGATCCAACTACACTCTCCTTAGCCAGCAGGCAGAAGAGCAACAGCAAGCAGCGGCAGCATACTACGAGTCGTCTCTCTCAGGTGACTCGAAAAACAACAAACTAACAATAAAGCAAGAGAGGAGCTTCGTGGATTGGGAGTCGGATCATAGAGCAATAGCAAATCAACAGCAAGGAAACAGTAATCGAATTGGTTTGTATCCATCCTCTGCAGCGATCGGGTTACAAAGGCAATCGAGCGGGAGTAGTTTCGGAGAGAGTTCGTTATCGGGAGAGTATTACCCGCCGACGACTCTGTCAACGGGCGGAGGAAATGAGATTGATCAGGCGTATGGGTACGAGGATGGGAATTTTGTGAGGGCGGCGGCCAGACCTCCCATGGATGTATCTGCTAATAATGGATCGTCAGGGAAGAGTTGGGCGCAGCAAACTGAGGAAAGTTATCAGTTACAGCTGGCTTTGGCTTTGAGATTGTCGTCCGAAGCCACCTGTGCTGACGATCCTCATTTTTTGGATCCAGTTCCGGATGAATCAGCCTTGCGCTCCTCTACCTCTAACTCGCCAGAGGCCTTGTCTCATCGATTTTGGGTATGCTTTCTACTTTATTGCCTGATGAGAATAATGTATGGGTGATATAGAAACGTTGAACTCTTAGATAGCTAGGGAGATGAGGGCAAATTAATTTAGTCGATAAATAATGTTTGAAATACATTCTAAATGATCATGCAATGAAAATGAACCAATAACATGGAAGACGGGATATGTTGTTTGAGATAATTTGGGGAAGGATTAAGTTTATCATTTTTTGGTTCGCTCATGACAAAAAGCTTAAAGTTCAGTGGTTGTACATCGTTAAGCTAGATCAAAATTCCTTTCTTTTAATTAGCCCTGCTGCAAATTCCTTTCTTCATCATCCCTGTTGCTCTTGGTGGATGATTGCATGGAATTGCTCTCATTTAGTTTTACTGATACTTCTCAATCTGTACCTTTAGATTGAACTTGTGACATGGAAGCAAACTTTACATTAAGCTTGCAGGAGCTGAGTAGACAACCGTTGTCTAACTGTCTTCCAAGTAGTTTCTTCTAGCTTTTGCTTTTGGCGGATCAAAACTCTCTCATCGTTGTATCTATCCTAGCCTAATAATATCACGCATGTTAGTTCATTTTAGTTTACTAAAGGGAAAGATCAAATATTCACAGTTCCCCTTTTTATTTGGTTCCTCCTATTACAAAATAATAAACCTTGATTATTGGCATTCACTGTGAAAAGATGCTCGTTAATAGTGTAATGCACATCAGGTGAATGGTTGCTTATCATACTTCAACAAAATTCCCGATGGATTTTACCTAATTCATGGAATGGATCCATATGTGTGGACTGTGTGCACTGATTTGCAAGATAATAGTCGTATTCCATCAATTGAATCACTGAAGTCTGTGGATCCCAATGCTGATTCTTCAATGGAAGTGGTTTTGATTGATCGACGTAGTGATTCGAACTTAAAGGAACTCCAAAATAGGGTCCATGGCATCTCTTGTAGCTCTATGACAACAAAAGAGGTAGTTGATCAGCTGGCAAAACTTGTTTGCAACCGGATGGGGTGAGTTCCAGTCTTTAATTGTGCAAAAATCTAGGTGGTAGCTTTTTAAATAATACTTTGTTCATCACATTTTTATTGCTATCATAAGGGGGCCAGCCAGCAGAGGAGAAGATGATTTCATTTCCATCTGGAAGGAATGCAGTGATAATCTAAAAGATTGCTTAGAATCTATTGTGGTTCCAATAGGCAGCCTATCCATTGGTCTATGTAGACATAGAGCTTTACTATTCAAGGTAAGATCTTTCATATTTTCATGCACTAATTTCTGTTTTTGGTTTCAACAGCTAACAAGGTTATTATTTGCAACTTTTATGTGAGTTGCTGTATTTTAATATTCATCTCAAGTATACTGAAGCATGTTTCTAAACAGTCTGGCTAAAGATTCCTGATTGTGAACTATTTTTCGTAATTTTTTCTTGGTAGCAGAAAGGGATTGATGGAAACTTGTATGATTTGTGTAGGTGTTAGCTGACACCATTGATTTACCATGTCGAATTGCAAAAGGCTGCAAATATTGTAAAAGGGATGATGGTTCCTCCTGTCTTGTTCGGTTCGGGCTTGACAGGTTATTATTGTTTCCTTTTTGCCAGATTGTGGTGTCTTTTTCTTATGATGTATTCCAATTCAACAATTTATCCAACTTAGTCAGTTGGTTTAAATGAAAAGCTAATTAATCCTGGTTAATTATGAGTTATTGACATTCTCTCATCATTGTAGATTTTTCCTTTGCATTCTTGTGAACACAACCTCCCTTTTTCTGGGATCTATTCAACTGCTCATTCCTTATTACATGTTAAGAACACTGGAGAAATTCATTTTAAGATTAACAAAGTAGAAACACTGCATACAAATTCAATGTAATCAATATCTTGTGTAAAGGTAAACAAAATTTTTTATATCAATAAATACTAAATTGCCAGTTGCTTGCTCTGGGTTTTTTTTGTTCTCCTTCTTTCTTCCTTCGGGTGCATCAATTGGATCATTCTTTTAATGATGCAATCATGATCTTTTTGGCAGTCTGGGACTTTGGCAACTGCATGTTTCATACTTACAGCTACAAGTTGCAAGCACCATCTGACAAAGTATGTTTAATTCATTTCAGGGAGTATCTAGTTGACTTAGTTGGGAGGCCTGGTTTTTTATGCGAGCCTGATTCCTTGCTTAACGGTCCTTCTTCCATCTCAATTTCTTCACCATTGCGCTTTCCTCGAATCAAATCAACTGAAAGTACTGTTGATTTCAGGCAATTGGCCAAACAATATTTCTTGGACTGCCAATCACTTAATCTTGTATTTGATGATGCGTCAACAGGTAAATATTTTAAAAAGAAGTTGTATAAACTACACAAGTCCATATTTCTTCGACTTGTCTCTGTATTTGTTTATTTGGCTTCAATATGCAATTTTTATTATCTGCTTGCATTGACGAGGGTGTCATTTGTGTTTGCCAATTTCTCATGTCATATGCCCTTCATTGGAAGCTTTAATTAATTGCCCAAAGTGATCGTTTTATAAGAATTTGCTACTAGATTCTTATATACTGTTATTGCTAATTTCTTTGTTTTGCTGCTAAAACTTGGTATTGGTTGATAGATTTGCTTTAGAGCATTGTGTCCTTGCATGAGGCAATTCAAATGCATAAAAACCCTTATAAAGTTTTTTTCCCCTACCAATGGAGAAATTATTAATTGTACCTAGTTCACAAGTGAGACCATGAACCAACCAACTATGTGAGGACACGATCATTTTTGTCTTTCCTTTGAATAAAAATTGTTTGTTTATTTTAAAGTTGATGATGTTGTCAAATAAGATGATATATCCTTCCACAATTGATTGGTCCCTAGTTGTGAACATGTTCATCTAATAATTTCTCTGGTAGAATACTCATACTTATCAAACCAAAGAACTGTACAATTATTTGTTCATTAAAATACTTAAATGTATTGGATGGATTACATTTCGATGACCTACTTTACTGTAGACATTCCTGATTTAATTTTATATATCCCATCTTGCACAGACTCCTGACATACGTTTCATATGCTCATTGCTTTACAATTCAAGAGTTTTAGTTTTTTAGCTATGAGGAAATTGTTGCAACTACATTTATGAAGCAGATAGACAAGACTGGTTTTGAAAAGAAGTTCATGAAGAAACTCAGAAGCTTCTTATATGAAGCTTCAAGTTGTTTTAATTATTTGTTTACTACTTAGCTTAAGACTTATAATTTAATTAGTATTTTATTATTGAAGAATCCTAATGCTAGATGTATTGTATTAATTTGGTAAGTTTTAATTATGAATTCTTTTCTATAAAGGATTTTAGGATTAATATAAATAGGTATATCTAGTTTATTTTGAAATTCAAACTATTTAAACTTTTGATAAAATATCAAAGATTTTCTATATTTCTCTATAGTGTTAGGTCTATAACCTTTGAGCTTGAGAACTCTAGTTTCTATCCAACTATTTGCCTCGTCAATTGGTATCAGAATAGGTTGGCCTCTTTGATGGATGGAGACGATAACAACCCACTAGGCAATGCATGAGTGGAGGCCCTCTGAGGTGTGTGATCGTTTGGAGCAAGCCATAGTAGATCTAACTCGGTTAATGGGTAACGCAAACAAGAATCGCGAGGAAGAGAGGAACTTGCCTGGAGACTTACCTTAAGGTAGGCTTAACCCAGACCTATTCTTGAAATTCCACCTAGACAACCAATTGTCCATGTGGATGGTATTGGTGGAGACGAATTTGATGAGATAGACCATCGTAACAAACACATGATTTTCGCATCAAGATATAAATTACAACATTCTATAGAGATTTGGACATAGAAGAATTCCTTGATTAGATTGCTGAATGTGGTAGGGTTAAAGAGTACTTAGGTTTCTTAGAAGAGAAGATGGTGAAATTGGTCGCATATAACCTGAAGGGTGGAGCTCCTTCCTAGTATAAACGTCAAACAAATACATGGTTAAGAGAAGGGAGACAACCTATTATGTCATGGATGTACATGAAGCGATTATTGCATGAGAGATTCCTCTCTCCTGACTATAAACAATATTTGTTTTAACGATACTAGGATTGTTCACAAGATAATAAATTTGTCAATGGGTATACCGTTGAATTTCAAAGGTTGGCAGAACATAACAAACTCCAAGAGATAGATAATCAGTAGGTTGCAAGGTTTATCAGAGATTTAAAGTTACAATCCAAGACAAGATCAAAGTATGGATGTTTACGCTCTCAAAGGTAAGTAATATGACGTTAAAGGCTGAGATGCTAATGAAAGAGAAGGTTGGTAGTAGTGAAAGATTTGATAGGTCCAATCCTTCTAGGAGACCATATAATGAGATAAGTAGATTCGGTCCTACTAATAAGGGGAAGGCAGCAAGCCAACTCTAAAGAGATAATGAACAAGTTGAAACAAACAAATTGAATAAACCCTATGCCATGCCAATGATAGCTAAGTGCTTTAAATGTGGAGAACCAGGACACCGTTCTAGTGATTGTAGGAGAGAAATCGGTCAATCTAATTAAAAGGCAATATGAGCCAGATCCCTACGATGATAAGGGTGAGCTGTGTGAACTTGATGGGTATGACAAAGAAGATTTTTATAAGGATGATGATGAGAGACAAACCTATGTGGTTAGAAAGATGCCGCTAACATTAAAGGTTGTTGCAGCGAAACAAGTTATTTCATAACCGTTGCACTATAAATAAAAACCTGTTTGACTTAATTATCTATAATGGAAGCTTTGAAAATATTATTGGTAAATATACTGTTGATAAATTGAAATTACCATAAGAACCTCATCTTGAACCTTACAAGATTGGATGAATTAAGTTAGTGAGAGAGATAAAGGTAAACCAATGATGTAGAGTACCTTTTTCCATTGGGAAGTATAGGGATGAAATGTATTGTGATGAGGTCAATATGGATGCTTGTAGTTTGATTTTTGGTAGGCCTTGACAATATGATGTGGATGCTAAACACCCGGGTAGATGTAATTTGTATAAAATTAGAAAGAATGGTGTGAGTTATACTCTTGTGTCTTTGAAGGGATAATCCAACCCTAAAGCTTTTAAAGTAGAGGGGAAGACTTTCTTACCATAACTAATTCAGGACTTGAGATGCAAGCAGGGGTATGGAAAACTGGGCAAATTCATGCATTGGTTGTGAAGACATTAGTGGATGAACATGCAAAAAAGAAAAGTACAAACATTCCTGAAACAATTAAGCCTTCATTTGCTGATTTTAAGGAGATTCTACATGATGAATTGCCAGATGGGTTGCCATCGATGAGAGACATTCAACATCATATTGATTTGGTGCCGGGAGCTAGCCTTTAAGTCTACCACATTACTGAATGAGCCCTAAGGAGGGTGAGATATTAAAGAAGGTAGAAGAGCTGTTGAGAAATGGTCAGATTCAAGAGAGTAAGTTCTTATGCATTTTCAGCATTGTTGACTCCAAAGAAGGATGACAATTGATGTTTGTGTGGACAATTGCGCCATTAACAAATAACCTTGGGATACAAGTTTCCAATCCTCGGTTAGATAACATGCTTGATCAGATACATAAGGCATCAATCTTTACGAAGATTGACTTGAGGAGCGGTTACCATCAATTTCGGATTCGGCCAGGTGATGAGTGAAAGACAACTTTCAAGACAAAAGAGGGATTGCATGAGTGGTTGGTTATGCCTTTTGGGCTATCTAATGCGCCAAACATTTTTATAAGGGTGATCTATTTTTTCTACGATCTTTTATAAATAAGTTAATGGTTGTTTATTTTGATGATATCTTGATTTATAGTACATCTGAGATTGATCACGTGGGACACTTGAGGAAGGTGCTTTAAGTGTTGCTAGAAAACAAATTATATGTGAATATGAAGAAGTGTAGTTTTATGACTGCTAAGCTACTGTTTTTAGGCTTTATTGTTAGTATAGATGATATACATGTTAATGATGAGAAGGTCCAGGCCAACCCCTAAAACAGATAACGAGGCTTGTAGTTTCCATGAGTTAACTATTTTTTATTGGTGATTCGTTAGAGATTTCAGTAATATTACGAGACCCATTACTGATTGCATGAAGAAAAGGAAATTTGATTGGGGGAGAAGAGGCAGAAAAGAACTTGGCTTTAATCAAAGAAAAATTAAGCAATGTTTCGGTTTTAGCACCTCTAAATTTTGACAAACTGTTTGAGGTAGAATGTAATGCTTGTGGTGTTGAGATTGGTGGAGTTCTATCCTAAAAGAAGAGACCCATGACATTTTTTGGTGAGAAGTTTAGTGATGCTAGGTTAAAGTAGTCCATATACAACAAAGAGTTCTATGCTATTTTTTTTTTACTCTTATGAAGTGAGAGCATTATCTGATTGGTAAAGAGTTCATGTTGTATTCTGACCATGAGGCGTTGAGATTTTTACATAATCAGAGAAGAATAAGTACTGACATGTATGCAAGATGGGTTACTTACCTCCAATGGTTTCCAATTAGAATTGTGTATAAGGTTGGGGTTCAAAATAAAGTTGTTAATGCTTTGAGTAGAAGAGCAACCTTGCTGGTTACTCTTAAGGTATTACTGAATTCAATTGTTTGAAAGAGTTGTACGAGTATGATGAGGATTTCAGTTAGGTATGGAAGAAGCGTTAAAATCTGCTTGCTGATGACTTTCACATTCATGATGGATTTTTGATGAAAGGTAATCAACTTTGCATCCCTCAGCCTTCATTACAGGAGAAGGTGATTCAGGATTTGCATGGAGGAGTTCTGATTGGTCACGTGGGGTGACATAAGACTACTAATGCTGTCCTTGATGATATTATTGGCCTCACTTGAAACGGGATATTGGTAAGTTTATGCAAAAATATTATATTTGTCAAACTACCAATGAACCAAGTAGAGAATACAAGTCTATATATATATGCCTCTAATTATTCTTAAATACATATGGAAGGACATATGGAAGGACTTGTCTATGGATTTTGTACTTGGATTACCTCATGCATAAAGGGATGGATTCTGTATTTGTTGTAGTTAACAGGTTCTCAAAGATGATGCATGACACATTTTATTCCTTGTAAAAAAATGAATGATGTGTCTGCTGTTGCTCAACTTTTCTTCCGAGTGGTGGTTCATTTACATGGGTGTTGAAGACCATCACTTTTGATTTGGACAGTAAGTTTCTCGGTCACTTTTGGCATACGTTATGGAAATGGTATGATTCTTCATTAGAGTTCAGTAGCACAAATCCACAGATAGATAGGTAGACCACTGGATTGAACATTTGTTAAAGAGCATTTGCGGTGACAAGCTGAAACAATGAGATTATGCCCTTGCACAAGCACAGTGCTAGACACAGTGCCACAGTAAATCACAATTTGAGATTGTATTATCTACAGTGTCCTAAGCATTTGCTAGATCCGATGCCAATTCAAAAGGGTGTTGGGTTTAATAGGGCTACGAAGAAGATGACTATGGATGCGCAAGCTACTGTGGAGGATGTGAAGCAGAAGTTGATGAGGTTCAATACCAAATATAAGGAAGTTGTTGATATACACTGCCTAGCTAAAGTGTTCAAGGAAGGAAATAAGGTGATGGTGTTCTTTCACAACAAGAGATTTCCGATGGGATCGTATAGCAAACTACAACAAAAGAAATATGGTCTTTACACTGTCTTGGCAAAGATTAGTGACAATGTTTATGTTATTGATTTACCTGATTATAGGAGTATTTCTAGAACTTTTAATTTGTCATACATTTATTATTTCTATGATGATCAACCTTTGTATCTAAAGCTTAGAGATGACTCAACGAGTCTTTTGCAAGTAGAAGGATTGGCGAGAAGCGTGTTGCAACAACATTTATGTACCAAATAGACAAGTCCAATCTTGAAAAGAGTATGTGAAAAAATACATAAGCATGTGACATGAAGCTTGAATTTGTTTTAATTATTTTCCTAGTTAATTTTGGATTTTAATTATTTATTTTCTATTTAGCTTAGAATTTATAATTTAATTAGTATTTTACTTTGTAAGAATCTTAATGCTAAATAGATTCGATTAATTAGGTAAGTTTTAATGAGGAATTCTTTTCTATAAAAGATTTAGATTTTTAATAAAATATCAAAGATTTTCTTTCTTTCTCTATTGTGTTAGAGCCTTAACCTTAGAGTTTGAGAACCAATTTCTATCCACGCTATTTGCCACGTCACATGAGACTTATTTGATGGTTCTAATCTGCATGCTTTAGCTTCTTTGTAACTTTGATAACCGAAGACCAAGCAGATGGTTGTGTGGTATAATAACCTTCTCTCTTCTCATAATTGATTTTGGAGAAAAAGCCTTGATCTTGGGTGGCAATCCAATCACTTTTGGAAGGATAGGAAGCCATGTTGACTTCTTATGTGTATTTAAGAGACCTCCTTTGTTAAATTAGGTTTTCTTTTTTACTCTTTAGCATGATAAGTTAAATACTTCATCAGTGTTAATATGTGTTTAAACAAACGGGTGTTTTGCTTTGAATAATTTAGTTTGGGTTTGATAGAGTATAAAAATAAGTTAATGGTTTGGTTAGTTGGAAAATCTTGTAAGGGTAAATTGTAAAAGTTGGTCAAAGTAGAGATAATTACTGAACAAATTATTCAGTGCAATTATTAAGAGAAGACACATAAAGTACAAAAAACCATCTATCTCTACTTTTGAAGTAATGGTTTTTCCTTGTGCTTATATGCTTTTTCTAATTTTGGTTTAAGAATTACGTTTAACTTTAGATGGTAGTTGCTGAGGTGGTGTATTATCTTTATGGTTAATTTGTTACGAACTTCTTAGCCAGAAGCTCACCTCATTTTTAAGTTTAATGTAGATTGATAATTACTAATTTAGGGAATTGCACCTTTTTAAAGTCTGCTAACCATGTGCTTGTCATATGAGCATAATAAACAGGTCATGTTGATGTGGTTTGTGTGCATTTTATATTTCCATATTATTTCCATTAGTTCTTGTCTTTTTCTGTTTTTTTCCAATCCAATCCAATTACAATCATATACACATTCATTTTGATTTCCTTAGTTCCATTATCCATATGTGATGTATGATATGCTGACCATCAAATTTACTAAACTTTGCTAAGATTCCCCCCTCTGCTAGGTAGTATATATGTCTAATTATTGAATTCCCATGCGAAACTGGAATTTGATTTTGATGTTTCTGTTTTTCTATCGAATCCAAAGTGTAAAATTGGGCTTTTGCATCCATTAGTTTTCCATGTAGAGAAGAAAATGCTAAGTTTCCATTGTTATTGACTGCTGTAATTGCAGGTACTGTTCATGATGGTGAAGCTCCTGGATTTTCCATGTATCCTAAAAAAACTGACAGGACAGACTCGGAAATAAGTAACCATGTGCAACTCCCAAGTAACAGCAATGAAATTTCTCAGTTACCTCTGCCACCGAAAGTTAGTCGGATAAGTAACCATGTGCAACTCCCAAGTAAAGATTCCATGTTTTCTGAAGGTAGTCAACTGCTTTCTGGTAAAACAAGTAAAGAACTTTCAATTGATGCGGAGGATTCGGATATTCCATGGAATGATCTTGTTTTAAAAGAGAGAATTGGAGCAGGTACTTTTCTTGATAGACTTGGAAAGAAAAAAACATGATCATGGTATATTAGCATAGCACCCATGCTTCTCCCATGCCATTATGCTATTGGCCCCAATTTTCTTGGGGAGACTGCACTTATTTTGTGAATGGGTGTATTTTCAGGTTCTTTTGGAACTGTCCATCGTGCTGACTGGCATGGCTCGGTAAGCTTTTCGTATTTTTTTATGCAGTTGCATCACGATAGAAATGGTGAAGACATGTTTTGCACTCTGATTTCTTCTCTGGTTTCTGAATGTTGATCACAATCCATGATAGGTTAGTGTAGGATATGTTTATATTTATTTGGGGTGGAGATTTTAAGAATGGTTATTTGCCTGACCACTTGATGGAATCTGAAGGAATATGGAAACTTAAGCTATATGGGACAATGTTTAATTTCGGTAAAATCCAAATTAAAAAGGAAAACGAGTTGAATTTTATTATTTGCTTGCCTTTTATCTCAACATAGCATCCGAAGGACTATAACATTCACCTGATCAGATAGTTCTATGGGCCGCAGCTATGGTGTTATGTTCAAGCAATATTGGAGCCTTCAAGTTCTTGCTGGGACTGCAATCAACATACCTAGGATGTATTTTTTATCACCCAATATTTTTGCATTTTTATTTGCCAAGAAAAGCCTGTCCTTATCTTGTTCCAATTTTTCTTTTTTATCTGCACTCCTCTCTTGCTGCATTACTGTCATTCTTGCATTTGAAAATAGAAGGATGCACATTTATATATAGTCATTTTTTAGTGGATATTTAAATATTGTTTGCCTTCTCCATTGATTGAATTTTCTTGAGGTCATTTTTAAACTAATATATTCTATGATCCAATCAATTGCACAACATTTTGAATATATGTGGTAATTGCAGGATGTTGCTGTGAAAATTCTCATGGAGCAAGACTTTCATGCTGAACGCTTTAAGGAATTTCTGAGGGAGGTGTGTTTTATCTAGAATTGAGCGTGATGTGCACTAAGCTCAAGAATTTTTTTTTTTTTTCTATTTCTTCGTTTGTATTTGATATGTGAAGCTTCATATCTTTTGTTCAGGTTGCAATAATGAAACGCTTGCGGCATCCAAATATTGTTCTTTTTATGGGTGCAGTTACTCAACCACCGAACTTATCCATAGTGACAGAATATTTATCAAGGTTCTGTTATTTCTTAGAAACACCCCTCCTATTTCTTGTATAACGTGGTCTCTGTAGAGTAAAACCGTTGTCTACTTCACTTATTTGAATGTAAATCTTATCGCTGTTGAAGTTAAACCAACTAAATATTTTTGTTTGCACTGCAGGGGTAGCTTGTATAGGCTTTTGCGCAAGTCAGGTGCAAGAGAGGTGCTGGATGAAAGGCGTCGGTTGAATATGGCTTATGATGTGGTATGCATGTGAAAACTTCATGTTTACTGTAATCTCTTCCTTTTCTATATTTAAACTTGTCATGGGCATTCAATATCAATATCGTCTCCTTGTCTGGGATAGCTAATTGAGTTTTCGTTGTTGTTCACAGGCAAAGGGTATGAATTATCTTCACAAACGTAATCCCCCCATTGTCCATAGAGATCTAAAATCTCCTAATCTTTTGGTTGACAAAAAATATACAGTGAAGGTAAGGCTGATAAATCCTTGCATGTAGGGGTAAGACTGCCAATTTCCCATTTTATGATTAGAGAGGAGGGAAACATAATTAAACTCTGTTGCCTTTTGCAATCATGAATTTAATTTGTAATATATGAAGCCTTGGTAGGCGTTGAAGAATATACTGTTAAACAACTGGATCTAGGTAATTCACAGGGCTTGTTATCTTTTTCCCTACATGGTTAGATGCTATCATGTCCTGGTATTGTTGCTTGCTATGGTTTTGCTTTGATTATTTCTGGGTTGTCTGGTAGATGAAAGCTAGCCTGTTCAGGATAGTCATTTTTCTTGCTTGTATGATGCATCACATTGGCAATGCTTTGCAAAAAATTTTATTGACAAGTTCCAATTCAACATGAGTGTTGATTTCATATACTGCATGATGAAGTTGCGAACTTCAGCACAGTGAAGAGATAGTAGCATCACTTTTTTTCACTAACAGAATTTCTTTAGTAGATGTAAAGATTAATGCGATATTATTTTATGCCTCAATTAGAAGGATATGTGATTCTGTTAACTAGCGAGCACGTTTATGAAGGAAAATTTGCTTGGCATCTTTTGTTTTCTTTTGTAAGAATTGCTGTGTACCAGGGTGTGTCCTGGGGCCTCCAAATGTTGTTTTATTTCTTTTTTCCCTTCTGTTAAGATTTCAGTTTTGTTATCAAGTGCTTCTTTTACTTTGTTACATGTCTTTCCCTTTTGCTTGCTTTGTCTGATCCATTCAGGTTTGTGATTTTGGGCTTTCTCGTTTCAAAGCAAACACATTTCTTTCATCAAAGTCAGCAGCAGGGACTGTAAGTGCAGTAAAACTTAACAACAACAACATGACTCGATCTTTGTTTTAAGGTGGCATGGGACACTCTTTATTAAAAATATATGCTTAACAATACCTTTTCCAATTTATTAGCCTGAGTGGATGGCACCTGAAGTTCTCCGTGATGAACTTTCAAATGAGAAGTCTGACGTATACAGCTTTGGTGTAATCTTGTGGGAGCTAGCAACATTGCAGCAACCTTGGAGCAATTTAAATGCAGCACAGGTTTGTGTTATGATAGTTTCATTTTTGATTTGGAAATGATAGAATTTGAATGGGCAGATTATCCCATGTTGGCAATTTTACTCATTATTGCAATTAGGATTAAGAAAAATCTTGGAAATGGATACTCAGAATATTATTAAATGAGACAATATCCCACAAGTAGATGTCTGCATTAATAACAAGTCAGTTGAAACTATAAAAAAGACACCCGCCAGTTTAGGCCTCTCTAATTTATAGGACCCACATATTGTGTTTTATCCTTCCTCAAGGTCCTCAGTTGGAAAGTTGCTTTCTGACGCTAGCTTTTATGCCTAGACATCCCATACAAAATAGATGCCTTTCCCTTCACGTTCCACGCATTTAGCTGAAGTTATGTGTTCATCATAAATGGGCACATGACCTATTTTTAAGGTGTCCACCTCCAGGCTGCAGCAATGGGCTAAAATAGGGCCAGTTATATTGCTTGAGAGGTGTACAAGCTGTTTGTGTGTTTTTTATTAAAGCTTTTAGAGCTTATTTAGGAGCCAGACTGCTGCATGTGTGTGGTTATTGAAGTTGTTTCATTTTATTTAAGTGTTGCAAAATATACCCTCGTTTTGGTTATTGTGGTGGCCGCCAGTTCTGCTGTCTCTCATTCACATACTCCAGCACTCCTATGTGGGATGATTTTATTATGCCTGTATTCATCCTTTTCTTTTCTTTTCTTTTTCATGGCTGATGCAAGTTCGGTTCCTTGGTACATTGTGTTTTTGCAATCACTGGTGACAATACATTGTTTGGAATCGATTACAAGATATAGATTATGGATATGGATACTATCTTATAGGTTGTGGCAGCTGTTGGTTTCAAGGGCAAAAGGCTTGAGATTCCACGGGATTTAAATCCTCATGTGGCTGCTTTAATAGAAGCGTGCTGGGCCAAGTAAGTTGCAACCCTTTTCAGTTAGTTGTACACACTATTTTCACCCCCATTGTTTTTTATTTATACGAATGGTTTCCTACAGTGAACCATGGAAACGACCTTCCTTCGCCAGCATCATGGATTCATTGAGGTCATTGATTAAACCTCCGACATCCCAGCCTGGTCTTGCGGGCATGACTTTGCTTGCCTGAAGGATTGGAACACCGGCAGTCTGATTTGTGCACATAATACAGCATTCTTTTGAGATTGGTGTCTGACAGGAATAACCACTGTCTAATCGCCTTAGGTGCAATCAGCTTGATATGCTAACATTGAATGATGCCTGAATCTAAAGTCAGCATTACCTTTTCTGCTGCGACGTGTATTGTTTGCCTAGGTGGGTAAATTGTATAAAGTCTTGTAATTTTGCATGTAAAGTCTGTAACTTAAATTAGCTTTAATGAGAAGTAGCTTCCTCGGCATTCAACATTTGAGAATTGAGCACGAAAAGGTAATCTTCATTTGCTATCAGATTTCAATTTTTCACCCGACTTTGCTCGAACAGCCAAACAATACAACAATTCAAAGTAAAATAAATCGATAGCTTTTTCATTAATCAACTAAGTGTAAATTTATTTCCACACATTTAAAAAATCTGTACAACTTAACAAATGCTCTATAAATGAAGGTTTTTAGAGTCTGTTTTCAAGAGGGTGAGAGTGGTAGGATTTGTTTTTTAAAGTGATATTTATTAGATAATATATTAAAAAAATATATTTTTTAAAAAATATTTTTAATCAGTATAATCTAAAAATTTATATATAAAAAATTAATTTCACATAAAAATAAATTAATTTTTGTGAAATGCAATTAGAGGCATGATAGGTGATCAAATGTTAACCATCCAAATTGTTTCCTTTTAAATTTATTTATTTTAAAGATTTTATTTTAATTAAAATTTAGCTATTCATCATATATGAGCTAGTGAAATTATAACGGATGAATTCTCAGGTTTAATTTCTATGGATGAATTTTTCAAGAGCACCTCATTGCATCCAGGTTGAAAAGGATAAACTGTATAAGGTATAGTTGTCCTCTATTGAGTTGAGCTATTACAACAATATCTCAATCGTGTGGGGGAATTACTGTTCCCCCCACACATATTTTACTGTGAATTATAATAATAATTTACAGTGATTTTTCTCTTTATTTTTTTTTACTCGCTAACTTTTCTCTTTTTTTTTCTCTTCTTTTTCTTTTTTTTTCCTAAATTTTTTTTCAACTTTCCTATTTTTTTTCATTTATTTTTTTTGTTGATTTTACCTTTTAAATATTGACCTGGTTAAAATTTTTGTTTTTAAATTTTTTTTCTTTAAAATACTGTAAATTGCTGCGATGTTTTTCCACATAGTTTTTCTATTTTATTTCTTTATTTTTCAAAATTATATTTGTCGATTTTTTTTAATATTGAGCTGATTGAGAATTTAGTTTTTAAATTTTTTTCTTTGAAACATTGTTGATTGCTACAGTGTTTCTCCGCATGGTTTTTTTCTTCAAAATTATCTTTTTTTATTTTATTTTTTAATATTAAGCTGGTTAAAAATTACAGTTACAATATGTTAGGAAAGCACTGTAACTTTTTTTAAAAATTACTGTTGATTGCTACAGTATTTTTTCCCACATGATTTTTTTTTTATAATGTTTTTTTCTAAAATTATCTTTGTCAATTTTTTAAAAAAATATTAAGCTGGTTAAGAATTGCAATTACAGGTAAATACACGTTTTTCCTCACAAAACACTATGGATTGATACAGTTTTTCCTCACATGGTTTTCTTCCAATTTCTTTTGTGTTTTTTTTTTTTGATATTTTTTTTCAAAATTATCTTCGTTGATTTTTTTTTTAATATTGAGTTGGTTAAAATTTAACTTTATAGTAAAGCTTAATTATGTGGGGAAAACATTATAGCTTTGTCCATAAAATATTGTGGATTGATACAGTGTCTCTCCGCATAATTTTTTTTATAATTTTTTTTAAATTATCTTTTATAATTTTATTTTTTTTAATATTAAATTGTTTGTAAATTATAATTATAAGTCATTACAAATAAGGCTAAATCATGTAGGGAAGCACTGTAGCTTTCATCACAAAACACTGTGAATTGCTATAGTGTTTCCAACATGATTTTTTTTCTTTTTTTTTTGGTGTTTGTTTTGTTATCTTTTTTTCTAAAATTGTCTCTGTCGATTTTTTTTTTTAATATTGAGCTGATTAAGAATTTAGCTTTGTAATTTTTTTTCTTTAAAACACTGTGAATTGTTGCAGTGTTTTTCCATGTAATTTTTTTATGATTTTTTCCAAAATTATCTTTGTCAATTTTTTTGAATATTGAGTTGGTTAAAAATTATAATTAAAATAAAACTAAATCATATGAGGAAAGCGTTGTAGTTTTTCTCACAAAACACTGTGGATTGCTACAATATTTCTCTAAATGGTTTTTTATTTTATTTTATTGGGAAAAGCGCTATAGTTTTCCTCACAAAACATTGTCAATTACTACAACGTTTTTTCTCATGGGTTTTTTTCATTCCAAAATTATCTTTGTTGGTTTTTTTTATATTAAGTTGGTAGAGAATTTAGCTTTATAATTTTTTTTTCTTTTTATTAACTGAAAAGTTAAATCATGTGGCGAAAGCACTGTATTTTTCCTCACAAAATACGGTAAATTGCTACAAATTATTTTGTTCAGTCTCTAAGTTTTTGATCACCAACAAAATTTTTTTTTTCATCATGAAATATTTACTCCATCATACCTTTAATTTCTATTACTTATTTAGCGCTAGTTTACAATTATAACGCTATTAAATATATTTATTTTATAAACTCGCAGCAGCACGCTAGCATATCATCTGGTTAAATCTAAATTAGGGTTATCTGTAAAGAATTATGATAAGGTAGTCTGTGAATATCTACGCGGAGAGATGATGATATCATATTATATGCAATAAAAAGGGTAAACTTGCATATATACGCTATGAATCTAAATATGACCATCAACATCCAAGATAAAATCTCTGCATAAAGATCCAAAAAAAAAAAGACATTTTTGCTTTTTAAGAGGTTGGAGAATCGTAAAACAATTTATCTTATTTATTTAAATTATAAATTGAAATTTTGATATATTATATATATCCCACTTAAATAGCATATAAATAAAATATTAAAAAAATGTGAGTGTATATTAGCGGCCAGCTAGTGGCTAGGTAAGTTAATAATGGTGAGTTTTTGCAAGGAAAATAAATAGTTCGAAGAAAGGTTAAATGCTGTCATATGCTCAGGGTGGGTCAACCTCTATCTTTGTCGTATGGCGTCTATGACAATGACATAACATAAAAATCTTATTTCCCATTGGCCAACGAGTTAGCTTCGCCACCAAGCATTACGACCAGCCACCGCCCCCCTTTTCAAACCCTAAACAGTAATTTCTTGGAACATCCCATCAAAATTATAGACATCGAAGAAAAAAAAAAATTAATCCTATATTGGGCTCCAACTGTCTCCTCATCAGCCACAAAACCACAACTGGCGTCACTGTTTTGGTTTGCTCAGGGGATGTACCTTGAAATCATCTATAAATAAATAAATAAATAAAAAGTATTAATTAAGAAATAAAAAGATAAAAAATAGCTGGGTATCATCATCATAGGGGGCCCTGACAAAAATAAAATAAGATAAAAAACTATGGTCGGGAATCCCCAGTGGAATTTGAGAAAAAAGAAAACAAAAAAAAAATGTTTGGAATAACTGTGACCGTGGCCGTGGAAGATGAACTGAACCTTCACCGCCTCTTCCTGAAGATTTTTTTATCGAACAGTTTGTCGGCGATACACAGCCCCACTCCTGTATATATTCATGCATGCATATTCGATCCTTGCTTGTTCTATTCAAATCTCATCTTTCAAATCCCACTCCTTTTCTGTCAAAAACCAAAGCGTAATGAGCCCAGAAGAAGACGATACATACCCAAAATCACCTCACAAATATTCTTCAGTAATGGATTGTCAGCAGTCTTCTAGTGCAGGGTCGATATTTATTGAAGATTTAAGCTTCCCTGCTGCCGCATCTTCTCCTTTAATGGACCTGGAGGCTTTCTCCTATGTAAGCCCGACGACTTCAGCTCATCCAGTATCATCATCGGGGACTGCCAACGAGGTGGATGAGGAAGAGGAGATGCCACGTCCTCTTGCGTGCTTACAGGAGAATCCAGTACCGCCTTTTCTATCGAAAACATATGATCTGGTGGATGATCGGATGCTGGACCCAATAATTTCGTGGGGTTCCATAGGGGAGAGTTTCGTGGTGTGGGACCCCGAGGAGTTCGCCAGGCTTGTTCTCCCTCGGAATTTCAAGCACAACAATTTCTCCAGTTTTGTCCGACAACTCAATACTTATGTGGGTATCGTTTTATATAATAAAATACATACATCTATATTTTACCAGGCCTCCATTTGCCTGCTGTGCTATATAATGCTGTACCGTTTTTTGTATATCTTTGTTTTTTTTTATGCTTCCATTTTGGATATTGGGTTTGACAATCTATCTTTTGTAGATGTAGCTGATGAAGGTATTTTGTTTTTGTAAGACCTGGGAATGGAATTTGTGTATTTATGGGGAGCATACATTAGTATCTGTCTGAGGTTTCTGAAAAATTCAGTTTGTATAAGATTCTTGTGCAATGGAAGGATTTGTTAATTTATATGTGTAGCTTTGCTGTTCCTTGTCCATATCATTAATGGAATACAGGTGGACTTTTGTAATGCTATATGCATATCTGGTTGATGTAATGTTTGGGGTAGTAGACAGAACCAGAATAAAAGTTAGTGAAGTAGGATTGTTGTCTTATGTAATATACCAGGTAGATTTAGGAAAATGATGAAAGGTTCTGCATTCGGCTAATATGTATCCCCGAGGTTTTCATCTTCGTACTGCCAACAAATGGACATTCTTCCCCTCCTAAGCATTTATTGGAGCGGGGAGTTGCTTGCATCTTGTGCAGGTAGAATTTCAGGTTCATATGTTATTGCTGTTTGCCAGTTTGTCAATACTCTCTTATTTATAATTTGTAGCTCATCTATATAGTTGAATCAGCTATTGCTTGCGCATGAAAATTGACAGCTTTAAATTCTCTTGCATGAAGCACGCATGTATTGTGCCAATAATTGTATCCATATCTTTTTTTACATGGACTTTTTTTCTTCGTTCATTCATTCTTGAGTTGCTCTGGGTGCTATATTCAGGGATTCCGCAAGATTGATACTGATCGATGGGAGTTTGCCAATGAATTTTTCAGAAGAGGCGAGAAGCATCTGTTGAAGAACATTCATAGGCGCAAATCAACACAGTCCCAGCAGGTTGGGAGCCACACGGGGTCTTTAACTGAAGCAGGGAGGTCTGGATTGGATAGTGAGGTAGAAAGATTAAGGAAGGAGCGGAGTGTGATGATGCAGGAAGTTATAGAACTGCAGAAGCAGCAGTCTGGGACTGTTCACGATGTGCAATCAGTAAATCAGAGACTTCAGGCAGCAGAGCAAAGGCAGAAGCAGATGGTTTCGTTCTTGGCGAAGTTGTTTCAGAATCCAGCATTCTTAACCCGTCTCAAGCAAAAGAAGGAACAGGGAGAGATTGGTTCATCAAGGATGAAGAGGAAGTTTGTTAAGCACCAGCAACACCAACACCAACACCAACATGCCCTACCTGAATCATCAATGGAAGGGCAGATTATGAGATACATGCCTGATTGGAGAAACATCACATTATCTTCTGTGGTCCCAGATACAAGTCCAGCCTCTATTGATCAATCTCCTGATTATGTCTCAGAAGGCATGGTAGGCCTGGGTCTTGGCAGTGAAGCAATGCCATTACCTGAAATTGTTGCACCTGATGAATTTGCCATCTCAGACGAATTAGGATTGGGACAGGGATTTATCAAAACACCAGAGCAGGTTGGAGAAGGGCAATCAAGCATGCAATTTGAAGACCCCGAGCTCAAAGGAAAGATTGATATGAGCCCGCAAAATGAGGCTGGTCTTGAATATTTTGTCTCTTTTCCTGAGGATTTGGGGATGGAGAAAAGCTTTCCAGAATTATCTTCCCCTGGCATGGAAAGAATTGTTAAACAAGAGGATGTATGGAGTTTGGCATTTAACACTAGTGCTGGTATGTCTAGTTCTAGCAATGTTTCATGGGATAATTTTGTCGGATATGATATGCCAGAGTTGGGATCAACAGGTGGCTTCTCAGATATCTGGGATATAGGTTCTGGACAAGCAGGAGGAGGTTTGAGCATGGATAAGTGGCTGGCTGATGAAAGTCCTGTTGATGAGCCTGATAGTCAAGCTGGCCAGCCAAAAGATGATAAATAAATGAATATAGACCTATTGGGTTTCATTTACACCAGCACGGTGTGACCCGTGTAATATAGTTTATAGATCATAGGGTCTAATAATTGGACATCTCTCATAAATATTATTTGATTGAGAACCAAATCTCATTATTTTAAAGATCCACAGGTTTCATTATAATAGTCTTTGGCTTCTTGTATTAGCTAATTCATGTTTATCCATATTCTGTTAGAGTTGAATTAGGTCAGTGTTGCAGATTTTCTCTTCTTGCTACGGATACTCTCGAGTTATGAACATTGCAGGACTGCAACCAGAGACATAGAGCTTTACTCTCCTGTTGGGTTTATTATATTTTTGAACATCCTGGTAAGTTTTGGTAATTTGGTTATGTTGTTCCAGTGTGTGTGAAAATCATGTAGTTTCATTTGTAATGGTTTATGAGCTATGACCTTGTAGACGATTCATGTGCTTGGTTATCCGCAACTTCAAAATATATATTCTGTCCTGCATGCATTTTTCTTCAAAATAAGTAGTTTCAGTTGGATTAAGTGTGAATTTATTATTATAATCCTGGTTTATTCAGTGTTATTAGCATTTTTTCTGTATTTTAGATTTTTCCCTTGCATTCTTGTGAACACAACTTCCTTTTTCTGGGATCTATTGTACAGCTCCTCTCCTATTACATGTTAAGAACATTGGAGAAAATCATTTCGTCTTTGACAAAAAGAGAACCCTGCATGCATTCGATACCTTGTTTAAAGCTAAAAAGAATTCTTTATATAAAAAACTGACTAATCCCACTTGCCAATTGATTGCTGTGGTTTATTATGCCTTTCTTTGTTACTGCCAGTCACTTAATCTTGTATTTGATGACGCTTCATCTGGTAAATATTTTTAAAAGCAGCTGTATAAGCTACAAGTCCTTATTTCTGTGACTGTCTCTCGACATGAATTTTTGGTTTTCACACACAATTTTTATTATCCATTTGCATTAACAAGGGGTGTAGCACTGTAGCCTGTGTTTGCCATTGCTCATGTTTTATGCCCTTAACTGCAAACTTGAATTAACTGGCCCAAGCAATCATTTATATAAGAATTCATTACTTGGATTCTGCAAACAACATAAAAAAAATAGGAGTTCATCCCTTAAAAATATATAAAATTAAGATTATGTTTGGAAACATGGTTGAAACGATGTTTTCTTAAATTGTATATATTTTTTACTAAAAAATATTTTTTTATATTTTCAGATCTTTTTGATGTGTTGATCTTATAAATATAATTTTTAAAAAATAAAATAAAATTATTTTGATGTATTTCTAAACAAAAAGTACTTTGAACCACAATCGTTACTACAATGATACAATCCCCAACAAGTCCTAAGTTGACGTGTCTGGGCTTTTTTTAGACAAACCATGCATATTGGGTCATTAGGTTTACACAAGAAAAAATCATATATTTAGATAAAAATATATAAATTGAATACAAAATTTATTAAATTTAACTGAGTCTATAACTTAAGTTACATATTTGACATGTTAATCTGTAAAGTTTGAGTCAATCTAATAATTTATCATCTAATTTTTTAAAAAAAATATGCTAGATTGAGGTTTTTTTAAGAATTTTATTTATTTTGAATTTTTATTATGATGTATATTTTCTTTGGGATTAATTTGTTCAAATTTTATTTTTACATGATCGTTATCCTCTCATGATCCAGGTTTTGATTATAACATGTTGACATGGTTTGACTCGGGTCACTTTATCATGTCACCGTATCAATTTTTTATATATATAAAAATAGTTATTATGTAGATATTTAATAAAAAAATCATTAAATCCATGTGAGTCCATAAATTAGATCACGGATTTAACGAATTAATGTACAAAGTTTGGGTCAATTCAATATTTTATTGTTTACATGTTTTTTTAAAAAAAAAAGATGTTAGATTGAGTTTTTTAAAGCATTTTATTTATTTTGAATTTTTATTCGTGATGTATTTCTTTTTTTTTTCTTTTTAGGATTAATTTGTTCAATTTTTTTTTAATAATTGTTACCCTGTGATGATCCAGGTTGCGGTTATAACATTTTGACATGGGTTGATTCGGGCCACTTTAAAATGTCACATGTCAATATTTTTTATATGAAAATAGTTATTTTGTAGATTTTTGTTTTCTTCTAGTTTCATCATTTAGCTTTTTTAAAATAAAAAAATATTCTATTTTTATTTTAGTAAAAAATAATTTTGAAAGAAAAAATAAAACCTATTGGATTTCATGACCCGGATGGAGGGCTTAACAGATTAGCCCTTCAAATCTCGATCAATAAAATATGTTATTGTCTAAATTTTTTTTTAAAAAAGAGGCGAAACTGAAATTTTTTAAAGCATTTTTTTATTTGAATTGGTCTTCATTATATGTTTTGTTTTAATTTCTATAAGATTAATTGATTTCAATTTGTTTTTTATAAGAATTTTTTATCATCTTGATTTTTTTAAATCTAAGAAACCGTTTGGGAACGCGGTGTAAACTGTGTTCCCAAAAAATTTAATTTTTTTTTGCTAAAATTTAATATGATTTGTATGTTTTGGATCGTTTTGATGTGCTGATGTCAAAAATAATTTTAAAAAATAAAAAAACATCATTTGCATGCATTTCGGCACAAAAAGTTATTTGAAAAATAACCTCTACCACACTATCAAACATACTATAAATCATATTATTATTGTTCATTCAATTTATCGAGTTGAATGATATTGTCAAAAAAAAAAAACCATAATCTAAATATTTTATGTATAAAAAAAAAGACCCGAGAGGTTAATGGACTAGTGATAACTAAATAATGTATTCACATTAAGGTTGAGAAATAGATATCTACAAACGAGTGACTCAAGCAGCAACGCAACCATCAAAGCATTTCAGACCACCTCAATTGTTGAAAAATAGATTAAACTCATTAACATGATTTCTAACACTAATGTGTATTTTGTGAGGCGCCTCACCATATTCATGCCTTTCATTTTTATGTTTTGCTTGAGAAAAAAGCTACCATGTTGGTTTTAGCTGAATGACCTCCTAACTTGAATCTTCTACCATGTCAGGATCTAGGTTGGCTGTGAAAATAATAAGAACAATTGCGTTATTTTTGTAAAAGAGCTTTTCATTCAAACAGTGTTTGCAAATTCACCCTTTCTATCAAAGCTTGTGAGGCACCTTGCTGAAATTCATCCAAACAGTGTTTGCGAATGCGAGGGTCAAACTTGAACCCAAATCCAATCGTAATGATGAATTTGTAAGAAATCCAAAATCAGAAGGACAAAATTATAATTTTCGAAATCACAGTCTAATGTTAATGAATAGTGGAACCACAGGGACCTTCGATGACCAAAAACCATTATAAAACCAAGCAACTCTAGTCTCATCGCTCTCCGTTTATTTGCGCTGCGCTCCTCCGTCTTGAAAAAACCGAGCTTCGCTCTCGTCCCTCACTCCACAAATCACCTTCTCAATCTCTCTCTCTCTTTTTATATGTTACTATATGTTTTTTGTTTTCTTTTAGTTTCTGTCTGAACAATAGTAATACCTCCAAGAGCTTGTATCCAAATTAATCTTTGTACAAATTAGGGTTAGGGTTTTTATTTTCTTTAGTTCGATTGTTGTATTCTTTTAGATTTGATGATGGTTAACGTGTAACGAAAAGATTGATTTAAGGGTAGGAATTGGGGTTAGGGTTTCGATTTTTTTTTGCACGGTAATGGAAATGGAGAGTACGCGTAGATCCTTCGATAGATCAAGAGAACCAGGCTTAAAGAAACCTCGATTAGCTGAAGAGCAAGCAAACCATAAGGGCCGCCCGTTCACGCAGAGACCGGCAGCTGCACCTTCTGCAAGATATAGGCCTGGAGTTGATAGAGATTTAGAGAGTAATGATTCGAATCGCAGCAGTGCATACCAGCCACAGCCAGTGCCACAGCCACAGCAATACCAGGAGCTAGTGAGTCAGTATAAGACTGCTTTGGCGGAGCTGACTTTCAATTCAAAGCCAATAATCACTAACTTGACTATAATTGCGGGTGAGAATCTCCACGCCGCCAAAGCTGTTGCTGCGACAATCTGTGCCAATATTCTTGAGGTGAAACATCAGTTTTGACTCTAGTAAATTTTGGTTATGGCCCCATTTGTTGTTTTGAATTAAATTGTATGAGAAAGCATTGGGCAGTTCCAAAGAAATGGCGGTAGTAGTAGTAGTATTACTGGTTGGGTGTAATTACAGATTAATGAAAACTTTTCTGATCAAGCACAACTTACAATTCTCGAAGCCTTTTCTTTTAAGCCTTTGTTTCACTGTGGGTTTATAAGAATTATGGGGAGCCATAATATGGCATGTCTGCAAACCATCATCAAAACTAACCATAAATTCAATCGTTGATGTTGCTGTATCTCCTGTGAATTCTACTGTCACTCCAAGTTTTATGATTGTCCCATTACTTAAATTATTGGAGTGGATATTCTGTAGTTAATGAAGGTTGTTTTATGTTTTTGAGAAGCCAGCGTCATTGAGAATATGGATGGAAAAATTGTATCTGAATCCCAACTGGATAAATTTCTATCTTGTGGATGAAATGTATTGATGTATAGTTTTCTGAGAGTTTTTATCAGGATATGTTGTCCGTCTCTTGAAAGAAATTAACAAATATAAGTTAGCTATCCAGGAACATTTAATGTTGCCACTCTTTTGTAGTGGTGTTTCTGTTGTATGCATGATTGTTTGTGGATGCTTTAGTTGTAAATTCATCCAAAATAAAAGGAAGGAAAAGCAAGGAGCGCACCTTTCTTTGCCATAGTTTTCTTGAGGCCAGCAGGACTTAAAAAATCAAAGTCTGAGAACACAAGGCAATTTGTGCCCGATGCATGGAAGTTATTATGGTGGAGCCTGAGATATTCTGGGGCTTGCAATAACTTAACTACAAGTGCAGCAAGTTATACAAGAGAGCTGGAATTGGATCTAAAAGAAAAGGCAAAGGGAGAAGGATTCTTCAATTTGGCTTTGTATATCAGTTTGGAGTTGGGTGCTGTATGATGCATATTTTAATGCTATAATGAAAATTTATAGGTTCATTTTGACTATCGCGGCTGTCATTGGACATCAAACATGAATGCCATTTTTTTTTTAATTGTATCATTCTTTATTTTCTTCTTTTTTCAATTTTGTTTGAGACTTTTCTGTTGCGCAGTAGTCTTCAAGTTATTTGCAGATAAAAATAGCTCTATGGATATCATAGTGAGATAGTATACGCGCTGACAGTTTTGAGACATTGCTAATATTCTGAGCAGCTCATAAGTCTGAATGTTAATTTCTTTCTTCTGTTTCTTGCTTCTTGGCTGCCATTTATGCTATTCAGTTATTTGTTTCAAAGAATATTGCCCCTGGTGTATTGAATCTCATTACGAAATTAACGTGCAGGTTCCCAGTGAGCAAAAGCTTCCATCTCTTTATCTTTTAGACAGCATTGTGAAGAATATTGGGAGGGATTACATAAAATACTTTGCTGCCAGACTGCCTGAGGTGAGATGTTTGTTCTGCATGTAGACTCTCATCACTCGATGTGGCATTTTTGTAAACGATACGTGTAAAATATGGTGTTTTATTTAAAGAAATTAGTTAAGAATTCTGTCATAGAATTTCTATAATGGTCTTTGCCACTCTGAATTGTTTGGATGTAATTATTGTCTCGTGTTTTAGTTGTTTCATTTGGCTACAAGTAGTGCATGCATCCTTTCACATATAGTTTACTTGATCACCTATTCACCAATGCTATGTTTGTAGGGGGTTACAAGCTCCTTTCTCCATTTATTATTTGGTAGTTATCAATTATTTCTGCGTCTTTTAGGTATTCTGTAAGGCATATAGGCAGGTTGATTCCTCTGTACATTCAAGTATGCGGCATCTTTTTGGAACTTGGAAAGGAGTTTTCCCTCCTCAGCCACTTCAGATGATTGAGAAGGAACTTGGCCTTGCTCCTGCAGTGAATGGTTCATCTGCAGGTGCTGCAGCGTCTAGATCTGAATCTCAGTCTCAACGGCCACCAAATAGCATCCATGTCAATCCCAAGTACTTGGAAAGGCAGCGCATTCAGCAGTCTAGTAGGGTAAGTGGAATTTCCTAATCAATTTTGGTATTGCTTGACTTTATTCAAAAGTTTTAGTGGCTAGAGCAGACTTTTTTGCACCTCCTTTATTTCTTAGTCTTCAGTTTGAGATGTTCTTGTCTTGCTGAATGCGGAGTTTAGACTGCTTCTGTTGCTGTGTCAATGCATTAATTGTTGTCCATAAAATTACAGTCAGTGATGGATATTTTTTTGTCGGGGTAGAGTAAATTCCTACAATAAGGATAGTTCTCTAGTTGAATCATAGAGAGGACTGAAATAGGATTTATAAATGGAAATATCTATTCTTCTTTTCTATCTTCTGAGTATTACGTGGGGTTTAAAAATGCTAGGCACGCCTTTGCCCGGGGATTGATATCTGATACAATATTTCCAGTAAGTGATGCCAGCTAATGTGGAAATCAGGTGTTTGGGCAGTGTAGGTGAAAGTGTTTGAAGTTTACTGATCCAAGAATGGATTCAGTTCAGAGAGAATGAGGTGAAATTAAGCCAGAGACAAGAAGTCAATATTATTTCCTCTCATGACCATTTACAGTCAGAGGTCTTATCTTTATGATATTGGTTGATTACCTTGGCACTCGCTTTTCCTACTAATTAACTACCAATTTGTATTGTAACAATCCCACACTTCCCAGCAGGATATTCTCCCTGTATTGTAACAATCCCAGCAGGATATTCTCCCTAATGTACTAAGATAAAGAAGCAGATTGATTTTTGCAATCAGTTGAACAAATTCCCATATATTTACTACAGATAAACAAGCAAATAGAAGTGTGTTGAACCATAGATACGTTGAATGTTGTGCTTGTGATAAATTCTGGTGCAGAAATTCTAATGTTGAGTTGACTGACAGATTAGTCAATTCCTTTTCTAGTGAAGTGTTACCTTCCTACTGAATATATCTCTTTCTTTGTCTGGTTTCATATGATAAAGGCAAAAGGAGTGTCTAATGTCCTGACTGTTCCAGTAGCCAACTCAATTGAGGATGTGGAGGGCCCAGACAGAGCTGTCGGTATTGATACTCGACGCCCATGGGTGGATCCTCCTGTTAAAACACATGTATGTAAAATAATATAGTCCATTATATTTAACATGAAATCGTGCTAATTTAGTTAGTTTTGCAGACTCTTCTACGCTCACATAGAGAAGCATTAAGTGAGCCTGTTCATGAGAAGAAAAAAATTGGTGCCATACATGGGGACTTTGAATATGGTCCTGATGTTTCAAGGAAGTCTGGCTTGGGAATTGGAAGAGCAAGTGGAAGGGTTGCTGAGCAAGGGCAAGGGCAGGAGAACCCATGGTATGGAACTAGCAGCAATGCGGCAGAGCTAATATCTGGGCAAAGAAACGGTTTTAATATGAAGCACGGATTTCCAAATTACCCAGCATCCAAGTCTTCTATGGTTGATTTACATCTACAGCCAACACAGAGAATTGGAAGAAGTGAGACTGGGATATCTGCTAACTGGAAAAACTCCGAGGAAGAGGAGTTCATTTGGGACATGCACTCTAGATTATCAGATCACAATGCAGCCGGTCTTTCCAATAACTCAAGGAAAGATCATTGGATTCCTGATGATTCGGACAAAATGGTAAGACAGAACAGATAAGATTCTTAAGCTGAGTATTGATACTTCCTGTTTGAGAAATCTATTGCCTGAATGAAAGGAGTAAATAAAAGAAATGTAAAAAAGTTGCATTGGATGTTTAAAATGGAAACCATCATTTTAAAAGTTGCTATTTGAAATGCTATTGGGCCAAGATGTAATAATATAAGGTATTCTGGTATGTATATGTTCAATTCATTTTTGATTGACCATGAAGATTTTTAGAAATGGTAGTTTAGATGATTTTGGTCTCAGCAGTTTGTGAGGAGGGTCTGATCCAAATCCTTGTCTCCCACTTTGTTTTAATGTTCAGGATCTTGAAAGATTTGATGGCGAAACTTCTTCAGACTCGTTGTCTACCGAGCGGAAAGAGCATGCTACCATTGGGCTCCGTTCATCCTCACCATGGAAATTGCCAGAGCCCCACTCAACTGATGGATTGATCAATTCTGGAACTTCTACTACTAACACAGGTCACTTAGAGGGCTATTCAGCCACTATCGGTGGTGTGGCTACAAGTTCAAGGTCTTCATTGGGCAGGATGGCTGTTCGACCACTCTTGGGTTCGTCTCATATTGGAAAGGCAGGCTTAGCATCTTCCAAAAACACATCATTGTTGTCCACTGAAACCTTAGGGCAACAAAAGTTTCAGTCTCAAGGTGCTGCATCACCATCTGGACAGTCACCCATACACCAACGACCATCCTCGCCCGCATTTCAAGCATGCTATCCACAATTGCAGAATTCAGGAGAGCAAGATTACCATCAATCCCAGTCAATGACCCAGCCTGATTATAGGGCTCAATTTTCAGGAAATTTGCTGCCTTCAAATGTTCAGCTTGGTAACTTGCCAAAATTGCAGTCTGAAGATTTACAGGCTCCTTCATTGCCCTCTTTTCAACTAAGCCACCAGCATCATCTTTCACAGCCACGACAACCAGATTCCAAAGAGCCTGAAGCTTTTGGTCAGATCCAGAGGCCACACCTGCCCCCAGTCTCCAATTTTGGAACTTCATCAACTTCTGTAAGTTCTGCGGCAGACCATTTAAATCCATTTACTGCAGGAACTTCAGGACAAAGCACAAGTAGTTTGCTGGCTGCTGTTATGAAGACTGGAATTCTCTCCAAAATAAATTCTGGTGTCGTGCCTGACCAAAACTTTCAGGATATTGGGAAAATGCCATCACAGTCAATTATTCAGCCTCCTCTTCCAAGTGGGCCTCCCCCTCAGTTTTCGTTTTCAGGAGCCGGGATTGAATCTGCATCTTCAGCTGCTGCTCAGTCACAAGATAAGTTGCCAACAGTGTCGAATATTTCTCAGAGGAAAGACGAGCGGCCACCACCTCCACTTGGTTCTCCACCTTCATCAGAACAAACTACTGATGCTGTTAATAAAGCCCCAAACCCAATTTCAAACCTTTTGAGCTCGTTAGTTGCGAAGGGTTTGATATCTACATCAAAGTCAGGGACATCATCTCCTTTGGCAACCCAGGTACCTAGTCAACTACAAAAGAAGAACCCAAGCATCACTTCCCCTAGCTCTGAACCAATTTCCTCTGCCACTCTGCATTCATCCACAGTAGGTGAAGCATCTATCCCAGAACCTGATACCAAATGTTCTGTTGCACTGTCTCAAACCACCAAAGTGGAAATAGATGATCTCATAGGATTGGAGTTTAAGCCAGAAGTAATCCGAGAACTGCATCCACCTGTGATCAGTTCACTCTTTGAGGACCTTCCTCATCGATGCAGCTTATGTGGCCTTCAACTTAAACTTAAAGAACGTCTTCATAGACACCTGGAGTGGCATAACCAGAGGAAGCCAGAATTGGATGGTATAAATGGGGCAACTAGGGGATGGTATGCTGATTTAGGGGACTGGCTTACTGAAAAGGAAGGACTTCCATTGGGAGTTGAGTCTTCTTGCCCTATGGATGGTTTTGAAGAGACAATGGAATGTGATGATAAAACGGTTCTTGCTCATGAAGATCATTGTGTTTGTGTTTTGTGTGGTAAGCTTTTTGAAGATTATTATTGTGAAGAAAGGAATAAATGGATGTTCAAAGGAGCAGTTCGTATGACGTTACCATCCGGAGATGGTCAGATAGGAACCGCAAAGGAGAGTGCTAAAGGTCCCACTGTGCATGTGAATTGTATATCTGAAAGTTCACTTTGTGACTTGGGACTAGCAAGCAGCATTAAAATGGTAAAGGAGCTTAAATCTCTTGAGGTGATACTTGATCTTAGCATGTGTGACCCTTAAGATGTTCTACATCTCTTGAAGGATTGGACCCATTATTTTTCCCTTCTCTAGGGGAAATGTATGGGCTTATTTCTGATTTTGTTTGATTATATCGCCCTTACAATTTGACTGTTGACTTGGGTTATTAGTGTAGTTGGTGGAATACTGTGTAGTGATGTCCTGATCGTGGGTACTAGGTGTGTTCTAATGGTGGGATCCAATCCTTTCTTTTATAATTGAGTACACATCTAGATTGGGTTCAAATGTCTGTCAGGCGCTGCAGCCATTTGACTTCATTTATTTTTCCAACTTTACTTATCATCAATTATAACAGTGGCCTTGCTTGCTGCTTCTCATGTAGCAGTTCCTGTACCCATCACTAGCCTTTTTTGGCAGATTTGCTGTTGTTACTGTACTTTTCTCGATGCATTAGAATACTTGTGTGACTGAGATTAGTATAAGAAAGATGGCTTGCCAGTTGAAAATATTAAGCACTTTGAGCATTCCCTCTTTCGCTGATGTTTGCGAGGACCATTTTGTCACAACCTCACCCATCCACATACTTCTAACACGTTATAATTAGTCGGATTACTACTAATAATTAAACTTAGATAATAGCGCTGTCCATAATATACATCTGTTATGACCACTGAGTACTGAACTGTATTTTCTTATTTTTCTGATTTGGTCATCATTTGTCATTTTCTGCTGATTCATTGATGGAACCATAATTTTTTTGCAGGAAAAGGATGTGTATGCCTCAACCTGAATCAGAACACCCTGCAGATTGCTCCTATAGAGGGCATTTAGGAAGTCCAGGTTTACAATACATCAGTTTTGTGATTGGGCATGTCATTCTAATTTTGTTTCGCACCAAAATGGTGCTGAGAATTGTCTTGTACCTTTTGTGCTTCTGTATTTTTGTCTTAGTGTTAATTTATAGTCCAATAGAAATACCTAAATCAGTATTCTTCGCCAATTTGGTTTGTGTGTTCTTTGTATGTTTTCTTTTTGAAATTGCCAAGGCTGGTATGAACTTCCACCACCATCCAATGTCCGTAACGCAATCGCAAGTAACTGTGACCAATCCCCGTTCAGCTTCGCATTTATCAGTCATTGTATCATTAGATTGGAAATAATGAAGTAGCTCGGAACTCTTTTATCTTTTCATGCCTTTTGTCAGAAATGTTTGGTGTTGCTATGTTAGTAGTGCTGATCACATGGACATTGTTTGGTAGATTATGATGCATTACCTGTTCTATTCTTCCAGCTTTATTTGTTTCATCGCCTTCCATGCATTGCTTTTCATTTTTGTTATGGCTTTGATTTCCACAAATTGGCTGTTCGTTTCCCATGCACCTCAATTCTTTCGCCTTGAAGAGTTTGTGGATTTTTCTTATTTACTTGGATACTGGTCATGTTCTTGGATTGATTTGGCCAATGATATGTTCCAGTTAAATCCAGTTCTTATTCGATCTGAATTTATGTTTGATTTGTGCTATAAACACAAACGATTTTATCTACGTTTGATATCAAGGTGAGCTCTTATGACTTGCCATGCGGTTATTTGCTAAGTGTCAAAGACATGTCATCACAAACTCATGTAGATTTTGTAATTCGTGGGATCAGTCTTACGCGGTAGCTGATACACAAGTCATGGATCTTTGGGCGCTGTAGCATTTATCGTGGGATCCCATATTTTTTCTTAAAAAAGAAATTATGATGATGCAATACATTAGATTTACTTTAGAGATGGGATTAGTCAGGACCGTGTAAAATAAATAAATAAACGATTTCGTTTCAATTGGCTTTTCTGCCAGTTGAGTCCAAAAAACTGTGTCAAAGTTTATAACTTGTGACAGTTTTTTAGGCTCCACGTGGCTCTTGAAGGCTTTAGTGTTGTTAGATCGCAAATTAAGCTGCTTGTTTTGTAGCTTGAAGTGGATTTCTTACCCATGGAAAAATGCCTCGAGTCCATTTGGCCTGCATTCCTGCTGCTTCGCATAACATTGTTTTCACTATTTTTGCCCCTTCAAATGTCTACATCAATTCACTATTTTGAAAAGAAGCCTCCAGACCCTACTCAATGTGTGGTGAAGGCAAAGAAGGCCTCAAATGAACATGTCTCCCTATTCCGATCGGTCAACAGAGCAGGTTTTAGCTTATGGTAAACCCTACGTCTTGGTCCCCTCGGCTTGCCTGCAGGAATGGGAGGGATGCCCTTATTCATAGCCATTGTGAATTAGCAAATTCAGCCTCCAATTTGCAAAGCTGAGGCAATGGCCCGTAGGGCAGCGATCAGATGGATAACAAATAGAGGTTTAAGTGATGTTCGGCTGGAATGTGTTTGTGAAGGCCATTACTGTAGCAGAGAAGCACAGGTTCCTTGGGAAATAGCTGTTATCGTTGAAGAGATAAAGCTCCTTGTAGAAAACTGTAAATTGTTGTAGTTTTTGTCATGCACCTAGAGCAACAAATGCAGCTGCATGTTGGGGTGCAAGCAAATAATTGTACTTCTCTTTTGAGCATGCATGCTGGGGTAGCGTCCCTCCTTCAGCCATGAACTCTATTTTGTACCAAAATTCAGTTTACAGTTAGTTGAATCATATTCAGATTCTGAAGTTATTGCAGATTCTATAACTGAAGATTTTGTTGAATCTTCTGCAGATTCTGGAGTAGTGCGGATTCTGTAACTGAAGACTGCACAAAGAAAGAAGACTGAAATCTTGGGATCCAATCTCTACTAAAATCTGTCACCATTATACTGCTGTAATCTACTGTTATTATATTGTTGTAACTGATATTGATCTCCTGTACAATATATATATGTTTCTGTAATCTTAGAAAGAAATAAGAGAAACAATCTTCATTCTGTGTAAGCTTCTATTGTTAAGCTTCTATCAACGTTCCCCAAAAAAAAAAATAACAACAGAAAGTGCTCAAATTGTGGAAAACGAGCAGCTCCAATCTGATTATGATGAAAATTATTGTGATAATTTAGTGTCTACCTCCAAATGATTAGGAAGACAGTGGAGGAAGAGAAGCTGCTCATGATATTTGAATGAATGCTACATATAATATCCTCTTCTTTTGCTTGATATGTAGGGAACCATGATTGATTAATGCTTGAGCTTATGAGTGCTCAGTTATGTGGTTGGTGTGTTTGAATCCAAGACATAGGCTTTGTTCCTCCATATGAAACTCCATGATCTGCTGGTTGACTAAAAAAACTGTAGACGAGTCTGGATCTAGATGGGTTCTGCTGGGTTCCATTTTATCAAATTAAGGGGATGGATTCAGTATGGTTCCTTTACAAGAGCAGGTCTTTCAACATTCTTATTGTGCTCTTTTGCGGGTGGCCCTGAACAGAACTTGACCGCCATGCCGTGGTCCCGCCATGCCGTGGTCCCACCATGCTGCTCCTGTGCTGTGCTGTGGGAATTTCCCTACTAGCTAGACGGTGGCTTGACTCCATTAGACTCCTCTTGTGCTCTTTTCCAAGGTAAAACGCTACACTGTGAGGTGGTCTTTTTTTCACGAAAAAAATCAACGTTTAAATTATGCAAACATGTTTTAAAAAAAATAAAAGAAACTGCTAATTCGAATTATAAGATTAGGTGAGATTAATAAGTTGGTTTTATTTTAATTAAATAATAAAAAACAATAATATTAATTAGAGATTTAAAAAATCATGATACCTTGAAAAACAAAAATAATGAGAATACAAAATTAGATAAAAAAAAATTAGACTAAATCAACAAACGTCAAAGAACATAACAAAGAAGAAGGTTAATTATATAAAATGATATAAAAAAATAATAATTAAAATAATATAGGTGATAATCAAAATAAAATATAAATTATAGGGCAACTAATGTTTTTTGATTGGAGGGTTAAATAAAAAAAAATAACTCAAACAAAAAGAAATAAAAAAAGAATGAGGAGAAAAAATAACATATCATGAGCTTGAATTGAATAGTAAGATTAAAAAATAATAAAATTTTTATAAAATGATTAAGAAAAATAAATCCACAGAATAAGTAGCATATAAAAAAAATACATGAAAAAAATGAAATTGAAAGACTAAAAAAAATAGCACTCATACGAAGAGCAAAGGATTAAAAAAAAGAAATTAAAAGAATTTTTTTTTTTGTTTGGACAGTTAAATTAAAAAGAAAAATAACTCCAATATTAAAATCAACAAAATCAAAGTTTTTGATCTTAGGATATTTACATCTTTTCAAGTTGTGTTTTTTTTGTTATTTTTTTTATTTTATGAAGGATGTTATTTTATTTTACTAGAATAATATAATATTAAATTTTAAAAAAATGATAACACGTGTTATTAATAGTTGGGTGGTTTATCACCGGCGAACCTTTTTTTTCTCTTTTCCTTCAAAAATTACAGATTGGTTTTTTTTATTTTTGGTATTTATGCTTTGGTTGTTCTTCTTTTGATTTTTTATTTTTTTCCTTAACTCTTTAATAAAACTTTTATTTACTTTGAGTTTAGTCCTTTAATTTCAATTTATAATGTATTATGCTTTTCATTTTGATTCTTATTTTTTTGATTTCTGATTTTTTTAATTAATTATTTTATAAAAATTTATTTTGTGTTATTATTTTCAATTTGGTCCACAATTTTTATTTTTAAAAGTAATTTTATCGTAATCTAAAATATAAAAAATCCATAATACTTGAACTAATTGTTTTTTTAATCTTCAAGAATAATTTAGTATTTTCACTATTCATGTACAAAAAAGAACCCTGACCACGTGTTATTTAAACAAGAAACAAAAACAAAATAGTTATTTCACTGTTACGAAACGTGTCTTCTGCTATTCCCAAAGACCCCCACCCCCCGGTTTTAGTATATTTGTAATAAATACGTCGTTGGAAGTTACTTGTACGTTTTCTTTTTATATAAGAATAATTACTAGAGCGTTGACCATGGTGGTGGGATGTGACTTGGTCAAGGTCCGATCCCGTTGGTCAATGGTAGGAATTAAGAACTTGTAGCTGTACTTCCTAGTATAATTAGGACTTCGGTGAAGTTGTACGGAGCTGGTTTGATCAGGAGCTCCTTCGGTTCATTTTCTAAACTCCACCATGCAAAAGCCTCATTTGGTTTTTTCTTAGAGAGTGGAATTGGAGATCAGGACGGTGATCGTGAGTTCATGGCCACAACATCATCATCATCATACGGAGCTTGGACCTGTCTCAAGTCTACTTGTCTGGAAATCACCACCGCTTCTTTTGGTTCCGGCTCTCCTGAATGTAGAGATGGGATTTCCTGGGTAGCGACAGCTGCTCCTCCGGTTGTTAGCCTTCCTAAGACCATACTAATTAATAATGGTTTCGTACGCTTCTTCTTACAACTTGGCGTTCGGTTATCATCTTGAATCTTGAAAAAAAAAATAGAGACGGTGATAGTAAGATATTAAGGTCAAGAAAGACAAGGGAAAAAAAATATAATTATGTTGGGTAGTGGTGTATAAAATATGATGATTGACTTTGTATCTTGTTTAGTTATAATAAATAAAATAAAATAGAATATGAAAAAATTTATTTTATTTTTAATAAATATTATTGTCAAACTTACATGTTTGAAAAATAATTCAATATTATTATTTTTTTAATTTAATTTATATTCAATTTCAAGATTAATAATTTTATAACAACCCTAGTTGTAAATCCAGGATTGGCCTAGCAGATTGATTGAGAACCAACCAATTTGAGGTTTGAACTAATCAGAGTTTAAGAAGAAATAGAGGAGAGATTGACTCGATCTAATCCAATAAAAAACTCAGGTCAACTCGCAACCCGATCGACTTAGGATTAAAAAAATAATTGATTTTTTTTTTCAATTTTTTTTCTTGAAACGGGGTTGCTTTCATTTAAAAAAAAATGGATCAATTTAGGTTAACCCTTCAAATCCATGACCTAGGTCTTGTCCTATGTCAACTCCCAATACGGGTTTTAAAATTATAATAATAATAATTATTATTTTTATCCATACATTGATTTAGATCAACTTCCAACTCATGATCCTGACCTTGCCTTTAATTGACCCTCTAGTCGGGTTTTAAAACTATAATAATAATCAATTTTATTTTTATGTTGACTCGGTTAACCTGATTTGACTCTCTTGACCTGTGACTTTGATCTTTTCCCGAGTCAATTTCTAAATCGAGATTTAAAATTATGATTATAACTATTTTTATTGTTATATGTTTTAGTTAGATAATTTTGAAATTAAAAAGTTTTTTTACAACCCCCCCCCCCTCTCGCTCAATATATATATTACATTTTAAGTTGTAATTTTATTTTTCAATATAATACATGGATTTTTATCCTACAATTTTTAAAAGATTTTCATGTTTTTTTTTCATGAATTTAATGTTTAGATTCTATTTTATAGTCTTATGATTTATGAATGAAGATATGATTTATTTTTATAAAATTGATTTAAAAAATGGAATGGGTCAGAGTAATTTACCAAAAAACAACTTTAGAGTTTTTCCTAAGTAACTAGCCCGAGCATTCAAGGAGGTATTAAAAAACACAATAATACTCTAATTTTCTAGAAAAATAGAGTCAGAAAAAACAAAACTAGAATTTCATGTTTAAAAATATTTTTCCATCTAAAAATGAATAATATTTCAAATGTATACTAAGAAAAAAAAACACATTTTATAGGCTCTTCAAAGCTTTTCTTTACAAGTTTTTCATTGAAATAAAAAACATGTATAATATTTTTTTTCTATAGACAGATATCTTTTAACAATGTTAAATATAAAATTAAGTATCTCTACATTATCCTAAAAAATCGGAAGAACACTTTGTTTGCAAGGAGCCAAGGTTCGAATTGAAAAATCTTAGAGAAAGAGGACCAAAGGGAAACATTTAAATCCCGTGGGGGCCATGGCCTTGGATCCATCTCTCTCTTTTCTTTGGAATTTCAGAGCATTGCTTTGGAAACTTTATTTATTTAGCCACCCCACCCCACCCCACCCCACCCCACTGTTTGTTCTAAATAGTTAACCAATGCAATAAGGCCTCGATGCATAGTTTAATAACTATGCTCCGTTATGGGTACGGATTTGAAGTGTCGGTAATGCTCTTCTGAGTAAATAATCCACGTAGATTCATTAATCCGATCCAAACCTGATTTAATTAAGAAACAAATTATGACAAAGTTGTTCGAACTATTTTCTTTTAGTTTTAAGCAATGTATTTTTAACATAAAAAAAAAAATCAGATCGTCGGAAACTCTTTAATAATGTCATTTAACGCGACTCAATAAATTAACCTTAAAACCTATTGACCCAACTCCTTAATTAAACCAAGCTTCAAGTTAAAAGAGTAGGCGTTGTTTCCATGTGATCTAATCGACTTGACAAGTCCAAAGATAACTTGAACGACCAGTAAAAATGTTATTTGACCTTAAAAAAAATTCAAGATGATATATATTCTTTTTTAAAAAATATTAAAATAGTAACATCTTGAATTGACTCTGATTAACTCGGGTTAGCTTGTCAAATTTATGATCTAGGTCACAGACACGACCACAATGAGCTAATCTGGTTTGACCATTTGTCTCTTTCTTTTACTTTTCTTTCTTCTCTCCTCGGTTGGGCCCTCTTTAAGCTTAGGTGATATGAAATTTAGAACTAAATTGATGAATTATTATATAATTAGAGATAAAACTGAACAAAGATGGCAAAAGGTGTCTGGTGTGTGTGATATACGCGTTAGCTTGTGAGGAAAATTGTCACATTAAAGAGACGCGTACAGCTTTTTTTAGCTTTGATGGTGGCCTTCTTTAATGTTGTTGGAATCATCTTGGCAGGGGCTTTTTTCTACAACAAAGTATGGTGGTGATGCAGCTCCAATGTATCTCCGGTGATCCATTTTTTTTCCCTCTCTCAGCTCCTCATTTCTCACGCCTGACTTGTTATATTCGTCCATTCAGGGACAAAAAAGTAGAGGTGAGCAAAAAAACCAAAAAACCGATTAAACCGAGAAAACCGAAAAAAAATAACCGAAAAAACTAAACCGAAAATAAAAACCAATTAAACCGATTAGAATATTTAGAAAAATATCCAGTTCGGTTCGGTTTTTGGTTTTGTAATGCTTAAACCGGACAACCCGAACCGAAACGAACCGGTTCGGTTTAGAAATAAAAAAACTCTTTCTACCCATTAACCCTAGCAAGTTACAGTTCATATAGCCGCCCCCTCCCTCTAAAACAAGTATAAATACCATATTTTCTTCTAACTCTAAATTTTAACATTCTCAGCCGCCCCCCTCCCTGCTCTCTGTCTCTCACTCTTAAATTTGTCTTTTTATTTTTAGATAGCAAAAATCTCTCTTTCAAAAACCTATTATCCTATGCATCTTTACCATTCTTACCTGTTCCCTCTTGTTGGGCTCTCCTATTTGAGTGTGTGCTAGCTTTTATCCTCTTCGCTTTGCTTTTTTTTTTTTTTTTTGCATCTTTGGTCTCTCCCTAGCTTCAAATCAATTAGTGATGAAAGGGTTTTCCTGGGATTTCAGAGAAACCAAGATCTAAAAACTCTGCACTCTTAACAGTTTCTGTATCAATGCTATTGATGTTTTTCTTGTCTCTCATCTCTCAAATCTGTATTCTTCTCCTCCATGCTTTTTGATGATTTTATATTTCAATAAGTTTTGATTTTCTCTTTGTTTTTTTGCAGTCAAATCCTTTTGTTTTGTGTATTTTTTTGCTGGGTTTAACTTCTGGACAAGGAGAACAAAACGAAAATTGGAGTTGATTTTTTGGAAAATGGAAGCAAGTATAAAAATTTCGGTTTGAACCGGTTTGGAAGGGGAAAAAACCGAACCGAACCGAACAGAAATTAATCGGTTTGAACCGGTTTTCGGTTCGGTTCAGTTCTAAAATTAAAAATAAAATAAAATCAGTTTGGTTATTTATTTTGGTCCAAAACCGGACCGGACCGAAAATGCTCAGCCCTACAAAAGAAGGCTGCATTTTCTTTTTCTAATTTTCAATTGCAGCTATTTTATTTTTAATCTTTTAAAAAATAAAAAATCAAAATAATTTTCACAAAACTAAGCGCTAACCTAATGAACCTAATGAGAAGAATTTTTCTTACTCCACGAGAACCCCTACATCGAGCCCATTGAAACATACTATTAAAACCAACATCGAATAAATCAATATAAAAAAATCAAATTGAAATTGCTCCGTGAGTGCAATTATATGTGGATGCACAATAGAAGGACACAAAGGATTGCCTAGCTGTTTTCGAAACGGAGCTGAGTTTTTAGTTGAAATGGACATGATATTAACCCGTTCGCATCACCCAAGATTCTAATGATATGAATCTTCTGGTCAAACCGATCCGAGTCTATGTGTTGAAACAAAGAAGAACAAAATACTATTATTTTAATAATAAAAAAATTAACTTGAAAACCTGGAAAACTCGTATCCTTGTTGGAATCAGTTACAAGACAGGGTCAGGCAACCACCATGTCGGACGCATGACAAAACCCCGGTTTTATTCAAGATGGATTCTAGCTGGATGCCAACTTAAAAAGGCCACGCAGGCAGGCTTCACAAAAATCCACAAGCCTAAATATCCTAAACTGGGGATTAATTTCTCAGTTACAATTTACAAAAGCCAGCCAGCCAGCCAGCCAGCCAGCCAGCCAGAAAGGGCTAAGCTTAAGATTCCTTTTGGCTTTAACGGCCACCACAAAGATTCCCCTTGTTATGGGAGGATAGGTACACATTACACAATGATTTTGCAGATATTTCCAACACCATAAAATGTTTCACCTCTCTACGAAGCTTGCAATTGGGATCCGAGGTGGCCAGCCCTGCCTCCCTCCCTCCCTCCCTGCCTCACACTGCTCATCCGTTTTATTTCAAGGGATACGATGGATCTCCATATATCAAGGTCTTTTTTTCATATATATTTATATTTTATGTATTACCTTTTGGGATAAAAAATATACGAATGGATTTTAGGTATTCATATAAATAATATATATATATTATACAAATATATATCTCAGGTTAGATTTTGATTAGCTTTTTATCAGGTTTTTAATTGAATTTAACAATATTCATACAATATTCATTACTCATTAAATAGAATAATCATCTATAAAATCCATCCATTCATCATTGAGTTGAGATTGGATTATAATCGCTATTTATTCTTAATTGCTGGCATTTGGTGAAAGTTCTTTTCTTTTCTTTTTGTTTTGAGCAAAGCATGATGTCATTAGATGAACCCATTACCCATCTTTGCCACTTAATAAAGTTTTCGATTAAAAATATTTTGCAAAAAGAAAAGAAAAGATAATAATAACAATAATAATAGTAATGTGCCAGGTAGCAGTTAGCATGCACGCCTGGCCGTCCACTGACCCTGATGCTAGCTTTCATCAGTCACCGTTGGACGGCCCCACCACGAGATTCCTATGGCCACATTGATAAAAACCCATGACCTAAACCGTTGATCATTTTTCATAAACATTACTTAATGCTCCATTTAATTAAATAAAGTGCAATTAACGTTAGTTTGAAATTTGAACGTGTCAAGGTCCGAAACGGTCCCCCCCACACTCACCCGGAGCTGAGCTGGGCCGAGCTGTGAGAGAGAGAGAGAGAGAAGAAGGTTGAAAACCATTAACAAAGAAGAGAAGATAATGTCATTTTTAGAATATCTTACAGCACATCTCGAGCAAGCAATTTGAATATTATGTTTGATAATCAAAACAAATAATGGAGGGTGACCTATAAAATACGATTGGTTTAAATATTGAAGGGGCCATGCCATAGCCAGTGTGTGATGCTGGTCAAAAGGGTTAGCGACGCCGCCGCCACTGCCTCTTCTCCTACTTTGCCTTCGCTCTTACGCCTCTCGCTTTCATTGGTCTGATTTCGTGCAGATGATAGTGTAGGTCACCCTTTCTTTCTACTCCCCACCAAACCAAACGTTTTCCAGAAGCAGGGGGGTGGGCAATCCTGTACACAGATACACATTTTCATTGCGATTTTGTCTCTTATTAGCTTCCTTGCGCATCTTCTTTGGACGAAAGTTTTATCAGAGAATTTTTCTTTTGGGGCATTTGGTCCCTTTTCATTTTCAGCAAAAAGCGATTTCATTCTTGTAGTTCAAGTTGTTGATCTGCTTTCTTGTCGATTAGCATTATATTACTGTGTATTTCCAGCAAATGTTAAAGTGGCTATGAGCTAGTCAACTGTGGATGATAGATAGATGCTCCATTCTGTGTGAGTTTAACAATAAATTCATTCACACACATCATACCTTGTTGCTTTTCTTTTTCTTTTTCTTTTTTGTCATGAAATCCCGTAGAACTCCAGCACATCCCAACAAGAAACATACGAAACGTGTCGTGAGAGAGAAAAATATCAATGGTGGTCTTGTTTGATGCAAACTTCCATCAATTATTAATTCTGTCTCATCGGGATTATAGCATATTACCGATAAAATAAATTATTGATAATTTTATTGATGATCAAATACATATTATTAACACAATTAAATTGTCAAAGATTTACATATTATTAGCGGCAAATCCTCTGAATTTTTCAAACACTATGAAACTTTCTAAGGGACTTTAGTCTACCGATAATTCCATCTATAATTATCAGTAGCAAGGTCCTATAATTTATTTCTAACTATCTAGAATTTTCTAATGAACTTATTATTTCAGTCATTTTGTCTGTGATTCAAATTCTGTTGGTCATTTTGTCAGTATTGTATTTAATATTTTTTTAAAAATAAATTAAACAAAACGAAAAAAAAGTTTAGAACTAAAACAAAAAACCAAATTTTTATTATTAATTTAAAAATATTATTGAATACAATTTATTTAGTGGACAAAAGTTAAAGGAGGAGGAGGAGGTTTGTCGGGACTAGGTGGGCGACGAGATAGACCACATGTACCAATAAGGGTTGACAACGGATACTCGAAGACATTCACTTTATTTCTTAGGTTGACTATCTCATACGTAAGTTGGGCCGTCTCGACACTAAATCAAGTCGTCTGAGCTTCAACTTGTTCTCTTACAATCACATAGGTGGTCGAAGATAAAGAGCTTGAACCCGATTGCGAGGAACCAATGGTGATCGTCGCATGAAACACTTAAGCTTCACGTGCTAGATATAAGTGTCCCAGCTAGCCTCCGAGATGTGCAGAGGTCTGAAATCCCTCCACATTGCCACGTCTTCTCAACCTGAAAAACCTTTTTCTTTTGCATTTTTCTTTTATTTTTCTTGCACCTCATACCAGAAACCACGCAACCTGGCATGTAGAAATAAATTATCGGTTAAGATGATAAAAAATAAAATTTAAACCTTTAAAAAAATATCACATTTTGAATTCAATCTTACCTAATGGCATTGTGATTCTCCAACACCCTCTTGGCAATAGCGATGTCAGCCTATTCTCGGAAAAATAATTTTCCTTGCACTTTAATTTTATAAAATAATTAGTTTATTATGATTAACAAAGTGATTGAATTAAATACTATAAAAAATTGTTTATGTATATACTAACCTTGATGTTTTTGAACCAAACATCAACTATAAGCTTCTGTTTAGAATTTTTGAAAACCTGACTGTACTAAAACAAAGACACTACTATCGATGATTTTATCATTGACGTTATCGTGTGAGCAACCTCCATATTTGTAAACTTGAAATTCCATTCGTTCATTGAAATTAATTATTCAAAAATTATTCATTGTTGTTTGTTTTTTAATCATGCAAGAAAGGAAAACAAACTTACATGTTGTGGTCGGGTTTTCATTGAGCAATGTACTTCCTAGTATATACATCCTATTTAGAAGGGACATCACCTCTGAAAGGTAGCCTCACAGGTGCTTGTGACTTAGGTGTCTAGTCATGGTCGACACCTAGCAACCCATGGTCACTAGAAGCGCCGCCGGAAAAACCAATAACGCTCCTATCCATATTACTCATTAATGACATTTTCTTCATCATCTAAAAAAATCAAAGATTGAAAAAGGTAATAGCATTCTCATTATATTCTAATTAAAAAAAATGGCAGCACCTCCCCTATATGGGAGACTACTTAAAATTTTATTAACTGCAAAAACAACCCAATAAACATATATAACCCTAATAATTTTCTCATTCTATACTTTACATGTATCCCAACGAACTAAGTGACCCGCATTTTAAAACTAACTATAAATTCTTTTTAAAACCATGTTATCTAACCTAAAACTAACCATTATTCACTCATTTTTTTTTTTAAAAAAATACATTCATACACAAACAAGCATCTTATATGTTATAATTAAATTCTCATCTTCGTTAAGGCAATAGTTAGGACTTAACTTGTGAAGATACAGTAACTACGTTGTAATTAAAGAAAATATAGATTATATAGTGACTTAAAACCAAATCAGTGCACAAGTATAAATTGGCAATCGATCTTATTCTCAAACAAGCATTTTTCATACAAAAAAATGATATGTTCATAGATATTAAACTATAAAGTTAATCTAAATAGTAATCAATCATAAACCATTAAGTCATATCCAGTTATAAACAATCATATCCAAATTGATCATTAAACCTATCAAGTTATAACAATAATGTTTATAGAGGTAATAAATCATATTGATTTAAAAGGTTCACCATGCTTTATGCAAATTGGTCATAATAAAACTACAATAGTTCACATAAGTTATAAGTTATATTGACTTATTAATAAAAACCATTATTTAATTTATTAAGTAATAAATCATCCATTATTTAATTCATTAAGTAATAAATCATGAAGATTTATTACATGAAATCAAATACGTTCATATTGAGCATGCTTTATGTCAATTATGGTAAAACAAACTCATTTTAGATTCTAACTCTAAAACCTAAAAAGAAACAAGAAACTAAAAAAACAAGTATCTTGTTCATAAAAAGATGCATTTTGAGCTAAAAAAGTAAGCAATAAAGACAAGTTTAGGTTTTGAGCTAAAAAAATGGTGTAAAAAGGATTTCAACTTATATAAACCAAACAGTGGAAAAAAAGTAAGCGCAAGAGATTTACCTGGCGTGAAGGCATTAAGGATGAAGACTTATCTTTGTTGAGGATGAAGGTAGAGGGAAGAGAATGAGAAGGAAGATATAGAGAGAATAGAGGAAAAAGGCATACATGGAGAGAGCAATCATCATTAGTTGTGGTGCCTTACATTCTATTGGTGAAGAAATGAGTGGTTGTAAGTTATATGTTGGTTGAAAATAATTATTGGTCAAAATATTAGGTGTCTAATTTGCATGGAAAGTGGTTTGTGTTTGAACTATTAATCATTAGTCAGAAAAGATGGTGTCAACCAAGTATATAAAAGTGTGTGCTTATAGATGATATGTCAGTTAATCATAAAACAATATTGTGTTCATGAACTGTGAATGACGCCTCGTTCTGACTTCTTATGGATTGAAAAAATGTTCAAGTATGTGCATATTATACAATGTACAGTGGAAAAGAGGAAAGAGAGAGGCAAAATATGTGTTTGAGAGAGAGGAGGAGAGAGAAAAATATACGAGTGGGGAGGAGAAAATTTGGTCATTTCGGCCTTGGCCCAAACGACATAGCATGGATGGTGGTCACGAGTGGCGTGAGATGGTGACTACACATGGCGTGGGTGTAATTTGCTTGAGCTGTTCCTTGAACAAAATGCTTTCTCCTTTTCTTTCCTTATTTCTCTCTTTGATGTTTTTACGCACCATCATGTATTGTGTTAATGATTCCTCTTTTCATGTAATCTGATTTTGAGGGACAACTATTTGGCTTCCCAATTAAGTAATGAATATGCCACTCCCATTCCGATAGTATTATATTTCATAATGTCACCCTTAAAGTTTTTAAAATACTTCAAATCTACCTTTCTGTGTTTGATAATGCAACACAAGGTGCTTTTGAAAAATTGTTTTCAATTGAAAATATATGAAAATAATATTTTTTTTATATTTTTTTAATATTAGCACATCAAAACTATCAAAAAAATACTTAAAAACATCAATTTAATATTTTCTAAGCAAAAAAACAATTTAAAAACACTTTAGAAAGCATGTTAAACCACAAAAACAAACACTAAATAACTAACAAAACTGACTTTTATAATATTTATTGTAACAAAAAATGATAGTTATCTATCAGTTGTTACTAGCATTGGTGTCTATGCTTCATCGCAAGGCCGAATTAGGTTTTTTTACAAAAATAATGTTCAAATGCTGAAATGGGGTAAAGCAAGACAAAACAAAAATCGATCATGACAAACCTATAACTACGATATTCAAGGTCGCGCTAACCCGAGATATCAAGCCAAACATGTGACTCAGATCATGAAATTGAAATAACCCAATAAAAAATAAAGAGAATTATAAAGCCTTTTTTTTAAAAAAAATATTCTTAACTTTTCAAACCCGAGAACCAGATCATTAGACTAGAAACATCCAATTTAGAAAAACCATAAAGTCCAATTCCCAGTCAATCAAATATTGAAGGGTGGAATTGAAAAAAGAATTTCAATTATACAAAAAGATTTAAAAACATAGTAATTAAAAGAATGGGGATCAAAATTAAATTTCAAATTAAATTTTATATTTGATTGAAGGGTGAAATTAAAAAGAAAAATCAATGTAGTAAAAGGACAAAAAAATCAAAAGAATGAGGGTTAAAATTGACATAAAAAAATATAAACAATATTTTGATTGAAGAGTAAAATTGAAAAGAATAATAAATTTTATAAAAAGACCAAGAAAAATTATAAATCAAAACAACGAGGATCAAATTCAAAAATATAATAGCATCAATTTAAATTGAAGGATGAAATTGAAAACCAATAAAACTTTCATAAAAAGGATAAGGCAAAAAATTAGAAATTTAAAGAATAACAATCAAATTGGAGAATATAATATTTGGCAAATTTGGATTCAATGATGAAATTAAAAACAAATAAAACTTATACAAAAGATCCAAAACAAAAAATGAGAAATTAAAAAAATAAGGACTGAAATTTAAATATCAATAACCAAGTGGGTTAACGTATAATTTTCAGGGAGGAGAGAAAAAAAAGAAAGAAAAGAAGAGCCATCGAAAACATGCGCTGCACCAATAAGAAAATGACACGACGATGCTTCCAATGACAAGGCAAAAGGGTATTTTTGGATGACAGGAGGTGCCTCACGCTCCTTGGGCGTGCCACACGTGCATATCTGTTTTTTTTTAATTTAGCTAAATGCAAACTTTCTAATTAAGAAAAAACCATTGTGAAAAAACAAAAATATCCCTTGACCTCAAACTTGGTTTTTTTTCAAGGGTATTTTCATCATTTTATTATGCATTTTAATTATTTATTATTTATTATATTTGATCAAATACCAAATTGTCTCTCAACTTAAATTGCAATAACCAAAAAACTATTTTGAAAATACTCATTGATGTTAGGTTTATTTTTTTTGCTTCCAACAATATTTTAGTTGTTTCACTTTACAATCAAGATGAGAAAATATTTATTTATCTTCGGTCAATTTAAAATTGATAAATAGACCTCGTGAAAATATTTTAATATCCTTGAAAATCAGTTTAATTTTTTTTTTTGTATGAAGAGACAAAAATACATGATTATATTTTAGTAAACAGTGCTTCTCATGGATATGGAGCTGCAATATTTTTCATAGAAGCTTTAAGTTATTTTAATATAAAAAATATTGGTTATACATGTAACATGATAATAAAAAGTATTTAAAAAAAAATAAAACTTTAGTTCTTTCAATGGTTTGAAAAAAACTGGATGGGCTCAAAATCATTACTAATAATCATGCTTTTTTAGATTTTATCTGGTGTTATATTAATGAATGTTTTTCAAATGATTTTTAACTTGAAAATATATTTAAATAATATTTTTTTTATTTTTTAAAATTTATATTTTACTTTAATACATCATATGAAAAAAAATTAAAAAAATTAAATTTAATATTTTTAAAACATAAAAATCTTAATTGATCACGTCAGCAGTTCAACGTATAAATGGCTCAAACTGACCCCGGCCGTTACTTTCTACATATGGATCGAAACATCGATACAGACAAAAGCACAAGATACAAGTTTTAACATAAATGAGGAAAAAGGACACACTTAACCATTGAGCTGCGATTCTATTGAGGATTTTATTTTTTTGGACTCAATTCAGACTCAAGTGATATTACATTCGGCCGAATATGTTTGTTTTTATATTTTAAAATTATATTTGAAAAAAAAATAATTTTTTTTATTGTTTTAAATACTTTTTTATATATATATATTTTAAGTCATTTTAATATATTAATATAAAAATAATTTTTTAAAAATAAAAAATATATTATTTTAATATATTTTTAAACAAAAAAATATTTTAAAAAAATACAATTTTAAACATGACCGTATCCTTGATAAAAAAAGAAAAGAAAAGAGGTGATTTTTGTCAGTTAAACCCACAAAAATTTGAAACAAGAAGTGCTAATAAATAGACAAATTAGTGGTATTGTCTCGTGTCAATAACGCTAGACCAGGTACATTTATAGCTGGAGTTTTCCATCCACCAACGCCCATCTATACGGCAGCCCTCGGGCGAATTCCATTTCATATGGTAAAAACAAGACAGAAACCGGTGGGACTGCGGTGATATTACATGACAGTGACAATAAAAACAATGAATTGTTAATTCACGCACAAAGCATTATGGACGGCACTCTTCATCCTACAGCTTCTTTTTTTTTTTTTTTTTTTTTAGTTATTTAACTTTATTTCTTCTCAATCAAATCTTTCTAAGTTATGTTAATGTTTTTATGTTAATCTTTCTACATGTTTTTTATATAATGTTCTTTCTCTTGCAAAAAAAAGTAAATCAGCGCTCAATTTTATATTTGTTATTCAAAGAGTTATTCAATAGATGTATAAAAATGATCAATATGTAATTTCTCTATTGAGACTTTTTTTCACGATTATAATAATGTTTATTTTAAAAATAATACTTCTAATAAAAAACATTTTTTCATAAAAATAAAAATAAAAATACTTGAATAAGGACAAGAATTCTTTTGTTTTTTTTAAAATGATTTTTTTTATCTTTAATTCAAGTTATTAGAATATTTATTAGAATTGTAATTAGTTTCTATGCTACGAATCATGTTGTTGGTAACAAAATGACATGTTATAATCAAAACAAAAATAAATAAATAAATATAAATAAGAGTGGTCAATTTTTACCAAACGAATATATCATTTTTATTAAAAAAAATTAATCATTACCTTTCCTGCATATTTTTATTTTAATTTCATAAAAATAAATAAAAATAAGATTCGAGAAGTGCCGTGTAGCATTGCTTGCTTTTTCCTATGTTGTGTACCATAACTTGTAAATTTTCTTTCTCGATATCACCAGCACCGCAGCAGAGCACGACATCGAACTAGTTAAGATTAATCACAGATCTAGGTTTTTTTTACTCTGTCTTTTTATTTATTTATTTATTCATTTACGGTAACGAAATAATTAATTCAAAATTTGAAATCTGGAAAGGGTTTCTTAGCTTGTCATGTGGGGTTCAGGTGTATAATTATGTGAGAATGAGACAGACAGCATTTCAAAATTTTCAGGGTCGCATTTGATTCAGTAAAGTTGAAATCCCTAACTTTATCGGGAGGTTGTGGCAGTTTGGTCATTTCATCCACTTGCCCTTTTCTTGTAAAATTCTCAATTTTGGTTTATGAAAAAAAAAATCACAAAAACAGAGAGAATAAGCTGGCTTGCCGCTTTATTAACTTTTTCTAAAGCCAGCCAGCCAGCCAGCCAGCCATTTTATCTTTGTTTATATAGAACCACTTGCAACAGAAAAAGAAAAGAAAAAAGAAAAGAAAGAAAGAAAAAGGGCGCAGCTGTGCTAAGCCCATCATATCATAATACCCAAGAAAGCAAAAGCAAAGACACACACACACAGAGAAAGAGAGAGAGAGAGACAGAGAGACAGAAGGATTCAAGAGAGAAGAAGGGTTTTTCTTTCTGGGAAGCTTGAATTAATTAGTTGATGCAGAAAATGGAGCAGCAGCCTCAGCAACAGAACCAGCTAACGGTGCAAAACTCAGGCAGCCTTAGCTTTAGCAGCCAAATGTCTAAAGAAGATGAAGAGATGTCAAGGTCTGCTCTCTCTACTTTTAGAGCCAAAGAAGAAGAGATCGAAAAGAAGAAAATGGAGGTCAGAGAGAAGGTTCAAGCTCAGTTGGGCCGTGTTGAGGAGGAGACCAAGCGCTTAGCCATGATTCGTGAGGTACTACGCACTTCAATTAATTTGTATATTTCTGCACTTCTCTTGATTTTTGTTTTTTTAATCTCAAGTTTTGTTGTGACTGATTAAATGATTTTTCTCACTGATCTAAACCAGCCAAAAACATTGACATGAATTTCTTAGAAACACCTAGGGTTTTGATGCCAAAAGAAAGACTTTTTTCAACTTCAAAAAGTACAGATGCAATTACTAATTTTGGTTTTTTTTTCATAAATTTACTACAAGAACTGACGAGATTAACCTTGCCTGATTAATGTTTTTCAAGTCAACGACATGAAACAGGCTGTGAGACTTAAAAGCTCAAAAACCTCTAATGTTAGTACTAATTTTTTTTATGGATGTAATTGGGTTTTTGCTTTATAAACTGTCCGTCCTTGACATGAAAGATTTGTATTTTTATCTGGTAAAGCTTCCGGGCTTCAATTAATTTATAAATCTACCTGCAGGAGCTTGAAGCGCTCGCAGATCCCATGAGGAAGGAAGTTGCTGTTGTCCGCAAGAAGATTGATACAGTGAACAAAGAATTGAAGCCACTAGGACATACTGTGCAGAAGAAGGTAAAATTTCATATGGATAAAAATTAATTCAATTATCTGGATTTATTTATGTGTGTTATCACCCCGAATGGCACAGGACAATCCATATAGCCTACCCTAACTAGTTAGTTTGCAATTGAGGCTTGGTTGTTCTTGTTGTGTGTGCTGCTCACGCACGGAGAGGACCATTGAATTGGGATTTATGTTTTGCCGCAGGAGAAAGAATACAAGGATGCCCTTGAGGCCTTCAATGATAAGAACAAGGAGAAAGTACAGCTCATAACCAAATTAATGGAGGTGAGTTTCATATTTGGTTCTATTTATACGAGTTCATGAAACTAAAGCAGAAATAATGGAAATTGAAAGCATGTATATGCTCTTTTTTTCTAATTTAAATTCCTTATGTCTTTGAGTTTGAACAGCTCGTGAGTGAAAGCGAGAGGTTGAGGCTGAAAAAGCTGGAGGAGCTGAGTAAGAACATAGACTCCATGCACTGATTATAGAGCAGCAGCCTTAGTGGTGATAACTGATTAGGTTTGTGTGATGTATTTAAGGTAACTTTTTATAATTATATATTGGTGTTCTTTCTGGCTTGGTGAATTCTACTTTGTTTGTTTTAATTAGAAAATATTTGATGAAGTTTTAGCTGATTTAGGAGACGAAATACCTTATAAGCAGGTTTGTAACTAAATGTATCTTGCCTCTGCATTTTGCTTTCTTTCTTTCTTTTTCCTTGTATGTTCAACTTTGTAATGCTGTGTCCTTTAGTTTTACTTTGAGTTTGTTCTGAAGAACGGATGCCAAGACCGTCGTTTTACTATTTTCATCCCCATGATATGTTAAATTTTCGATCCCCATGATATGTTAAATAGAAGTTCAAGTGTTTTTTTTCTTCTTTTGTTTGCCCTCACGTAAGAAATAAATGGAAGCAAACTTCTGGTGATCATGAGGCCAATGGAATACTGTGAGAGGGTTTCACTTTTGAAGCTGTTCCTTGACATGGAGCCATAAACATTGCTGTTACTTGCTGTGGCCTGTCAAGAGCGCAAGTTACCTCTGTGGTTTGCCTCAGATGGATCGCAGTTTAATCGAATTCTAGTCCCCCATATTCTCAATTAATTCCCGACAAAATCGTGTTTGATCATTTGCTCAAATTCCGTTGGTCTCTCGCATAGCTAGAACCATAGAGATTGGACTCTCTGCCTTCCTAATTAACAGTAAGCCAAGCAAATTTGAAGGAAAGATTGGTTGCCTGGACAATCAGGACGACTGTGTGTTTTATACATGACAATTATACGTCCCGGAGTATATGCAAGCCAAGCAAATTTGTACAGTGCAGTGCTATGCTATTTCTTTCGTGGGAACTGCAAAGGAAAAATAGATGGTTTCCAAGAAAGGCGTATTTTATAGTTTTATTCTACACCTCCTCCAAATACGTAGAAAAAGTACACGAAAACAAGAGTGTTGATACACGGATGCTTTATTCAATATTTAGACTTAATTATTAAAAGAAACTAAAAGAGATATACAACATTTATTGTAGCCGTTTTTCTTGTATCACAATATTCATGTGCACTATGGATTGCAATCATAAATATATAATGTTTATTTTGTTGTTCAAGTGTATTTTTCAATCTCATCCTTTTAATGCTTTGTTGGTTTAGGATCTAATCTTATGGTTTGTATTAGCTAGCTTTGCTTGAGATTCTCATAGTGTTGGAAAAAAAATTGGTGCGCGATTTGAGAGAGAAAAAAACAAATTTGATTTCATTGATTTCAGACAATTAAAACTTCAGGGATAAAATTAAAACCTTTTAATTCAGGGACTGATCTGGATAAAAATAAAAAAATATTAGGAAAAGTTGCTTCCGCATGTGTAAGGCCTCCATACTTGGGCGATGTGTGTGGTGGCCTTCAACGTCCAATTCCACTCGTTCACGGTGTCTCAAATCGTCTTGTTGCGACCTACCTCCATGTGGCAATGTGCGTTGATGGTTGTCATCCGATTCGGCTCTAGCAAACCATTTTTATTCCTTTTTTTCCTATCTCTTTTATGTCTCATCACCTCAAATTTAACGTATACACTCTTTAAATATCAAAATGGGCTGTCAATTTTTTGTTAAATTTTTGTTTTTGTCAAATTTGATCATTATTTGGATTGTTATTTTTACTATTTTTTTTTTAATTTTATCATTCAATATTGAGCTTGTTGGTAATTGAGTGTAACATCCCCATTTTCTTATTAAGTAATGCACAATTTTGTTTCTAAATTTAGAAAATCACATTTTTTTTTGAAATAATAATAATTCACTGTCAGTTAGAATGGTCAATCGGTTCATATTGACACAACCAATCGGTTGATCAAATACTACTAAATTTCATCGATGTCCTTAACGGTAAAACAAACGGTCAGCTGGTTTTATCGATCAAATTAGATAGTAACCAATTTCATTATTCCTCCTATCAATTGGTTAACCAGATCATTTGGTGATCTTAAGTGGTCGATCAGTTTGTGTAATACTTCAGATATCAGTTTTTTAGACTTATCGTATCTTTACAACAAACGTATATCAATCAACACAAAACCGATCCGTTCATTTTGGGCCAATACTCAACTTGAATGAGACTTGACTCATTCATTCATTTATCCTTTATATCATCTTTCATTGATTTCATGTTGACAACAAATGCAAGTAACATATACTAATAAATGACATACAATGAACTAATTGAAAAGTAAGTGTGTGTGTGTGTGCATGTGACATCCAAAATGAGTTGCTTCTTTATATGTTGTTACTAATGTAACATTTGAAACTTACATATTTTAATCACATAACATAAGATAATAATAAGAGCTTACAATACAAGAGCTTACCTATACAAAATCGAGAACAATTCCCACCTACAAATTACAACAAAAGAATACACACACATACACACACAACATCCAAAATGAGTTGCTTCTTTATATGCCATTACTAATGTAACATTTGAAACTTACATATTTTACTTACATAACATAAGATAATAATAAGAGTTTATAATACAAGAACTTACTTATACAAAATTCAAAATTGAGAACAAATCCCACCTATCAACTACAATAAAAGAATAATGATTGAAATTTACTCATGGCGATCTAGCGAAAAACCTGAAATAAAGATCAACATTTCATTACATAAATCTATATTATTACAAAATACTTTATAGCTCCTCATGAACTGCATGATCTTATACAACTTTCCTTCAACTTTAATCCCATTTTTATTGATTGAATAAAAATCATATAAGACCTTCAATGGTCAATCACTCTGGCATTTCTATTTAGAAGCCACTATATGTATTAATTCTAATTGGATACCAATAAATCGGGCTAACCCTTATGGTTGCTAATCATTTCAGCATTGTCATTTTGAAGTCATTCAACCCGGTAATCCTAAATAGGAATCGATCAATCTAGCTAACCCTCATGATTGCCAATCAGGTCAGCATTCCTGTTCAGAAGCCATGCAATCTGGTAATCTCAAATGGATATTGATCAATTTGGATAACCTTCATAGTTGCCGATCATAATACTTATTTCATTCTTTTCAACTATCTCATCAACTCTCAATATTTATGTTACATACACCAACACGATTGAAACAAAACTAAATGAGAACTTATTAAATTGAGTTGCCTACAAGGTACAAAGTATCTACCTGAAATTTGATTTTGTCAAGCTCCTTCTCCTCGTTATACCACTCTAAAGTTATTTTCTATATTAACAAGTTATCCAATCAGTCATTGTCTTGTCGAAACATAATTCATTCCTATCATATGTATTTATACAAAAACCCAATTTATTCATCTTGAATATAATCATTCATTTCAAGTTCTTTATATTAATTCATTCTAAATACACAATTTAACCTTTAACCAAATATCTATTTAAGAAATTCAATTCATAAATTATATGAAAATTCAAACATAACATGAAACAACAATTCATTTGAAACTTCTATTCACACATAAATATACACATATACAACATAATTCCATTTATAACACAATTTCAAAACTCCTAATCCATCCCTGTTATGACCAGCTCTTAGGACGTCCTTGGGTTGTCATAATTTCTTCATGGTTTTACTTCTCTTATACCCTTTTATAGTCCCAATAGGTCAATTTCATGAGAATTTATATTATCCCTAAATTTTCCAATATAAACCCTAGCTCAATTATCATAATTCCCAACTAGAACTAATTGAACACTAATTAACTTGTTCGAATGTACTTAGGGCACCTTACCAGACAATTATTTGAGTGCTAAATGCAAACCAAATGAATTTCCTTCCTATCCTTCTTCCTTTCCCTCAAATCAATGTGACTCTCTCTTTACCAGCACACTCTCTCTCTCTATAACTCTCTTCTAAGCTTTTAGGTTTGTGTGTTTACCCTTTCAATCCCCTCTATCACTCTTAAACACGAGATCCTATATTTTGTTATGAAGAAGTTTACAAGGAAATAAGAGAATAATGGAAGATTTTCTTCGTTTAGTCATCAACCTCCCTTTACAAAGGGAGAGCCAAATTCTTTTCTTTTAATTCCCATTATATCCTTCTCTCATGCCTCTTAATTGATTTCGAGTAATTCCTTTGGTTTTTTAGTACAACAAAGTACAAACCCTAGTTAAAATTATCAGTATTCGACCTTTATCTTAGTGAATAATTCTCTTCCAAATTATATCATTTATTTGATTATGTCATTTTATTTTCAGTCATAATTTTTCACTTCAAAAAATCATTTCATTGATTTCATAACGTTGGATCCTTTATCTCATTGTCTTTCCAAATACATCTAAACATATTTATATTGTCGTTTATATATTTTCCATGAATTCATTTCATTTTAGAATTTCATATAGTTTTGAATTACTCGAGGTTTACAATGGGCTAGATAATATTTTTTTTTATTTGCTTTCTATGAGGTAATCACGATGTCATGATCGAATTTGTGGGTTTTTCGAGTTGACCCAAGTTTACTCGGGTTTTTTTTAATATTTTTTTGATTTCATCCTCCACCATTGAGTTGGTCGGGGATTGAGCTTTATAAATTTTTTTTATTTGTCTTCTGTATGGTAATCATGATTTTATGACTTGGATCACGGATCTAGAAGGTTCGTCCGGGTTGACTTGGGTCTCTTTTTTAGCCTTTTTGTAAATTGATTTATTTTCAATTCCATTATTTCACATTATGTTGATTAAGAATTGAGATTTATCATTTCTTTTTATTCCTTTTCTATGAAGTCATCTTACTCTCATGAATTGCAGGTATGACAAATTAGCTTGGGTCATCTCGAGTATTTTTTTTTTTCTTAATAGATTTTTTTTTTGTAGTTTTGTCCTTCAACATTAGGTTGGTTAGTAATTGAGCTTCATGATTTCTTTCAATTTGCTTTCTATAGGGGTTATCATATTCTTATGACTCATGTAGCGGGTTCAACCGATTTACTTGACTCTAGCCTTTTTTTATTCTTGTTTTAGATTGAATTTTTTTTTCAATATCTTCCTTCAATATTAAGCTATTTTAGAAATTAGGCTTCATTATTTTTTTGATTTGTTTTCTATAGGTTCATCAGTGTTTTATAACTCGAGTTATGGATTTTGAAAGTTCTTTATGGTTGGTTCGGGTCAATCTGATTTATCTTTGTATCAATATTTTTTAAAAAATGATATCATCCAATATGTTACTATCTCATTATTTAAAAAAGATATTGTTTAATATACATAAAATTCTGAATTCATAATTAAGTTGTTTTTTTTAACTAAAAAACAGGTTAGCAACGCATTATATATATATAAACATTTATCTAACCATGGCGTAGTGTATACCACTGACCTAGTAAAGATATATACACCCTAATGGAGAATTAAACACTATCATTAGAATTTACTTTTGTATTTGCACTTTTATTCTTAGGTTTTTATTTGAACTCTTTTTCATTCCACTAGTTATTTTTTTCAAGAATTTTAAGAAGCCAAAAAAATTCTTAAGAAAGAAAAACAATTATATAAAATAAAATAAAAATTGCAAAAACCATAACACTAAAAATCAAAAGTTTCTTAAGAAAATAAAATGAAAATTTGTGCATAAGAAAAATCGCCTTTCAATAACCATCAAATATATTTTATTAACACATACATCACCTTATTCATCATTGAATATTATTAGATAATTTTTAATTTACATGATCATTATAGTATTAGCTAATCAATTGGTGATAATGATTTTTTATTTTAGAAAAAAATATTGAATTTTAAAAAATAAATAATGAAGTAGCTAGTATATAAATAAAAGAAAGAAATTAACCAGCGTAAATAAAGAAATTTGATAAAAAAAACCCTCGGCATAAGTAAATAAATAACTTACAGAAAGCATGGTGTTTATATATATATATATATATATATTGAACTTTTTCATTTTTTTTAAATTGGAGCCACAAAGTTTTTTAATAAAAAAATAGAATACTGGTACCTAACACCTAAATATTAAGCATCAATTATTCAAATAAAAACTATAATACAGAGTTTTTTAAGTGTCATTAGACCCCATACCTGGTGTGTGTGTGTGTGTGTGTGTGTGTGTGTTAAGCAAAAGGATACGTGCTCATACATGTACATGACACCAAACAAGTTAACGTCTCACCGCAATTTTCTTGCGTTGGATCGCTTAGGCCGGGTATTTGCATCACAGTTCATGTTGGTTGTTGGGTTATATATAATTGAAAATAAATCAAATTAAGTTAATCTAATATTAATTCATTTAACGAACATCTCAGCTTGAAAATTAATGTTTCCATTAGATCCTGGTCAAATTAAGCAACTAATTCCTCAGACAGTTCCTCCACCAATAAGCCAACTATACCAAGTTCAATCTCCAACGCTGTCTCTTCCACTTGCTCTCGGTTTCCTTTCCACCCATCGAGCTCCCTTCTAAAATCTTGTCCTACCATCATATCAATGGTGTTGGACTCTACCTCTTTCCATGACTCTAACCTCTTACAGATCCTTTTTGCCATTGATTCTCTGTAGAAAAAGTTTCCTCCCCCTTCCTCGACAATGAGGTCCGAGATCAACCTCTTCATATCTCTTTGTATTTTTCTTGGAAGATAAAAGCTTGATTTACTACGTATTTCTTCTAGGATAAAAGTTTCGATGTTCTTTTCCCTATCTGACGAAATTAACTCATCATCTTCTCTGCGTTGCTCTTCTTCCTCAAGGTCACTCACTTCTTCTTCTTCTTCTTCTTGCTCTGCCATTCTTCTCTCCAGTTCAACTGGATCCAAATCTGCCAGTTTCTCAAATCTACGCAGCTTCTGCAATAGCTGTTTCTTTGCTCCTTCAAATGTCAAAAGACAACAGAAATCAATACAGCATACATGTATAAATACAAGGAAAATGGGCATTAAATGCATATGCAAATGAATAGTTTTGCAACTTGGGAAGGAACCAAATATACATGTGCAGTGCTGAAACAAACCATACCAAGTACTAAATAATATTATCATCAAACATTTTGGACAGAGACAAAGACTCCAATCTCATCAAATTCATTTATCCTGAATCATGTACGTATATCAGAACAGCTCCCAGTTAAAAAGAGGTATAAAGACAAGAAGCCAAAGTGAACAATTTTGGATCTTTATTTTTCAGTCTTTTCAATCTACAATGGGTTGGGTTAATAGCTATGAAATGGTTGGTATTCGGTGGATGGAGGGTTCCACCACATTTAAGCTACTGTCAAGTGAAAAGATCGGAATATATATATATATATAACGAAAGAAAGGCCCCGGATCAGATAACAAACACCTGGAAAAGACAAAGGTTTTGCCACTAAAGAAAGGCCAACTTATTGATACAAATGTGATCATGAATCATGTCACCTTCCTTCACCAAGATGCAGGTCACTAGTAAATTTACTGTCAACTTTCTTCCATTGTCATTATTACTAATTATTCGGTGCTAGGTTGCTATTCTCAATTCAAGTAAATCCAATATATCCTGCTCACTCAGCTAGGTTTAAACATTTGCAAACAAAACTTGCAAACAAAGCATGTAGCATCTCAAAACAGTAATACTAACAGGTTAATGTATTATCAGAATACGATCAATCGAGCTAATCATAACTAAAATGGGTTCCACCAGTTTTTAAAGGAGTTCCAGAATGATGCTTGTGGGTCACTTCTGACAACACTGGATTGGATGGAGGGGCTCGGTATCATATTCTTTACAATAAAAAAGATACGGGTATTAATTGATGTGCACACAACACCTCAAACTGATTTCATTCAACAAAATACGTCTAAAATGTGATTGGCAAGCAATCTATCCAATGGAACCCACCACAGATCATGATCATAGTCATTGCAACAGAAGCTGGTTAGCAGTACGTGCCTCGTTAAAGTAGTTGTAATGGTAAAAGATCAAACAATAAAATAAAATAAAATAAAAAAGGCAGTTCGTTAATTATAAATTATTGAGAAACAACATACTCTGTACAATTGCGTAGCTGCATTCTAGATCAAAACCGTCGTCCTCGTTGTGATCGTCATTCCCATCGTCATCATCTTCAAAGGGTGGGTCCAAAACAGAAACAGGACTACATTGTTCCTTATCTTCTTCTTCTTCTTTTTCCTCCTCCTCATCTTGTTCTTTGAATTTCTTTAAGCTTTCTACATCCCCATTGCTCTCTTTGCACTGATTTAAATCGAAATGAAATCTCATCACACCACATTGATTAATACTTAGTTTTTAGTTAATTCTATAATATAATTGTGACTTGATATACTCCATATGTTAGGTATGTGTGTGTGTGTATATATATATATAATTGGTGGGTTTGTTTTGACTTTCCTTCTCAAATAAATACAGACAGCCAAATGTGCGTACAGAAATGGGGATCTAACACAGAAAACAAAATAGGGATTTGTCCTTTCTTGCAAAAATTATTTTCTAGGTAGGCAGGCAGAGTCCATTAAGAAAAAAATTATTTCTTGAGTCATGATCAAAGTAGTCCGGGTGCTTCATTTTGAATATTAAAAGGACATCGATACCCCTAGTCTCTGTTTGATTCTTGCAAAGTAGTCCAGTAGAGTTGAAAGGCTACACTTGTCATTAACACATTCCGACCAGAATTTGCATAAAACAGACCTTATTGCCGACAATTCAAAACACGCTCAAACTCAGAGTCTCGGACAGATTTGCGAGTTGAATCGTCAGCCAGTGTAATTAATAATAAACCAAAAAAGAAAAATGAAATAAAATTACACAAACCTCAAATATGTGGCGACTAGGCGAAGTGACCGGAGACGAGAAGTCTGGGGTGCGGCAACCGGCGGAAGGGCTTCTTTGAAGCACAAAATGGAAAGGGCTGTCACAGAAACATTGCTTATCATTAGAAGCAAAATCACCATGATCTATGATGTCTTTGTTGACAAACTGATCGATGTTTTGATCCTCCTCGGACTGGCTAGTACTGCTTGAGGTATCAAAATCCAAATCCAAGGATTTCTCTGACCAAACCTCACTGCTAGGCCTACCGATATGACTGCTACAACAAGAATTAAAGCCCATCTCACAACCACATTTCTCATTTATACTGGTATCAACCATTATAATCTCCTGCCCCTGCTCCTGCTTGCGGTGATCTATCTCATTGGATAAATTTCCACGCCCAACTGAGGAATTCCACCTTAGAATCTCCTTCACTGAAACTTTGCCCCCATGATTACCAGTACGGATTTCATGATTTCTGGTTTTGTTACGATGAGTTAGTTTCTTTAATAAAGTCCCAAACAAACCAAACCCATTGTTTTGTGACTTGGTTTTGGGAGACGAAGATTGTTTTTGCACCTTAACGGAAGCTTCAAGAAGAAGCGCGGCCGTTCTTGCAGGGATGTGTAGGAAGATAGCATTAGGGCTTTTGCAAGGGCTTTTGGGAGGAGAGCACTGGAAGAGTGGGGATTTTCTCGGGTCTGGAGAGTTTTGGAAAGAGAAAAGGCAAACATTTTTGCAAAAATGTTTTTGAGAGATGGGTTTTCGCTTCTTGACTTGTACCAAGTTTGTTTTCGGGATACTGGGTCTTTTGAGCTGACAACGCCTGTCAGCAATGTAGTTCTTTAGCTGGAATGGCTCTTGATCATCTTGCAAGAGCTCGTGTAATTGCTTTTGAGCCATGAATATTAGGCCCCCTTTTCTTTTCTTTTCTGTTCTTTTTCAGGTGGATATGAAATTCAGCACCATGAAAGACAAGCTGATGAGATTTCAACTTTTGAACTAGTGAAAATGAAATGCAAAAGAAGGAAAGATTGAAGGCGAATTTATTAGATAGCCATAAATATAGCAGAGAGAGAGAGAGAGAGAGAGAGAGAGAGAGGCGAGGATGAGGAGAGTTCCTGATTCAAATCTGGGGTTTTAGCATAACCGAGGCAAGGTGTACCGTAACAAATACTTAAAAATAAAAGACACTAGCAAGGAATGGCTGCGAATTGGTGGTGGTGTTTTTGTGTTTTATTTTTTCCTTCACGTAAAATGAGGAGTAAATTATTTCTCAGTCCCTCGCTTGTGATTTTCATTACAACATAATCCTTGATGCTTGGAAATTTATCGCTTAGGCCCTGTTTGACATTGTATTTCAACCTTGTTTTTGAAAAAAAAAAATTAGCTTCAAGCTATTTTTTAGTGTTTTTGAATCGTTTTCGTATACTAATATTAAAAATAAATTTTAAAAAATTAAAAAATTAAAAAAATATATTATTTTGATGTATTTCCAGACAAAAAATAATTTGAAAAATAATTTTCATTATATTACCAAACAGGATACTAGTACTCTTATTGACCATTGACTTGTTAAAACTATTTGTTTTTAATTTTTTATTTGTTATCCCTCTAAATTCCAAATGTATCCCATTCCAATTCTAAATTCTTAGAGAGAAACCAAATAGATAACTGCGAATCAAAGCAAGGTTGTTAAAAGGTGTTTGAAAACATGGTAGCGGTTCCTTTTCAAAACGTTTTTTACTCGGAAATGCATTAAAATAATATTTTTTTAATTTTTAAAAATAATTTTTAATATAAATACATAATAATAATAAAAAAATATCAAACAAAAAATAATTAAATTTTACAAAAACAGGATTTCAACCGCGTGCCTCATAGATCAAGTTATATATATTTTCAAACATGAGGAGTAGGTTATAATCATGTTAAAGACGGGAGGACTAAAGAATAATATAGTCTTAAATAGACTACACTACAGTATCAGCACGGTGATGGTGGCATGTAAAAGAGTGTGCATATATTGTCTTTTTGTTTGTTTCTTTAGTAATTTACTGCAAATTGGGATGATGCTGACTCACAGGACATGATCGGTGAAACACTCTGCTTTTGGCTGTAACAACTACAGCTCTTTTATCGTACCTTGCATTATTTGCTATTTATTTATTATTTAAAAAAAAACATGAAAACGTTTCGCTCTTCGAGCTGCTCCCCTGTATAAATAAATGAACAGTAAACCACCTTGCCACGTGTACAAGATCGCTTGGTTGTTCGTCCTTCTCATAACCCCCTTGGTTCGGGGCAGGTGCTGTTGCTTTTCATCACCGCATTAGGCACAGGTGTCATGAAATAAAAAGACCCACTACGATACACCTGTCTGGGAAGTGATGCATTGCCAGCTGTCTCGGACAAAAAGAGAGAATGTCATTTTAGTACCTAATTTGTATACCTATTTCTAACTGAGTCCAATGGTAAAATATTTTGTGTTTGGGTATCAAATGCTTCTTAATATTTTCCGTCTAATAAGCGTGCTGTAAAAGAATCAAATTGAGAAATATTTAAAGACAAATATGTTGATCCAATCTTACCTCCGTCTAATTTCATCACTGTGTTTGTAAACTAGTCATGGTGCCTCATGGTATTTTATTACAATGTTTTGGATGTTGTAAAGATCTTCACAAAAATTAAAAATTTTAGTTCACTTTTGCATACGACTTTGTAAGTAATTTAGAAAGTTGCATTGTGGTAGTTTGATACTAAAGTAATTACAAAGCAAATTACTAATTGATGGAATAATATTTTTTTTCCCCGAGTCATTACTTATGAATAAACAAAAAAAATTTAAGATGATAATTTATTATCTCTAATTTTAGTTAAACGCTAAGTAAAGGTATATATAGATCTAAGGAACCATTAGACCCACCATCCCTAGATTCAACCAAGTACTGAGCTTAGACATGTGTGGATTTAGTGAGCAGCACTTGTTATTTTCAGGCTCAACCAAGCACTGAGACTAGGTTTGTGTGAATCTGGCGAGCCGCCAAACACACTACCTCCACACTCAGTCAAGTGTTTAAGCCTAGACTTATGTGAGCATGATCAAATATATTTTACTCTGGTGAATCAGTGATATTTTATCCTGTCAAGACAAAGATATTTGACTAATACGTAAATCTTTTTCCTTTCCACGAAGAAGAGGATCTCATGAGCTATAAAAAGAACCAATGTAACCTCCACTCGCCAGGCTCGATCTTTCTCTATTAGGAAAGCAAGATGTACATGACCTTTTTCTATATAAAAAAAACTGTTTTTTCCCTGTTATGATATTGACTTATTCATCAGAGAGTTTCTAAACTCAAAGGAGAGGATTTTTTACAGGTATTCGGTATAATTGATCAGTCATTTCATTAAAAAAAAAAACGGACCAAGTTGCTAGAACCATGAGATTAACAATTTTATTCTAGGTCTCGGCTTGACTTTTAAACCCATGTGATAAAATCAAATTTCATCTCTAATGAATCTATAAAATCTTTAAAGAATAATAATTTCGAAACAAATAAACATATCATTTAAATAACTAGACAGAAAACATATAAATCACTTTTCATAATTGTAAAAACTAATTGTTAAAGATCAAATATAATCAATGATTCCACAATTAAATGTACTAACCTTGTAAACAATGAATTTATTTAGAAAAAATGACATATTGAAATGTAAACTCAAAACATACATACAATGTTTAAAATTTTGCAAATAAATAACCATGGTTTTGTTTTTGGTCTTTATATTATGGAAGCCTACTTGATTATTATTCTCAACATGTGCAAATCTTGTTCAAACTTGAAAAAAATATTTATTTGCTACTCGCAACAAATGGATAAAAGATAACTTATCTAGTATTTGATTACATATGAGGCAATTTTATAAGCACAAAACACTATTGATAATGGAACACAAGTTTAGACTTCAGATTAAATTTTCCCCGAGTATGAAACAAGAAAGCATTAAAAGACATCAATTAAAACAAAAACTTAAAAAGGTTAGTGTTTTACTGTGAAGACATTTACATTTCATTGTGGATTTGTATAGTGAAAAGATTGTTTTGTCATCCCCGATAAAACTCATATAACTTGTTTTTTAAAGGTAAAATGGTCTTTTTTTACTAGATCTATTTGTCATTACTAAACTGAATGGAGGCAAATTTTCTTTCAATGTTTCATTTACACGGTGTAATATCTAAAATGCTCCTAAAAGTATAATTTGATTCATTGTTGACCAAGGGTATTTTTGGTTTTTCATCTTTAAAAACTCAATGAAATAACTAAATTATCATTAGAAGCAACAAAACTATGACCTAGGTCAAGGAGCTTTTTGATCTTTTCATCTTAGTTTTTTTTTTTTTTGTTATTATCAAATGTGATAAGGACAATTCGGTCTTTTAAAAATAAAAGAAAAAAGAAAAATTATTGGCATGTGTAACTCATACACCAGCGAGTGATAGGATCTTATGCCTTTTAGACAACACTTTCAGGCTCCTCTGACTGCTAAACACCGCCTTTCATGGTGGTTTTCTGAGCGAGACATTGAGATCTGTGCGATGGAGAGTCACATGTCAGCAGCGGGCTGGTGGTGTGGTTTCAATAAACTTTTTTCTTCTTTGTTTTTTCTCTCTTCTCCTTGTCAAAATACAAAAGTGTCTTTTCATTTGTTTTTTATATCCAATTTGTTTCTTATTCTTTTGAATACTATTTGTTTTTATTTTTTTATTAATTATTTTCTTCAATTTAGTCCCTCATCTTTTGGTTTCATTTAATTTTTATATTAAATTTGGTTCTTATTTTTTTAATTGCTATTTATTTCTTTTTTATTGTTTTTTTAATTGATTTTTTTTCAATTTCATCCCTTAGTATTTGATTTTCATTTGTTTTTATGTCAAATTTGGTCTCTATTTTTTTTATTGCTATTTGTTTTATTTTAAATTTTTTTTGTTTTTTTTCTAATTTTATCCCTCAATATTTTATAATTTAGAATTTTACTTCATTATTTTTTAGGGTTTGCCGTCTTTGGCATTAGTCTCGGGTTCATGCATATAAGATTATCTTAATACTATATCCAGGTCAATAGGTTAATCCAGATTGACCTGGATTTTTTTTCTTTGCTTTTTTTTGAATCATTATTTTTTTCATTTCTGCCCTCCGAGATTAGATTCTTTAGTAATTAAGTTTCATTATTTTATTCAGTTTACTTTCAACGTAGTTACCATGGTATCATATCTAGGTCATAGATTTGGTATATTAGCCTGAATGAAATCGGATCGAGTTTTTTTAAATATTTTTTCATTGTTAATTTCTTTGTCAATTTATTTATCATCGCTGCATTTTTTTATTCGTGTTATCGGAGTTATGTGAGCTTATTAAATTCAGTCAATCTTGGTCTTAGTTTTTTTTTTCTTCTTGTTAATATTCGTGGGATTTTCAATCAGACTTTATCTAAAATGATAATATTTTAATGTAAAAAAAAGCATTCATATTATACTGAATATTAATGATCATATTTGGTCTCATGTGCATAAACTTTATATGTCTAGGACGCAATGGAGAATGGGATATAGATTTGGGACTGAAATGAGATAGGGACGTGGCAATCTGAGGGGGCACACTGCAGAGCGCTAGAGCCAAAACGGAGAGAAAACGCGCGTGCCAATTAAGAAACAGAAACCGGATCTTGAGTCAGGATCTTTGGGTGCTCCTTCTCAGCCTTTGATCTTGATTACTGTATAGAGGGCATACACCATACGCGTGCGTGTAAGAGTCTCGTACGTTCTTTTCTTTTTCACCTGACCAGTCCATTTCGCATATCAACTTTATTTTAAATTTTTAAAATCAACAATCTCACCCCCACGTCCCCTTTTTATTGTTATTTATTTATTTATCTTTTTTTTTGGTAAGTAATTTATTTATTTATCTCAGTCGGTATAATATACACTCTTTTCTTTACACAGAGATGTTTATTCCCCTCCCCCCCCCCCCCCAAAGAAAAAAGGTGTTTTTGAGAAATACGATACCATGGCCTACTGGCATTAATAAGAAATGAAGCAAAATTGGACAGACGAGTAAAACAAAGACAAGAACATTAAATTCATTAATGTATTTGTTTATATTGTTGTGTTTTGTATGGATAATCATTGTGTTATTTAAATTCGTTTAATTAATAAATTGTATTTTTAAAATTAAATAAGAAGGTGAACTGAAGAGAGTTCATTTCTACCTTTGAGTCTGATAATAACCATCCACTGTTTTTTTTTTCTCCCCCTTTTAACCATTTGGCTTGGTTTATTTTCAAGATTGAATTCTACCAATGCAGTGGAGTTCCTGTATTTTTAACCATTTTATTGGTGATCTAATATAATAATATAGAGCTTCGATCTTGACAAAAACAATGCAGTGGAGTTCCTGTAGTAGTGGGTACTGGTCTATCATATACCCATGTAGCCATGTTTGCAAGGCCAAATAAAAACTTTAAATTGAATTAAAACATCACTAAAACCCTACTCAAACTTTTTCGTTTTTAGAAGAAGACAGGAGATGAATGAAGAGTAGAAGACAGCGACCGGCAAATGCCCCGTCATTCGGTCCATCGATATATATAACACAATTTGAAATTTATTAAAAATAATTTTTAAAAAATAAAAAATAAATATTATTATAATGTATTTTTAAGTAAAAAATATTTTGAAAAGTAATTGTTATTATACTCCTAAACACCTCTGTATATGACCAATTCAGTTGTCGATTACATATGAGTGTTCTAGAAATGATTGTTTTTCTGGACCATCAAACATGTATGAGCTCAAAAATTTACTATGCTAAATTTTTTGCATTTAGCATAGTAAAAAAACAAAGGAGAAATAACATAGTTTAGTGAGTAACATGCGGCATATATGAATCGCGAGTTGCATGCTTCATCTGCAACTTGCCAAAAAAATTTGGCCAAAATAGTTTTCTAGACTCTCAACTTCATACCATAAAGAAACCAATCCAACAATTCACAATTTAGAAAACACAATTTACAATTCATCTTCTAGCACAACTAAAAAATCAACACACTTCATAATTTATCAAATTTTAAAATTAACAATTCATAATTAAACATAATAAAAATTTACGTAACATTTGATTAAGTTTAAACTAAATTTATAATTCTTATAGCATTAAAGCATTTAATCTAACTATATCTAAAAATAATTATAGCTCGTAGATAAACCTAGAGTGCTTATAGACAGGCTTGCACCACCCCAACTCGTCCAATTTAAGGACAAGCTTGCAGCACCTGTGTAGGGATCAAAAACAAAATTGCCTTAACTTGTAGACAAGTTCGAAATGCTCGTGGACGATATATCATATAATACACAACCTGATGCGATCACCAATTACATACCAACAAAGCAAATCTATAATCATCTTTGATTTTTATTCATCTCCATTTCAACAATAGAAAAACACAGGATAAATCTTATTATTTAAGTTATAAACAATTACAATCAATAACTTTGTCTTGTACTTACCATACAAGCAAGTGTCTTTAATACTAATAAGAGGATGCTAATATTGAAGCCCATCAATTAAAACACTAAATGCCTAAAATGCTCTCATAATGATTTTTTTATTGCCGTCAATTATTTTAGTATCATAATCGATAACCATTCTTAAATTTGTTTCTTTAAGAGCTAATAACACTTTAGGTACATTTGAAATAACTCTTCGAGTACTAAATAACTATTTTTTTTCTTAAAAACCCACGCTTTTTAATGTGATATGTTATGCTCATAATCCTTATATATAGTAAACTAAATATTTGCAACATTAATACTTGTATTGGCTTTCAAAATTGTCAACATCACCTCAACAATAAAATTTAAATCAATCCAATGACGGTGGTGCGAAACAAATGAGTTTTAATATGTGCGTGACCTTTTTAATTTTGAGATCTAACATGAATCATACATCTAGTGATATCCTCCACGTAAAAACCATCTATAACTTAGTTTTTTTAATGCATTGAAATTACATATAAGTTTTAGTTGAACATTGGATCTTGTACTACAATGAATTATTAATATACTACTGCTTAACTGCAGTAACACATTCATACTTGTCTATGAACGTTTTTCCAACACCAACTCATCACTTAATAAGCCTGAATTCATATGATTCAAAGTTCGATCATTACATGCATTTTTGGCATACTCACCCATATCCTCAAATTCAAGAGCAAGAGGTGTTATAAATTGGTTTAGTAACTTAACTAACTCATTATTCTCATCTTCTTCATTTTTCTTAACTCTATCATTATGATGATCATCTTTATTGTCATTTGGTTCAGATTTTCCATAAAATATAGAGAAAATATCATATCGAACCAAGTTTTTATATTTATCATTTCTTGTGCTAATATTACGTTCCTTACATTACCACTTAAACCAAATGGACCAGCTGCCTGTAATGCTTGTATGGTCCTTTGAGTGTAACTTGTTATCTGAGTGAGTTTCATACTATAAGAGTTTCATCGTCTTGGTCTTTTATTCAAGTAGAGTTTTAGATTATGCAACTTGTTGTTGGTAAACCCATACATTGAATTCGCACTTCTATCACTACAATTGGGTAAACTGACATAACAAGTTAATTCAATCTCGATTTGCATTTTCCAAGTAATTTCAACTTCAGTTTCAAACAGGCTCCAGCCAAGTTGATCACGTAACATTCTAGATAATCTGGTAAGAGTTATATCTAATATAGCAGTTAGAATTTCTTACTTTCTCCATTATAAGTGATACCATTGTTATCATTGACAATGGTACCACTATAAAAATATAATATTCTAAAGCTATGAGATATTTTATTAAAAAATACAACAAAACCCAAGCCTAATTTATCTATATCGTGAGGCTAATCAAGGTATATAATTTTGATGAAATTTTATTCAACGAAGCCCAAAAGATAACATAATTGACAAAAATTCAAATTCATCAATTTTCTCTATAAGTAGTGAAATTATCACCTTAATTTATGTATTTCATAGCTAAATAACATATTTTATACATAATTCGATAAAATCCATAATTTAACCTAGAAAGCCCTTACCTCAATTCATAATCAACAACAACCCAAAATCATCGATCTTCTTAACAAATAACAAAATTGACAACTCAAATTAATGTATTTTATAACTAATTAACATAATTTAAACCTAATTCATAAGAAATCTACTTTTTCCCTAAAAAACCCCTGATTCTAAACCTTAAAACAATCAGAATCAACAATTAGCATAAATTAACACAAATACTACGAAATTAATAAAAGACAAATGTGCAATATATATATTTTTAGTGTTGCATGGGGTGGTAATAGTAGTGGGTTGTGATGGCTAAAAACCCAAGAAAGGCACATGGGTGAAGAGAAAGAGAAATTACCACTAAGTGTCATGCATTTGACTCGCCAAATTACGTATTTATCTAAATATTTTATAGACTATGTCATTTTCTCAATCTTTTTGTTACTATGCTAAATTTTAAAACAAAAAACCTCTATTATGCAACAACAAAAAAATGAAAAATGAAAAGAAATTCTTTTCTGTGTCTTTATGTGACACTCTTTCCACCGGATACTTTTGGATTTTGGCTCTTTCCCACCCTTTTTTTTCCCCTTTTATTTTATGTGCTCAGCATAGGATTCGGATGACATGTATACCCTTGCATAAAAAATAATGCTGAGACCAAGAATAAATATAGATTATTCGGGGAGGATGATACCCCTTTATAGTTTTATATTTCCTGTCATATAATTGGCATGCATATTGTTTAACTTTAATTCAAATGTTTTTAACTTGCTTATGCATGAACAAATCCAAATGTTTATTGAATTAAAATATTTTAAATAAATAATTTTATCTAAAGTCTAATCATATTTCATAGTAAATTATTAATTCTTTTATTTTCAAAGCGTAATGACACGACAGTACCAGAAGGAATTTGAAAAATACAATAGACACTGATTCCTCGAAGTGCTTTGGTAAATTCTATCTAGCCATTCCATGTAAATCTTATGAGAATACGATTTTATTAGAAAAATACAATATAATGTAGTTCAGTGGAAAATAAAATATGAAAAATACAATAATCTTATCTAGTTTGACTTTACGTGGTATGGTATAATGTAGTTTGCGTTTTCTCTCAACTATAAATTTGAAAGGTTTTGTTATTAATTAATATATACCATAATTTAGCTTAGATTCTATTGAAAACTTTGATTTAAAATCTTGATTAAAAAAAAACTAACTATAATTTATAGTTTTTTTAAACCTATTTTTTAAATTATAACCACAAAACTATTACAATGACAAACATGTACCAAGATACTGCTTGTTTTTGCGGTTGAAAATTTGTAAAAATACTAATTTTTTTAAAATTAAAATTTTTAAATATTTTTAAATTATTTTAATATATTGGTGTTAAAAATAAATTTTATAAAATAAAAAACACAAGCACAACAGAGCTCTAAACCACACCAATCACCTCTCTACGACGTGAAAAATCATTTCAATTTCAAACTATTGTGATATCCACATTTGCATTTCAGTGGAAAATAAAAGTCTTTTTTTTTTTCAATCTCATTTTTCTCCATGTGTGTTCCTTAAAAAACTCAAGTGGAGGTTCCTTATTTTAGTTGCGCAGGTTCATTGTACGAGTTAACCAGGTTGCTCTCGGAGGAGACATTCAAATCCTCATGGAAAGGAAAGGACACGTCTGCATGTTTCCCCATGCATTCTCTTCATCTAGTCATGGGGTGCTCCATAGGAACAGATATAATATTCTCACAATACGAAATAGATTTTCTTTGGGTAAACCTTTTGAGTTTAGATTCGGAAAACATATCTCTAAAGTAAAAAAAGAATTACCCAAATATCAAAATCATGAGATTTTTAAGAATATTACAATTTTAATAAATAAATAAGAAAGAGACACGTCTCTTCGACACCAAGCTAATTCCCTCGAGTCATGATGAATAAAACAAAAAACTTTGTATTATATTTAGGTCAAATATAGTGTGAGATTGGTGATGGAGACAATAATTAGTTTTGTCGCTGAATGCCTCTTTGGATATATTCGGAATGTTCCCCCACACTGCATAAGACCATGCATCTCTCCCACCGCTGCGAATTACATTAGCATAATTAATTTGATTAAATCTTCTAGATTAAAAAATTGCTTGGTTATAATCTCCACGTAGTCGTTTGATTTGGATCATTTGGAGCACTAGCCCGACAAGAACCTAATTATTGATGCTCATTTGAATTTTTTAAGCGTGCGAAAACTCAGCTTAATCTTATATTTTATCCATACGTTTCTCTCACTCATTCAATTTTAGTAATAAAAATTTAAAATTAAAAGGTTTATTTTTTCATATATTCTCAGATTCGAGTCATGTGATTGCTAATATAATAATCACTAGAAACTTACATAATTATTAATTTCATAACCAATAGGATTAATCGAAGTACATACAAATTGATCCGGATACCTACGTTAATTAAAAAAAACCATCAATTTGTTAATAATTTGTTTGATAAAATTAAAGTAGGATAAAAATCTAATTTACTTATAAGATAAATGATGTATTGAGATTAGCCCATGAGCAACCAGAAATAAATAAATAAACCCTCCAACCCTAGCATAAATTGTTCACATTCTCAGCCAACTCCTCTCTCCTTATTGGTTGGTACTCAACCATCTTTATTCCAAAATCTAATTTATTCTATGAAATGATGAGAAATTCTTTAAAATATCTATCAAACCACAATACGACTTCATTCCAAGATTATTATTATTATTATTATTATGGGTCTCTGAATCCTATAACTCAATATATCCATATGATATTATTTATTTAATATGTGGGTCCAATTATCAATTTTCATCTTATCGTAAAAATTATTCATTTACGTCATTATCAATTAATGGAGCAATTGGAACATGACACAATTAACCTAATTTTATTCCTATACTCACCAACCAACAACTAAATAGCAACAATAATTCATAATCCAGACTCACGTGTAATTGTCTCGGATTCAACCATTTAATTTATTAAAATCACCTATGTATGCTCTTAAAGTAATTATTTTACTACAAAAGACTTGACTGATGCCGTGTTTCTTTAGATAGTTTATGTAAAGACTTGCCACGTTGTTTATAATCAATTTCTTTTTTTATTGTGATTTAATTTAATTTTAATATTTGATTTTAGTTTAATTAATAAATAAGTTGAATTTATATATTTAAATGAGATAAAATTTAATTTATTTTGTTCTTTATATCATCTTCATTACTTTCATCTTGTTTCTTCAAATATTTCCAAAAGACATAGATAAATGAGTATTTTAGAAAAAAAATAGTGTTAGCATTAATTAATTTATCCTATTTAAAATTGTAAATCAGAGTATTGATCTCTAATTTATTTTTGTAGTATTTTTAGAGATTGAATTTTATTTGAAATTCAATTCTTAATACTCAAATGTATTTCAAAAATAATTTTTTTTTAATTTCTTAATTGAATTCAATTAAGAGGGTTCTAAACATGCTGTAAATATTTTAAAATAGATTTTTTTAAAAAATTATTCCTAACTTACATGATATGTTATTGGCATTTTTTAAACAGTTAAAACTCTAAGAGTGCTTAAAACAAATTTATGATATAAAATCAAAATTTGAAAATAGTAAGATTTACATGAAAATCAAATCTTTTGTTGCTCTCCTACATTCCCTTCCGACTCCTTAAAAATAAAGAAATTAATTTGACAAATCCTACTAGTGATAATTAAAAAAAAGAGAGATAAGCAATGAGATTGATACAACTGCATTGTATGAAAAAATATGTGAAGAATATTGAATGGCAGGGCAGCTACGTATTTTTAATGCTATGCCAAGACAACAAGTGAACTTTCATTTGTTTTAGTAATCGCGCTATGATGCGGATTTATTTTTTATTTTTATAAAAACATTAGGTTTGATGTTAGTAGAATCTAAGTTTATTTTGAATCTAAGTTTATTTTGGGTCCTGCACCACCAATGATCCAAGATTATTTTAGATTCTATACCATGCGAAATTCAAGGATAATTAAGTTTTGGTGCGTCTAAGCGTCACGTGTGTACTAAGGTTTGCCTAGCACACATGCAGGCAACCCAAACATCATGTTTGCGTTGGAATATGCCGAGCTCACAGGCAGACAACCCAAGCGCCATGTGCGCGCTTAGTCTGCAAGAACACATGAAGACAGCCTAAGCGCCACGTGTGTGCTGGTGTCTCCCAGCACACAAGCATCAACTCAAGCGCCACGTGTCCTCAAGTGGTTTTTCTTCGATAGTAATAATAATTTTTTAAAATATATTAATGATGATAATAATAATAATAATAATAATAATTTTTAATTTTACATTTTAAATCCAATCTATAATTATTTTTCAATATTAAGAATATTTTTTTCTAATTTAGTAATTATTTTATTAATAATATTAATTATTATAAAAATAATAATATTTATAGCACAAAAGATAATATATTTAATATTAATACTTTTGATTATAGTAAAAATAATAATATTCATGACACAAATAATACTATTTTTAATTCAAAGAATATTTAGAACACAAATTATGATATTTTTTATATTAAAATGTTGAATTATTATAAAAATAATAATATTTAGAACACAAATAATAATATTTTTTATATTAAAACATTGAATTATTATAAAAATAATAATATTTAGAATATAAATAATAATATTTTGATATGAATACGTTGAGTTATAAGAAAAATAATAATATTTAGAATACAAATAATAATATTTTGATATGAATACTTTGTATTCTAAAAATAATAATAATATTTAGACTACAAATAATAATATTTTTTATATGAATACTTTGTATTATAAAAAAAAAAAAAATATTTACAACGCAAATTATAATATTTTTTATATTAATACTTAGAATTGTCGGATATTTTTAATAACACTGCGCCACGGGCTCACTTTTTAATTTTATAAAAAATATTATAAAAATATATAATATAAATAATAATATGTTTTCAATATTAATAATAATATTTTTCTTTCAATTTTATTCATTATTTTATTAATAATATTAATTATAATAAAAATAATAATAAGAAGAATTCTAGGATCCATAAACCTTGGGTCTTTACGCAAGATCCATTGATTGTGGGTCGTGATGTCGGATCCATTCTCCTTGAGTCCAGTGTCATGACCTAAGTGCTAGGTGTCCCCAAGTGGGGTGCAAGTAAGGCTCACTCCCAGCGCCAGCCAAGCGTCGCGCCAGCCAAGCGCCATGTGTGCCCTGAAGGTGTTCAGCCTTAGGCATGTAGCCCAAACGGCACGTGTGTGTAGTGATGTGCCCAACACTAAGGCCGCAACCCAAGCACCACATGTGCGCTGGGGTTGCCCAGCACACAGGCATCAGCTCCAACGCCACTTGTCCCCACGTGGTTTTTCTTCTATAGCAATACAACTTTTTTTAAAATTTATTATTGATGATGATGATAATAACAATAATAGTAATTTTTTTATTTTACCTTTCAAATTAAATTTATGGTTGTTTTTTAATATTAAGAATAATTGTTTTTTCTAATTTAGTAATTATTTTATCAATAATATCAATTATTATAAAAATAATAATATTTATAACACAAAAGATGATATTTTTAATATTAATACTTTTTATTATAGTAAAAATAATAATATGCATAACACAAATAATACTATTTTTAATTCCAAAAATATTTAGAACACAAATAATAATATTTTTTTTATATTAAAATGTTGAATTATTATAAAAATAATAATATTTTTTATATGAATACTATGCATTATAAGAAAAATAATAATATTTACAACTCAAATTATAATATTTTTTATATTAATACTTAGAATTGTTGAATATTTTTAATAATACTCCTTCGTGGGCTCACTTTTTATTTTTATAAAAAAATATCATAAAAAATTATAATATAAATAATAATATGTTTTCAATATTAATAATAATAGTTTCTTTCAAATTTATTAATTATAAGAAAAAAAATAATTTTCTCACACTGGCAATCAGCCCAAGCGCTACATGTGGGCTGGGTCTGCCCAACACACAGGCAAACAGCCCAAGTGTCCAAGGCTAGGCAGACCGAGTGCCAGGTGGCTGTTGCCTGAGACAAGGACAGCAGGCGTGGCCTGTCCAGTGCCTAGGCCTGACACACAAGCTCCAGGTTTTCGCAACCCCATGGGTCGTGCTCCAGCCCGTCGCTTTGCGCTTGCTAGGTACAACCTCACACATGCCCCCCCACCAAATAGTACAGTCTATAGTGAAAGCACTCACAGTGCACAACACCAGCTCTACAATGCAGAACAGTGCAATCCATAGTGAATTCACTCACAGTGCACAATAGCCCGCACTACAGTGAAACATTGATTAGTTTTAGTTATAATTAATCGGTAGATGGGTTTACGATATATATTGTATTTTAAAGTATTTTTTTTAAATTGTATTAAAATAATATTATTTTTTAAAATTATTTTTAATATTAATACATCAAAATAATTTTAAAAAAATAATATAAAAAGAATTCAAAATTTGTTAGGAACATCGATCACACCCAGACGTAAACAGTTCAAATATAACATTGAGGATGGGGGATTAGACATGGCCCATTAAAAACAGTTGAACTTCCTATTGCCAAGAGGTCAACAAAAGAAAATAATAAACCTTTTTCTATAAAGTCTCATGTTTTCTTAAAAAAAACATAGAAAACACCACAGTATCATAAAAGAAATCAATTGTTGATATATTTATAATATTTCAATTAATATTAAAAACAGAAGAAGATAAAATTTAAATTCTACACGAACAATTAAATCACCAAAATTGTTCTACATCTTTGTCCCCTCCTTTTCTTTTTTCTCATTTTCAATCTTTTGCAAGCACCCATTAGTTACTAGCATTTTTTTTTGCCTTCTATTTGGTTAGATTTTTTTTTAAAAAAATTGATAATATAAAAAAAAACAAGTGTACTTGGGGCAAGCCCAAAAAAACTGCCTTGTATGTTCGGACCTGACCATAATAGAATGAACTTATCATATTACCCTGTCTAACTGCTTGTCCATTTAGGTGGCTCGAATGGACGAACCCACAACACCTTAAGCATCCTAAAACCCACTATTTAAGTCTCTACTTAGTTCTGCAAGCATCACATGCCACAGATACATATTATAAGCTCTAAAAGTCAGAATGACATTGCACACTACCTACTGGTGTTATACGTGGCATACATTAATACTCCATTTGTGACGACGACCTTTTATGCTTACACATGAACTGTTAGTAAGACACCTACTTTTCTCACCAATGACTAAATTGCACCTACCTATCTCCTTAGTAGGCATAAACTCTTCTCATCAATTACTCGAGAGCACTAGAATTTTCACCAATGGCATAACAACCAACAAGTATATGAGTTCTTCATCATTACTCCACTCATCATGAGGTAGGCTAATGTAACTGAGGTGTATAAATACCTTGGGTCACTAAATAACACAACATCACTTACAACAAAAGTTCATGCAAGAGATCATAGAACTCATGGCTATTTGAGGGTACTTATGGCCACTTATAGTAACTCAAGGCCACTCATAATCTTTTATGGTAACTCGTGGCCACTTCATTCCACTTATGGTAATTCATGGCCACTTAAGGCCATTAAAGGCAACTTAAGTCCACTCAATACATAAGTTCATTCACAATATAAAACAAAACTTAACAATAATAACTATATCGCTTGCTACTCTACTTCTCTTTCTTGGACATTAATTCTTCTCCTACAGTAACTAATTTAAGTATAAAAAGTCTTCTATTTCAATAAGGAACTTGTTTTTGTAGAAAAGCATAGAAGTAACCTTATCACATCATCATCTAGTGGCTAAACCTAGTCACTCCATTAGCCGGAGATACAGTTTTGAAATCCCAATTCAATTTGTAAGGACCTGAATAGAAGCTAGTACATTCCTCTTTCATATCACTAAAAGTTTTGTTTATGAATAGAAGCTAGACATGAAAGAGTAACTGATATCCCTACTACAAACACTCAAACTCCTTCAAATATCTATCAAATTACCATTTAAGTGAATGTGTTTAAAGATGTTATTTTATCTATATGACAACAACTTTGCACTTTTCTTTAACAAGTTACACAATACATAGATCCATTACATATACCACTAAATGCATATAAATAACTTTTGTTCCTAAAACAATAGAGCAAAACAATGTGAAACAAATAAGCATAAGAAAAATCATACTTCAACTCTTTAAATAACCCGCTCCGATCATGAAAAACATTCCCACACTACATTCCAGGTGTGAACTCCAAGCAAGATCTTCAAATAAAATCTCTATGACTCCAATGAAATCTTCATTCCTCTAATAGAAATTATATGTTGATAATGGAATATTCATGTCTCCAACAAAAATTCTATGTCTATAACCTTGTTTACAATCAAAATTCTGAGTCTCCAAGTCTAATGAATTTTCCATATCTCTACAATTAAATCTTCATCCTTCTAATGAAATCTCCATATCTTTATGTCTCCAATAAGATCTCCACATATCCATTTAGCATCTTCATACACAATGTTTTACCATGATCATAAAATGTTATCCACCTCTAGTGAAAATGTTCTTTTTCCTAGGAGGAGAAACAAGCTACCTCTACACAAAACAAAATGTGTCACTCTTTTAATACATGCATATTCAGGCTCACTATATTTTTTTTTCAATACACGAAACAAAGTTATTCTTTATGTGAGTAAAAATCATGCAAAAGTAATCATGCAAGCAAAACATTGTATGTAAACAAAGAGTAAGGGGTCCACAAATTACACAAGAGAAAAACAACTTCTCAACCATGGTCACTCACAAGTCCATACTCAGCCATCAACATATTGCAACCCCTTTTGTTGCAAACCTTATATTAAATAACATAATTTCCAATTGAGATAAAAAAAAAAATTAAGAGAAAAAAAATTATAACTAAGGGTGAAATTTTCAGTTATTAATGTAAAACTCATATGAAATAAAAAATTTAATCAGTATGTGAAAAGTATCGACAAAAATAACATGTGGACATTTGGTGATTGACATTTTTATAAATAAAAGCAAAACTCCCCTTCCCTTTTTTACATAAGGTTGACTACATCTAAGAGAAAAAAGGCTTGGATTCTTCTTCTTCTTCTTCTTTATTTCTTTCTCTAAATTCTCTCAATTTGTATGGAATGAAGATTGAGATTTAAGTGATTTTTACCAAAAAAAAACCAAATTAAACTAGAAAAAACTTAGAGATAAAGATTAGAAGTTGAGAATTAAATAGAGAAAGTTATAAGATTGGAAGAGGGAAACGGAAAGGGAAATTCTTGTAAAGTATTGCAAGAGACTTATCAAATTGGGTTAATTGGTATCGGTAAGGTGTTATTTTACAATTAAATACACCTTTATCATTGTTTTTGGCTGGGGGATTAAAAATCTTGAAATTAAGAAATTAGAATTTATGTGATATAGTGCATGATAATGTAAAATTGTTTGATTATTGGTTAAATACGGTTTAGATAACATAATTAATGAGTTAATTAAAGAAATTAAAAACTAATTATAGAAATTAAAATATTAAAGTGGCTGACCATGATTTGATATTTAGGGGAACTTAGAGATTTGATTAAATTATGTTGGATTTGATATTTTAATGATGTTGGGAGTGTTTAAAATTTATTTTGAATGATGTAACATTTGAAAATTTAGAAAGATAGAAGTATGAGAATCAATCAATTATCCGAAGCTTTAGGTTTTAAATGATGTGGTGATGTTAGAAATTGATTGAGATTTATAATTTGAATAGTTATGTAAGTTATGTCTTGAATGAAAATTTGATAAAATGGGAAAATAAAAAATATATATGTAGGATGTATGATATGTTGTGCTGGTATTAATCACAATAAAGTTTTTTAGGTAAGGCCCCATGCAAGGAAGACCATGCTCAAATCTCATTAAAATTATATAAATCCTTTTATGTAAATGGAAAACCCTTCACACATTTGATGTGTATTTATCGAGTAAATCTCACGTTTGGTGTATTGATTTGGAAAGTCTCCATATATATGATACTTTCTCCATTATATATATAATTACCTTATTTTTTATATATAATTATTTTTAAAAAAGAAATTACATGAAAAAGGTTTAGGGTGTTACAATTGGTACCATAACTTATGGTTGTGATTTGATAGATTTTATAAATTAAAGGGTATTACCGATGAACAATATGTATTACAGGATGGTTTAAACGAGGAAAGGAACTCAGAAAGATCCATTTTCTAATTAGAAAATAGATCAGTTCATTGATAGGGGTGAAAAGCAGATGAAAGATCTTTTAGGAGACACGACATGCTGAAGCGGTTAGACACGAGCTTTAGAAGGTAGACGAGTCTTTCATTTAGATTCTTGTGTCAAAGGGTGTATAAGTAAATTATATGATATAATTACTTTTAGATTGTGCACACTATTGGTGCATGATAATTAGGCAAATGAGAGCTACAAAGATACTATATTGGATTGACTTCCGAATATAATTTGAGACTAGATACTATTCCTAACAGTATATGAAAAGTAATGAGTAAGAGTTCATTACTCTTAAGCAAGGGAATATGACAATACTAGAGTATAAACGACACATTCAAGATCTTTCTATTTTTACTTCTACTTTAGTATCTACAGAACAACATCATATAGTGAGAATGAGGGATGACTTTAGATAAAAGATTAGAAAGGGATTGATCACTTTTAGGTTAGTAATAGTCTAAAAATTAGTAGAAGCTATCAAGTCCTTAGAGGTAATTCTTGAAAAAAAAAAAAAAAAAATATTGAAATAATAACAATAGATGATGTAGAAGTGGAATAAGCTAGTATCATATTTGGGTAAACCACATCTCCTAAAAAACAAAAGGATGGTGAACAAAAGCAGAGTCAACCATTTAAGAGAGAGGGAAACTTATCCTTATGGAGGGGCACTAAGTAGACCGTCTTGACCGAGTAGAGAAGAGTCTTTAGGTGGACAGTTCCATCTAGGGGCGAGTTAGGCAATGAGTTCAACTAGGACCACATCCTATGAAATGTCTCTATTCTCACAATGTAATTTCTATAACCGGGTACATCCTGATTATTATAGAGTGATAACCGATAAGTGCTCTATTTGTAGGAAAAAGAGGGCATCACTAGAGACATTATAAACATATAGAGAATGGATGTTATGTGTGAAGAGAACATGGATACCTTAAAAGAGACTTTTTAAATCGAAACCCAACTCAGAATCAACATCAATCAGTAAGTGTGGATAGATTATGAAGGGAGATAAAAAGAGTCGTTCAGTCTAGAATGAGTGCTAAAAAAGGTTAGCCTTGAGTACAGGTTAAGAGGACTTGGTAGAGGGTCTATATTATAAATCGGAGAGATATCAAAACCTCGTTAAATATAGTGACATGTATGATAACATTAAATTCTTAAAATATATATGATTTACTTAATCTGAAAGCATATATTATTTTATATCTCATAAATTTTCTTATAAACTGAATATGCCAAAATACAAGTTGAATAAAGGGCTACCAGTTAGTACACCCTTACAAAAAACCATAAATATTGATGATGTGTATGATAGGTGTATTATATTTTTAGAGGTCATGGTATGAAAGTGGACTTGATACCTTTAGAAATATATGATTTTGATATTATATCAGGGATTGATCGGTTGAGTAAGCATCATGCTAATATAATATTTTTTATAAAGACAAAGTATCCTTTAAACTACCGATTGGGGAAAAAAATGAATTTATAGGTAGGAGATGAGTAGTACCAAATTGCATTATTTTAGTGATGATTATAAAGAGATTGATAAGGAACAGATGTGATACGTACTTAACACATGTTGAAGATCCGAGAAAGGTGACATTAAGCTAACAAATGTATTAGTGGTGAGAGAATTCTCTAATGTCTTTCCAGATGAGTTACTAAGACTATCCCTAAGATGAGAAATAAAAGTCTTAGTAAAAATAATTTCATGAATTATACTCATCTCTTAGTCCTATTATAGAATAACTTTAGTAGATTTGAGGGAGTTGAAATTACAACGGTAAGAATTACTAGATAAATGATTTATCCAACCTAGCAATTCATATTGGGGTTCCTCAATAGTGTTTATAAAAAGAATGATATGACTTTTCAACTCTGTATTGATCAGAATAAAGTAATGTTGAAAAACATTCTTCTATTTCATGGATCAATGATTTGTTTGATCAACTAAGAAAGACATATTTTCAAAGATTGATCTGAGATCGGAATGTCACTAGATGAGGATAAGAGAGGAAGTTTTTTACAAGTCTATTTTCAAAACCCTTTATGGGCATTTTGAATTTCTAGTAATGCCTTTTAGGTTAACAAATACTCTATCAATGTTCATGGATTTGAAGAATCGAGTCTTTTGATTATTTATGAACAAATGTGTTATAATGTTTATTGATGATATTATGGTTTACTTTAAAAGTCAAGTGAATCATGAACAACATTTGAAAATGGTGTTACAAATTTTAAGAGAAAAAATAAGTATGAATTTTGGCTAGATAAAGTCATGTATTTTAGGCATGTTGTATATGTAAAAGGTATATATATGGACCCAAAAAAGGTAGAAGTGACGCTAAGGTGGAAACGGCCTACGAATGTAACATAAATTCATAATTTTATTAGATTAGAAGGGTTTATGAATGATTCATTAAAGGATTTTCTACCATAGCCACTCTAATGATTTGATTAATAAAGAAATAAGAAAAATTTAAATGGTCAAGGTAGTGTGAAAGTAATTTCCAAGAATTGAAAAAAAGATTAACTTTAGCCCTAATTTTGATCTTTTCTAAAGGACAAAAAAGTTTTATAGTGTACAATGATACCTATAATAAAAGCCTTAAGTGTGTGTTGATATGAGAAGGTGGGTAATATATGCTTCAAAACAACTGAAATAGCATGAAGTATACTATCTGTTGCATTATTTAGAGTTAGCAACAATTATTTTTGCACTAAAAATTTAAAGGTTTCAAAAAAATTGAACATAAGTTTAACCATTAAAATTAAACATGTGTTAGAAAATATAGGTAGAGTTAATTACAAATTATAAATGCACCACTAATTACCATATTGAAAAAGGTAAATGTTAAAGTCGATACCTTGAGCCAAAAAGGTAAGTATATAATGAGTAGTTTACAAATTCAAAATCAGATGTAGTTTTTAGAATTACACAAGATGTGAGTACAATTATGTCCAGGTTTTGGAGGATATTTGTTAACATGAATAACAATGAGGTCAGTGCCATACGACAAGATTTTAGAGGCCCAACACAATGATGTGGAAGTAAAAAAGATTAAGTTTATAGTGAAATCATAAGATAAGACACATTTTTGGATTATGATAAATAGTATCATTGCAAGAAGCGAATATATCTTCTAAATAATGATATGTTGAATGGAGAAATATTAAAAGAGGCCCATGAATCATGATTTATAGTTTATTAAAAGATTATTGTTGGTTACCTAACATGAGAAAAAAGATAACAAAATGGGTAGTAAAGTGCATTATTTATCAGCAGGTAAAAACTGATTATCGAAAACTAGTTGAAGAATTACAACCTCTTCTAGTACCAAGATGAAAATGAGAGGACATCACCATAAATTTTATGTTGGGTATTCCGAATATAATATAAGAAATAATGCAATTTGGAAAGTTTTCGATTGACTACGTCTGCTTTGTTTTTACCTATAAAAATGATGGATTTAATGGACATTTTGGTTAAATTATACATCAACAAAGTGGTTAGGTTATATGGAGTTTTGGTGTCCATTGTATCTAAATAGGATCCCTAATTTACATATAGGTTATGGTCAAGTATACAACTTGCTTTGGAAAAAAAAGTTAAAAAAGATTACAATGTTCCATCCTCGTACTGATTGATAATTAGATATGACTATTCGGATACTAGAAGATCTCATAAGATATTTTACTCTTGATTATGGAGAAACCTGGGAAAAAACACCTATCATTAGTGAAATTTGTTTATAATAACAACTTTTATGTTGTAATAGGTATGGCAATGTTTAAAGCACTTTATAGGAGAAGGTGTCTAACTCCTTTATGTTAGGATGAGGTGGGAGAAAGGAAACTAGTAGGGTTGGAACTAGTATAAATAACCACATATAAGATCCAAATGATTAGAGCACGAATGAAAAAAGCCAAAATAGATAGAAAAATTATGTTGAAAATTAAAAAAGATCTTGGAGTTTGAACTGGGGGATCAAGTATTCTTAAAGATTATGTCCTAGAAGAATGTAATTTGATTTAGGAAGAAAAAGAAGTTGGCACCAAGATATATCAATCCTTTTAAAATTATAGATATGATTGGACCAATGTTCTATCTGTTAACCTTGTTGGTCTATTTATCGAAGATACATGATATGTTTCATATATCTTTACTTTGGAATGCTAAAGTAAATCCTTCATAGGTTTTACTACAAGTGCCAAAGGAAATTCAAGAAGATTTAACATTTAATGTTAAGCCAATAAAGTCTATTGACTGGTGAAATTGTAAAATAAAATGGTGTTCTTGATAAAGGTAATGTGAGGAGACTAATTTTGAGAAGGAATAAATGTAATTCCCAACCAAAAAAGTAAATTAAGAGAATTTTTTCTTCTTTCTCCGGGCACGATATCAATGGTTCATTTCTTTTAATTGATTATTGTCAAATGTTCTTTTTATGGTTCATCTAAAAAAATTTAGACTGACCTACGATGTAGCGCAGATCACCAATTTAGCATATTCTAAAAGGGCTTGATTTTTTACTATAGCAATGAACAGTTAAAAGCCAGGTTCATTTTCATTTTGGTACTCAATATTTTTTACTTTTTTTTTAAATTTCAAACTTCATTTGTTTTTTAATTTCATCCTTCATTGGGTTTACTAGGTATTGAATTTCATAATTTATTTTTATTTGTTTTCTATGGAGTTATCCTGGTCTCATGACTCGGGTCGCGAGTTTTGTGGGGTAGATGTGTTGACTCGGGGTATTTTTTTAATTATAGTTTTTGTAACTTCATCCTTTAATATTAAATTGATTGAGAATTAAGTTTCATAATTGTTTTCTTATTTGGTTTTTATAGGGTTATTATGGTCTCATGACTTGGATCGCGAGTTTTGCAGGTTAGTCGTGATGGCTCTGGATATTTTTGTGTTATTTTTTTAATTAATTTTTTTTCTCAACTTCAGCCTTCAACATTGAGTTTATTGAGAATTGTGCTTTAAAATTATTTTATATTTTTTTATAGGGTTATCATGGTCTCATAATCCCAGTTGAGAGTTTTATATGTTTGCCAGGTTGACTCAAGTTTTTTAATAATTTTTTTTTAATTTCTTCCTTCAAAACTAAATTGATTGAGAATTGAATTTTATATTTTCTTTCAATTTTCTTTCTATCGATTTATCCAGATTTCTTGACCCATGTTTGGCAGGTTAACCCAGGTTGACTCTAGTCATATTTTTGTTATTTTTAGTTGATTTTTTTTAATTTTATCCTTTAATATTAGGTTGATTGAAAATTAGACTTCATAATTTGTTTTGATTTGCGTTTAATGAGGTTATCCTTGTCTCATTACCAAGGTCACGTATTGGGTCGATTGACTCTGATGATTTTTTGTATTCTTTTTTAATTGAATTTTTATAATTTCATCATCTAATATTGAATTGATTGAGAATTGAGCTTTAAATTATTTTCTATTGGGTTATTTCAGTCTTATCATCTATGTTTAAAAGGTTAATCCTATTCATTTTTTAGTTGAATTTTATTTTTAATTTTATCATTTATCATCATGTTGATTAAAAATTAAGTTTAATAATTTTTTTTATAGAACTGGTCAGGTTATCTAAATTAATTTTAGTGATTAAATATATTGTTTTTTTTATATTTTTATAAAATAAAAATATTTTCTTATGACTTGTTGAAATTGTTTTTTAATCTAACAAATCAATAAGATTTTATCGGACTCGGGCATTGATATAATAATACTGTAAGTAACAAAAAGGGTTTTTCTGAAACAGCAAAGTGATAGGGTAACTCTGTACTCTGGTTTCTCCTCAGAACTCTCATGTGCTGTTTCCAGAGAAAAGCTTGGAGAGCGACAGAAAGAGGACGGCAGCTCTGCAAGCTAATTCAATCTCCCTTACATGTTGAAGATTTGTTTATTATATTTTGGCTCTCTTTTCACTCACCTGTCTTGTCTGACTGACATTTCTCAAGTGCCCCCGAAAGGGTGGTCCATCTTGTCAGAACTCACTCTGGCCTGCCATAATACCAAATAAAGAAGCCGATGTGAGAGCTTTTGCAAGCATTCTCAACACGCAAAGACCAAACAAGGCTATACTAAAAACCAATCAAACAGAAAGCAACCAATCCAAACAAATCTATCTCTCCATGGACTTCCATCTGAAGCAATGGAGAAACCAGCATGAGGAGTCAGGGCAACAACCCTCTGCAAAGATGCCAAAACTCCTCATGGATCCCCATCAACCACAACAACATCCACATTCATCTGGGTCTGCTGCCTTCCCTTTGTTTCTACCTGAGCCCAGCTGCAAAACCAGTAACCTGTCAGCATTTCATGATTCAAACACAGCTGCAAACACCAGACTTCCTAGTAAGTTTACTCTTTGACTTTTCTTGCACCCCCCTCTTCCTCACCGAATTAAAGAAAGTTTCATGGTTTGCTTCAAATGTTACGTACTCAATTTACTCCCTTCATCAATGCTAGTTGATATAAGTTTCTTTTCCTTTTGTGAATGGTGCTTGTTCTGCTTGTTAGAGATCATGCGGAATAACTTTAGCCTGGAACAGTGGCAAGAGCTAGAGCTGCAGGCTTTGATCTACAGATTCATGTTAGCCGGTGCAGCTATTCCTCCGGAGCTCCTCCAACCAATCAAGAAAACCCTTCTTCATTCTCACTCTCCTCCATATTTCCTCCATCATCCTCTTCAACTACATTGCTCTTATTATCAGCCATCTTGTAAGCGCTTATAACCAAAACCTCTCTAAAAAAATGCGGAGTTGTGGATATATAGTTAACTAATTACTGTTTGCCCATATATATCAACGTGGTTTAATATCGTGAGTACGTAGTATTGCAAACAGGGTATTGGGGAAGAGCAGCCATGGATCCGGAGCCAGGTCGGTGCCGGAGAACAGATGGGAAGAAATGGCGGTGCTCCAGAGACGTGGTGGCAGGGCACAAGTATTGCGAGCGCCACTTGCACCGTGGCCGCAACCGTTCAAGAAAGCCTGTGGAAAATCCCACACCTACAATATCCACTAACATCACTTGCATTGGTATTAGAGGTGCGGGTGGTACCGCATCAGCTTGCAGTACCACACCAACCATATCAGAGGTGGTCAATGAGACTCATTTTTCGCATACACTAGAATCCCCTTCCATTCATCTCAATCATAGGTAATCTTGCAGCCAGGCTTTAATTTAATGATTTAATAACCTCATCAAAGATATTCTTGTGGATGATCCTCTGGATTTAGTGATTTAAGCAGAATTTTCAACTAACTAGGAGGAAACATGATGATGGAATCTCGAATAATGTCCTTAATTGATGGGACCGACCCCAGTTTAGAAATTCTTAGAAATATGTCTCAAACTGAAAGAATTGGACAGCAAACTACCTTTTCATTGTTTTGTTTTTGCTTTAATCTTCTTGCTCACCCTTATTGCAGCTCCAAAACTGAAAGCAAGGGCTTAATTGGACCACCACCTCCAAATGAGGTTGGTAACAGGTCTGATGGCCACATTCTGTGGCATTTTTTTGATGATTGGCCACGATCCGTTGATGAATCCGACAATATGGATGCTGGAAGCTCAATGAACTCTTTAACCTGCCTCTCCGTTTCAATGCCTGGAAACTCACCAGCATCAGATGTGTCATTGAAATTGTCCACTGGGAATAATATTGCAGAGGAGGAGCCGGAGCCAGTCCCAGCCCCGATCCCTAGAGGCAATACAAGCAATTGGGCTGCTGCAGGATGGGGCACAAAAATTACAAACCAGGTGGTGACTTCAATGGGGGGACCTCTTGCTGAGGCGCTGAGGTCCTCCACTACCAAACTCATCTCCCACGAATGTTCTGCACCAGTTATCTCGCCCCACTGTTTCTGAAACTTGATCTATTTTAGGTTAGTTTGTGGTGTAGTAACACACACACACACACACACACACACCCACACACACACACACATCAATACGTGCATTAACTAATAATGTTGGGTTTTCTGGTTGCTACAGACATCCTAGTCAAAATCTTTCAGTGGACGGTGTGTTGTGTTATTTGATTGAAATCATGTCATGATTTGTTTGTTACGTTTAATGTGACGAGTGCCTTGGCTGAAGGTAACCTTCTCATCTGACGGCACAGACATGCATGAAGTTGAGGCAAAGCAGGTGCCTGGTCCTTTAATCCATATACAGGCTTGTAGTTGCAGCCTTCCAGGTTATCTATCTTTTTTCTTTCGTGTTACGCTCTTGCGTAATTATGCTTCATTCTTCAATTTAAATCAGCTCATGTCATCATCCGTTATGGTTTAAATCTCACCATTAATCCGGTATTCAACGACATAAATTAAATGAACAATAATTTGTTGCCATTTTATCATGTAATAAATCATTTTCATTCAATCTAAATTATTTAAATTTAATAATTTAGATTTAAGGAGCAGAAAATGATGGCCTGGAAACACATGCCTTGTTTCAAGCAATTACCTTTTCTGGCCATGGCTATGGTAACCAGAAGCAATGGCAGTTCAAAACACCATAAAAGAAAAAAATGCTACTTCCCTGGCACATAAAAAAAGTAAAAAGGCCATGCTTCTGCATACATGGAAACAAAAAGAGACAGGTCAGGCAACATGCATGATAATAAAAATCAAATCTCCAAATTGAATAGCCACCCGGTGACTGCTACCCTCACGAGCGCCATTAATCGGCACAACACTCGCATGAGAAAAACTAATCAGACAATCACATTTTATTATAAATGCGCCATTATTTACAGGAGCATCACAATGTGCCTATACAAGAAGAGGCCTGGTTTGAGCTTGGAGGGGCACGATGACTTGACCAGCAAATACTACACAGATGTCAGACAAAATTTTCTACATGTTCAACATTGTTTGGTCTTCTTTTGATCCACTGATTAACAATTGGCATAATCTCTGCCTTTGCTCGTTTTTCTTGGTTGTGCTTGGATGACAAAATGCTGGCAACGGCACTAGGATTGACTTAAATCATGGTCCTCCATGTACTATGTCGATTGAAGATGCCTGATGCCATTCCTAAATCGAGAAAGGCTTTGTTGAGATCAATATCAGCCCTCAGCAGGTTCATTTTCACTCTCAGCAGTTTCCAATTCATCCTCCACCAGAGCATAGACCACAGCCGTTCTACTTGGTGCATACACCAGGAAGGAACGAGGCCGGTCATCATACCACCCTTCCTGCACAATCACCACATAAATGTTGACAAATATTCTAATATTTACAAGGAATTGCCCAGTGGAAGACGGATGAGGATGAAACTAAATTCAGGTAACAAACTTGAGAGAATTTTCTTACTGAGCTGAAGTACTCAGCATCCTTATCAAGCCTTTTGAAGCCTCCAAACAATGGATCATCAGAATCTAAAACAATCTGCAGGCAAAGAACAAAATGTGTTTTATAAATAGAAGTGGAAAATTTGAGGCAAACTAGCACAGCACGAGGCATCAACTAGATTACAAGTTTTAAAATGCTGGGGATTTACAAGAAATCTATAAACAGAACTGAACTGAATTGAAAGCCTACACAATCCTAAACATAGATTAATCAATACTGAGCATACAAAAGGAAGGGCACAATTAGCGCTGTTGATTTTTTTTTAATTTTCATAACCTTTATTACTTGTGCAAGCATATAGAAAAGGTTACAGTGAATACCTTGTACTTTCCTGGCTTTAAGCAGCCTACTCGGTAATCTGAATAACTGTTGGTCCAATGAAAATTAAAGACAAAAACCAAGTTCCCTCTTTCGAAGACAATAACTCGATCCCCTTCGTTTTTCCGTGATATATATTGGTGCTCAGATGTCATGAACTGCAAAAACAGTTACCATTTAAGCCTTAACATTTTTAATTTATTTTTTACATTTATCTTAAATTTTGCAAGCACAGGGTAGCAAACTTATAGATTTGCTGGTTCGGTATTTCATGCCTATAATTGAAATAGAAATGAAGGTGAGAATGATCCTTTGTTGGGGATGGGGTTCAACAGTCTAAATTAAGCACCAAAGATTAAGCAATTTCAAGGACAGATATAGTCAGCTAATATTCAGTGTATAAAACTCTAAAATTCCAAACCAAGAGAAGTGAACAGAAAAAAAATTGGGAAATGAAGTACATTTAAAAAGACTTTAAAATGTGAACGACTTTTAAATGCGAGCAATCTGCTTAAACCGTAGCTGTTTCACAAGCAAGATGGAGAATATTTTTTCTAATCTCGATTAGAGTTAAAATGGCTTGTCAATATATTTTTAAAATAAATAGTCAAGTGTAACAGTTAAAAAGAACAGTACCAGTGTGTTTGAAGACCTAGAAAGAAAAGTTCAATTTTCTTATGAAAAGAGAAAAATATAGCTCAATGTTTGCAAATATGTTGCTATTGGAAAGTGGTATGGTGGGACATGATTTGAAATGATTTCAACTCTCTTACAGGTTAATGAGATACGCTTTGCTTTGCAATATCTTGCAGAGATTTGAAACCATGTGATACAAGTAAATAATTGCAGGCTTCCACCATCTCAGCCCACAGAAATGAAATAGAAAACACGAATCAAGCTAGAATATGGAGACACCGGCTCCTTTACCTTGCTTAATATAAGATGCATTCAAGCAAATAAATAAATATAAGTTCATAATCCATAAATGCAGCTCACCAGCAGCCAAAACTATGCTACATAACAGTATGATAGGAACTTACACCATAGATTTCTTCAAGATGCTGCATTGCCCGATCAAATTCTTGCATTCCATGGTATCTTAGATATTCTGCATCCCCCTGGGCACGCATGAAAAATCAACACATGTCAGGTGTGAGTAAATTCCAGAAACCACGGTGGAAGAGCTACTTTGTTTCAACAATTCTTAAAATTCCTCGTGGGTTCATCAGTTTGTTTTTTCAGTGCAAGTAATGGTTATTAAGACCAACACTTTTTCAAGCTCCAATTGAGCCAAGAATAAACTGCAATGGTCAGATTAGGTTTCAAAATCAGGCACAAACTTACTAGATCGAATCTACGCCGGCATTTATCAAAACTGTTATTATTGCCTGGAATAATTTTACCAGTAGGAAGGCGCTGATCGCCCCTTGGGAAATCAATCCACTCTGAGAAGAATAAAAGAAAAGAACACCGACATTATAAAAGCTACCAATTTAATAAAAATTCATTAAATGATGATAGAACCAATAAGAAGACATTAAAGAATAGTAATAACCATGGTAATAAAATTCATAAATATTCTTACCAGGGTGTCCAAACTCATTTCCCATAAAATTCAAATATCCTTCTCCTCCTAAACCCATGGTAATAAGCCGGATCATTTTGTGCAATGCTATTCCACGATCTACAAGAGGAGTTGATGGTCTATCAAGAGCCATGAAGTCGTACATATCCTGAGACAAATGGAGAATTAGAAGACTGATTCCCAGCTTGATAAACCATAGGGTTTTATGATGTGGAGTAGGAAGAAAAACAGAAAAATATAGTAGAAAATGGTAAATTTTTTAATAACTAGGGAGTTTGTAACTTTTGGGATCACTGCTCTATAGGAAAATATTTATATATAAAGCAAAACGACATGGTGTCTCATCCCAAGAATTTAAGATTGTGTTTTTTTCCTCATTCCAAATGTTTAAGATGAAATAACACAAAAAAAAAATAGAATGACATGTTTTCCTTTGATAAATACAAATAAAATGACACATTTTGGAGTCCCTAAATAGTAACATCCTAATGGTTCAAGCAGTGTGCCTAGATAAAAAAAAAATTGTATTGCTGACATGACACTATAATGAAAGGGATCATGCCTACAATTACTCAACAACTTCAAAAACTTTATCAATTTAATGTCATATAGAAGATAGATGTAGATCTATTCAAATTTTAAAGGTTTAATGGCGAGCCCTAAACTTATTATCCTGTTCCAGCTTCAATATCCTTCTAGTTTTAGCCATAACAGTGCTGAATTTTCTGTTTCTATTGTTTTCCTCTTGCCACCCTGCATCCATTGATTGGCACATGAACTTTTGGAAGAATTTATATTTTCCTTGGTAATTTTAGTGTTGTTGTTTAGTTTAGGAATCCTCTAGTTATTTGGGTTTTCAATTTTCATGTAACTTTGAAATGTGATTCACTCTATAAGGATCAGGATTTAGACTTGGAACTAATATAAATAAGGTTGCTTTGGCTAATTTACAGACATCTTTTATTTCCTATAAATATACTGTAGAGGTTTCTCTACAAACCGGCAAATCAATGTTTATATGTTTGAGCTTCAATTTTCTTATAGTTTTAGCCATTATATCTGCAGTAATTGCTGGTTTCCTCCTCACCCTACTTCAACTCTGAAGAAAGTACTCTGATAAAATAAGATGAATAAAGAAAGCTAATCCCTAGATATATGCACCAGATGCAAAAAGTCTTCTTGCTAGAGTCAAGTTCTCCAAGGGGATTGCAAAGAAAAGTTTGTTTTCCTTACTGATTTTGGTGTTCTTTTTTAGTTTCACAAATCCTTATGCTATTTCGATCTAGTTATGTATATCTGACATTTAATGATAGTAGTCAACTAGGATTTGTGGCAATTTCTATTCCTACAATGGTTATAACTACAATAAATAGGCTATCAGAGGTATTGTAGAAGACAAATCAGTTTAATTAATATTTACAATAGTTAGAATTTCTACGAGCCCTGCACCTCATTCTCTTCTTCAAACTTCAAACTTGTTCAAATGTTAACCATTATTTTTCTGTTCTACCTACTGCATCATTTCTCCCACTGGTGTAAACAGTCAAGAGAAAAACAATATTCTCTAATAAACATGTGCATAAATTTTGATTTGGAATGATATGGGAAAGAACTCATATAACCTTGTCCATCAACCAGAATGCAATGGTCTTGTCACCAACAAGAGCTTGGTCATGACTTTCAGCATATGAAACGCACTTTTCCAGCCACCTTCTGTTAGTGAGAGTGTGTACAATGTCACCCATTCTCCAGTCTTCATCCTTCTTCCTACACCCAGTACAAATAGAAAGTGACTACCAGAAAAGACCTTAAAATAGCATCAAACAAGAAGATGCAGATTCAAGGCAGTCAAAAAGAGGTTGGAGAGTTTCAGTGGCAACATACTGGAGAAGCTCAATCCATTTATCAGCAATGGCCATGTGGAGGCGATAATCAAATCCCACGCCACCATCTTGGACAGGAATGCAGAATGTTGGCATTCCACTGACCTGCAAAGTAAAAACGAAGATTATAAACATGAGCAAGCAGAGAGGTCTGGCATTGGATTAACTGTAGCTGTTGATTCCTCTAGGGGGCAAAAACTTACATCTTCACCAATGCTAACAGCCTCAGGGAAGAGACCATGAATCATATCATTAACAACCATCAGATATACGACAGCATCTATGTCAGTTGCATATCCAAAGTACTCATTGTAGTTTCCAGTAAAAGTCATCTGCATCAAGTTGGAAAAAATAACCAAAGAAAATATCTGTCATTCAATCATAAGTCAAATAGAACACCAAACAATTAAGTTCCACCACCCATAGCCCTAATAGAGCTAAAAGGAAACATCAAAATAAGCATAATGAGCCTAGCCATAGTAGTCAAATAAGGTTTAAGAATCAAGCATCTATAACTTTTGTCCCTCTAATTGAGCACATCCAAGGCTTCATAGAACTTGAGAGATTGTTACCTGATTAGGCAAACAAAAATAATATACCCTAAAGAACCTAAATGATACCTGCAACCCATGGTGGGTGTACATCATCGAAGTCACACCATCAAATCTGAACCCATCAAACTTATATTCATCCAGCCACCATCTTGCATTTGAAAGAAGAAACCTCAGTACCTAAACCAATGAGCAAGTATTTAGTCCTCACCAACTATAAGAAAAAGACAAATGAAAAATAAAAATTCCAGACAAATACTGTTGCTGAAGATTCAAAAAAGCACATACTTCCCAGCTCCCATAGTTGAAAAGGCGAGAGTCCCACATCCAATGATGTCCCCGTGAACCAGAGTGGAAGTAGTGATTATCAGTTCCATCGAACATATTCAAACCATCCAAAGTATTGTTCGATGCATGGCTGGATTCATTTGATATTAGTTGTCAACCAAAAGAAAGATTATTACTAGGAGATCAAGTAATAATCGGTAATGAATGTTCACTATGATTTATGGAATGAAAGATTGAATAAAAGCATTAAAAAAGTTATTTATCCAATCAAACAGAATAAGTGACACCCAAAATATTAGCAAGCACACTTAAGAAAAGAGCTGCTATCATACCAAACTTACTGAATGATAGCATGATGAGTTCACAAATGATAGGTTCTGTCCTTGCCCATTGTTGACTTGTCTCAAAGACATGGTTTAGTGAAAAATAAATAAAAGCTACGGATTAATGAAGGTTGTGATTCATGTATTCCTGCACATAACCCTAGATGAATGACTTTTCATCTCAAGATTCCAATTAATCTTCAGAACATATTCTTACTTTAAGATGGCTCAAACTTTTCTAATAAATACTAAAATACAAAGATGTAAATAGTGGTTATTCAAGAATGAACATTTGAAAGCCACTACACCCAAATAATAATTTCCATAATTCATGCATTTTTCAAGTTTGTTTCTTCCTCTTTAACTTATAGAAGTCAATTCGCCAAAATCATCAGAATTTAAAGTTTAGAGTCTACACCAGTCATTTCTACATATTGTACTTAGTGGAAAGTTACCTGTGAACAATATCCATGAGAACAAGCAGACCTAACTCGTGAGCTCTATCTATCAGAGACTTCAGATCATCAGGGGTTCCACATCGACTACAGGGTGCAAAATAATTTGTGACATGGTACCTTCATATCATCAAAAGGAATTCATGAGTTTACAGGGAAGCAAAAACTGCCCACTATGCTAATGAACACCAAGCTTTGGGAAAATATACATTTAAAAGAAAAAAGGGGAATAATAGAAAGTGGAGCTTTATCCTAAATAAAGGAAATACCCAAAACTAGCATAATATGAATGCTCTTGAATAGCCATAATCTGAACAGCATTATAACCAAGTTTTTTGATCCGAGGAAGCACATCATCTCTAAAGTTGGCATATGTGTTGATTAATGGCTCCTGCATTTAAGAAGTGGCAAAATTACGAGGGATAGAATGAAGAGGCTGCAAATTAAATAGGAATAAGAAAGAGAAAGATTAAAGAGTCCAAATAAAGGTCATGCCATAATGTATTAAGTTCTATAACCTAACCATTCTCATCATGCAGAGATATTTCAACAAAATACATAAATTGTAAAAATTTGGCGTGGTAATTGAAAGAAGGAAACCAGAAGTATGTAGTAAAAATAATCACTATGACAGTACCCTGAACCATTGCCTTTGATTGGTGTTTGTTCAATCATGCAAGAGCAAGACAATATGCTTTCGGGCATATCGCATTGTCCAGGCTTTGAGGAGGACCAGAACCCTGAACAAGGTTGCTGGTACAGACCACTGTTCTTTAAGAAAATGTCATCTTGCACTATTTGGCAGGATTAGTGAAGCATGAGTATAGTGACTGGTCATGCTCCATCATTATAGAGGCATTTGTAGATACTTCTACCATGAAAATTCAAAGAAGCATTCTGCATTAACTCCCAATTTCTTTTTAATAAATATTTGCCAAGATATAAAACAGCTCTACATGTTTGAACACCATCCAATCATGAATGATTTTAATCACCAGTACAAGGAAGCAGTGAATAAGAGCTTGTAACATGAGACATAATGGGAGAAGATGCACACCGTACTACTCATTCCGACATGAGCTTCATAAATCCTAAGTGACTTTGGTCTCTTTGGTTGAGGATGTTTGAATATATACTTTTCCTGCAAAGAATTAAGCAATAGCATCAATGTGCAAAGCCACAGACCTCAAACAGAAATTATGAAGAAAATGGAATAGATTTTCAATCATTTAATACAATCTTGAGTGTTTTACATCATGAACCGCAGCTAATGCTTGTTGGTTCTCAAATGAACACAAATTAAAGCCACAACTAATAACGGATTATTCAAGCATATTTTTTATGATATTTATGCATTTGGCTTCTACTTCAAAGCTTAAGTTTTTAGATCTGATGCTTGTTCAATATGATGATTGATTTTATTGACCATTGGTGTTGTAGTGAGTAGCTTATAGATTTCACTAAGATCATGAAGGACAAGAGGCTCATGATTGTGAGTTACTGGACAAAGAAGTAATCCAGGATGGCTTCTTCTTCTAAGGATCATTCTTTTGTAGAATCATCTGAATCTTCAACTTGCTTCTTCTTCTTCTTTTTCATAAATCAAGTAGTACTCTTTATTAGAAAGAAAGAAAAAAAGGAAACAAAGACGGGTGATAAGGCAACACCAAGCCAGACAAAACTAAAGAGCACCACTACCACCATTATAACTCACATGGATGAAAGTAAGACATGACAGAAGCTACAACCTAGAGAGAGCAAGGCCCAGCCAAGACAAACACACAGGGTAAAGAGCCTAAGATACTAAACAACCAACACAACAAAAGTGCTGGGGGGCCCAAAGTTACAACACAAGAAATTGGAAACATGCTTTCATACGACATAATGGTGCCCAGATCAGGCAAAACAAGGACCAACAGACCCAAGAAAGACTGCAATCAAAAACAAGGAACCCTTCAATACCCTTCATGGCAGGCCACACTTGATCATCATGAAGAGTGAGTTGGAAATCTTTAAAAAGCCAATCTCTTCTCTTAACTATAATAACCACGGTTTCATCTAAGTTCAAAGTCTCCAAGACTTCATTGATGGGCTCCGACATTCTATTATCCACCACCATCTTTTCATCAGCAGCAAACATTCTTACTGCACTAAACATCAATTGATTTTAACTTTTTAAACCTTATAAGCAACATGGCTAATCTTTGAGAAAATAGCCTTGAGATACAAATATAGATGTTTCTTTTCTTTTTCCTGGCTTCAACCTTATTTCTTCTTCCCTTTCTCAACACAATTAAGGGAATGTGAAAATCATCAATCAAAGAACTTTGACTATTGTATGGTGCTGGAAACAAGACATGGGGCAAAGAAATTGGCAAGGGAGAAGTGTGAATCTTGTTATATTCTCATGGTTGAACAAATGAAGGACTGGAAAGCTGCTTGAGATGGGACTTCAGAAGCAGGCATAAAGAGTTGGTCCAAACCAATCCCAAAGGAAAGGTAAAAGCCTTCTATGCCATCTCCAAGACAAACTTCAGAAACACAAAGACCTTGACTGTGCATGCTGCCTAGGGGCCTGTGGCATTTCCCATGTATTTGAATTTCCCCTGTTTTTCCATGGAAAGCCCATCTGCAGCATCAATGTACCCCTCTAATGGATTATCTAGGTTGTTTGGAGCAACGAAGTGTTGCCATCTGCAATAGATTCTCCAACATGATATGAGAACCATTTGCATTGGAAGAATTGTTGCTTATCAATGGTTCGCACATCTCATTGGGAGTGTAACACCTCTGGAAAAGGTGAAAAACATGTGCTAATCTTCATATATTTGGACAACAAAACTACCACCATTGTTTATTACAGAAATGGTTTGATTGATGATTTTTCTATCCATGGCAATCATCAAAACTCAAGGCAAACAAAGGAGACTAAAGACTAGAAAACATCTCGGCAGTGAGCATAAAGCAGAGCACCATGAATTCTTAAGAAAATATAATGGGTTAACAAGCAGGGATCCTCATCCCTATATTATCCCTATATTATCGATTTTATCTTGATGAGGTCCCTCATCTTTGAGATTTCTTAATTCAACCTTTGTACCATTGTTTTGTCCATAATGTTATTCCTTCCATCACTAACGGTATTGTTTAACCAATAACTTTGAAATAGTTTTTGGAATATACTTATTTATATTAAAAAAATATCATATAAAAATAAGAAATAAATTATTCTTTTTTAAAAAAATGTTAACAGCATAAAATGAAAATACGAGAACCAAATAAATAAAATTGACAAAACTATAACCAACCAATTTATCATTCCTTGATTTATAATTACATTTTTATTAATTAAAATTGTAAAACAACAAAAATTATGAAATTGAGTGAAAATAAAAAAGAAACAAAAGGCTCAATTAAATAATAAAAATCATTTCCATTACAACCTTTCATTATCGCACCAGTTTAAAAAATTATAAGAAATTCAACTAAATCCCAAACAAACTTTTAGTCACTAGCACGACCCTTCTATTATCAAACAACTATCTCTAAAAAAAGTTCATATAGTAAAAAAGTTGGAAACCACGTAACAAAATTGGATTTTTTAATGAAATACATAAGAATTTGGACATGTGGTTTGTAATAGTTTGGTTTTCATGAAAAAAATGCGAGAGAAAATCTAGATGCCTTTTTTTTAAAACAATTTAGTTTAGATTTTGTTTTCATTTATTTTTTTAATGTGAATTGATTATCTTATTTTTTATTAGTTTAATTCTCTTTTTAATTTCTAAAATGATTAATTATATGCAAGGGCTAATAATCATTGTTAGGACTTTAATATTTATAATTTTAATGTTTGTAAGCTCTTAGAATTCATTATCTATTTCTTATTTTTTATGACTTTTTCAAATATAAAAGAGCATATTCCAAAATTATTCCAAAATTAACAGACAAATAACGCCATAAGTGACAGGTGGTCCAATGGTATTGACGAATCAGTAGTACAGTGATTGGATTAAGAAATTAAAAAAAATGAGTGTCATTAAAACAAAATTGATAATATAAGACTCTTGAGCTCATTCACCCCAAATATAACGATCTAAACCAATGTCTTTGCTATCCATGGTCTAACCAATCATAAATAAAAACCTAAGCAACCACTAACAGTTTAGAGAATTTGACCCGTATCATCAGGGGAGTCAAATGTGAGCTGCAAGGATACCTCCCACAGGTCTTATCCTGCAATGGAATGGACCAGAACTTACCATGGCAGGGCCACTTTAGGAGTATGTACTATAACAACACTTCTTTTGAGCCATTCCAAAACTTCTTTCTGCGCGTGCACCAGCCTGTTAGACCATTAATAACTGGGTCTGAGGGCTCCGAGTATGTGTTACTAGATGCAACAGCAACAGCACCTAACAATTTCGGGAAAAGGCTACTCTTTGCTGAGTTATTTGGATATTTAAATTGACCGTTGAAAAATTGGCATTGATCAATAAGTTGTTTTGAAACAACCTCACTAGCCCTTGTAGTCTTAGCATGATACACACATACTGATTCCTTTTTAATCTCAGAAAGGAGATTCCCCAGCCACCCAAACAGATGCGGAAAGCCCATCTGGTCTTTGAAAGTGGATGGATCATGTGTATATGGAACTATTAATTTTAATAATTGAGTTTCCCAGGATTCAACCACCTGACTATATGGTAATTATGATTCTAATACTAGACCAAGACACAGTCCAGCCTTGTATTTCAGCAAGTATTTTCTGTCCCTCCCTTTCTCTATCAATCTTCGCCTCACAACCATGTAAAAAACCATACTGCCGTCCACAAAACCTCCTCCCCTCGTACCCTCCTCAAACTATCCATCCAAGCATAGCCAATCTTCCTTGCACTCCTCATCCTTTATGCTGAAAAACTCCCTTAAATCTCGAGACCTTTGGAATGCTTTCTTACCCTTGAGGCAGTCTGAAAATACTAATAATGTTTGACTTGTATGGCTCTAACTAACAATTTTAAACTTTGAAACCTGTTTGTTTTTCAATAGTAATATACAGTAAAATTAGAAAGTGAGGACATTATTTGGTGCAACATTTTGAAAACTTAGGGAGTTATTCCTTGATGTTCCAAATTCTCAGTCTCCCAAACAAAGTGCATAGTTAGTCGCTTGAGGGGTCACTTGCCTAAAAATCTATAGCTCAGGATTAGGATCAAAACTGACAATTCCTTTTCCTAAACTCTAAAGGCTTGCTTAAATTATTGCTAACATTATTTTTAGATTGACATTTTCTGTTGCCTTAACCTAAGTTCATGATAGTGTATGCAAAATATAGGTCCAAATCATCACAATATATTCAGCAACCATGAGAAACCCAAGCAAGAAGTGTACCTCCTCCGGTGGATCATAATAAATGCCATTGTATGGGATTTCTCCTGGAGCCTGTACTGAGAACTTAATCCAAGCAGGAATAGAATCTTTAATGCCAGAAGGAGTATCCATGCGTATCTACAAACACGCAATCAAAAACAGATTCACCATCTTTGATGTATTTAAATAGCGGAGCAAAGTTTTTAAAACTAAACAAGCTCAGGGCCTTGAATAATACTTATAATCATCTCCTTTTGCAGCTGACTGGAAATGAAAAGATCTAGCTTAAATTAAATGCAAGAAACTAATATGAAGCTGAAGCCGATATCATACATTCAGTTTGTTTTTCTTGTGTTGTGAATACTGAATAGCAAAGTTAAGAAGACAAAATTACACAGCCAAAAGATCCTTTTCTTGTTGTGTAAAAGTGGCTTGGTTTCACATGATATTCACCGGGTGCTGAGCAAGAGGCTCCTGGTATTCTTTTAAAGTTCAAGAAAACAACCAGAAGAGACAAAAAAATCCTAGAAGCTCTCACTTTGTATGGAAATGCACATTTTTAGACTTCAAATGAAAGTCGCAAACTTATTTCTCTTGTTTGCCAAAAGTGACAAGCACAGAAAAAAATTCATGAGCAAGGAGCATCAAGTTTAATGCATAAACTCTAATTTACACGGTAAGATTTTAGTATTCGATCTTGAGATGTGTTACCTTTACTCGAGAACCATGGGGAATTGGTGGTGAACCATCTGCATTGTTTGGAAGGAACACTTCCCAGACACCAAATTCATTCTGTAAAATAATAAATCAGTTGCTTGGAATTTAAATAGTACAATAGATCTAACAAGGAAAAAAAAAGGAGTTTAAACACAACTATGAAGATATTACATCCTGCAAACACCCATCATTATGGCATATTCTTACTGGCTTCTCTTTCGACCCAGACTCTCAATAATAAGTTAATTAAACATACTAGTACTAGTATGTATTATTTGGACATATCCTTGAAGCTTTCAGATTCTACTACAGATTCAAACAACTGTAAAATGAATAGTTTTCCCAGTTTCCATTTCCAAACAAAGACATATCAAAGCAATATTTACATTTTTCTTTTCTTTTCTATTGCAGAAGAAAGAATGATCAGAAAAGGAAAATGAGAAAGGCAGGAGTTGGAATAGACAGAAAGAATCCATAGTAGAGCAATCCAATATAAAGATTTCCTTTTTTCTCCATCAATAAATTGAGTAATGTATGTGTTTATGTAAACAGAATCTGAAAAAAATGAGCAGATAGTAGAAGACTGTTGCTGTGAAGTGTACAGGAGAAGAAAGGGAGACAAAGCTTCAATGCACTTTACCAATCATTTGAAAAAATAACAGACAATTCCAGCAAGTGTGAATAATACCATTGGAATTATGCAGAAAATATCCATCATTGGATCCAATGCTACATAAAGCAAAAGCATAGATAACATACCTGGGTCATGACATCTGCATTGGGATTCCAATTGTTAAAATCTCCAATCAATGCTGCCCACTGAAATAAATAGTAACTAGTCAATGTACGAACATATTTGTTAGGAACGAAAAACAATCATCTCATAGCCAGTCAATTTGTTAGCTTGAATCAGTTCGGAGGGACATTGTCTCTGACTAAAATGCTGAACAAAAAAGCAGCCTCTCTTGTAAATTTATAGAGGCTTATGCTATTAACAGCATATGCCCTTTGTTTGTGCCTGATTATACATCCAATTGTTCAGTAATACAGGTGCCATGACTAAATAGATCAGATTTGAGAATAGGCAGTCCTGAGATAACTGCCTTCTCTGAGATTTACTATACAAACTAAGGACGACATGACAGAATCGAAACAGCACGGACCTTAGCTCCTGGTGCCCATTCCCTGTAGGTTATTCCTGTTTCACTGAGAAACCAGTAGAAATTACAATCAGTGAGAGTGAGATGTGCCGAGGAAACTAAAATTGATTGGCTATAAAGAAAAAATAAACACTAGAATAGCAGACTAATGGTTTTTTGAAGATAAAGCATGATAATAGGTAATGAAACAAATAGAGCATATATGAAAACAAACAAGCGATGAGCAAGTAAATTAAACAATTGCCATCACAATGAAGGGAGAGAACTCAGTTTATGCATTCAATTCATGGGACCAGTACTTACAATCTTTATAAGAGGCCTGGCTAGGACATGGGAATTTTTTTCCCATTTATTTGTTCTTGAACCACAACAGGCATACAGATCTGCCTAAATCTATCCAAATGCACTATTTCTACATTTGTGAACCTTAACCCTTGGTACAAAATTTTAGTCAGTTTTTTTCCCAGTTCATTTGATGACCCATCTCTCATCTTTGCAGTTTGGGTGCTATGCTTATCCTCAGAACAAGAGTCACTGAACTAAAAGAAAAAAAAAATGTAAGTGTCACAACACCAACTGAAAATTCTTGTGAGAACCTCTGATGTTGAAAACAATCAACTCAAGGGCCAAAGTGTACATTTGCAATGCAAAGCAAAATTACAAGAATTTCTGTTGTGTTTTCCACTTTTGAGATCATCTCGTCACTAGTTTCATTTTTTGATACAGCTCATTTACTTTGCAAAAGAAAATATAAGTGAAAACACATTGCATTATGTAACAGCAAAAATGGAAGGTGCAATTGGCGATGCCAAAAATACTAGAAAATGAATGGACTTCAACCTGCAGAAATAAAAAAGGTAGAATACCTGCGTATGAAACCAAGCTTTTCATAGCCACGAGAAAACACTTCCAAACCACCTTCATACTTGTCAATTTCTTCACGAATTCTTTTGTACTGTGAATATCTATGATCATGAAAAGATTAAATTAGCTATAGAATGTTACAAAAACTTTATCAACATCTTCAAAATCATACCTTGAAAATATATATATATATATATATAGACACCTATCAATATATTTCTACACATATACGAACAAGCTAGTCTAAAGATAGCAAACAACAAAGTATTGTACTATAAAAGAGAGAATACATGGAGCACTTCTCTCCAGGCAGCAGTTGTCATGTTTCTAAACAAAGAAATAATCACACCTCAACCTTACAACTAGACTCAACAATCATATCATATATTAGGTCCTTTCAGGAAAAAAGAGCACTTGGGTTCATTGGTATGACTCTAACAGCATTGAAAACAACAAACACTTTTTCATGCAATATCTTGCATGATTTTAGTAAAGAAAAAAAATATGATGTGGGCTAGTGCGTAAGTTAATTACACTATCCATATACAGAGAAAATAATGAAAACAATAAATGGATATGGAAAGAAAATACAGTAAAAATTTCTAGGTGATACAGAGGTATCCAAGTGCTAGCATACCATGGCACAAAATGAATTAGTATCTAATATAAATTGAGAAAAGACAAATCCAAAACAGTCTTCAAAGAATTAAGTTAACACACTTAACAAATTAGTTGAAACTTCATATGATATTACTCTTTGTTTACAAGAATCATCAGGGCAAAAAATGCTGAGGACTGGGGAGGAAAAGAAGTAGAGGATATTCATTTGAAATCTTAGTCAGCTATTTCAAGCTATTGTTTAAATAGATACTCCTATAGTCCTACTTTATCTAAAGGTTGAAATAGAAATATGTCTGAAAAAATGCAAGAAATATCTACTGGAGTTTGATCTTTAACATGAATGCAGACTGAGGATATCATCAAAAACAGACACCTTCAAAAAAGTACTTCTAAAAAACAATATTAAGAGGAAAAAAAACAATATTAAGAAAGCTAATGATAAATGTTGATGCTGAGAATTATCACATATGATCACCAAAACTTTAGTATATAACATGAAGCAATTGCTCATTTATTAGTTTTACTTTAAGTTCTCAACACTTAGTTCTAATATCTTACACGAGTAAAGATAGAGTATCTCACCGGTAATCAAGATGTTGACGGAAACCTGTCAAACTTGGATCTATTTCATATATTCTCTGCCCAGAGCCAGGTGGGGGGATAGACCTAGATTTGGCTTCAGTTTTACCAATGATTATTGACTCGCTCAAAGGAGCAGTTGTCTCGTGCTTTTCCTTGTCTTCAACAATCTGATTATCTTCCATTGTTAGACACTCTACATCATGAGGTACCTAACACGAGAATCAAACTGGTAAAAGGAGGTGCTGATTGAAGTGGGAATTGGATATCAACAGACAGTAAATCCATCAACACCGTTTTCTGGCAAAGGCATCAAGAAACTAAAGAATAAGCAAGATAGACCAATCAGCCAACCACAGTTTCTCACGCACACTGTAAGAGCACATGACTTTAGTTACACCAAGCATCTTTGTCAAAGGAGATGTCATCATGAGGATGACAGTCAAGTAGGCCTATAACTTCAACGATATCTAGATTGATCCTGTAATGTGTTTCAAAACGTGCAAATGCAAATTCTCAAAATGAGAATCTATTACCTAAACCTTCCAAAATCTCAGGCCTTTCTTATATTTATATTTTCCCAAGATCATCCAAGCCTGGAAAGATCACAAGATCCTGATGAAGCAAGAACAATAGAAGAGCCTATATAATACCTTTAAATTGTCACAGTTTTTAACATCTGGCATGCAAATAACCATGCTTCAGGTTCAAGTTGAGACTAAGTTTAGGCTATCCAAGAGTTCTCAATTTTTTTTTATCCTGTAACTTCCTTTTAAATGTTCAAATAGCAATTTTATCCTCTCTCATTCTCAAGTCACCACTGGTGCCTCACAGATCCTCGTGTTAGTAATGAATTGCATTGTTTGGTTACTTTGAACATTACATGTCCATATACAAGAAGCCACCTCTTGCATCTAGCAGGGGACAAGAAATTAAAAAAAAAAAAGGATACAGATAAAGAAATTGTTGAACCAAAGAACAGCTTTTCATGTTAATGTAGCCTACGCTTTCTGAGGATGAGAATTTCCCAGAAGTATATAATAAGAATGAGGTAATCAAAATCTAAAGGGTAAAACAAAAAAAAAAGAAAAAGACTTGGGAATATGTACATAGAAACAAGTGGAAAATATCCATAGAAAATTCATCCGTGCCCTTCATTTTGATTAGAATATATAATAGCTCGTACAGCTCAATGGCTCGTGGAGAGATTACTCGTTCAAAATGAGGCAAGGGATCAAAGGTCCACCATAAAGGAATGGTATTGGCTCCTAATTTAGGTGGTGGTAATAAAAAATAAAAAATAAAACTTTAGAAGATAAAAGGTGGGAGTCGACTCCAGTTCTCAATTTGTAGGAGTCTTGAACACAAGGGTTTTGCTCCACATCATTTTGCTTCCTTTTTTTTTTTTGTGCTTTTCCCTGTAAGGATCTCATTTTCTTTAAAAATCAAATGCTAGAACATGATTTGTTTTCAAATGCAAAACACTCTAAACTGAGAATCAACAGCATGCGTCATGAAAGCAGTATGCAGCACGTGGACAAGGAGAAGACAAACCAGAGGATCTTCTGAAGCGTTGCCATCGGGGGGGACAAGGACTTTCTCAGGTGTCGGTGTGGTTGTTGTTGTAGCAGTAGAAGTAGTAACAGCTAAATTTGGGGAATCGGAATCGTAAGAAGACTTTCCAGCAAGCATCTTCACTGCAAACAAAATCATTGATCAAGAATCAAAACCATTAATATATATATATATATATATTGAAAAATAAAAGGCAAAACCTTTGGCAGAAAAATAGAAGGGAGAGTTACAAGAGGATGGGTCTTTCTTCGAGAAAAAGGAGAGGCCCTTTCGACACAAAGGATCGCCATTGAAACTTGATTGAGACTTGGTGTTGCACACTGAAGGAAGGCAAGGAAAACGTACGCCTGATATAGCGCAGTACACCATTTCTTTCTTCTCTCTTCTCTTTCTACGACTAGAGATCTAGCTACAGCTTAAACTTAAAAGCGTGAGCACCGGATAATAATAATTAAAAGAAAATAAAAAAGGTGAAGAAGATGAAAGCGGAAGCGAGAGTTGCGTGAAATCCGAAATTAGAAAGATTTGTAGTGTTATTATTATTATTGTTATAGGAATCCATCCAGTGGCAGAGTGTCGTACATAATACGTGTGCAATGGAGAATGGGGATGGGGTTCTGTGGGTCCTTTCACTGTATCAGAATCATTCTCCGTCGTCCATCTCACTTCTATCACTCTTTTTTTATTCAGCATCCACTCCAGGGCACTCCATGTGGGCCCCTTTTGCCCTCTGTTTTTACTACATATGCTACGTGTCAAGGGCAGAAGATCAGAAATGAAAGGCCATGGATGTACGTGTGGCTGTTAGCGGGCCATCTCTCCATCCGGGGAAAGGAGGCCTTTTTGCCATGTTGATTGAGTCTCTGTTCTCCGATGGATCTTTTTGGTACATTCTTTTTCCTTTCCTTCTTTTAACTTTTCCCGTCTATAAGGATTTTTTCCTTTTTCGAAAAGTATCACCGTTTTTTTTTAATTCGTAAAATAGCAAAATTTTTAAAAAAAAAATGGTGAAATCACGTCATTTATATATGTTGCAATTTAAAAATGAGTATTAGTCACGATTTAGAAATCTAATATTTAAAATATATATATATATATATATAATAAGATGTACAAATTATATATATATATAGAGACAAAAAAAATAGATTTTAAAGGTACTTCAAAACTCTGATTATAACATTAACAATACTATTGAAAATATTTTGATGACATGAATTTCAACATCATCAAAAAAAGATCATAAATAGTGATCAAACACTTGTTACCAAAGATAATTAAGCCAATCGCATTCTTTGAACTACAAGTGTGACCTAATTATGTCATCGTTGGTGACCTTTTCTAGTATTATTGGATTTATCTCGTCAAATTTTTGTTGATGGTACTGAAGATGTCGTAATCGGAGTTTTGATGTACCTCAAATATCTCTTTCTTTCTTTTTCTCTCTCCTCGTCGTAATTTATACAATACATTTCATATTTTTTAAAAAAATATCATGTTTTTGAATCACAACAAGTTTGAATGTTGTATTTTCCAATTTAGACATGTATAAATTTTGTTATTTTTCCCATTATTTTTTTAACTGTGTTATTTTGTCAATTGTTTTAAAAAAAACTCGTGTCAAAAGCAATAATACCCATCAAAAAGATCTTTTTTCATGCATCTCTAAGATGTCATTATATTAACATTAATAGATAAATCAGAAGAGGTCATTGTTTTACTGTTACTTCACCGTACATTCTCTCATGAATTTTTATTCATGAACAGTTTGTTCCCTTAATTTTTTTTTATCTTCAAGCTACAAGATTTTTTCAATTTGGTTTTGGAAGTTTGTTTTTTGTTGTCCTAGGTTTTTATGTTCTCTTTAGATTTCATTTTATATGTGGCCGAGAGTCATAAATTATCTTGACATTTCATGACAAGTTGATTTTGCATGAAAAGGTTTAAAATCATTACATATGACAAGATTAAAAGAAGATGGATCAAATTTGACATTAACAGTACTTAGCAACCTTTTTCCATGTTATTGTTCCATAGTCGCGTATGTTGTTATCTATTTTTGACCCCATAAAAAATTAATACAAAAATAATACAAAAAAGACACACATGAGGAAAGCCTCGAGGATTGCTCAAATTGGTGGTGAATGACCAAAATGACAAGTGAAAAGTTGAAGGACCAGAATGTACAAGATTAGTAAAATTAGTGACCTAATTTTGATTGACAAAAAAACTATTCGACGAAAATATTTGTATTTGGGGTAAAAATATATAAATTTAGACGAGTAAGGACTTAATGAGGATTTTGGAAGGCTTGAGGACTTAATTACAAGGAAATAAATTTTTTGGAGTCAATTTAGGTGTTAATTAGAAGAAATTGAAGTTTGAAGACTGAAACTGAACTTTGAAAAGTTTAATTGGTCATTAATGGTTTAATTATAAAAAATTAAAGTTTGATAGCTAATTAGGAGTTTGACTGAACAAATTCAAAACTAATAACCAAATCATTAAAGGCACGAGACTTCAAGAGTTAAAATTGACTAAATCAAGGGGTAAATTGAATAAAATTGAAAGTTTAATGGTCAATTAAGGGTCCAAATACACAAATTAGAAATCAAATACCAAGATAAAAATGACGTTAAACTCTGGGGTTGATGATTGAGTTTGACACGGGTTAAATTGAATGAGATTAAGAGTTTAGAAGGCAATTTTGGGTACAATTAAAAATAATTGGAAGAATATGAACTAAAATGAATTCTATAGAAAAAACTAAATGAAATTAGTGTAGCTCTACGAACATATCAATATTCATTGAAATAGTGATTTGATAAGTAACCTCTCGCCCAAAAAACCTTTAGACTAGGCAAGGGGGGCAATGTGGTCTTTTCACCATAATAGAATATTTTAAACAATTTATTCAGGGTTAGGTTAATAGTTTTATTTTCTTGTATGATAAAATAACTAATATACCCCTACAATAAAATAAGATATGATGCCTTTCAATCAGGGGTGCTATGGCATTTTCAATTTTTTTAAAACAGTTAAATTACTTTAAAGACAAAATCAATATAACTCTCTCATAAAAACTTTTTTTTATCCTATTACATTGATTTTATTATTAATTTGAAAGTTATTTAAGGGAATTATTGTAATTTATATATATTAAATATTATTAAAAAACCTATTGACAGGTGTGAACAACCCCGCATCATTTAGGCAGTGCATGCAGGGTTGTCCCACCATCAAGCATTGCCTTCCAGGGCAGCATTTTGAAGGTCTATACGCTCCCTACATGATAGGGTTGTGTGTGTGTGCCAAACATGTCACTGGTTTGGTACAGGCGATCATTTTTTTATTCTCTCTTTCTTCCTTAAATTCAGTTCCAACCCCTTTAAAATTTCAGACCAGCTCTTTTAATTTTTCCTTCATATTTGGTCAATGTATTTTCTATTACTACTTTTTTTTTAAAAAAAAAACAACAAGCTATAAAATTACAAATGTTTTTCAATTTCAATCCCTTTTATTTTTTACTTTTTCAAATTTGACCCTTATTCTTTTAATTGATATTTGTTTTGTTTAATATCATTGTTTAGAGTGTTCTTTTTTATATAATTTTATCCTCTATAAGTTTTTTTCTATCAGATTCGATCCCTAATCTTTTTATAACTATTTTTTTTGCTTTGACAAGTTTTTTAAATTAATTTTTTTTTTATGATTTCATCTTTCAAAATTAAATTATTCAGGAATTAAGCTATTTAATGAACTCGAGTCTAGGATTTCATAAATTACGAGTTTTAGATATTAGACCGAGTTTAGAAGTTTTGCTCGAGTTTACTTGTTTTTTTTTTTTAAGCTAATTTTTTTTACCATTTTTTTAGAGTTTTACTTTGTTATTTTTTTATTGTATGCCTTCTATGAGATTAGTCTCAGGTTCATGACCAGAGGAGTTACCGATCTCAAAAGTTAATGCATGTTGACTTTTTTTGATACTTTTTTTAAATCAATTTATTTTAATTTCATCGTTTAACATTTAATTTAATTAATTGGAAAATTATCTTCCTACCTTTTTTGTTTCTATTTTTTTTATTAGGTTATCTAAATCATTTGCTCATGGGTGTGGAGTTTTTGGGTTAACCATATCAACTCATATATTTTTCCATTGCTATGAGGTTAGTTCTAGGTTCATGACCAGAGTTACTAGTTTCAACGGTTAATGTATGCTAACTTTTTTTTGTCCTTTTTTAAATTGATTCATTTTAATTTCATCTTTCAACATGTGAACTTCATGATTTTATTCAATTTTTTTTTAACACAATCGCCTTGGTATCACGACCAAGTCAAAGATTTTGCATCTTGACTTGGGTGGGCCCGAATCGAGTTTTTTGACCTTTTTTTTAATTATATATATCTTTTAATTTTCATCTTTCAGCATTTTATTTTCTAGAGATTGAGCTTCATATTGTTTCTTTTCATTTTGCTTTCTATGTAATTACCAAGATCTCATTTAATTTATTAGAAACTGATTTTTGAACTTCTTCCCCGTCTTTTTTTTTTATATATATATCTTTTAGTTACACCCTTCAACATTAAGTTGTTGATGATCCGGGTAGGCTTAGATCGAGTTCTTTTACCTTTTATTTATTATTTTTTTATCAGTTTATTTATTATTGTTGTTGTACTATTTAAAACACTATTTAAATTAATATCTCATGTTTTTTTTCCGCTGAAAAAAATTTGGTGGTTCTGTGGACGTATCTAATATCAGATCTATTTTGAGCATAAAAGTCTAGATCCATAAAACAAGACTAGTACCTTTTGAAGATTTTCTAAGGTATCATCAATGAAAATGCCATTCGTGGGTGACCCAAGTTCTGATCAGAATTCTTCCAGCAACGGAGAGGTTCGAACATGAAGCTTCTAGAAAGAAAGAGATTCTGATAGATGTATATTAGCGTTTGTTATTCTCGGCGAAAAAACAAAAAGCCCCAGCAGAGGTGAATCATTTTTTCAACGAAGAATTGAATCTAATGCATATCTCATGAATGGAAAAGTAGAAAAGTTGTTGAAAAAAGGAAAAGAAAGGAAGGGACTAAACTAAACATTCGATTCAGCTTCTTAATTCTGTAGGAACACATCTGTTGCCGTTTATTAATAACTGCCCTTATGAAAGCCAGGTCAAAAGAATGCTATGGTAATACACACAAGATCGAGAGGGGAAAAAAATTCAAAAAACAAAAAAAAGGCCAAAAACAGGGGTGACGTTTTGCTTCCCCATCTATGAATAATTACACCTTTGATTTTCTGTATTATTAAAACTGTTCTAGGACTATAGTAGTGAAGCTGGAGGTTTTATCTCTTCTGGAAGTTGAGGAACTTGATACCATAGGAAAACAGAAAGAAGAAGAGGACAACCCATCCAAGATGGGCGGCAGCCACGGCAGGAAGAAAGTCATATTCAAATCCCAAGTATCCTTTGAGGAATTCCTTTATTGGCACTTCTTCAGACTCGCCAGGTACGCTGATTGTATTGGTTTTATCACCCACTTGAGATGTCACGAGGCCGTATAATGTCCAAGCCACTGGAGAACACCAGTAGTACCACCTCCACCAAATAGGTATTTGCTGTAATGAATGAGCAAAATTGTTAGTTTTTATTTACACAAGGAAACGAGCAAGGGTTTGGGATGAAAAGCATGCATCATCATTCATCAATTATAAATAACAACATTGCGAATGATTTATTAAATATAATGCAGCTGAGTTTAAGATTGCTTACAGGCCTAGGAAGAAGGAAACCAGAGAACAAGTTCCAGAAGGACGTGAAGAAGGACATGCAAATGGCAGCAATTTGTGGGGCAGGGGTCAATGCAACAACCATCATCCCAAACAATGTGAAGTAAACAAAGCACATGAATATGAAGTAGTAGAACCACAAGAACTTTGCAGCCGTCCACTCGAAGCCCATCATGGAGAAAAGGAGAATGCTATAAACAATAGTTTGTACTGCTACATAAATTGCTTCTATGGCCACCTGCAAGAAATTATCCTGTCAGCCTGAAAGCATGTATAACGACATTTGAGTCCTACTGATCATGGTGAATTAAGAGAAGGATGGAGGATGGGGGTAGAAATTGTCCTGTAAATTAAAAGAGGCCTCCCACATATTTTTACCTGCGCAAATGCGTAAGGCAATGGGGAGTACATTCCAGCTGCTCTTTCGCGATAGAAAACTGTTCTCTCAATAGCAATTATAGACTGCACTCCCGCAGCATTGGTTGCACCAAGGAAAAGCACCGCCGCGTACATGGCTCCGAAAACATTCAATAGATCTTGCTGGCTAAATCTGTTAACAAATCAAATTTACCTGTCAGTATGAGTGCAGAATTGAAAGCAAGAAGATAACATATGGCATTCAAAAAATGTGCGAGTTCTCAAAATCAGGAACGTTTCCCTCCCTTTTGAACAAAATACAGGCTACTCCTGCCGTATACTGGTATAAATTAAGCAATAGTATGGGTACAACAATTATTTTTCAAGACAGAATTCAAAGCCTTACGTCTTCTGTCCTTTGTCCCAAAAGATGAGACCGAATATTATTCCAATGGCTAATGTCATGAACAGACGAATGGCATTATAACGAGGGTTTCTCCAGTAAGACCAATGCTGTTTCCAGAAACAAGCTTTGCATTGAGTAAGAAAAGTTTGGGAGTATTGGGTTCGGAAGTAGAGATCCTTGGATCCTGGTGCTGGTGTGCTTAGCTCTTTGATAATTTCCTGATTCCTCCTGAAAGCATTTCAACATAGAAAATAAGAAGAAAACTAGAAAACTCTAGGCAATTTATGGCTATCATGATATATCCAGGCTTACTGATAGAGAGAGGAGTTGGCATATTGTTCTGCGAAGTCTACATCCAGTTGTGCCTCCATTGAAGGAGCACTAATTTCGAGCATCCATGTTGCAGGGTTATACGCATCTCTTATCTTGGGAACACCTGGGACAGCCTGTATTTAAATAAAAATATTAGTTGATATCATAATTTCTGTCTATATGGATGCTTTTGATAATGGTTGTGCGGAATGGCGCAAAATGATCCTTATAGCCAACCTCATCTAGTTTGGGATTGAGGCTTGGTTGTTATATCACAATTTATTTCGCTAGAACTTGAAATAACATTCTACAGTATTAGACTACTTAATTTCAATGCCTGGGAAATGGGAATGATCAGGAGCTATGCATGGACATGAGGCACGATTAGTAACCCTACTATTTATTCCCTAGAAGAAAGGAAAAATTCTTTGATGCTAAAGGAATCATAGATGGAAACAGGACAGGAGAAATTGTCACCTCAAAATATTCTATGAGCTTGTGAGAACGGTGACCAAGAGATCCGGCATAAATGACTTGACCTCCTCTTTTCATCAACAACAGCTGGAACAAGAAAAATATCAAGTTGCATTCAAATTTGACACACACAAAAAAAAGGGGGGGAAATCAAAATCAAAATCAAAAGGCAAAATTCAAAAACTTGAAATTTACCTCATCAAAAGCTTCAAAAATGTCTATGCTAGGCTGATGAATGGTGCACACAACAGTTCTACCTGTGTCCACGGTGTTTCTGACAGTACGCATCACGATAGCAGCAGCTCTAGCATCAAGACCAGAAGTTGGCTCATCCATGAATATGATAGAGGGATTAGCTACCAATTCTACTGCTATGGTCAATCTTTTCCTTTGTTCTGTTGATAGGCCGTCTAAACCTGGAAGTCCAACTAAGGCATCTCTGAGGGGATTTAGCTCAACCAATTCCATAACTTCTTCAACAAACATCTGTGGACCATATAGTGAAGATAATAAGAATAATAAATCGCACAAGGAAATTAAGAGAGGGTAAGATCTCTGAAGAAAAAAGACTTCTCAAAAATCCAGGAATAATTGATTACTGAGAAACATTACATACCTTTCGGGTTTTTGTATCTATATCTTTAGAAAGACGGAGCCAGGCTGAGTACAGAAGAGATTCATAAACAGTAACACGAGGTGAATGAATGTCATTCTGTTCACAATAGCCGCTCACACGAGCAAATGTCTCTTGATTCTTTGGATAGCCTGAGATGTTAATACTTCCTTCAATGTAACCACCGGTCTTCCTTCCAGCTAACACATCCATCAAGGTGGTCTTCCCAGCACCACTTACGCCCACAAGTGCAGTCAATATCCCTGGTCTAAAAGCACCACTAACATCTCTGAGCAGTTGAAGACGCTCTTCATCAATTCCTTGACTCTTCATTTCCTGGCATGGAAAAAACAACCTTTGATCTCAATGTCCAACAATATAAACTAAGTTTTTTTCTCTAGGGGAACATAAGCTGCCTGCAATTCATCTTTAACATGGGAAGAAGTTTTTATTTTATTTTATTGTAAGTTGAAAATCAGTTTAACTCTTCAATGCATTAAAACAAATCAAGAACCTTCATGTGTTCCAGAGTTGAAACTTTTTGCCAGTAGCAGTGAACTTTCAATGTTACCTAAGGGTGAGAAATTTACATTTGAAAATGTTATGTATTAGGCTAATATGTTTTCTAATCAAGAACAATGTACACATGTTTCCTGACATGACACTTTCAGGAGATCCGCAACATCCCTGGTTATACAGATCGAGTGTATCTCGCACAGAAAAAAGAAGTTTCAAGAACAAAAAACTTCGGTGTAAATGCCCCAAAAAATGAAAAACTTGATGACGACTTACATCAGGCATATCCACATAGTAGCTCACATGGTTGAATGCAAGTGAAAGGGGTTGGAATGGCAGAACCATTCCTCTTTTTGTTGAATTATCCACTGCGCCACCAATTTCTGTAGAATTTCTCGTTGCCATAGGAATACCTGTAATTGATCACAGAATAAAATATAATATCCTAGAAGCTCGATTCCACAAAATAAGCATGTTTACAATAGCAACATGTAAATGTCACGACTGTGAATTTCTCCATTTTCCAGACACTTATTCATTCCAGTCGGAGGGCACAGTTGAGGTAGTTGGGATTTTCTGAACATTGGACTGGGATATGTTAATATCATCACAATATCAATCTTCTCAACTAATACTCATGTTCAGGCATATTGTATGCTACCTTCTTGAATTAAGTTAGAGCCATAATTAACTTGGTGAAATGTGCTATATCTGCAAAAAGTGAAGGGAGGGGGGACAACAGAAAAGGAAAAGGCTTTGAAAGTGTCAGACCTTCTGCTCTCTGTTGTCCAGATGATGTCTTCTTATTCTTCTTCGCATCGTCATCCACAACGACAGCTTTTGAGTCACCCAAAGCTGAAAGAGAATTTCCATACATTTGTCATATTGAAATTTCATCTCCATCCAACAACCCAGAAGGAGCATCAGGCTGAGTGACTTACGGTTCAAGAAAGTCAATGCTCCAATAAATAAAACGTTGAATAAAAGCGAAAACCCAAAGAGTGCTCCGATACAAATCCAAAACCAATAATCATCAGTAAAGAAGCCTCTAGCCTTCAGAAGCACTTTCCCAACAGTTTCTCCAGCGAAATTAGAGTCCGTATTATTCTGCAATTAAAAAACGTTATAGAACTTTGATGATGATTTATTTTTGGCGCAAAAAGCTTGCAGGCTCCATAACATCCATTTAAATTTGAAATTAAGAGAATATTGTATCTATAATAGAATGAAAATATAAATTAAGACATCTTACCACACTCCATCTTTCGTCAAGGAATTCATTCATGACAATGGCATTCTGTCCATACATCATAGGAGAGGAATAGTAGCCCCAGATCATCCACGGCTCAATGTCGTCTGTAGCCAAAGGGTGAAAAGAATGCTTAACTAAATCATTTCCTTAGAGAGAATCTAAAGGATTCACAGGTTTTGTTGAAAGGAATAGCAAGTTGATTAGATGGTGTTTTGCATTAAATACTAGATGCAATCGTAAAAGGGCTGTCTGTTTACCTTTGGCAACAATGAATCCTCCGAGCACGAAAACCAAAAGCAAGGTGAAGGTCCCTAGTGTGTTTGCAACGACTTGTGTTCTTCCAACAGCAGCAATGAAACGAAAGAGGGCCAGAGCCATCTGATGTATGCAAAAAAATGCAAGGAACTGTCTAAAGAACCTGAAGAAAACAGAGGAGATGTTTGTTGGTAAAAGTTATTGAAGCGATTGTAAATTCACTCAATATATTTATCCTAAGAATTAGTACATGAAAAAATAAAATGAAAATCTAACATCTAACTAAGAGGCCATCCGCAACTACATAAAGGAGAAAAAAAAAAAGTTCCCAGCAAGTGCAAATGGAGTTCAAATGAAAAGGAGTTGGGAATTGCAAAACTTCAAACCCTTCTTACCTGCTAGCAGAAGGAGCGAAACCAATTGTGTAATATGTTAGGATAATCCATATCGCTGATTCCATTAACGATAATGGAATCCTGAGTACCCATATTGGTAAGCCGAAAGCCCACGCAGGAAAGAACAAGAAATCCCTCTGTTTATAGAAGACAGGGAGCCTGAAAACTGTCATTGAAAGTTCTGCCATCCCATTAAACATCACATTGACTAGACTGAAAAACAATGCTCCAAAATATTTTTGTCCACCTAGTACAGTCCCCACTTTCATTTCTGTCCGAAAAAACACTGTGAAGGCAATTATTGACATGATTGTTATCTGGGTTGTTTTGAATATATACAAAAAAGAGTTCCGCTTCATCAGCAGCCACTCTCTTGAGAAACATGCCCTGAACAGCTCCCAATTTGAGATGCCATACTTCTCTGTGACCAATGCAGCCGGATGGGCCCTTGATTTATCATAAGGAGTCCTAAGATCTGAAGCAAGTTGTTGGCCGACATGAAAAGAGTTGAAACCTTGCACAAACTCAAGAACTGAAATAAATCTGTAAGGTATATTCTTTCTGAACCAATATTGTTCCTGGTCCTTCTTGGAAGTTACTTCTTGCAAAAAGTCAGCAGCTCCTTTCCTATCAGGGCATCTGAAACCCATGTGTTCAAAGAATTCAAGGACATGCTCGCGTGGACCTTGATAGACAACCTGACCCTCTGAAAGCAGGATAATGTCATCAAAAAGCTCAAATGTCTCTGGTGCTGGCTGTAGGAGAGAAACTATCATAGTTACATCCATGGTATGGACCATTTGCCTCATGAACTTGCAAATCTGGAAAGTAGTGGCACTGTCCAACCCTGTAGATATTTCATCCATTAAAAGAACCTTTGCTGGTCCCACCAACATCTCTCCTGCATTCAGTTTACACGATGCGTCTTAGCAAGCAACATTGTCAAAAGGAAAACTTTATTGAAGAAGAGCAAATGGAGAAAAATGAGTTTTCAGGAGCATAGACATTATAGGTTTCCAAAAGCAGAGTTTACTGTAAAGATAACCGGTACAGCTGGTGTTTGAACAAATTTTGAGAGAACTGACAACAAGCATTATTGATACTAGTAAGTGACAAATGGGATCGCAAGAGAGTGGATTTTTCTATGTTCAACAGTTAGTTAAAACTACTGAGGAGGGGGGGTGTTACCGGTAGTCACACGCTTCTTCTGCCCTCCAGAAATACCCCTTTTCATGTCATTCCCAACCAAAATATCAGCACAAATATCCAATCCGAGTATCTGCAGTTAAAGATTCTTAAGGAGTCAATCTTGCAACTTGAGTTGTTCAATAGAGTAGCAAAATAAAGGTAAGAACAGGATGGAGATGGACCAACTTTAAATGCAGAAAGCAACCAAACCTTGAGAGTATAATCAGTGACCAAACTATGTTCCTGTCCTGACATTGCTGTGGCTTTCATGAACGCGTCAATTTCTGGATCTGGCTTAATTCCTGCTTCTTTCTCACGCCTAGAGAGTTCCGCCAGCAGTTCATACCTCGTGCCCACACCTAAGCAGCGTCCAGAAAAATCCAATGTCTCTCTGACTGTCATTTCTCCATAATGAAGATCATGCTGACTAATGTAAGCACAACTCCTCTGAGGAACAAACTCTTTCAATTCATGCCCACAATAGGTGATCTTCCCGGATGACTGTTCACAAAGAGAAGATTAAACAAGTTTAAACTGAGATTAAATAACTTATCATACAGCCAGTTAGGCAAAGGGCTAATAAACCGAAAATGATTTAGCTTCAAGATTCATGAAACATACTCTTAGCTCCCGGTGGAGTTTGCCTGCAAGTGCCATTAGCATTGTTGTTTTCCCCGAGCTTGGAGGACCCAGAAGTAGGGCCATCCTGAAAATGACCATGTGAGCAATAATAAACGCGAGTATTAGAAAAACCAGACTTCATTTTTCCATCAGATAAACACAAGATGAAAGAAGATGAAGAACAGATATTCAGTATACAAGCATCCACCCCCCCACACGCACACCCCCCTTTTGCCATCATCCTGTTCCTACTAATAGAGGAATTAGAATATATCAATCCGTAGTTTCAGAAAAATACCGTGATGGTTTGACAATTCCACTGATATCTTGAAGAATCTGAACTGTTCTCTTCTTTGATGGAGCAAGCCCAACCAATCCAAGAATACTCTAATGTACACAAGAAATTAGAACAGAAACACAGAATAAGTAATCATCCATATTTCACTTGATCAAAATGGCATACACAAAACAACTATATAGCTCATGTCAATAATCATTAACAAATTTAATCATAATCAATTCAAAATGAGAACAAAGCTTCAAGAAAAAATAAATTCACCACCCTCTTTTTATAATCAGTAAAAAAGAAGAAGAGGAAGAAGAAGAAGCACCTCTACTGCATTCAGCGTGGCATTAAGTAAGGTAGGAAGTGCTCTGCTCCCAACAAAAACTTCACCCTCCACTGATAAGTGCTGAAATCGAACTTCAATTTTTGGAATCTCAATCCCCACCCTATACATGGAGAAATTAATTAAACCTCTTAATCAAACAGAAAAAAGGAAAAGGAAAAGGAAAAATTATATACCTATCAGTCCTGTCTCTAACTCTCCTCAGAAACTTTTCATTGTCTTCTTCAACAACTCTAAGTATGTTCTCCATCAACTGCTTCTTATCTTGCATTCCAAGCCTTGTTACATCAACCTCACTTTGAACCATTCTTCCATTATCAAGTACCTGCCTTAGAACCCCTTTCCTCATCCGATCATAAGTCGGCAATCTCTCGATAGCTGCCCATCGCAGCTCCTCCTCGTCGTCCATCTGCTGCTGCCTCCTCCCGCTATTCTGGCTGAAAACGTCCACCGGTGCAGTCCATGCTTCTCTTATGCTAGCAGACGCCCAGCTCCTGTAACTAAAGCTCCTCCTGCTGCTGCTGCTCATTGATCTTGCCAGATCATCTCCGGCTAAAACTGCCGCCATCTTTGCACGTAGTTATAAAAACAAAACCAGTAGTACGTGTCTGCAATTCTGCCCTGTTGTCTTTATAACTAAGCTATACTTAATGATTTTAACAGCTACAAGTAGTAAATAAAACTCGATCTGACTGATTCTACAGGTATTTCACCATTCATGGTTGGGGAAAGAAACCTGAAACTCCACCAAGAGGACCCATGACTCTCTGTCTCTTAACATTGAAAGAAAGCGGCAAATGTGGATGTTAAGAATTAGTGGAAAGACTATTTAAAAGAGGAGAATGGGAAATAACCACCAAGTCAATTGGAGGGCTGGCTGGGTAGTCTCCAGTCAAGTTGCCGGCTTTTATAATTTAAGTTTGAATAGCACGACTTCTCCCCCTCCCCATCAAAGTTTATTATCTTCTCCACAGTACTGTGAAAATTCGAAGGGAAAGCATCAATGCTAGCCGTCTCCCTGTTTTTTAGTTTATTAGCGTTTGATTCTTTACGTTGTCACGCCTTGTTCTAGTAGCCGGTACCTTTGCCATTCAACCGTCCATTTCTTCTCTCATCCGCCATGAACGAGTCAGTCAACAAAGAAATTTCGTCTTCAAAAAACACCCGCATCATTCCTTTATTATTAATTAATATTATTGGAATAAAGAAAACCAGTTTATATAATATTTTTTTCAGGCGGCATAATTGATCTGCCGAGGTGGATGGAGGCCCACATCCTCCTTGCACCTGATATTTAATAATCATAATGTTTAGCAGCCTCCAGCCTCTCCCACCGTTAGTGGTCGTTCCGTTAATTGCGTCGGCTTCTAGAAAGTCAAAAGGATGTGGATGAGTTCGGCAGAAAAGCGCTGCTTTATTATTTATTAACTAGTAAATAGTAAATATCATTTATATATTTATGTTTTATGTCCGTATGTATCATGCTGTATTGAAAAAAATTAAATATTATATATATATATATATATAAAATTAGAATCGGTATATTTTAAGTTGAATTTAATAATATTTATACACTATTTATTAGCCATCAAATCCAAAAAAACAATACTCACGTGTAATCCATTCCTGCTTACCGCTGCCGGCCACCATGCGAAAAGAAAAGTAACGCCATAATGTTTGAGTGCCTTTGAATCCCCCCCGTGTAACGTGAATTTCCACTGTAAATGCGCACATTCACCAGCTCAGCGCATTCAAGGAAAGGTCAATTCTAGAATGCCTCGTCACCTCACTCGGACACTCGATGAGGGAAACGATAAAATAGACAGCAGTGATGGCGGAAGCAGGGGTGGTATCGTCGTGTTGCATGGTGGAGGTTGCTCATCGAGTTTTCGGTCCCACTAAGCAGCAAGTGGATGACAAAATATCATCACATGAAATTAATGAAGACACACAAAATAACACCGACAATTTTTCACATACTTTTTAATAGATATATTTTTTCTACTCGATAAAAAATATGTTAGTGTGAAGTCAAAATATATACATTGATTTTTCAATTGCTTTGTATGAAATACTAGATGAAAATACTTTTATATATTATTATATTATGAATTATTATATTCTTTAATAGAGATTTTTTTAGAAAAGCTATTATAATAGTTTGACGGAAAAAACTGTCATATAATGATTTTTATAGAAATAAAATCACATAAAAATAGTTTATTAGAAAACACAGAATACCGTAGCATATTTTATTATATGTATAAAAGAAGTAAAAATAAATTTGATAAATTCAAAATTAGGAAAATAGAGAGAGAGAGAGAGAGAGAGAGAGAGAAACAAACTAGGGAGCAGGGATGGAGGCCTATGCATGCTATCCTCGCGGAAAATTCAAAATATCAGAGCATATTTTATTACATGTATAAAAGTAATAAAAACAACTAGTTGATAAATTCAAAATTAGGAAAAACAAAAAAGAATAAAGAAGAAACGTGGAAAAGCAACGCCGGAAGCTTCTATTCTTTTCCATCTTTTAGTCAAATGTACTATTCTTAAATCTGTTTTCCAGAAAATACTCCTCAATTTTCTAAATAACTATTAACGTGGATATGTGTGTTATAAAAACTGATTTAACTGAGGTTACGGATGATCCATATCAATTCATCTTTAATTTCTTTATTTTATTTTTAAAAAATATAAAAAACCGAATTTTTTTCATTATCCAGATTGACGGGTTGATCCACCCGGCCAGATGAATCTTATAACCAGGTTCTCTATTGCCACGTCATCAGTAGTCTTCTATGATCTTTTAATATAAATGAAAACAGATGCGCTCAGCATTGATTTATTGTGGTTAGCTATGTGTACGTTGATGTTATTATTATTTTACCAATTGTGTGATGACAAAGCCGGTTATTTATGAATACTAGTATAATGCCCACGTGTTGCTATAGAGCACTTTTTAAAATATATTTTTATTTAATTATATTATATAAACTAAAATAGATATTTGTAAAAAATGTAATGATTAAAATTCTAGAGGAAAAATACTTTTTAGTTAAAATTATCTTCTTCTATTCATGTAATTGTTTTTGACAATAACATATATATTTTTATTAGCAGAATGATTTATTAAATACAAATTAATGACAATTCAAAAAATATTTGTCAAGATTCTAGTGAAAAAAAATCACTACACAAGAGAAGGAATTTTTCTCCCATCTCACTCTCAACGCCAGGTTCTTTAAAGGACAAAAAGGGACAAGGGCATAATTTGCTAGAATGAATGGTGGCTCAGAGACTTTCTTCTAAGCCAAAATATCCGGAAACTGCCCAAAAAGATTCAAAAAATGATTCCACTAACAGATTTGTTGTGCTTATTAACGATGAAGAGCAAGGAATTGATGATCTAATATCAGTGGATATAGTAGATAGATTTTAAGACGCAAAGATAATTATCTTTAAATATTAATTTGTTTTATTATATTTGCGGCCAAATTAAAACAATATACTTTCAAGATATATTAAAACCTTAAATTTATAGACAATAACTTCTATAAGTTTATTAAGTAATTCTGTGTTTTGCTTACGATAAACATGAACATAAAATTTGTAAAGAAAAATTAGGAAGAGAAAGAGATTGTTTTTAATTAATTTTTATTAACATCAAATTGATATTTATTAATAAAATAATATCTTTTTAGACCAACGTGTATGTAAAGTTTAGAAACACACCTCTTCATACCAATATATATGTAGAGTTTAAAAGGCAATTTATTATTCAAATTACTTGATTAATTTGACAAGAAATGTCATGCATAATTATTACATTAATTAATTCTAAAAACTAATTACCTTTAATTAATTAATTATGAAAATAATAATAATAAATCATTTATGTCACGGCCAGGTGCCGTTATATATATATTGGCTTTCCTCTGACATCTAAATTTATTAATTTTATATCTCTTAACAAAATCTCTTACTTTTACTTTTTAAACGTGGGATAAATTACTTTTGAAATAACTAGTATAAAAATTATATTTTAATAATACATGAGGGAAATATTTTCACGATGGGTGCTTCGTACCAACAAGATCCGTCATCTAGCGAAGCCCATCCCCCCGGAGAACACCTAAAGTGCCCAAGCCACGAATCATGTCACGTGGTAAACCAAGTCTTACAGCCCCATCTAATTCCACTGAATCAACATCTCAGGCCTAAGGCGTGACCTCCCATGAGCCATAGTGCTCATAAGAACCCTTCCAATGAGCCCATTCCTTCAGCTGTTTATGGGCTGCCAACGTACTCCAGCATGCTGCGAGTACCATAATAATAGAAAAATGAAATTTAAAAACGCTTTTGAAAAATTCCCAGTTATAGCAGGCAACTAACTAGTTTTGTCTAAATTACTTTTCCTATGATAACTTTTGTCGGGGGCCTTGACAGTGCCATGATAATAGAAATAATGAGTTTTTCTTTTCTTTTTTAAAAAACAGGGCAGTAAGTTAAAATACTTTACAAATCAGTATAATACATTTTACTTAGTTGCACCATTCCAGTTTGGAAACACGGAAGAATTCGTGTTTTTAAAAGTTTTAAATTTTATTATTTTTATTAAAAATTATTTTTTTCTAAATATTTTAATATGTTAATTTTAAAAATAATTTTTAAAAATAAAAAAAATATTATTTTAATATAAAAAACATTTTAAAAACAACCACAATTACACCTACAAACAAACAATTACAATAATCCAATTAAACATAATTAGATTATTGCGCCGCTCGCAGTGGCGCATTTTTGTTGTGCGGTGCCTGTGGAAGAGGCGCAACTTGCCAAGGAAAAAAGAAGAGGCTAGTTGCGCAGCTCTTATTGGCTCAATTAGCCAAATTATCCAATGACCATATTAATCGAAAGCAATAAGCCAGCATAAAAAATGGTCTTGTCTTGGTACTTGTGTAATAATGACATGCCCAAAACTAATTGAATGCACGAGGCCAAAACAAAAAACAATTGGTTTTATCTTGGTATTCATATGGAATAATAATGACATGTCACATGCTTATTATTTATCTTGGCTAATAATGAATGGGTGTCTTTATTATGCGTAATGAAGGGAAAATAATAATAAGGAAACTGCTTTCTAGAAATTAGAGGGGGGAATATGGCTAGTCCCCCCCGCCTCCGGTGGGAGTGACGAATAAGCCAGTTTTTTTTTCTGAAAAATTATATAATTAGCATCTAAAATATAATTAAATACATAGCATAAGATTAATATCTATTGGTGAGATAATATAATTTAGAGATTCTATTATTCAAAAACGTGACATTTTAATAATATCACGATTCAGAACATCAACAGTAATAAAATGTCGTGTCTCATTTAGAACCGTCATATTATTCAGGAGATTATTTTGATAAACGACTGGATATTTGATAAAATAGTTGGACAGTAGTCAAAACGGTCTAACTGTTTTGGTTATAGTAAGATTTTGACATATTTTTGTGTTTTAAACCTGAAAAAGTTTATAAAATCATAGTTTTCGTTAATTTTAAATTTTATTTACTTTATGATTTTAGAAAGTTAAGATTTTATATTTTTTATTAAAATCTGGACAAAGTTATTTCTATATAGAAACTATACTTGAAAAAATTTGTCCCGCTAACAAAACCCTACAAAAAACCACAATCAACAGATTCTAATTAAGCTTAACATGTTCTCATATTTCATAATCATAAGTAGCCTCATGAATGCAACACATGCACATGCAAAATGAATAAAAAATAATTTAATATTCAAGTAATCTAAAAATATATAAACATAACTTATCTATATACCCATGTTTACGTTGTTTACTAAATGATTTATGCTCATCAATAGCACGACTGGATCCAGCTCTTGCTCCTGTGTGAGTGGTCTCATCCTCTGTCACAACATCATTAAAAGTTAGCCTCTCATCAATAATAATGGCGGTGGCAACAAAGAGAACGATGGATTTTCAATACAAAAACATCAAATGATGCTTTAAAACCAGAATGAGTTTGATTTTTAGTTGTTTTAAAGGAAAAGTCTAAGTGATTAACGAGTTTTTTAAGAGAGAATCGAGGAAGACGATGAGTTTTTTTTCGAGAGAGAAGGAGCGTTGTATGTTTTGCTGGTATTCGATCTATTTAAATTTTAATTGATATTGTACTTTAAAAACATGATATTTAATAGATATCGTAATCTAAAAGCGCAATAAAATTAAATATGTAATTCCACTAAATCTTTCACAAGCAGTACCATTCCCTTAAATTTTCAAGTTTATTATAGTAATTTAATAAAAAAAAACTTTTTTGTAGCTAGTTGGGCCACGAGCTTTTTCTTAAATGTGCTGGTTTACAAAAATAAATAAATTGCTGTGTTATTTCGAGAAAAACCCCCAAAAGAATTGGTGATGACAAGAAAACCATGTGGTTAGATCACAAAAACCTTGAAACGTTCTGTCGGCCAAACAGAAAAAAAAATGATTGACAGAAAAGTGTCAATATCAGGTACGGATTTTTTTTTTCCCGTGAAAAAACGGTACAGAAATGTTGAAGGGTTATTGGATGGAAGGCATGCATAACAAAGATCAATATCTTTAGTTTAAACGAAAGACATTATACATTGGCTACCGTAGCAGGTTTAAGTTAAGGTATGGACAAAGGTTTAAGATACTCATTTAATTCTTAAAAATAAATAATATATATTTATCAGTTATATTTTATAAAATAAAAATTGTCATTCACTCAACAAAAAATTCAAAATATAAAATGAAAATTATCTAGGACCTCACTTATCAGATATATATATATATAATAATAATTTTTTAAAATATTTTAAAAATTCTCATTTTATTTAAAACTCCATTTACATTAAGCTGGCTCTGTTGGCTAGGAAATCCTACAATGTGCATCGTAAATGATTTTTCCTAAACCAATGAGAGGTTTGATAATTCAATCCTGGGAAAAAATGGCGTTATTACAAGTAAAGTTTCCTGTACAAATTCATTAAGATATACGCTAACAACTTGAGGCCAAATTAGATTTGCGAGCCTTCATTGTGCCATTCACTATGCCACGTCAAAAAAAAAAAAAACCTCAAGCGATAGAAGCATATTTAAATTAAAAAAAATGACTCAGCATAAACATGAGTGAGTAAAAAAATAATAATTTAATTACACAGTAAAAGAAAAGATAATATACATTTAATGAACAAATAAGAACACAAAAAAATAATAGGAAAACTAAAAAAAAAAGTCATTGAAACAGAAAAAATGATGAACTTATGATTTCAGCCAAACAAATAAAAAAAACTAAAATAAAAATTTAACTTGAACCAATTTAAATGAGTATGTCAATTGTACAAGCCAGATAATGAAATCAAAATAAATTAATAGAAAATAAATAAAAAATAATAATATTTAATTTAAAACAAATTAAACATAGAGAGATGCAATTAAAAAATAATAATTAAAAAAACAAAAAAAACAATAAATCATAAAAATAATTTAAATTTTGCTACTTGAATCATACAAATAAGATAACCTTATAGAAGATAAATCAGAAAATATTATAAAATTCAATTAAAAATTAATTTTAAGTTAAAGGACACAACATAACACATATTAAAAGATTATGAATTTAAAAGTAATTAAGTTATCTTACTATACTAAAAGAATAATAATAATAATAAAAAGACTAAAAAAAGCTTTTGAATGTAAGTTTATTTAAGGGGTAACAAAGTAATTTTATTGTGTAAGAAAAAAAAGAAGTAATCAGACCAATCTTAGCTTGAATCACGATGAAAAACTGTATTGCTCCTAGGACTTAGTTGGAAGATTTATGATTAAACGATAAATCTGTTATTATACTATTACAATTAATAATATTATCATGTCCAGCTTATGATTTCGTTAATGTTACGTATTTACTATAGTACACTTAAATCCCTTCGGTCTCTGTACCTTCAGGTTCAATTGTCTATTTAAAATTGTTTAATAAATAAATAAACCGTTCAGACAAATTGTTTCAAAAGTGTCCTTGTCATCCGATAAAATAAAAGGAGCACAGTAGATCGGTCTGTGCATATTTAAGTTCAATACAATCGGCAAGACTAGTCTCTCTGTGATGTCCGTCGTCGATTCCATCATGACACACGTCTACATCTATCAGCATCCCCAAATTTTTTTCTCTTACGTGAGTCCCACAAGCATGAATGGTGGGACCCTTCACTACAAAATAATCAGAGCCCAGCCAAAGCCCATACACTCCACAGCCAGTGTATGACTACCAAACAAAGAACACGAGCAGCTGCATTACAGCAAGTAAAATTATATGTCCTCTCTCTCCCCCTCTCCCTCTCTCCATCCCTCTCCTCCTGGCCTTCTTCCCAAAATGCTCAAACCCTGACCCTATTAGGGTTTTCAGCTCCCAAATCTAATTCCTCATCGCCATATTTCTCTCTCTCAGGTTTGCATCATTATACCTCCATCTCTCTTTACATTTTTGCTTGTGCTACTACTTTCTCTCTCTCTCTTTTTCATTTTTTTTATTGCATATATATGTAAATTATTTCTCGTCTCTTTGTTTGCCTGCCTTTTCTTTTTGCCTTCGATCTTACTGTTATGTATGGAATCTGATTCATGAAAAATCAAATAAAAAAAATAGTTGAAGTTTTAATAATCCTGGAGCTGAGCATTTTCTTTTTAAGTTTGAATGTTAGCTAGCTCGATCCACATTTATCATTATTATTTGAAATTATGAACAATGTAAGAGGAGCTTTGAATCTTAATCTCACATAAATCAAAGTAAATAAAAAGAAAAAAAAACTATTACATAAAAGTAATCGAATACACAAAGTAACTTGAATTTTTTTCTAATTTTCAAATGCACCTTTGTTAGTAATTGTATGCGTCCGTGTGGATTTGAGAGCGTTGAATTTTAGAAATCTGGTGAAATGGACAATAATTAGTTTTAATAGTATAGCAAGTTGAATTTATCAGTATTCTGTTGCATTGCGCGTCCCCATTTTGTTGTGGTTGTGGGAATTATTGGATTGTATTATAGGAATTCCATTTCTGATTAATTTCTGTTATTTGAACTTTGGTGAACATCAGGGCTTTGGATATTGCAGTTTGAAGTGAGATAAAGGAGCTAGCAGACCATTCAAACTATATAATCAAACAAAGGTCTGAAGTATATTTCTCATTTTTAGGTCTTCAAAATGTTCAACTAATGGATTAGTATAAAACATTGAGGCTATATTTGAACCGGGACAAGAAATTTGGTGGAGTAAAAGTGGCTTGCATAATGGGGTCTTATCCTGGTACTTGTGAAATTGTTGAGGCAGGGGAAGAGCTGGATTCAGTTGAGCATTCTAAAAGAGCTTATCAATCTTATTCTGGATTAAGAGAGGGTGGTGATGGCCGAAAGCATCCTGTGCTAAAACTGGGATCCAAGGATTCTTTGGAAGATGATATCAACCAGCTTTTTGAGACTATCAGTCTTAAAAATTCATCCAAAGGTTTAGGTCTTTCAAGTCAGGCTGGTACAAGTGCAAGTCCTTTAAGGAAAAATGCTATGAAAAGACCGATTACAGTAGGTGTGCCTCGTTCACCTGCGATTGGAAATTCTGAGCCTGTGTCTCTGAAGCAGGCATTACGGGAGCTATGCATTTCTAAGGCATCAGAAATGGCTGCTATGAAGAGGTCATCGAAGTCGGCGAACTCTCCAGGTCTCTCAGAATCTGGAAGGATAAAGAGTTTGTATAATTCAGTAATAGTTGAAACAAGTAGACCTGGGCTTCCCATAGTTGAAATATCTTTGGTTCCGGAAGAAATCAAGTCAAACGTTTCTGAGAAGTTGCCTCCGCAACTTCAGGTGCCCAAGATAAAATCATCGAACCAGAGTGCTCAGTCTTCTCCTCGGTTCCTTGCATTGAAGTCACCTAACCAAAGTGCCAATTCTTCTCCTCGATTTGTTGTTCCAGCTACGCAGGATGCTATTATGACCTCATCAAGGCAGAGCGAGATTGTTTCTGCATCTCAAAAAGTCAGACCTCAAGCACTAAAATCACCAAACCAAAGCTCTCTTTCTTCCCCTAGGTATGTTGGCCAAAGCATGCAAAATGGTATTGAGACCACACAGATGCATAATGGGACTGGTATTGCACCAAGAAAAATTGGAAGTCAAGAATTAAAATCAACAGCTCAAAGTGTTTGCTCTTCTCCTCGATTTGCTGTTCCAACCTCACAAAATGGTACTGGGATCGCATCAATGCAAAATGACATGGTTTCTGCATCAAGACATTCTGAAAACCAAGCTCTGAAGATGGAGAAGGTGCTGAAAAAGAAGCATACACCTGCTATTTCTCTATCTCATTCTGTTGATAATACCTTAGAGCTAGATATGGATGTTCCCACTTCAACCAAGGCAGCAGGTAAAGCACCAGCACAAAGATTTGGTCGTAAAGGCAGGTTTCACTCAGCATCTTCTTCGATCAATGGAAACAGGGCAACCAAGTTCACCAGAAACACTCCACGTTTAGCTAAACCAGCTTTAAGGAACAAGAATTCAGTGAAGAAGAAAATAAAGCAGGGTGCGACTTCTTCTGCTTGCATTCCTAGTGAAGGTAATAACAGCTTGTTTACTAGCACTGGTCAGCTGGTCTGTCAGAAATGCCAACATACTTTTGAAATTGTAGCTGAAGATTCCAACCAAGATTTTCATGCTCCCTTGTCTTCCAGTCTTGATGCTGAAGTTATCTCAAGCAGTAAGAAATCTAAACCAGAATTGACTTCAAGCAACTGTAATAGAAATGGAGCCGTTGGAAAAGTGAAGAAACATTCAAAATCAACACAAAAGGAGGAATTTTCCCAAAGCTCAAACAGTAGCCTTGGTGATCATAGCACTAGTACAAGCAACAGTGATGAGAGCAATGCAAGCAGATTGAGTTGTGGTAACAGGCCCCACATGTCGAAGGATTTCAGATGGGAAGCTATTTGCCGTCTTAAGATGCAACATGGAGTCTTAAGTTTGAGACACTTCAACCTCATAAAAAAGCTTGGTTGTGGGGATATAGGGACTGTTTATCTTGCCGAGCTTTTGGGTTTAAACTGCCTGTTTGCTATAAAGGTCATGGACAATGAATTTTTGGCAAGGCGAAAAAAGATGCCTAGAGCCCAAACAGAAAGAGAGATATTGAGAATGTTGGACCATCCTTTCCTCCCTACACTGTATGCTCAATTCACATCAGATAATTTATCATGTTTAGTTATGGAGTATTGCCCTGGTGGAGATTTGCATGTCCTAAGGCAAAGGCAGCCTGGGAGGAGTTTTTCTGAACCAGCAGCCAGGTAGGATACTCTATGAAAGTCCATAGCTCACATTTGCTTTCGCTGTCGTGTTCCTAATTACACTGCAGAGGGAAAAACAAATAACAGGGATGCAAGAAACACAAATGAAGCCTGAATACTAATTAAGAAATGCATAAAAAGCTGTATCAGATGCAAGAAGACACCATTCTTGCACTAAAATCACCAAAAGCCATTTTCTTAACATCTTCAACATTCAAAATGATTTCTACGTGCTTAACATTCTTCTTTGCCACTCAGTCAAATGTTGCTCTCGTTCCTTATATTCAGCACCATTGCTATGAATTGTCTAGACGGTCTTTACTGTTACATCACCATTTGTGTTTCAAAATCTGCTAGTAGAGTTTTCTTGAAAGGTGAGTATGAGAGCCCTATCGCTTGCTATGCTGGTGTGTTTTCTTCTTTTTTATTAGATCCAGGGCCATGTTCATTGTTTGGTATATTTGTTGCTCAAATTTATTTGTGCACTATCTTGGGCTATTTCCGCTTCAACTTCTGCTGCTCGTTATTGGTGCTCGGTAAAGGTTTGCATGGAATCCAATTGGGCAGCTAAACATCAGTTTGATGTTCTTTTTACACAAAAGTAAAATTCTTCCCTTGGAATTCTGTTATGAGAAGTTTCCAATGGAATTATTTTCGTTTGACTTTTCAGCTTTTACTGTTGATGTTCATATTATAGGTCTTATCCCATACCTAATCTTAACTGGTGACATCTGTAGGTTTTATGTTGCTGAAGTTCTTCTTGCTTTGGAGTACTTGCACATGCTTGGAGTTGTCTACCGGGATCTAAAACCGGAGAACATTCTTGTTCGAGAAGATGGCCATATTATGCTCACCGACTTTGACCTTTCACTGAGGTGCAGTGTAAGTCCAACTCTCCTGAGATCTTCAACCGATTCAGAGCCTGTAAAGATGTCTGGTCCATGTACAGAGTCTAGCTGCATCGAGCCATTATGCATTGAACCATCCTGTCAAGTCCCATGCTTCAGTCCTAGTTTTCTACCTGCTGCTGCAAAAGCAAGGAAGCTAAAAGCTGAAGTTGCTGCCCAGGTTAGATCTTTGCCACAGCTTGTGGCTGAGCCCACAGATGCACGCTCGAATTCCTTTGTTGGGACCCATGAATACCTGGCCCCTGAGATTATCAAAGGAGAGGGCCATGGAGCTGCCGTTGATTGGTGGACTTTTGGTGTTTTTCTTTACGAGCTCCTGTATGGCATAACACCTTTTAAGGGTTCTGGAAATGAAGAAACGCTAGCCAATGTGGTGTCAGAGAGCCTCAAGTTCCCTGATAGCCCTCTTGTTAGTTTTCAGGCTAGAGATCTTATCAGGGAACTGCTAGTCAAAGAGCCGGAGAATAGGTTGGGAACACACAAAGGGGCTACTGAGATCAAGCAACACCCTTTCTTTGAGGGCTTGAATTGGGCACTCATACGCTGTGCCATCCCCCCTGAGGTACCAGAATTGTATGATTTTGGGGTTTCAAAGCATGGACAGAATACCCAGTATTTGGAGTGTAAAGCTACAGGAGAGCTCCTTGAGTTTGAGTTGTTCTAAACGTCGCCTCTCCTTCCCCGTTGTAACTTGTATCTATAAATGTAAATTCGAGAGACTATTGTTGTCAAGTTGTCATTTATGGCATGAGACGTCAATTTGACGGCCGAGGGAGTACTCTAAACAGAGAGACATGTCAATAAATTTGTCGAAATTAGGTTCTCGTGTTTTATGTTGTTGGTATGGATCCCAAGTTGGGAAGTAGGACCGTGTTGAGATTTATGGTCCAGACGTGGCCTTAGGTAATGAAAATTCCTTGTAAATTCCATGACATCTAAAAGACCACAGCAACTTCTCACGTCATATCATTGATCCATTTTAACCCTTCTAGATCATAATTTAATCTCGACTCGTGGATACCGACTCAACTTGACTATAGAATAAATAAATATTTTTTAAATAGTTATTTTGGTTGACAGATAATTTATAGAGTATAAATATTGTAAAATTTAATTTAAAACCTGATTAAATTGAATTATATATTTATAAAACATTTATATTTTTCTTAATATATATATATATATATATATATAGAGAGAGAGAGAGAGAGATAAAACGCATCTATATGTATAATATTTATCATTTAATATACATATATATACTTTAAATATATATACTAATTATTTTATTTTTTATTAAATAATAAATAATAGTGAGTACCTAAAATCCGGAAGGATAGTTTAAGGATATTTAAATTTTTTATCCGATGGATAATAAATAGGATATGAATATCAAGAAATCCGACATATAGGTATCCATTGCCATCCATAAATTTCTCCCTCTTATTAATTTTTCTATTACATATATATCTTTATATATTCATATTTTCTTATATATAATTTTTAATCATTTTTATAAATGAAAATTCCTCTCAAAACTACAAAATAAAAAATATAGAATAAGTTGAAAACACCATAATAAACCCACAAACATAAAATCATTAACATCTTGTTCGGAGCCAAATCATATGTGAAATTGAATTCAATTCCATATGTGATTTAAATTCAATTGATAACTAGTATAATTTTTATATTTAGAATAAAATATCAAACTACATAATTGAATTCAATTATATTGTTTGGAACACATGTGGAATTGAATTAAATTTGACTATTTTGTTTTTAATTCAGAATTGCATAACACACATTCTTAATGAATAATTTAATATTGTAACAAATATTATAAGGAACTACCTTTCCATGATAAGATGAAAGATAAAGAAAAGAAATGTATTAGTTACTAGAAGATTTTTTTTTATATATATAACTCGTGTTTCTATTTGTTAAAGGCAAAGATTATAAGATGACCAAGGGCCAACATCAGTTAAAAAAAAACCTTATATTCAAGTTTCAGTTTTATCATTCAACATATAGATTATTGAGAATTAGACTTTATAATTTATATCAATTTTCTTTTTATAAAGTTATTCTAGTCTTTTGATTCGGGTTAGTAGGTTAATATGTTAAAACATAGTAACTTTTATGAAGAATAAGTAAGTTTTGGGAGAAGTAATCTTATTGAATTGAAACCAAGAGTTGGCTATATATATAGCCTTACAAGTAACGTAAAACTGAAATAAAATAACCCACATCAAAGCAAACTTTATGAATGTTGTTACATGCTAATAAATAGATCAACATAACATACACTCCCTAATCAATAGAGATTTAACAAAATATTAATTAGAAATAACTGATAACTTAGAAATAACTGACAACTTAACATTCTCCCTTAAACTGATTGTTGCTTAGCAATTAGTTTATATCTAGTTCTGGACACACTCCCATCAATCCTCGCGGCTTAAAAAATGCATCTAGTTTTAGTGGCTTAGTCATCACATTTGCTATTTGATCTTGAGTGCCACAATGAATCATCTTTACAGTGCCTGTTTTTGTAAGCTCATGAAGAAAATGAAAGCGAATGTCTATGTGTTTACTGTGCCCATGCATTACTGGATTTTTGGAAAGCTTAATTGCTGAATTGTTATCATAGTAAACAATAATAGACTTACTTTGAATATGTTTGAGCTTTTCTAGAATTCTTCTTAGCCATACTACTTGACAAGCACAAAAGGCTGTTGCAATGAATTCAGCTTTAGTGGTGGATAAAGTCACCACCGGTTGCTTCCTTGAAGACCACGACACAACTTCTACACTCATTTTAAAAACATAACTTGATGTGCTTTTCCTGTCCTCTAAATCCCCAGCATAGTCACTGTCTGTGTAGGCTGTTAATTCCTCATCTTCTTTATTTTTGTAAAACACACCATAATCTGTTGTACCTTTCAAATATCTTAAGATTCTTTTAGCAGCCTGCAAGTGAAGCTTGGTAGGATTTGCCATGTATCTACTGATAAGACTCACGACAAACATCACATCTGGTCGAGTAGCAGTTAAGTACATTAAACTTCCCACAACTTGTTTGTAGAAAGTATTGTCAACCTTCACTCCATCTTCATCTTTTGAAAGCTTACATCCAGGAACAATGGGATTATGGACTGGATTGCTTCTGTCAATTTTAAATCTCTTCAATACCTCCAATGCATACTTCTTTTGATTAATAAATATTCCATCTGCCCTTTGGACCACCTCAATACCAAGAAAAAATCTCATCTTCCCACGGTCAGTCATGTCAAATTCACGCATCATAGAACTTTTAAACTTAGCAAACATAGACTCATCATTCCCTGTGAATATAAGATCATCAGCATACAGACTTACAATCAGAATTTTACCTCCTGCCTTGTTTTTTATTAACAAAGTATGTTCATATTGACATCTTTCAAATCCTTCCTTCACAAAATAAGACTCTATACGATTATACCAAGCTCGTGGAGCTTGTTTAAGTCCATATAAAGCCCTTTTTAACTTGTACACCATCTGCTCACAATCCTTTTTCACATATCCAAAAGGTTGTTCCACAAAGACTTCCTCATTCAATTCACCATGTAAGAATGTAGATTTTACATCTAACTGGTAAATAGTCCATTTCTATTGAGCTGCAAGTGCAACCACCAAGTGAATTATATCTAATTGTGCCACAGGTACAAATACTTCAGTGTAGTCTATTCCATGCTGCTGAGCATAACCTTTGGCTACTAGTAGTGCCTTGTGTTTATCAATTTCTCCATTGTCGTTGAGCTTAGTTTTAGACACCCACTTTACTCCAATCATTTTTCCTCCAGTTGGTAACTCCATCAACTGTCATGTATTATTCTTCTCGATTGCCTCTATTTCTGAATCCATAGCTTTTCTCCACATTTCATATTTCACTGCATCTTCATAATAAAATGGATCATCAGTCAATAAAGTCGCAAAGTTTGCTATTTCTTTATCATCAGAAAGACCTTCTCCACTGACATAATCTCTCATCCAAACTGGAGGTGTCTTGTGTCTTCCTGCATCGGAGTTGGGTGGGTTTTCTTCAATTAATTCATTTGAAGAAAAATCCTCTATTCCTTCATCTGTAGGAGCAGCAACACTGTCTTCGTCATTCCTTTCATCTGTAGGATCAGCAGCATTGCCAGCAGCACTGTCTTCTTCATTAACATCAATTATGACTGCTTTGTCTTCATTATCACCCCATTCTAAGTCAACGTTAATTGCTCTTTCATGACTCTTGTCCCAATCCCAACTCTTATCTTCTTCAAATACAACGTCTCTGCTCATTATGATCCTTTGAGACATGGGATCATTTAACATGTATGCCTTTGATTCTGCACTAACTCTAAGTAACACACAACCCCCACTCTTGTCATCTAGCTTTGTTCTATTATTATCAGAGACATGAACATGAGAAAGACATCCAAAAACCTTAAAATACTCAACTGAAGGTTTAACTCCCCTTCATGCTTCTTCTGGAGTCTTATCTTTTACTGCAAAAGTTGGACTCCGATTTAGAACATATATAGCCCAATTGACTGCTTCAGGCCAGAACGTCTTTGGCACTTTCTTTTCTGACAGCATGCTATGAACCATATTCATAATGGTTATGTTCTTTCTTTTTGCAACTCTGTTATGTTGTAGAGTATATGCAGTTCTCAACTGTCTACGTATGCCATTTTCACGACAAAAGTTGGTGAACTCGTTTGATGTAAATTCACCTCCACGATCAGTACGCAGACTAGTTATGTTTAAACCTATTGCCTATTCAACCAAACTTCTAAAGTTTTTGAAACTGACAAAAGCTTCTGATTTTTCAGTTAAGAAGTAGACCCACATCTTGCGACTAAAATCATCAATAAAGGTAATCATATACCTTTTCTTGCTATTTAAGATAGGTTTGATCGGCCCGCAAATATCAGCATGCACTAGTTGAAGAATATGAGAAGCTCTCTATGTGCTCTTCTATGGAAATGAATCTTTTACCCACCAAACAATCCCTGCACAACTTTGTAGGAGTCTTCAATTGTGGTAAACCATGTACCATCTCCTTGTGTTGAAGTGTTTTTAAACCTGTGAACCCCAAATATCCATATTGGCAATGCCAAAGTTACGTTGAATCTTTTGTGATTGTGTTGAAACAGGTGGACTCTTGTGGCTGAGATGTAGCAAGTAATATAAACATTCTGTTTGAAGACATCATAGTCTCTATGATCAAGCCACGTTCATGATGATAGATCTTCAGCTTTCCACGTTGAATGAAAATGTAAAGTCTTTTTTCTTGTAACTGCCCAATGCTTAATAAATTATTTTTAAGATCAAGTACATAAAATACCCTAGTGATAATCTGAACAATCTCATTTACAAGAAGCCTTGTGTTGTCTTTTCTCATCACTGTCATGCTTGAATTGTTTCCTAGCTTCACAGATTCTCTAAACTTTGTATCAAGATCAGAGAAAATTTTCTTTTTCCCACACATGTGATTACTACATCCTGAATCAAGAAACCACACACTCTCTCGGTTAGCATTTTGACAATTTACATCGATCATCAGCAACATCTCTTCATCAACTTTCACATAGTTAGCCTCCTTCTTTAGCTTAGGACATTCCTATTGAAAATGTCCTAGCTTATGACAGTAATAACACTCCATAATGGCCTTGTCAAAGTTTTGTCTCCCTCGTGCTCTTCCTCTTCCTCTAAAGTTTCTATGGCCTCGACCCCTTCCTCTAGATGGACTTTTATGAATAGCTTGCAGAGCTTGTTCTTCTTCAATATGAGAACTCATTCGTTGTTTATGCAAAAGCAAGCTGTTTTGCAACTCATCAATGGTGAGAGTTTCTATATCCTTAGATTCCTCAATAGAACACACCATATAGTTAAATTTGAGAGTCAAGGATCTCAAAATTTTCTCAATGATAGTAACATCTCCCAAGGTCTCACAATTTGCCTTCATCTTATTGGCTATGGTAAGGGTTTGAGCAAAATATTCATTCATAATTTCTCCTGCCTTCATGTGAAAAACTTCAAATTCCTTCCAGAGAGCCTACAGTTGTGCACGTTTGACTCGTGTGGTACCTTGATATTTTTGCTTCAATGAGTCCCAAATATTCTATGTTGTGTCTTTGTTCAGGATGGTCTCCAGAATGGAGCGATCAATTGCTTGAAAAAGGTAATTCTTTGCCTTTAAGGTCCTTCAATGTCTGATCTTCAATGGCTTTCTATTGTTCGTCTGTGAGCACTACTCCTGCTGTTGTTATAGGAATTCCATGCTCCACCAAGTTCCAAAACTCCTTCGATCTCAGAAAGTTCTCCATGAGCATAGCCCAATGTTCATAATACCCATCAAATTTTGAAATCGCTAGTTGTACAAAGTTGCTGCTTGCTGACGGCATGTTCTCACTGTGACACACTTTAGAAGACCGTTGCTTCTTGTATTTCAATCAGGCTTAGTGATAGGCTCTGATACCAAATGTTAAAATAGAGTAACCTTTATGAAGAATAAGTAAGTTTTAGGAGAAGTAATCTTATTGAATTGAAACCAAGAGTTGGCTATATATATAGGCTTACAAGTAACGTAAAACTGAAATAAAACAACCCACATCAAAGCAAACTTTATGAATGTGGTTACAAGCTAATAAATAGATCAACATAACATAATCTAGGTGATGCACCTTATCTTAAAAGTTGTTGAGCATCAAGGTCTTACAGAGTAAGTATCCTTTAAAGTGGAATAAATAGGTGTTGCTTTAAGAAGAAAGAAAGAGAAATTGTTTGACTATGGTCATTTTTTTGACAATTTTTTATTTTTTTAATTTAATCCCTTAACAGTGGGTGATTGAGAATTGAGCTTCATATCAAAAATTTATTCGCTTCATTTAGGGTTACTATAGTTTTATGACCCACGTCGCAAATTAGGCAAGTTAACTCGGGTTTTTTTTTGTCTTTTTTAGTTAATTGGTTTTTTGATTTCATACTTCAATATGGAATTGATTGAGAATTAGGCTTTTTAACTTGTTTGAGTTTATGTTCTATGAGGTTATTCTGGTTTTATGACCTGAGTCACGAGCTTGGTTAGTTGAATCAAGTGGTTTTTTATGTCATTTTTAACTGTTTTTTTTAATTTCATTCTGTAACATAAGGTTGATTGAGAATTGAGCTTAATAATCTATTTTAATTTTTCTTTCTATGAGATTATCCTAGTCTCATGATATATGTTTGACAAGTTAACCTAGGTTGACTTGGCTCATTTTTTTATTTGATTTTTTAATTTTTTAAAATTGGATTAATTAAGAATTGAGTTTAATAAAAAAAATTATTTTCTTTCTATAGGGTTATTAGGGTCTCATAACCTCGGTAGTAGATGTCATAGGTTAACTCAAGTCAATCTAATATGGTGTTGTTTTAATATTTTTAAAAAGATGTCGTCTTGATTTTGTTAGTTAAAATATATTTTTATCGGTTGTCCGGGTTTTCTTCGGACATGCCAAGTCAACCAGGTCACATCAGACTAGTTCTCATAAAGTTTAATTTTTTTTTTTTGCTAAAAAACACATTAACAGCCCCTGAATATTTTTTTTACGTCCAAAACATATTTGATCTAACCCACAATATAGGACAAGCAATGATCTAGTATATTATTAAATAATTTAACACGTGAGACTCTTAGTCTTATTTTATTGAAAAAATTACTCTATGCCTATGAAGTTTTACTTGCAATTATACTTTGCCTTTGTAATTTCATAAATTATGATTTGCATACAGGTCAATACAAAACTAAAGTTTCAATGTAAAGATAAATTTACCCTTATATATAATAATAAAACAATCTAAATAATAAATCAGTCCATCTAAAATCTACTCTTCATAAAAAAAAACCCAAATTAAATTCAAACTTTGATGAATTCATTCTCTCCTCTCCAGGAACATAAAATCTCCTAAGAATCATAGCATAATCTTTTTTGTTCAATTAATTTTTTTTTCTTTACTTGTGATGTAATTTCATTTTGGTTGTGGATTGTAAATCAATTATTCTTGTGATTTCTAAAATCCTAGAAAAATCCCCGAGTTAATCTCAAAACCTATTTTTCACCTTCAAAAGCTTCGAGAATTATTTAATTGATTTACATGTTGTGATAATGGTAATTTATTGATTACTAAACTTGTTGATGGGTAGATGAAGAAAGCAAGGATTAAAGCCTTATTAAAGCCTTATTTTTTAATTGATATATATATATATATATTCAACATGGGTTGATTGAAAATTAAGTTTTATAATTTGTTTTAATTTTTTTATAGGGTTATTCTAATCTTATTACCCGAGTTATGGATTTGATAAGTTAAACTAGATTGATTAAGGTTATTTTTGTGTTCTTTTTTAATTATTTTGTTTTTCAATTACATACTTTAACATTATGTTCACTGGAAATTGAGTTTCATAATTTATTTTAATTTATTTTTTATGAGGTTATCCAAGTCTTACAGGTTTGGAAGGATAACCTGTATTAACCCATGATTTTTTTTTGATTTTTTTGATTTCATTTTTTAATATTATATTGATTTGAAATTGAGTTTCATAATTTATTTTGATTTACTTTCCATGGAGTTATCACGGTTTCATGATCCGGGTTACGAACTTGGCAAGTTAACCCGAGTTTATCCAATATGTTTTTATTTCAATATTAAAACAAAAATGCCACCTTAAATTTTTTGGGTGAAATTAAGTTCTTACTGGCTATCCAAATTGTTTTTAAACACTCTGAATCGACCGGGTTACATCGAGTTGATTCTTACACAATTTAATTTTTTTGTACTAAAACACACATTAACAGTATCAAAATATTTTTTTTACTTTAAAAATAATTAAAGTAAATAAATTAATCTTACATGTATCTAAAAAATTAATCCTACCCGCATCTAGTGATACGTTGAAGGAATAGTAGAATTTATTCATCATTTTTGCTTAGCAGATAATCTGAGTAGAATTGAACTGAATAGAGATTGAGAAGAATGATAATAAGGAAGCAGCATTTGAAGGTTAAATGGAGAAGGACTGGAATGAGGGGATCCTTTGTTTTCTCACGGGACAAATAATGAATCCGGGAATGACGTCATTTGCAGATGAACCAGTCATCACCAATGACGTCTTCTTCCACACTGACGTCAACGTTGTCTGCTATCGTGTCTGCGTGGACCAAACCCTCCCCTAAAATTGGATCACAATTCTAGGAGTCAAAGTCCATACACGCTAGCTAACAACTTCACCTTTCTGTCGTTCAAAACCCCAAACGGCAGTTCAATCACAATGTGAACGGAATAATCCTCGGCCATGTGAACCCATGCCCCCTACAAGCATACGACTCCCAGAGAACAGAGACGTGGAGGATGAATTAAGTAAGGACATCTGTCCGGGTTCATATCTCTAAAATAGCTATCCACGTTGTATCCCTCTCAGGTAACTTTTCATCTTCTTCTTTAAAAAAGAAAACATGTTACTCTCCTCTCTATTTAAAACAAAAATACGTTACTCTTTGCAATTGGATCCATCTAATCATCAATAAATTTTACTTCCTTTCTTAATTTTTTAAATTCAATCTTTGAAGTTATCAATTAAAATAATTATGAGAAAAAAAATATTTCAATCTAAAAAAATTATCAAAGTAAAACAAATAGCAATAAAAAAAATAAGGATAAAATTTGAAATAAAATATCGAGGGATGAAATTAAAAAAAAAATTCAATTAAGAAAATGGTTCGAAACAAAACAAATAGTAATCAAATCGAATGATTGCTTTAAATTGAACTGAAACCAAATCTGACAGTTAAAAAAACATTGAAGGATGATGAATTTAAAAAAAATCAATTTTATAAATAAATTTAAATAAAATAAATAGTAATAAAAAAAACATGGATCAAATATGAAGAAAACACAATCTAAAAGGTTGCTGAAAAATTTAGTGGTTTGGACGCAATAATCAAGAAGAAGAGAAAATGTTGTTGGTGCCAAAACAGTAGTTCGTACACCACACGTGCTATTCAGGGATAAAAGGATTATCGAGACGATTTGAACCACACTCCAGAAAGCCACTATTTGGCTATCAAACATCTCCTTACATTTCGCTTGATTAGCACAGAGGTGTTCCACATGATGGTGCGTGCAATGCACACATTAACTAAATTTTTTAAATAATAGTTTAAATTTATTAAGAGATAAAATTATCATCATTCAACTTGATTATAATAAGAGAACCAAGATACAAAAAATCATTATATGTTGTTTAAATTTTTTTAAAAAATATAATTTAGTTATTCTATTATGTTTTAAAAAGTGAAAAGTAAAAAAGTGTTTAGATGTCAATTTAATTTTTTTTAATAATAAATTTTTTTATTGTACTTGAAAAAGTTAAAAAAATAAATTTATTATTGATCAATTTATAATAATTAATAGGTATTGTAAAAAAAATTGAATTACCTAGTATCAAGGCTATCGATGTTTTTTTTTAAAATAAAATAATAATTATTAATGTGTCTAGCGATGCAAAGAATTGGCGTTGGATCTTGGCTTATTGTTAATTCGAGGAGGTAAAAAGAAAAAAAAAACTAGTGGACGGGATTCAATGCTGTCGTGGCAAGTGGACGGTCGACATTTGTTAACGGTGTTAGGCCTGCAATGTGGCGGAACAGCTTTTACTAAAAAAAGAAATAAAAAATATAATTTCTAAACAAGACAATAAAAAAAGCTTAAAAACCTCACCAGTCACACTAACCATTTCTCTCGGTTACACACAGCAATACTTTTATAAGAAGATAAGAAGGAAGCACAGAAATAGTCGCAACGTATTCAGAAAGTGAAGGAGAAAATCAATCACAATATCAATGGCGGGGAAGAGCTTCAAGTATGTGATCATCGGCGGTGGTGTATCTGCTGTGAGTCTTTCTCGATTGACATTCCTTCTTGTTTTATATGATCACTTCTAGCATGTGTTTCTGTTTTTGAAGATCGATCCAAGATGTGTAGTTGATGTATTTTTTTAATCTCTTCTTTTTTACAGATCTAAAATTTATTACTCTTTATTTCATTAATTTGATTACCGGTCGTTTTCAGAGAGCATGCTTTCTTTTTTTAATATTATTAGATGAATGAAATAATTAGTAAGAAACTATGGACTGTTCGCTTAGTGAATTATAAACGAAGCAAAGATTAGGCTAAGACATTAAGGCAAAACCTAGCCGAGGATAACATTTTGCTGTTGTTGTTTCGGTTAATATTGTTTTTTGATTCAAGTAGAAAGAATCTGTTGGTTTTTGTCTGCTCAACTTGCTTAATTGAAGCATAATATAAATGCCTAATCAGTTTCCGCTCTTTGATGATTTGACAGAAAGGAGACAAGGCTAATTGCCTTTTGTTTTCTTTCATTTGTTCTTCTTTTTTTCGAGCATGGTAATTGACTTCCTTTTTTTGCCTGAATTTTTACTCCACATTGTAGGGATACGCTGCTAGAGAGTTTTGCAAGCAGGGGGTTAAGCCCGGTGAGCTTGCAATCATCTCCAAGGAGGCGGTAAGCCTTTTCTTTTGACCACATGTCAAATAAGTTTCGGATCATTGCTCGCAAAGTCATATCATGTGTTTTGTTACTCCTGCAAGAGCAAGATTGGTTCAACGATAAAGTTTGTCTGCATGTTCTTATCAGTGTTTCTACCAGTTCATTTTGTGGACTTATACTCAAATAGTTTAAAACAGAACTTTAATGTTATCGGTATACCCAGAGCTTGTTTCATATTTATTACGATGTTGAAGATGTGGTAACTTTTGAAGATTCCGCTTGGTTCTTCTTTGATAAAACTTCAGAACTTGGTGTTGTATTTTACAGGGCTGAATTTTCTTATTCAAATTATGACTAAAATGAAAGAAATAAAAGGGTTTCAGAGAAATTTGATGAGTAAGAATTTTAATTAATTAAATGGCACTTTAGATAAATGAAGTTGATCCTGCAAACAACACATGTTCACATTCTTGCTTTAGTGTTCTCACAGGATGCTAATCAATGATTTTTTGGTTATGCTGTGGTTAATTAGAGTAGATGGATACAGTTTATCTTGTGAACAGTATGTTATTTATTTTATGAGCATGTGTTTTGGTCATGGTTTCACTGTGATGCAGTCTTATACAATGTAGTAAAGTTCATGAAACTATTGAAATATTGGGATCCTTTAATATAGACACATGGTTGTGGTTTTGGATCTGCTTTCTTCCTGCTCAATATGCTGTTTCTAGTACCTTTTTTAGGGTGTCCTACAGTAAACTTGTATTTCTGCTATTTCTACAGGTGGCTCCTTATGAACGTCCTGCACTGAGCAAGGCTTATCTTTTTCCTGAGGGTAATCTTGTTAATACGACAAATAATTTTTTTTGAATGCAGGGTTATTTTGTTGTACTCTTCTTTGACAGGATTTTATTGACATCAAACTTGGTTTCTTTTCCATTTCTACTCAAGACAGCTTTGTTCACCATGAAAACTTGTTTCATGTAGGAACTGCAAGACTTCCAGGATTCCATGTCTGTGTTGGAAGTGGAGGGGAGAGATTACTTCCTGAGTGGTACAAAGAGAAAGGTGAGTGCTACTTTAATTTCCCCATGGAGTCCATTCTTTACCTTTTATATAATGTATGAGAAATTATAAAGCACAAGAGAAAAGTCTGTTATTGCTGGAAAAATAAGGAGAATGGATGAGGTAACATTATCCTATGGATCTAATGCCTGCAGGGATTGAGTTGATCCTTAGCACAGAAATAGTGAAAGCAGATCTTGCTGCCAAGACACTTGTTAGTGCAGCTGGAGAAATATTCAAGTATCATATTTTGATTATTGCAACTGGTTCCACAGTAAGTTTTATAGCTCTGTTTCAAATAATTTCCTGATCAAGCATCCTCCTTTTGGCCTTCTTTCCATGAGCAATGATTTATTTATTTCTTTGATACAGGTCATTAAGTTGACAGATTTTGGTGTCCAAGGAGCTGATGCCAAAAACATTCTCTACTTGAGAGAAATTGATGATGCTGACAAACTTGTAGAAGCAATTAAAGGAAAGAAGAATGGAAAGGCTGTAATTGTTGGAGGAGGATACATCGGTCTTGAACTTAGTGCAGCTTTAAGAATCAACAATATTGATGTTACAATGGTTTATCCTGAACCATGGTGCAGTAAGTGGATTACTTTTTTAATATTTGTTAAAAATAAATGAAAATCCATCTCACTTGCTGGATATCTTACAGTAGTTTCTCCAAAATCCTAACATAGACAATGTCCGTGCAGTGCCTCGCCTTTTTACTGCTGGTATAGCTGCCTTCTATGAGGGTTATTATGCTAACAAAGGAGTCAAGATCGTTAAGGGAACAGTTGCTGTTGGCTTCAATGCTGATTCAAATGGAGAGGTGAGGATTCAACAGACCGTCTGAAAAGGCTGGAGATTGCATATTGATGGGAATGAAAGTATTATTGGTTGAATTTTGTTTTGTGTTCTTCTTCTTACAGGTAAAGGAAGTGAAACTAAAGGATGGTAGGGTGCTAGAAGCTGACATTGTTGTTGTTGGTGTTGGTGGAAGGCCTCTTACAACACTATTTAAAGGGCAGGTTGAAGAGGAGAAAGGTGGAATAAAGGTCAGTGATGACTTTTGACATCACATCAATGCCACTATCATAGTATGTTAGTATTGGGGGTGAAATATTCTGATATATTAAGTACAACAGCAGAACATTATCATCAATGCTACCATCATATTATGTTAATTGTTAGGATTGGTGGTGAAATATTATGATATATTAAGTACAACAGCAGCAGTATCTGAGCTTGCCCTTGAATATTGATCTACTGAGGGGGATGATGTATGTGCGGGTTGGGTGTGTGTGTGTTTTATCCCACAGTAATGACCAGACCTAGAATCTGTTCTTAACATGTTCCACAACTTGCTTATTTGCAGACTGATGCATTTTTCAAAACTAGTATTTCTGATGTATATGCTGTCGGTGATGTCGCCACATTTCCTTTGAAGTTGTACAATGATATCAGAAGAGTTGAACATGTTGACCATGCCCGTAAATCAGCTGAGCAGGCTGTGAAGGTAGGCAGTTTTCTTGCTTTTGTGGTTTCGTCTTCCTCTAACCCAAGTGAGCTCAATTTGTCTAGATCCATTTCTGTAAATGGCGCTTTTATATCCTATTTTACAATCCTACTTGAGATATCAACATGGAGGGTTTTCAAGGATATTTTTGCAGTAAACAGTATCCTTGGCTGTGCTAAGTTTCCATCTATTGGAACTGATGTATTTACTCTCTTTTTATTTTTTTGTCTTTTCGTCTATCTTTTTGGCAGGCCATCAAGTCAAATGAAGAGGGGAAAACAATTGATGTATATGATTACCTTCCATTCTTCTATTCTCGTTCCTTTGATCTGTCCTGGCAATTCTACGGTGACAATGTTGGTGATGCCGTGCTATTTGGAGACAATGATCCAGCATCACCCAAGCCAAAGTTTGGATCATACTGGATCAAAGATGGGAAGGTTGTCGGAGTTTTTCTGGAGGGTGGAACTCCCGATGAGAATAAAGCGATTGCCAAGGTTGCTAGGGTCCAGCCTCCTGTTGAGAATTTGGACGTGCTGACAAAAGAAGGTCTTTCTTTCGCCTGTAAGATATGAAATTTCCTTGCTTACGAGATCAAAAGATTATATCAAAGGTGTTTCTATCAAGAATGTAATATGAATAGCTTGCGAGCTCTAATAAGGTGGTTCTTGTAGTTGCTATCTTGCTTGTTGGATGATGTTTGTTTTAATACATGTTTCATGTTTGGGATTAGTCTCTCATTTCTATTATTTGAAGGAGCAGCGCCGCCCTGCATGAGCAAAAACTTCCAATGGAATTTGGTGGCTTGTTTTATGAATATTTGCTTGCTGAAATTATCTGAGAAATGCATGCGAAGGATGATATGACTATGACAGCACGTCCTTCTTGATTGATTTCTTTAAAGCATGTGCATGCTCTAGGATTTTCTTGCTCGTTCAAACATGCTTCTACCAGCACCTTCATGCGATAACATGCTGCTTAGAACTTTTCGACACGTGTTTGCATTTTGATGATGTGATTTGGTCAACTACTTGTGTTTTGATGTTTTTCCAAGCATATTATTCTAGGATTTTCGTCGTGTTGCTTTCTAATGTTTTACTGAATAACTGATTTTCTGGTGCATACACAACTGAACCGCTATCTCTATGTCATGGTTGTAAGAAGATATTTGATAGGTATAACACACAACCTATCAAATATCTTTTGTGGTTGTAAGAAGATATCTAGTGAATGACTAATTTAAAGCATGCGCGCGCGCACATTACTCTACTACAGGTTGGGAAAAAAAGGATTAAAATGCGAAAAAAGAAGAATGTGAGGGGGTGTCTCCGTACTTTTAAAAACTTTAATTATTAATCGAAGGCTTGATAGGTATGTTTAATATAAAAAAAAATTAGAGAATTATGTGTTAAATGTTAGAAAGAATTGTTAATATTAACTAAAGATTTAGGAAACTTAAAAATAAAACAAATTAAAATATTTGATTTTTGTAATATTTTTTTTAAAAAAATTTTATTTAATGACATGGCATTATATTTTTAAGAACAGTAAAACAAAATAATTTGCTAATATCATTCCATGTTTTTCTTGTTAATATATTTTTCCCATCAAAAACATTTTTTATGTTGTTTATTTAATAAAAATCACAAGCAATAAGAACAAATATATATATATATATATATATATATATATATATATATATATATATATTGAGATAACAATGTTTTAAATCAATTTGGGTCAACCAGAATTTACCAGTTAAACCCATAACTTAATTCTTGGATCCAATTTTAATTAGGGTTTTTTAGAGTTTTCATTCTTTTCCTGTACTTTAATTTCATCATTTGTGTTCTTAATTAACTTGAAAACTTCTTAGTTTTCATAATTGCATTCATAGGAGTATTGATCGGAATCCTTTAATTCACGTGTTTTTTACAAATTAGTGATTGGTTTTCAAATTATACAATTTTCTCTTATTTGACCACTAAACTTTTAATTTGTTTTAATTTGACTCCTGATTTCATAAATTTAAATTCTTAAATGTACGTGCCTTTTGCTATTTGATCATTGAGTTTGAATTTTTACAACTAAATCCCTAATTGGCCTCCAAACCTTTTGTTCTTTGCAATTAAGCCTCCAATTAAGTCAATTAAGCTCATTAAAAGTTTGATTAAGTCTTTAAACTTAATTAATTTTTCTTTATTTAAACCCCCGATTATGTCAATTAAACCCATTAAAAGTTTAATCAAGTCATTAAACTTAATTAATTCTTTCAATTTTGACCAAATTGACTTGCAAACTTAATTTTTATTCAACTAAACCCCTTATTAAGTTAATTGAAACCATTAAAATAATAATTAAGTCCTTTACCTTAATTAATTCTTCTAATTTTGGCCAAATTGACTTGCAAACTTAAATTTGTTTCAATTAAGCCTTTTTTTCAACCTATTTTTTTCATTTTCAAATCTCTTATCCATCTAGGATCTTAATATACATTTATTTATTTATTATTACTATATAAATTTTTTGGAACCTAAAATTAGGTCATGACAACACATGCTTTTTTTTTTAAAAAAAAGAGGTCATTTGTTATTTGAGTTTTCAATTTAGCCCCCAAATTTTAGTTATTTGTAAACAATAAAATAAATATTATTTTCTTAAATTGAGCATCAACTTAGCATTGTAAACTTTTTTTGAGACAACAAGAATTATATAGCAAGTTAATTAAAATAAACTATCAAAATAATTTCCCAGTAAAAGCAACATTTATCAACGAAATTAAAAAAATAAAACCATGGAACAAAACAAAAAATGCTAAAGAAATAAAAAAAATTGAAACATGGTGCAAATCTACAACGAATCCTCTCACACTGCAAAATAAAACAATGAGAAGTTTTAGTTTTTTTTTAATAATCATGTGTCATTAGTTAGAAAAGGTAACATGCTCAATATAGAAAAGGAAATACAACTAATAATAAGTTATATATAAAAAAGGGGAAGTTAATACAACTACTACTAATAATTACTAGATGATTGACCCGCGCTATGCTTTAAGTCAAATTATTTTTTTTTAAATGTAAAAAAAATATTCAAATGTTGCTAATGTTTTTTTTCCCTACTAGAAAAAAATTAAATCGTGTAAGGGTTTACTTGATGTAATTCGATTGACTTTATTGGTCCAAAAATAACCTATACAACCCGTGAAAATAATATTTGACTAAACAAAATTTTAAAATGATATATTTTTTTAATATTAAAATAACAACATATTAGATTGACTTGAAATAACCCAAGGTAACATGTCAAATTCATGACCCAGGTTATGAGACAATCATAATAAATAAATGAAAATCAATCATCTTCTTTATAAAATATACAAAAGATATAAATTTAAAAGATAGTTATATTTAGTTCTTTTCAATATTCTTTTTCAATAGAAAATTTAGTTAGTTAATAGTTGGCACATATGCGCTATGTTATGGGATGACCAAAATGTTTTTATACATAAAAAAAAATCCAGGTCTCGAAGAATTATTTGGTATTGTTATTAAACCTAAAAATATAGTTGTTTTGAAAATATTTTTTCAATCAAGATAGTTTTTCATTGTAAAATAAAATTTTCATACGTGTGTTAAATAAAATAAATCAAGAATTTTATGTGTCAATAAATAATAATAAATATGTTGATTTAAACCAAAGATTGAGTTAGAAAGCTAAGATAAAGATGCATATTAGAATATTTGATCTTATATCGCCTATAGTTTTTCAAATTATTTTTATCTAATCATAGAACAATTTTTTTTTTGTTAAAAACAAGCATAAAACATAAATCTCTCAAGTGTAAAATCAATTTTCTTATTAAAGTATCTCTTGTTTATTTCAGAATGCAAGGTTTTTAACTGAAATCATGATCTCTGTTAAAACCATTATTGTTAAAACAAGTTAAGAAAATATCAAAATAATATTTTCATAATTTATGTATGATTGAAAGCTAAAAAAAAAACCATAAATTTTGTAAAATAATTCTTATTCTTATTTTTTTAATTCCTAAATAGATTTTTAAAATGACTTATTATTGATATCATTTTATTGTATTAGATACATAGTAATTGAAAAATAGATTATTAAAAATTCAAATAAAAACTTATAATATTATTTAGATAACATAACAAAACTGAATAGTAAGTGACATCTTGATAAATTTTTCAATGCAAAAAAGACCTCAAAGAAAAAAAAAAGAAGACAAAAAGAGCCAGGCCCACAAACCAACCTAGCCTTGCTTGATGACATGACATGTACCTTTTTTAGTAAAACAAGGATCCACCATCACCTTAAAACACTTCCACTAAATAAAATATTTTAACACCAATTTTACAGGTTTATCATAATTTCATATCACTTTCATCCAATTAGATTAGAGAGGGGCTGAATTAAACAAAAAAAATGAAAAAAATAAAATAAAAAATAAAGAGTCTCACTTTCATATATTCGTATAAATAGTGAAGCAGCACCCCATCAAAAACCATAGATGTTTTAGACATTTAGGTAATCATCTAACTGCAATCGATAACAGTAATAAATAGAAAGAAATGAAATATAAATAGCAATTATAATTAAGAAAATATAATTTTAAATACACAAGTGTGAAAAAAAAAAAACATAACATCACGTGGCCACGCCACCGATGACATGGACGCTTTAGGTGAGCAAACATTGAATAAAGACAGGCAGTGCATAAAATAGCAGAGGCCATAATAATAAATGTTGAAACCATTGCGTCAGCGCTGTTGACTTGGAGATAGTATTTCATCCGGTTTTTTGTATTTTAAATTTTTTTATTTTTTTAAAATTAATATTTTTTAATGCTTTTAAATCATTTTAATGTGATAATATAAAAAATAATTTTTAAAAAATAAAAAAATTATTTTAATATATTTTAAAATAAAAAATATATTAAAAAAAAGCCATAATCATATTTTTAATGGGTGCGATTCTTAAGTTCTCACTCATCACCTCTGTACGGATAAAAAAAATAAAAAAAGAAAGCATGTATCGCATTAAAAGTATTTTCCAAAAAGAAGCATGTATCGCATTAAAAGTACTTTCAAGTTTCAACGCCATGAATATTCTTAAACCATAGTCAATTTAAATTCATTTTTTCTGACATGTTTTTTATATGGATACAATATGTATATAGACAAAATAAATTCCCTTAATTGCTGATAAAAAAGAAAAGAAAAAACCAGAAAACAAAATCGGACGATCCACTATATATATCCATAACTATATATAGAGTTGCAAACTCGAAATTTTATTAACTTCATGATGAGCGAAAATGGATTGGAAGGCAAGACGATCCACTCGGTTTTTTTATTATTTTTTTAAAAATAAAAATATTAAAATGCCCTTCGAACCAAAAATGACATATAGGGGTACTCTTGTCTTTCCACCTTCAAATTTGAGATAAAAAAAAATCAGCTTCGGTCGAGGGTTATTTATGTCATTTTAACCTTGATTCTTCGTTGCTGCTGTTAGGTGGAATCACGAGCAAGACTTAATCTTTTTATATTGTTAAAATTAATTATAATATTTTTATTTTTATTGATATGCAAGTCACTAGTAGCCATAAAAAAAGACTAGTGGTAAACGTCACAGCTTCACGGTGATCACACGAGTAAGACTTGAATCTTTTTATACTGTTAAAATTAATTATAATATTTTTATTTTTATTTTTATTGATATGCAAGTAACTAGTAGCCATAAAAAAAGTACTAGTGGTAAAAGTCAAAGAGCTTGGCGGTGACCAGCTCCCAAAGTTGAACGAGACTGGCTTTGTATTTTAATCGTTTATTGTAATATATGAATGGTTGGATGACGTCCTTCTCGTTGACGGGCTTTTTCAATAGAAAATGGCAAATCCTGTACCGTTTACGTGCTGACGTACCCATCAATTTTCGAGTACTAGTTGTAGTATCTTTGCTAACCTTTAAGCCTAAATAAGCCGACAAGACAAACCACTGCGTACAGCTTCGTTCTTTTTCTTATTATTGTTTTTACGCAAATCCGGACAAACATCAATTAATAGCAGGTTTGGTATTATTGCGGAGATTGGATTTTAAATTATTTTTATTTAAAAATTTAATATTTTTTTTTTGACATTAACGTATTAAAACAATATAAAAATAAAAAAAATTAATTTAAAATAAAAAAATTTAATTTTTTTCTAAACACAAAAACAAATAGTTTTTAAATTCATTTTAGGTTTGGGACAGCTCCTCTCCTTTATGTTACCTTTTTTTCATTAAAATTTGTATGCTCCTCACTTCTAATGTAATTATACCTGGATTTAGGTGTGTTTTAATCAAAGTTTTTAAAAATTTAAAAATTCTATTTTTACCTCAAGTTTATATTTTTTATTTTAATATATTAATATCAAAAATAAATTTAAAATAATAAAATATTATTTTAATACATCTCCAAATAAAAACACCTTTAATGATTACTAATATTGGAAACCATCTAAAACCTAGCACCTTTACTTTCTTGTTCATCTACTTACAAGGAATGCCATTCCCACCCCCAAATTATAACATTCCCCCCCCCCCCCCCCCCCGAATTTGAAGAAAAAACAATGGAGGTCAGGGAAGAGAGGAAGGGGATAGCTGCCTACTGTTTGAGGATGCATAAATTCAATATCCTCCCCTCTTCCTGCTCCTTTCGTTTGCAAAGGAGGGAGGAGACAAGAAAGAAAGCATGAACCATAAGGAACACGAGTGCTTAGAAATCGTGTCAAGTTTTCTTTCTTTTTGGCTTTGAATCAAAATCCCTAGTTTTGATGTTGCGGTTTTTGGGGATTCTCGACAGTCCATTTATTCTGTTCACGATATATTATCTCATCATAGTCTGTGTCTGTGTCTGTGTCTTCATCACTGTCTCAGTGGTTTTTGTTTTCTTTTCTTTTTTCTTCTCCCGCGTGCTTTTCCAATGATATAGCATTTGGGAGTCGTATAAGAGGAGATTAGTAGTAATTCTAATTTCAAGGTGTCATTGCACGTAAAAAAAAAAACAGAGAGAGACGCGAGCGAAAATTAGGATTCGGTTTGTTTTTTATCCAGAAAAATAATTACAATAAAATTTTGAAAAGTTGAAAAATATAAATTGAAATTGTTGCAAATCGGCTAATTTGGTTTGATTTTTTAACATAAAAATCAGAAAAACCTTTAATAGCCTATCTCTTTCACGTTCCATGCAAAAACTAACAATGGACGCAGAAAGAGAGGAATGCTAGGGTTAAAAATTTAGAAGGGTTTAGATAGTATTTTTTTAAACTGAACCGGTTTGGTTCGATTTGGTTTTCTCGGTTTCAGGCTTATCAAATCGAAACCGAACCGAATCGAACAGTTTTTTAAAAATTCTAATTAGTTTAATCTGTTTTTTTTCACGATTTAGTTTTTTCAGTTATTTTTTTTCTGATTTTTTCTGTTTAATCAATTTTTCAATTTTTTTACTTATCCCTAACGAAAATGGATTGGAAGGCAAGACAATGATATGTTAATAGTGTTCAAAATGCAAAAGGAATAAAAGGTTGCTATCAAAATGACTATTAATATTTTTTGCCTCTTTTTTTTCCAACTTTCAAGAGTAACTTTGACAATTTAATTTCCTGGAAGGAAAAAAAAAACATCATCGTAGGAGATTTGGAGAAATATCAAGATGTTTCAATAAAATAATGGTAAAAAAGAGTCAGCTACAATCAGCTACAGTCAGCTACAACATAACATGTACAGGACTGTTTAGTCAGCCTGCAAACATGAGAGGACTGGGTTATGATTAGGTTGAAAACACACGGATTGAAGAATAATTTACCTAACAATCAGCTATGTTCAAAAAAAAAAAAAGGAGTGCTGAATTCATTGTGAAAGCATTGATGACCAAGATTCGTTTTACTGTTAATTTGCACCCTGTTTCTTTTGACTTCTATTAAATTGAGAAAATAGGACAAAATGCTATATTTCTTCATTATAAAAACTAAAAAAAGTAAGAATTATACTAGCTACATGCAATTTTAGATTTATTTTATTAAATAAACATATTAAATTTTCTTTTCATAGTTACAAATTTTTTTATACTAAAAATTATCTTTTTTTATTTTAAAATATTTTTTTTAAAAAAATTACACTTTACAACTTATAGTTTAGTTATTAACTCACTTACTTACTGTACTTTAAAAAATTACAATTTATATTTTAGATGAACAAGAATTTTCATATTTTTTTTTGTTATATCTAATAAAATTACAAATCATCCTTTAAAATATATATATAATTTAACCAAACAACATATTTATTTTCTCTGCAATTGAATAATAATATCTCTCATTAAAAAATTAATTTCTCCTCTTTCCAAACTCAAATAAAATAAAAAAACACAACCTGTTGATCTAATTAATTTCTCACATGATTTCTTTTTATTTCATCATGCTTCATGTAACGATGCTAGAATCTCCCATGGGTTTCATCTAGAAATTTTTAATAAAAAGCAAGTTTTGAATTTTTTTTTCAAATGAAGATTGAAAAATCATTGCCAGTGCATTTTGGTTTTGTTAAACCTAGTTAATTCATTTGTTTATAGTTGTTTTTACTCTATGTAAATAAAAAAATTATAAATTTATGAATGTCCATTTGTAAATCTCAAAGCTAGAAACACCCTAAAAAAAGTCAATTAGTTTTGTTTAATTGACAATAATCAACATCTAAAACACAATTTTTAGTCTTGTTTTCTAAACACCTTATAAAAAATCATAATTTAAAGGTCATGGGTAATTGTTAACAGGACTCTAATTTTTTTTTTAATCTTTCCTTCAAACATGTTTTAATTAAACTTTAACACTTATATTAACTTTTTTTTAACAATTATGGAACCTAATTATTTAGATTTTATTGGAAATCCTAAAAAAAATCCAAATTGTATCCCATGGGTTACTTATTTATAGAAACCTAATTTTGTAATCTTTGCTTAAAAACATGTTTGATTGTAATAAAGCTTCTATTTTAAAAGAAAAATTTGCAATGGTAATTTCATGTATTTTTATTATTTTAAACTAACATAAGCTTTTTAGCTATTAAAAAAAATAATTATAATTTTATAAAAAAATAATTTTTTTTGTTATTTTTTTTGGTGTTAGAGCGAGGGTAAAAAATACGGGTCTCCTAAAGTTCAGTAATTTTCTAAAATATAGCAAGTGTAGAAGCTTTTATTTTTAACATAGGTTTTTTTAGTTATTAAATAAAAAAATAATTTTGTAAATAATTATTTTTTTTTGTTAGAGTTTTTTTTTGTGCACAATTTTATAGAATAAAACTAATCTCATTTAGGATTTATAATTATTTCTTTTAATAATTGTGTTTTTTAATAATCAAACTTGTATTTTAATTATTTTTAAAATATAATAATATCTATGATAACATTTCATTGGTTGATGATAGAGAGAGGATAAAAAGTGCTGGTCTTGGTCTCCTCTTATTTTATTTTATGTGCATGTCTCATTGTCTATATAAAACCGCACAATAAGCCTGTAAGCATCTGCGAAGACGAAGGGAAGAGACCGAACAAGTGCGAGAGTGAGATTCTTTCTGCAGAGGATAGTATTATTCTGTTTTCATTTCCACAAAATTACTGTATGGAGGTTGAAACTCAAACTCTCTCTCATTTCTCCTACTCCCTTGATGGAAATGACATTTCTCACGATCTCCGTACTCATGAATCACCGCGGTTCGAAATGCTGAGTGAGGAAGCCCAGGTCACCAATTCCTGTGATACGGAAGATCCAGTTGGCGGCGCGTGCTTGGACAGTGCTGCTGCTGTCAAGTTGCAGAAGGTCTACAGGGGTTATCGCACCCGGCGCAGGTTAGCGGACTCCGCTGTCGTCGCCGAAGAACTCTGGCAAGTAATTTAGTTGTTGGTGCTTCAAAAATCAAGATTTCTCTAGATTTTATTTTATTTTAATAAATTAATTTTTGATGAATTTTTAAAGGTGGCAAGCTATAGACTATGCTAGACTGAATCATAGAACCATTTCCTTCTTCAATATGCAAGAAAGTGCGGCTTCGAGGTGGAACCGTATTAGCTTGAATGCTTCCAGGGTCTCTTCCTTCATCTATGCTCGTTTATTTTTATTTTTATTATATAATTAGATGTCCTTTGTTTTTTGTTGCCTTTTTCTTTCTAACATCATATTTCGACTATTTCTTTGACAGGTGGGAAAGGGTTTATCCATGGACGTTAAAGCACAAAAATTGGCTTTTCAACATTGGATTGAAGCTGTAATTATATCGTTTTCTTCTCTTAATAATATTCTCATATGGGAACACCTGATGCTGTGTTCTTCTTTCTTTCTTTTTCTCAATTTGCTGATAATATTTAATATTATGATATAATTAGATTGATCCAAGGCATCGATATGGGCACGTCTTGCATTTGTATTATGAGGAATGGTGTAAGGCAGATTCTGGTCAGCCATTCTTTTACTGGTAACCCGATTTTGCTTTTCACCTCTAGCTATGTGATTTTTCAGGGTTTTTTTTTATTTATATAATTTCCTTTTTGTAGTATAAAATGAATTTTCAATTTCAAAAGTTTATTCCTATTGGATTTGCATGCTATTTTTTTTAATTAATTAATTAATTCCACTCCTTTCAATGATAATTTTCTTATTTAGATTTAGCCATAGAGTGAAAATGAGACAGTGCACAAAATTCCATAAAACATTAATTCATATCCATCTTCTTCCTAAATGCAGGAGTATTTTATTTTGTTTTTATCTTAGTAGTTTTAGAGGCATAACAATGCCAATATGTGACTAGTGTCAATAGTTGTAGAAACTTTATTTGATAGCTAAACGTGTTTGCAAATGTACTCTATTTAGGTTGGACGTAGGAGATGGAAAAGAGCTTGATCTCAAAGAATGTCCAAAGTCGAAGCTTCGAGAACAATGCATCAAGTATCTTGGACCAGTATGTGCGCCCATACTCAACCACTACACACTTATCATTAAGAGCAAATATTGCAAATTCAATTCATTTCCATAGATAATCCAAACAGTAAAATTGAATTCAATTTGTGGTTTAGTATTTTATTCCAAGCATAAGAATTGTAACAGGTTATAAATTGAATTCAAATATATGAATTGAATTTTTTGTTCCAAACAATCTGCATGTTAGTTATTACTTGGAACAGAAATCCCATAGTAATATCGAGGAGTGCAGTTCCTAACATGCTGCCTTCTATTTTCTACTTGATTTTGAACCAGCAAGAGAGAGAACATTATGAGTATATCATTTCTGAAGGCAAAATCATTCACAAACAAACTGGAGATCTCCTTGATACAACTCAAGGGGCAAAGTGGATCTTTGTTATGAGCACCTCTAAGAGACTATATGCTGGTGAGGTAAGAGGTTCATTGATAAGAGCAAGCTTTGTTATAATTCTCCCATAATTGCAGTGCTCCTACTTAATTTAGAAAAGAAAAGTTGATGCATCATTGGTTCCTTGCAGAAAAGGAAGGGAACGTTCCATCATTCAAGTTTCCTGGCTGGGGGTGCTACGGTAGCTGCTGGAAGGTTGATGGCAGAGGATGGTATTCTTAAGGTATGGATTGGAAGGCATCGTTGATTGTAAAATTAGTCATGGTGGCACTTTTGGTATTGAATGTTCCTTCAAAACTTGTGTGTTTGTGTATAAAGTAATTGTATGACACGAAATTGGTATTCTTTTCTACTTTTAAGAGTCCCTGCCGAAGACCTGTTATGTAGCCATCCATCCATGTATTTTCTCTGACCAAGTTCCAAAATTCATCTCCAAGAGATTAGGATTCGTCCACACTAGAGGTACAACCAAATCCAACCTTTCGCCACTTAATGTATCCTAAGAAATAATCTGAAAAAGGTCATGCAGACTTCCTTGGTGTTTTGCCAGCCGTAGTGTTTTTCATTTGAAATTGGCTCATGGCTGACTTGTAGTGCTTTTGCGTTCTTTTAAATTTCTGCATATTGGACATTTGCGGGGCATACATTTTGTTATGATATTGGCTGGCTTCAAGTGATGAGGGAATACACATGAGTTTAAACATCTGTTCTTGTGTTGTTTGTTCACGCGGTGCACATCAACAGTCTTCTTACACTTTTTTTACAGGCTGCACCTCAAACTGGAGGAACTTGTACTAAATGGACATTCATTTGACCATCAACAGAAAAGAAATCACTGTAGAAAATCAATAAGTGATGAAAATTCTAAAACTTTTTTAAAATCGTGGTCAGATGAATAAATTAATTCAATATGGTGTGTAAGTCATTGGATTTGTATTTGATGGGATACCTGTAGGCCCTATATGGATAGTGGATCGTTTTTCCTTTGCCATCTTCTTCTCCATATTTGTTTACATATGTGTTCTGGTGTTCTGTTCGCAACCACAACCAAAGTTTCAGTAAAGGGTTTCAATATGTGTCATGTTACTGATTAACTATTTTTATTGATGAATAATTGATTTTGACATTGCAGTCCATTTCTCCATATAGTGGACACTACCGACCATCAGAAGATAGCTTCAAAAGCTTTTTATCCTTTCTCAACGATAATGGAATAAATCTTGATGAAGTCCAGGTAGTTAATTTTGTCTTAAGTAATCTAAAAAGCCTTCAACTTAAAAGTCCTTGTAAAGGTGATTTGGTCGTGATCATCTTTGCCATGGGACTGTATCCTTTTGAATTTTTTCTGCTAGTATTGTTTTTTGTTTTTGTTAGTGGCCCGGTTATTCATGGCACAAATTCAATTACCTGTTGCTCCAGATAAACAAGGCTAGTGAAGATTCTGACACCTATGACGATGGCAAATATAATGGAAGTGGGAGGATGATTGACCTTATAAGGAGTCTGGAGCCTCCTAAACTCAAAATAGAGGATGATCCTATCTCCGAATTGCCAGAAGTTAAACAAGCAGAAAAGAAAGGTGAATACAAAAGGACCTTATCCGGTGGCCTTCAGAGCCCGAGAGCTGAGGTGCCCAAGGCGACTATACTGCAAAGAATCAATTCTAAGAAGGCAGCAAAATCATACCAATTAGGGCATCAGATTTCTCTCAAGTGGTCAACTGGTGCTGGCCCAAGAATCGGGTGTGTTGCTGACTACCCGTTAGAAGTTAGAGTACAGGCCTTGGAGTTTGTCAATCTATCTCCACGAACTCCACGCACTCCCACTTGCTGGCGCACTTCTGGTCTGGCATCACCCGCAGCTCAACCCACACAAGATTTGCCAAGCGGTGATGGGACCTCTCACTAGCCCTTGCTCTACTATCATTTGCCTAGTGGATTGTCAAGTGAATGCTAATGACAAAAAATAAAATGCCAATGATATCTTATTTGGATCTAAATGCGTTCCAGTTCATGATCATTAATTTGGGTTTTTCTTCAATCCACTTCCATGGAAACTTTACATTTTATAGGAACACAACACGCGTGTCCGAGCCAATCGACCCGGTCCAGGTATCTTAGCTTCAATTATGCTTCCCAGGAAACCAAAAAGCGTTTAAACCTCAGTCAAGCCAAGTCATCATCTCAATATTCATGTTCTTCTCGCAATTTCTCCCTTGTCCTTGAGAACCTTTTCATTTCACGCTCGTAGTCCCGGTTACCGAAAGGCCTCTGCTCGCCTTCCTTTACCAGAGTTTCATCTATAGAATTGTCATCTTTTATGGGATATGGATTTGTGATGAATGGTTGGTGATGGCGGGAACAATCAAATCTATATATAAGCTTGCGCTAAAAACTAGGACAGGTGAAGCTCATGAATTAAGTTGCTTTTTGCAATGCGGCTAAACGTTGTGCTAAAACGTTGTTTGTTTAAAATTTAAAATTTAATTTTTTTATTTAAAATTTATTTTTTTAGATTTTTTTTTGATATATTGGTGTTAAAAATAAATTTTAAAAATAAATAAAAAATAAATTTTAATACATTAAAAAAAAACATTTTGAAATGTATTCTCTACCTGCTCAAACAATTTTAATTTTGACATTGTTTTTGCTCCAAATTTGTTTTTGCTCTAGATTTTTTTTTTAAAAATGGAAATGTTAAGCCATGGAAACGTTCAAAAGTAAAACAAAAATTAACATTTTCAAAAATTTAAAGGCTGAGATTATTTATTTACTTTATTCCTCAAATATCTTCAAAAGTTTAGGTTTTTCCCAAAAAATTATTTTGATTCCTAAAACCTCAAAATAATAAAATTATCATTGATCATAATTCATAATTAAAATAATATTATCCATAATTCTCAAAATAAAATTCCCTTGAAACATTTCATTAAATAATTTTTGGGCAGCAAACTTTCTTAAAGATTGACACCATGAACATGAACAAAAGTAACCCAAAAAAAAACAAAAGCAACCCATAAAAAATTAACTAATCTTCTTCTCTCAGGAGATATTGTTAGGAGATTTGGATATAATCATAAATATATTTAAACCATTCACTACAGCCTTCCTCTGTCCACTCAACACGAAAAAAGAGTTTCATATGTTAGCTATTTGGAGACAAGCAATGTTCCACCTCCACTATGTGCTTAGTGGGAATACCTAATTTCCACTTAGCACAAGTGAAGGCAAACGGTGGGCATAAATCATGGCATGATTTATACTCTTTACTCTTAAATTAGTATATACATGTGCTCATTGTAGAGCTGAGCTCCGTGTAGTGGCAGAGAAGAGTGAAAAACACACAGAGAAAAACCATGAGAGAGAAAGCTGTAGAGAGAGCTTGAGTGTGTAAAGTTGAGTTGAGAAGAGTTTTCTCCTCCTCTTTATTTGTATTGTTTCCTTGATTGATTAATACAAACCAGTAGCTTCGTGGAGTAGGCAAGTTGTCGAACCACGTAAATTGATGTGTGTTTGAGTTCTGGAATTTCTCAACAACTGATATCAGAGCTTGTTCTTGAAAAAGAGGGTGTTTGATCCAAACTCAAAAATCAAAGTTCTCCAAACGTGTTTTTGAACATACCATCGTGTAGAGGAAGAGGATACGAATTCACTGGTGAAAACCCGGCGAAGAACCGACATCCTGCATGCACGCACGCGCCGACGAAGACACTGCCTACGCGCTCCCACGCGCATCATGTTCTCCACGCGTCGTCTCCGCCCGAATGCCTGCATCTGAAACGGGTTGACCCGCCACGTCATCGCCAGTCTGCAGCCACGCCAGCTTTTTTGCACAGTCATCCGCCACGTCATCCGACCAGTCAGCAACCACGTCATCAATTGCCACGGCAGCAGAAGTCACGTGTGCATTGACACGTCAGCAAAAGTAGGCCCCGTATTGCTTACGTGGATGCCACGTCAGAAAGCCACGTCATCACTCTGGGTTGTGATTTAGTGCTTCGCAAACACTATTCTGGCCTGACACGCGGCTTCATCTGCACCGTCTGTTGACCTAAAACTTTGACTGTTAAAAACTGAGCCATCCGAAGTGCGATTTGGGTGATCTCAGTGTCGTTTCCAATAGTTTTGGCCATTCCGGACACATCTGTAAGGTCAGATTTGACAGATTCAAGTTCGAGAAGTGTGAAAAATAGCAAATGAAATAAAAGCTGCTGGAATTGAAAAATTTGATGGAACAAATTTTGGATATTGGAAAATACAAATTGAAGACTATTTATATGGAAAGAAACTTCATCTTCCTCTGTTGGGGAGCAAACCAGAGAATATGCCAGAAGAAGATTGACAAATTCTTGATAGACAGGTTCTGGGCATTATCCGGCTATCCTTGTCGAGAAGAGTTGCTCACAATGTTACAAAAGAAAAATCCACTACAAAATTGATGGAAGCCTTGTCTGGGATGTATGAGAAGCCCTCAGCAAATAACAAAGTGCACCTGATGAAGAAGTTGTTGAACTTGAAGATGACAGAAAGCACCTCTGTGACACAACATCTCAACAACTTCAATACCATCACAAATCAATTGTCATCTGTTGAGATTGAGTTTGATGATGAGATCCGTGCACTCATTTTGCTAGCTTCACTTCCAAGCAGTTGGGAAGGTATGAGGACAACCGTGAGCAACTCAGCTGGAAAATCCAAACTGAAATATGATGACATCTGAGACTTAATTTTAGCTGAAGAAGTGCGAAGGAAAGACTCAGGTGAAAGTTCAAGTTCAGGATCAGCTCTCAACATTAACACTCGAGGGAGGAGACAAGATAGAGACTTATCCAGAGGCAGATCCAAATCAAAATACAGAAGTAAAAGCAAGTCCGGACCCAGAAAGTAGATTGAATGTTGGAATTGTGGCAAACCTGGTCATTTCATGAGGAATTGCACAAAATAAAAAAAACCTGAAGCTGACTTTGCAAACGCTACCACAGATGAGGTGCAAGATGCTTTGATTCTTGCTGTACAAAGTCCAATTGATGATTGGATTCTTGATTCTGGTGCTTCATTCCACTGTACACCACACCATGAGATGATGCAAAACTATGTTGCTGGAGATCACGGTGTAGTCTATCTGGCCGATGGACAACCAATGGAGATTGTGGGTATAGGAGAAGTGCAGATCAAGACAATGAATGGATCTATATGGAACTTGCAAAATGTAAGGCATGTTCCTGGACTAAAGAAGAAGTTGATCTCAGTCGGACAACTTGATGAGAGTGGTCATTCAATCCTTTTTTCTGGAGGAATGTGGAAGGTATCAAAGGGAGCAATGGTTTTGGCTCGTGGAAACAAAACTAGAACCCTGTATATGACCACAAGATCAACAGACATAATTGCCTCTACTGAAGCAGAAAATCAAGCACAACTATGGCACTGTAGACTCGGCCATATGAGTCAAAAATGGATGAAGATACTTTAGTCGATGGGAAAGCTGCCAGAGCTTAAAAATATTGATCTAGACATTTGTGAAAGCTGTGTTCTTGGAAAACAGAAGAAGCTCAGTTTCTTAAAGGTTGGCAGGACTTTAAGACCAAGAAAGCTAGAACTGGTACACACAGATTTATGGGGACTGTCTCCAATAGCATCTCTTGGAGGTTCTCGGTATTACGTAACTTTCATTGATGATTTCAGCAGAAAGGTATGGGTCTACTTTCTGAAAAATAAATCTGATGTGTTTGAAACATTCAAGAAGTGGAAGGCTATGGTTGAAACTGAATCATGTTTAAAGTTGAAATGCTTGAGATCTGATAATGGAGGAGAATATATTGATGGAGGTTTCAAAGAGTATTGTGTTGTTAATGGTATCAGAATGGAAAAGACCGATCCAGGCACACCGCAACAGAATGACATTACTGAACGGATGAACATGACCATCAATGAACGAGCTAGAAGCATGAGGTTGCATTCTGGGTTACCTCAAATATTTTGGGCCGATGCAGTTCATACTGCAGTTTACTTGATCAACCGTGGACCATCAGTTCCTTTGGAGTTCAGATTGCCCCCACAACGGTTCACACTTCTACTGAATTATATTTTGCCGACAGATGGTGGTGAGCCGCTAAGTTATGAAGAATCATTACAAGATGGAAACTCAAGCAAGTGGGAGTTAGTCATAAAGGATGAGATGAGTTCGTTGCTGAAGAGCAAGACTTGGGACCTAACCACACTGCCTGAAAGAAAGAAGGCTTTGCAAAACAAGTGGGTTTACAGAGTAAAGACTGAGTATGATGAAAGTAAACGGTTCAAGGCGAGACTCGTTGTAAAAGGGTTTAAACAAAAGAAAGGGATTGACTACTCTGAGATATTTCTCCAGTTGTGAAGCTCACAACAATCAGAGTTGTTCTGGGGATAGTAGCAGCAGAGAATTTATATCTTGAACAATTAGATGTAAAAACAGCCTTTCTTCATGGAGAATTGGAGGAAGACATTTACATGCAACAGCCAGAGGGGTTTGAAATACAAGGAAAGGAGAAACAAGTCTGCAAGCTAAAGAAAAGCTTATACGGCTTGAAGCAAGCTCCAAGACAGTGGTACAAGAAGTTTGACAACTTCATGTGTAGTTCGGGATACACAAGATGCCAGGTTGATCATTGTTACTATGTCAAACATTTTGACAACTCCTATATCATTCTACTATTATATGTGGATGATATGTTGATTGCAGGATCCAGCATTGAGGAGATTGACAAGCTGAAACAACAATTGTCAAAACAGTTTGAAATGAAGGATCTAGAAGCTGCTAAACAAATACTTGGCATGAGAATCATCAAAAATCAAGACAAAGGCATACTAAAGCTTTCACAAACAAAGTATGTCAAGAAGGTTCTCAGCAGGTTTAGTATGGATAATGCTAAACCAGTAAGGACACCTCTGGGGAATCATTTCAAGCTCAGCAAAGACCAGTCACCAAAAACTGAGCTAGAATGTGGATACATGGATAAAATTCCATACGCCTCAGCTATCGGCTCTTTGATGTATGCTATGGTTTGTACCAGACCAGACATTGCCCATGCAGTGGGAGTTGTAAGCCGATATATGAGCAATCCTGGAAAGCAGCATTAGGAGGCGGTGAAATGGATCATGAGATACTTGAAAGGTTCATCAGAGACATGTCTCACCTTCACAGCTGGTGGTTTGAAACTTGAAGGTTTTGTAGACGATGATCTAGCATGAGATGTTGATAGCCGAAAGAGCACTACATGATATGTATATACTCTAGGAGGTACTGCTGTTTCTTGGAGTTCTACCTTGTAAAAGATCGTCACTCTTTCAACAACAGAAGTTGAATATGTTGCAGTCTCAGAATCTGCAAAAGAGATCGTATGGCTGCAGAGTTTTCTGAAAGAATTGAGCAAGATGAATGGAAAGGGTACTTTGTATAGCGACAGTCAGAGTGCAATCTTCCTTGCCAAGAATCCAGCATTTCACTCCAGGACTAAGCATATTCAGATCAAATATCACTTCATCCGACAATTGCTAGACGATGAAGAACTAATGCTAGAAAAGGTCTGTGGAAGCAAGAATCTAGCTGACATGTTAACCAAAGAAGTTACACTTGATAAACTGAAGTTGTGTAAAACTTTAGTTGGCCTTCAAGGATAAAAGATGATTTCATTGTCTGTCTCTAAGTGGGAGATTGTTAGCTATTTGGAACAAGCAATGTCCCACATCCACTATGTGCTTAGTGGGAATACCTAATCTCCACTTAACACAAGTGGAGGCAAACGGTGGGCATAAATCATGGCATGATTTATGCCCTTTACTCTTAACTTAGTATATACATGTGCTCATTGTAGAGCTGAGCTCCGTGTAGTGGCAGAGAAAAGTGAAAAACACAGAGAGAAAAACCGTGAGAGAGAAAGCTGTAGAGAGAGCTTGAGTGTGTAGAGTTGAGTTGAGAAGAGTTTTCTCCTCCTCTTTATTTGTATTGTTTCCTTGATTGATTAATACAAACCAGTAGCTCCGTGGAGTAGGCAAGTTGTCGAACCACGTAAATTGATGTGTGTTTGAGTTCTGGAATTTCTCAACATCATACACTATTAAAATCAGACTAGCCACATTGAGTTCCAAGAGGATAATCAGAAGCCCTGAGGTTGATAAAACCAAATCCCAATCTTTGCAGCTTCTTTTGAGTGGAATTGCACATTCACGAAGGTTGATAAAATACATGGAAATCATCCACTGCTGATAAGTAATGAGCATGTGTTAGTAGTTTTTTTAAATAAAAAAATATTTTTCCAACTTAAAAAAACACTATAATGCCTTTTATGAGCCCGAGAGTTACAAAATATTAAGGATAAAAATATATTTTTACTGTTTTTTAAGAAATGAAACATAAAAAAAATCATTGGTTAACATTTTTAATTTTTTTTAGTATTAGAAATAAATAAATACTTAATAATTTAAAGTTTTTGAAATGACTAAATGAACTCGTGTCAATAGTTCAAGAATTTATTGATGTTGGAGGTAAATTTATTAGTTTACCATGCAAACGAATTAAAAAGAACAAATATACTTCTAAACAATTTTTTAATGGCTAATGGCTAATGAACTTTAAAAAAAGATTAAATTACCTCTATTACTAAGGTTTTATATTTGTTTTTTAAATTTTTTGTTTGATTTGAGATATAAAATATAATTTTTCAACTTTAGGGAGGAACTGAAATCATGACTAAACTTTATGAGATTTTTTTATATAATTATTATGTATTATTTATCAGTTTAGTAATTTCATAATAAGTAATACTTTAAAAGATGTGGGAAAACACTTAGCTTTCCCATGCCTGTACTCTTATATATTATAATTATAATTATAATAATATAAATTATAATTATACTTATAATAATATAATAATAATAACATATACTAAAATACTTTGACCTATTTTTTTTTTGTTTTTTTTTGTGTTTTTTTAATAATTTTTTTAATTTTGTTTGTTAATGTTATTTTTTTTATTTAGTTATCAGATTTTCATAACACGGATCCTGAGTTTGACGGGTTAACCCATAATTTTTTTTAATTAATTTTTTTCATTTAGTTTAGTTTGTTAATGTTAAATTTCTTTTTATTTAATTATCAGACTTTCATGACACGTATTCCGGGCTTGACGGGTTAACCTGGTTTGACGGTTTAACCAGTTAACCCGTCAATTTTTTTTTCTATTTAGTTATCAAACTTTCATGACGTGAATCTCAGGTTTAACGGGTTAACCTGTGTTGAAGGGTTAACCCAGTTAATTCAGATTTTTTTTCCTTTTTTTCATTAGTTTTTTTCTTCCTGTTGATTTTTTTCTATGTTTTTTTTCATTAATCTATTTAATTATCATACTTTTATGACACTACTTTGTAGCCAGACCTACATCCAAGGCTATTAAGTTTGGTGTTGCAGCTAAACTCACTTAAACATAAGTTATGCAAGTTTAATGTTATTATTAATATTATTTTTGAATCAGGCGTTGCAGTCAAACCCAAAACTTTTGAATATAGTTTTAAAATTGCCAAAATCATTTTCCTTGCATTTTGTTCCTCCACTCCATTGTCAGCCCCTCAGAACTTCAAGTTCTTCACCTTTTTCTAGACGCTTGTATATACTATTATCTGTTAGTTAAAACCTTCCCCTTCAAGTTGTCTCATGATACAAATGATCTAGAGCCTAAACTGAGTTAGGTAAGTAAAAATAAAGAAAGAATTGATCTAATATGACTTAGTAAAAAATTAAAATTAACTGTGTCAAACCATCTAATTACCATACTGATTCACTTACTCTTAATTTTTAACATGGTTTTTAAAAAATATTATAAATTTATATTTAAATTTCAATAATTTGTTTTTCAATTATCACATATCTAATATGAAAATAACAATACCAATAATAAATTGTTTATGAAACTCAATTTATTTATTTTTAGTTTTTTAAAATTTTAAATAGATTTTGAACATGATTTTAGCATATTTATAATTTTTTTTAGCTTTCAATCTTTTTTTTTTAGTTTTTTAAAATCTTAAATAGATTTTGAACATAATTTTAACATATTTATAAAATTTTTAGCTTTCAATCATACTTCAAATATGGACATAATATTTTGATATTTTTTAATCTTGATTTAATAATTATAAGTTTTTTTTAACAAAAATTATAATTTTAATTTAAAACCCTGTGTTTGCTAAAATAACATAAGAGAGATGTTAATAAAAAATTTATTTTAGTTGAGAAATATATGTATTGTGATTATTTAAAATGACTTATATTTGTTTTTAATACAACTGTTGTTCTATAATTTGATTAAAAAAATTAAAAATTTATATATAATGTAAGATTAGATATGTTAATATACATCTTTATTTGAATTTCTTAACTCAATATTTGGTTTAGACTAATAAATTTATTATTATTTATTAAAATATATAATTTTATATTTATTTTATTTATTGCATATATTAATCTTTTTTTGCAATAAAAATTTATATGGATGAAAATGAAATTTTTTAAATAATTATATTTTCAGATTTAATAAAAATATCAAAAAAATCCTCAATACCTGAATATTTTGCTTTTTACGTTTAATTGTTTTTATACCAACGCGGCATGCAAATTAGTATAATAGAAAAAGTATGTGGATTGTGGATATAGATAGCAAAATGTAATTTTTAAACATAAACCCTAATTCGTACACCCAATTCAATTCTAGTTAATTCACAAACTTACTGCACTGACGACACGTAGGTAAATTGCCAACTGTAATTTTGAAACATAAACCCTAATTCGGACGCATAATTCAATTCTGGTGAATTCACAAACTTACTGCCCTGACGACACGTAGGTAACTTGCAAATGAAAAGAAACGGAGCAGAGTAGTGTCGTAATAAGAAAGTGGACCCAACTAACGCCACCAACCAGCAGTCTAGTCGGGACACGTGAATAAAAATCTATTTAATACGGTAGTAGTGTAATTATTTTTTAAAATATTTTTTATTTAAAAATATTTTAATATATTTTCTAAAAATAGTATTTTTAAATTAAAACAACAAAATACCTAACAACACATAAAAAAATAATTAATTTTTTTTTTAAAAAAAACGCTTTCCATTACAAAAACAAAGCCTAAATGAGCTCACAGCTGTAAGTAACCAGGTGTCATCTTCGTACTCAACAGCTGTAAGCCCACTCCGCAACTGCAAGTCCTATTTATTAAATTAAACAACAGTAAATGCAAAATGGCCGGCTTCCCCCTTCAGTTTTCATTGCCGGCTCGCCTAGACGCGGCAAAATGGACACGTGGAAAGATATACTATCATCTCCACGTGTAGATCCAAAGCCTTGCCACGTATGTTATGGCCTGTTACCCAAAATGAAACTCCCGGTTGGGGCGCACGTGCGAGGGCTCACGCGTGTGTAGCTAGCCAACGTGGGCTAAAAGAAAACTTGGCAAGCAGAGATACATGGGCGCGAGTTACCAAAGATGTTGAGCAGCGAGCTGGCATGACACGTGGCGAACGCACAGAATCTGTGGGCTAAGCTAACCAGTAGTAGAGAGTAGTAGGAGTAATAGTCTCTCTCCTCTCTCTTCTACTTCTAAGTTTTCACACTAAACCTTACCTTCCCTTCCCTTGAAGTATTGAGTGAGTGATATTTGTCTCTTGGTTTTATTTTGTTCTTTCTTCCCTGTAATAATAACCATTTGGGTTCCGGGTTATGGATTTGGATTTAGAGAGATGTTCGGTTTCGAGTTCGGGTTCTTCGTCGGCGGCGGATCGGATGGAGCTCGAGGCGGCGGAGGCTTTGGCTGATTTGGCACATTTAGCGATGCGAGAGAGCAGCGGCAGTGAATGGGGAAGCAAAGGCAAACGAGCTAGGAAGCGAGTCAGGGCTGAGTCTGACTCGGTCTCCACTTATTCCGATCTCCCCCGGGTTCGTTTTTTAAATTTATTTTTATTTTTCTGCTCTCCAACTCTTATTAACTACATAGTAGAATACTTCAGCGTATATATTTTTTTTAAAGTCAATTTTACTTCTGCACCGCTTCACATGAATAAAAGTGGAGTATAGTAAAATATTTAACATTCGAATTAATTAATGTATTTTTAGTTTCATCGAATTAAAATAAAGTCACCAGTCTAAGCAGTAATGTTAATGCTAATCTTACCGGAAATTCTTTCCGAATTCACTTTCATTTTTTTTTAAAATTTTTTTGAGGTCTAAATTTGTTACGCGCGGCTATACTGCTTGCCCTGTATCGGTAGATGCACCGAAAGTAGTAGCACTATTGAGATATGTTTTTTGGGTTTATAGCAGGATCGAGCAGTTGTGGATCAGCAGCCAATACATAGAAATGTAGTGAAGCCTGCAAGACGAGAGCTGGATGCAGATGTGCCAAAATCAAGTCCTAGTTGTGCAACAAGTTACCCATCGTATGGCACTGGCAGGTCTAGGCTAAATTTAACTGAGGTAAATATTAATTCCTTTGGGACTGCAATGTTGCTTCGCTGCTTCCTCAGTATAACCATCTGACTTTTCCACACAGGCTGAAAAGGAAGAACGAAGACTGCGTAGAATATTGGCAAACAGAGAGTCCGCTCGACAGACTATTCGCCGTAGACAGGTATGTTATGTTTGCTTGATTTGGTGGATTGTTTTGCTTCTTTGTTTGAGTTTTAGCTAAGCGTTGCCCAATGATGAATGGCTATAAAAATATCAAGTAGCTTATATCTGTTCCAAAGGCCAATATCTATAGATTGTTTTTCCTCGTCAAATCAAACTGCACTTAGCTGTAATAGAGATCAAATGAGAGGTCCACGATTAAATTGGCCATTAACTACTCATATATTGCCCTTTTCTTCTATTGCTCGAGCAAATCTAGTTCAATTAACAACAACTTGCCATTATATATTTATAAGATTTTCTGTGCATGCCTAATTATTTTTCTGTTCTTTTTACTTGTTTAAACATTTAGTTTTGTACTCCTTAATCTTTGAAGTGGGTAATTTATGTCTAGTCATACTGATTCTCAGTTACTGTATTTGCCCTCTTGCTTCAGGCTCTGTGCGAGGAGTTAACTAGGAAAGCTGCTGATCTGTCATGGGAGAATGAAAACTTAAAGAAGGTAGGCACTAGGCATTTTTGCTTCTCCTGAAACTTTAGCATCTCCCACCAAGAGGGTTTTTTTTTTTTTTTGTGATACTAAATAATTCTGCGAGTAAACATTTTGGTAATAGTTTCAGAGTTTTTCACGTTCTTTGCTTTTTTTTTATGCTTGGATAAAAATCCATTGTCTTATGCTAATATAAGCTTTTTCATATTTGACGAAATTTCATTCTGTGCAGGAAAAAGAGCTGGCCTTGAAAAACTATCAGTCTTTAGAGACCACAAATAAACACTTGAAGGCACAGGTGAGTTGTAGATCACCCCCCATATTGGTTCTCCTGTTTTTCCTCCTTGGATCAAATCTTGTGGTTGATCATAACAAGACAACAGAAAAGTATTTATCTTCTTATTGTAATTTCCATTCTTTCCAGATGGCTAAGCAAATAAAAGCTGAGATGGAGGCATCTCCTGGAGACCTCAAGTCAGCCCTTGTTGACATACCTACTACTTCACCTACAAACTGCCCATTGCTTGTATATAACCAACATGCATTTTCACCTCATTGCTGGCCTTCTATTATTCAATCTTCAAATCCTATCCAATCACATTATACAACTAAAAATGCCATTGTAATTCCGTCAAACATGCCCATGCCAACTAATGGAACACATGATTCATCACAGGTGCAACAAGAAAACACTGTAATTGTCAGTGGCCCAAGGACACCTGTATATTTAGTTTCCTGTCCATGGTTCTTTCCAGGTCCTGATCATGGGAATGGACTCCATGCTCAGCCTTCTTTTAACTTTAAACACAGACAAGATGGGACTTCGTTGAATAATCTATGCTGTGGTAGTTCATCTCCAAAAGCTGCTGCACCTATGGAGAACCGGCATTCCTCTTTATCCATTATAGTTAAATCAGAAACTACTAGCTCAGAAGAAGTCAGGGTTATCAATGATCTAAATGAGACACCAGTAGGATTTACCCTGTATGGAGGTGGTCAGTGCGAAGGAACTCACCCTAAAGAAATGATTCTTACTCCTGTACCTCCAACTTCTGTTACGCCTGCAGTAGCTGTTAAAAATGAAGCTGGGCAAAAGTCAGAGTATGCTTTCGGTGCTCATGGTATTTGCACAAAAGCTAGTCAACTAAGGTGTGCTTTACCAGAAAAGAATCAAGACCCGTTTAAATTCCCGAGCAAGAAGCTAGTGGATGCAGCTTCTGCAGCAGAGGCAAGGAGGAGGAGAAAGGAACTTACAAAACTAAAAAACCTCCATGGCCGCCAATGTCGATTGAATTGTTGAGTCTTTGGCATAGATTTGGATGGGTTTTTTTAGTTCCAGGAGCTTAAGCTGGTTGGAAGGATTTGGGAAGCAGGAAAAAACACTTCTAAAGGGAATACATATTAATCGGTTATTTGTTAAATCTTTGGGGACTACTATCAAGTTTTGAGGTTCCAAAGCTCTTTATCTGTCAGCCGTGTTGAATTTGGGGTAAATTTTAGTAGCCCTATTATTTGGCCTCAGTAGCTCGACATGATGAAAGCTTCCAATTAAGAAGACCTCAAGCATGTAACCTTTTTCGTTTTCTTTTCCCTGTTGTCTGTCTTTGGAAGTTTGCTGTCGAAATGGATAATTTAGCAAAGTGAGGCTGCCATTTTGATGGTTGAGATGGAGAGGGCAGCAAGAACAGGGTGACTTCAAAATTAGTTAATGGTTTGTAACATCATGTTGTAAGATGATGCATCTTTTTCTGAAAGCGCATCCACGAGTTTAGGCTTAAAGCCTTGAAATCTGTTTTTATTGTTGGTCCTTGATCATCTTCACTAGAATGATTGCTGGTACTTTTGCATCTTCTAATTATAACACTCTGTTATGGCCAAAAAACATGAGTCCATCCCCAACCCTGTTCTGATCCCTTTTTACTGCTGAAACTTTTGTAAGTAGCGATTCCTGTGGATAATTAGGGTTCTTTCCCGGTGCTCTCTAGAGAGCAACTTTTTCATTGTTTGTTTGAAATGCCTGAGCTAGTTCTTATAAAACACTAGTCTAGCTCTACCCTTGGCGTTGTGTGTTTACTCAATGCTACATTTGGGCTGTGGCAATTTTCTCCGAGGAACATGACTTGGAAATTGATTTCCAAGTACAAGGCAATGAACAAAATGAGGATGATGGTGCTGTGCGCATGATTCTGTTAGAACCTTCTTTCCGGTAAAATTTAAGTAAGCAAACATTTAGGATTGCAGTGCGATAGAAATATGGATAAAATGCAAGGAATTGATGCGTCTCTGCAATTACTGAAATCTTTATTTACAGGAAAAAAATAGGAGAGTTAACTTAAACATTAATACTAAAGATGTAATTATGAAAAACGAGCAGACAACAAATCTGAGTAAAAAAGTACATAAAGAGTACCTATTGCGATGAATTGTAGATAATAATGGGGCTCCTAACAATGTGCTTTGAGTCGCTCCACTCGAGTAGAGCTGATAGGATTCGAGTCCCGTTTTGCATGGAACCACCCTCCACAAGAACCTTGAAAGATTGCTTTTGATGTGGCCGATTGAATTTCAAACTGTTTGGTACAATTTTGATTGATAGATCCTTTGGTGAAGTTACAGTCGCCTTATAAACTGAATTATTGCCATACCCTACATTAGTCAATGTGCGGTAGAACACAGCGGAAATGTTGGATTCGGCACTCTTGAGCTGGGCATGCATGGAAGGGTAGTTGAGGCCATCCGTGCCTTGAGCAGGCTGGAAGTTGGAGCACCTGTACTTTTTCTTGCCACCTAGTAGTAGACTGATGGTTGTGCTGTTGTAGCCTTCCTTGCATAGGAATCTAATGTACCAACTCATTGGAATGTCATAGACAAGTCCAGGGTGCACCGCCTTCAATGGGTTTATTTGCCCTGATCCAGATCCTAACTCTGCATCTACGTCTTTAATCTTGATAGGCGTGGCTGGATAAGAAAAGAGATGCATTGGAATATCACTTTCGAGCACGCTATCAATCAAAAATTCTTCCTAGTAAATATGGTTTTAGTAGAGTTTTGTCACCTGTAGTCATGAGTGCAGACTTGATCGCAGCAGGTGACCAGTCGGGGTGGAAGGTCTTAACATAGGCGGCGGCGGCTGCAGCATGTGGGCAAGACATTGATGTTCCTGATATAATGTTGAATGGGGAATATCGGCTGTCATTTGGATCCCCTGTCACTGTTGCCAGTTTTGAGTAGGCAGCTAATATACCCAGCCCTGGTGCTGCAATATCAGGCTGTCCAACTGGGAATTTTAGTATGTGGAAACCACATAAAAGAAACTAGTAAGGTCTCACCCACCTTAAGGATGTTGAGGTTGATCAACTGAGGTCCTCTTGATGAGAAAGATGCTACAGAGGGAGCACTCATGTAAGTAGTTCTCGTCTTGTAGATAACAGCGCGAGGGTTCCTGCAATTCATTTATCCCAAACGCCAAAAAGATCAACACCGTATACCATATCGTGAAAGCTCTTATATATTTTTCAGATAGTAATAGGAGCAGCTCTATCAAGAGTATGATCAGAAACCAAGTACCTGGTGGAGTTGATGTACACATCAATCTTGTAGCCATCCTTGAGCTGGACGCTGGTTCCAGGTATTACGGTGGCATAGGCTGTGTCTGTTGGTGCATCAAGCGACGTGATCACTCCAGCTCCTTGAAGCTCTTTTATAGTGTAATCCTGGCCGTTGCTCCCCAGGCAGTACACCAGTTTTCCTTTCACTTTGTCCATGCTTAGAGTCCCATAATCGCAAGCACTGTCATCATCGTTTAAAACAGAAACACTTGGTTAGGAATTGAAAATGCAAGCCAGAAACAAGCACCATGACATGTACGCGCCTAGGATTTCGACTTAAACACGGTGAAGAAATCAAGTAAGAACAGGGGGTGCAAAACAAGGCTTCAGTTTTCAAGTTGCTTTGGGTACATACCCTGAAGCATATTCCCGGACGCGTACCTGATATTTCCGTAGTGATCTCCTGAACTGTTGGATGCACGGGCTCCATCGATAAGAGGGTATGTCTCCTTTTTTGGTGAAAATGTATTAATTGAAATTCCCTATCATCAATCAGAACAAATTTGAATCTGCATATATGAGCTTTCTGCTGAATGGGTTCCTAAATGTTCACTCATGGAGTGATTAAAAGACAAGACTCAAACACACACAGATTAACTTACAGTGGCTTTCATGCCATTGCCCAGCTTAACTGCAGTTGTAAATTGCCTGTCAATGCTAGTAGCGGCAACTGTCATGATCCACGGTGCAACGTTTTCAACTGATCCTGGATAAGGCCCGTTATTCCCTGCAGAACAAGAGGTCAATATACCTTTCTTCATGGAATGGAATGATCCAATGGCAATCGGGTCCTGGAAAAAACTCCTAGAAGCCCCTCCTATTGAAACTGATATTATGTCGACCCCATCAGAAATGGCATCGTCAAATGCAGCTAGCAAATCCATGTCACTGCAACCAGATCCCCAGCATACTTTGTACATGGCAATGCGGGCTGATGGTACACCTCCACGTGCAGTTCCTTGTGCTATGCCATATAAGCTTGCATCCTTGACAGCAATACCAGCAGCGGTTGAGGAAGTGTGGGTGCCATGTCCGTCTAGGTCGGCTGGACTTGGGTTTTCCACCTCAAAGTTCTCAAGATTGTAATACCTTGCACCAATAACCTTGCTGCCACAAGTTAGAAAGTTTCAGAGTTAAAATCATCAAGAGGGAAATTGATTTAAGTTTTGCCTGTTTTCTCCTAGTCCTGGTTTTTCGTCTTTTATCTTATGTTTTTTCAGAGAGATGATGATTAAATAACAAGAAAATGCTTTAAGAAAGTTGTGAGCTATATTGAATCATAACCTTAATTTAAGATCTAATGATGGATTGACTCATGTTTTTTCTTAACTCTGTTTTTCCATAATCTTAACAAACTAAAAACAGCAACGACACCAAAGGAGAGTAGTATTTCATTTTGTTATTAGCACATTTTTGTTCTTCATGGTCGACATATCATTGACAGGAAAAAACAGAAAGGAAATACTTGTTGCAGCCCGTGAAGTTGGCTCCCTTGACACATTTTCCCTTCCATTTTGCTGGGACAGGCCCGTAACCTTCATCGTTGAAGCTGGGAGCATCGACATAAATACCTGGACACAAAATAGCATAGAACTTTTTTTAAAAAATAAAAATCCCCCCTTTTTTTTTTAATTTCTTGTCAAATAAAGGAACATTTTACTACTCACCAGTATCCAGCACACCAACTATGGTATTGCTCTCTATATCAAGTCTCCTCCTCGCTGTTTGGGGCATTCCCAGAAAATCCCATGATCTTGTTGTGTGAAGTCTGTTCCTAGTATTTGCAAACACTGACACTACACTATCTTCATCTGCATCAAATGTAGAATGTTACAGATAACTTAAGCAACACAGGATGTGTCTAAAGCTGGATTGCACTTGGACAAGTATTGATATCCTCGATCAGCAGTATATATATATATACCTGAGAGTCTCTTCACTTCATGGGGCAACAACCTAGCAGCAAAACCATTGAAGTTCTTTCCGTAGCTATATATTTTGGAATTCTTGGCAATAGATTCGCTGAAAAGATATCAATAATACATAAAATTTAATGCTGTCTCATCCAAAAGTCTTACTCTGCATGTACTGTTGTTAAAAGTATTTAAATAATAAATTAAAGCCAATAGTATTCGAAACTGCTTCGCTTCGCCGAAGAAATTATTAGGTACAAAACAACGGGTAAATTATATTTGCTTTTCAGGATGCTATGATGCATTATGATAGTCCTGTATTTTTATATTTATTTGTAACTTAGTCATGATGTGAGTTCTCTGTCCACAAAAAAAAAAAAAAACATGTAATTGAGAAGAGGTTATATTTTGGGTAAAAGGATGGTGATTCATACTCTCCGGTAGCAGCCAAAAGCAGGCTGTGGTGTTCGTCTGACGTTGATATTCCCGCTCCACGCGCTTCTCCCATGTAGACAATGTACGGCTGATGATCCCAAAGCAAATTATTAGCCAATGGTTCAATGAACATGAAACTTCTAAAAGTATTTTAAAAAGAATTTAATTTTTTTTGTTTTTTTCTTTAAATAGTTTCTTTAAAATTGTTTTAAAAATATAAGAATATTTACACTATTACTATATACGCGCTTATATTATTATCCTTCATCTATAGTATTGTTATCCACTATCCTTTACCAATTATATCTTTTTATTTTACTCTTAATAACTGCCTAATATTTCTAATTCTATTCGTCCATTAAACATTCACATGACAACTCTAAAATTTAAAGATTGATCAAATTTAGAGTTAAGAAATTAATTTAAACTAAAATATTTAGAAGAATTAAATCCATATAAACTTGAAATTAAAAGGAAACTTTGAATTTAGAAGCTACGAAAATTAAAAAAATAAGAAAATCTCTGAACTAAAATGAAGAAAAAATAATTTTTTTATTTTTTAATATTTATTTTTGTTTAGTTCATCTTTTTTCTAAAAAAAAAAGAAATTCTGAGTGCCACACGAATGCATAACAAATTATGTTAATGGGCATGGATGAAGGGTTGTAGGAAGGGTAGTTAATAAGTAAGATCGATACTAAAGAAGAAATGTGTAGGAATACAATGCATGGCACCTCGTTAACTACATCCCGAGTGATTGATGAGGTGTTTAATAGAATAATAATAATTATATTTAAAAAAAACTAATTTTGATATTAGAATATCAAAATAATATAAAAATATTAATTTAAAATAATTTTTTTTAAAAAAAAAAAAACATAAAAAAGTCTACAAATGAGCGGAGACAAAAGGTACCTTCCGTTCACTGCCATTGGATGCGTGAACTACAGTTGCAGTGGCTACTAACGCAAACACGAGGAGATTCTGTGTCACTGTCTTCATTGTAGCTCGCTCTCTCACTAATATCATTTTAAGGTGAGAATTTCTTGCTTTATAAATAGGTTGTGAGTGGAGAGCATCGACCACCAGCCCCTCTTGCTGTATCGATTTCTGTTAATCAGGCACAAAATATATGCCTGCAGAATAGATCCTTGGGGAGGAGCAAGTCTTGAGAGTTTGGTGGCTTAGCTTTTGGATCTTCACTTGCTCGGTCATTATAAATTTGTGTTCCTCGTCAAGACAAGAGGCTTGTCCCTCGCATAATTAGTTTTATTACTAAAATTATAGTGATTGCTTCCCGTGTGAAATATATTTAAAATCATTTTTCTTATGTGAATTTAAAATTTATAAATCAAAATTGTTTTTGTTAATAACATTTTATTGAAAAATAGCTGAGAAGGAAGGGGCCGGGGAGGTTATTCTTCGTAGAAATGTTGTTGATATTACCATCCTTGTCAACCCATCATTCATTGTTGAGGACGAAGAAAAAATAAAATAGTGATTATAGAAGAAATCGAAGATGATGGAAGCTGGCTTACAAGACTCCAATGGCAGCATGCATGCAATTATCACCTCCTGGCATGCATGCTTAATAAGATCATGACCGATGCTATATAATTTTCAAAAACTATTATGAATATTAAGAGTTTTAAATTGTTTCCTTTACTCATATATATTAGGTCATCTTAATTTCAAACTATTCAAATGTTAATTAATTCATAATAAAGTATATTTAATTGTAGTTAATTATTTGTTTAAATCAGAATTTAGTGGAAAGTAATATCAAAAGTTTTATTTCATTAAAGGTTCTTTTCATTATTCAAGCTCAGCAAATAATAAATAATTCTTTTTTCGAAAAAGTGTGTTAGATATAGATTTTGACATAAAATCTATACTCTTAGATTTATTATTAAAAATAATAATAATTTAGTAGAAATTCAAATTATGGCTAACAAAATTCTTAAGCAATACAAATATAATACATGTTTTTCTTTTTTTATAATATCAATTGAATTAGATTTGGACTCATATTAAAAGAAAGAAAAAAAAGGCAATTGATTAAAGTGCTCGCAATGTAAATTTTGACAATAGATTTAAATATATGAAGTTATTAGAATTGTGTGGTTGAATCTGTAATAATGTCCAGAAAAAATGAAACTAATTTTAGTATAATTTAAAAATATTATTAATAAAAAACACTATATATCATGATTTTAAGCAAAACTATTCTACGAAATAATATAGTTTAAGCAAGGTAAACTAATTGAGAGCACTGTATCTGCTCTCAGCATTCCATAAATGTTGTCTACAGAAGTATTTTTCAAAATCTCCAGATCTTGATTTCTGATGCTCGTCGGAAAAAAAGAAAAGAAAATAGTCAATTTCTAATATTCGTTCTAAACATATTAGACATGTATGGGCTCATTTCAGGCATCAATTAGGCTCAATAGTGTGACTTGAGCCCAACACTTCAGGCCTGGTTTTTTCAGGATCCCCAAGTAAGTTTCTTGAGATTTTTAATTGGTTAAATACTTTTTTTATTTTGATCCTACACCTTACACCTTAAGATATATAAAAATCTCTTATGGCCTGCTTCATCTTCATTTTATTAATATATTTGAATAAAATACAATTAATAGCCAACAATATTAATTTATAATGATAAAATTACTTTTTAGACTTAAATAAAATGATAAGATTCATGAGTTATAAATATTTCATAAATCACTAAGGTAAATAGTTCATAATTTTTTATTTTTTATATTTTTATTTACATATTTTCATAATCTCTACAAAAATATTATTTAAGCATTTAAGAATCTTTATATTTATTAAAAGAGATCTTTTACAAATGATTAACTTTACTCATCAAGCCACTACACTCTTTAATTTCTCACACCAAGTTACCAAGGTACCACTCACCTTAAATTCTCGTATCAAGCTACCTTTTATCTTGATTAAAAAGAATAAATCATATTACAAGAAATAAATAATTAATATGTTATTAAATTGGATAAATTTTATTCCTAAATACCTTAAATTTTAGAAGTACCTTGAATTTTGAATAGTCATATTTATAAAAACTGGTTAAAAAAATATTAATTTCTTTTTAAAATTTATTTTTAACATTCTCAAGCCATTCCATGACAGATAATTGAGACAAACTGAGTGAAGATGCATAACAAATCTACATGATACTGTCATCACGAATACTTCTGTTAAATAACTTGAATTTTGAAATATCATAAAAAAAGAAATAATTCTCTCACCGTAAGTTGTATAAAAAGTTACTTTGGACTGAGACAGCATTTATGCTTTCGGACATCAAATATTTCATTTTGATTACTAAGTCTGAACTGATTCACTGTCCTCTAACACAACATTTCAATTTATAATTGTCACTGCAATTTATTTGTGGGTGGCGTTCTTTCTACTGTTATTTTCACTTCATGATTTTACGGGGATGATCAAAATAACTTCTCCTATATATATATTGAAGTTAATTTCGGCATATTAAATATAAATAAATATCTTTAAACCTTACATAAAATAAAGTTAATATGAACTTTAAAAATCTTGTATGAAAATTAGTGCCATTGATAATTTCCTTGTGTTTTTATTTCTTTTTTATTTAAATATTAAATACATAGTTAATTCCGAAATAGGTTATAAAATCTTGTGATTTTGTTGCTATTTAGTTATTTATGCTTTTCTTTTATTTTTTTATGCAAATATTATCTTTATACTTGGATATCATCATCAATACACTACTCTTAGGTATTAATTAGTAAGAGTTTTATTTAATACTATGATAATTCCTTGAAATAAAAAATTATTTTATTTGAAATAAAGTTTGAATAAAAAGCTACCTATGTATAATGTTTAGAACATTTTGGAGGTGGGAATTCAATTTAAAAGGATATATAGAGAGGGGAGGTCATGCCAGTCTGTTAAACTGTGGTGTGGGAGTAACAATTAAAGTAGTGGGGATAGTCGGAACGCTGTGTGATGCTGACGGATCACGTTGTCGGTGGATCTGAAGTGGTCAAGCTTTCGAGCATTCAGCTATGAATCCTTGGCTGGCCCTGCACTGCAGCAGTGGACAGCACGAAGCCACAAACCATCTGGGAGTAATATTTGCGCGTTAGTCTGGAACACATGCGCGCAATGTAGACTTCATGGTTCCGTATCTGCAGCCCCTGAAAAGAGTAGCTTACGGGTGGGTAGATGTTGATTTTTGTGTTTATCTACCTAGTTTTAGTTTTTTTTATCGACGATATCTAAATTCATGCAACTGTAGACATACTGCTACTTGCTTTGGCAAAAAAGAAAAGAAAAGAAAGCAGCTTCCACCCCTCGTAGTAGCGAAAAGGACTTCATGGTCATTTATTTTAAATGATTAATTCTATAATTAAATGAATGAATACATGTGGATGGTTTTTCAAGGGGTTTTTAAAATCATAATTGCTGTGGAAAAAAACTGTAATGATTATTAATGAATATTATAATAAAAAATAAACTAGAAAGAATATAAAATTTAATGTGGTTTGATAATGTGTTTACTTTCACACACATGATGAGTTTTTATTTCTTTTACATAGTATATATTTCTATATACCTAGTCATCCAAAAAATCTTAACAATTCAAGAAATATTAATAATTTTTCATAATATTTCTTTACTGTATTGTGAGGGTATTGTTTCCGCATCCCAAACCTATTAATCATCCATGGCAACAAAACAATAAATAAATCATAGAGACATAAATATTGTCGTTCTGCTATGCTTCGCTTGAGACGCTCCACTCTTATATCTGTTTATGAGTCATAAACTCCAACAATAACAAGTGTAAGTTTACTTTTCATAAAAAAAAAAAAAACATTGGTATATTAATTATATATGTAATAAATAATTAATGGAATTTTAATGTCTTGGGGGGGGGGGGGGATGAAGACATGGATAATTAAAACACCCTTCATTTATTTATTATTTCTGTATTATCATCATTCATCCGAAAATTGAAAGGGTTGAATTTTCTGTATTTCTCTCTCTAATTTAGAGGCAAAAATCCTAGCCTCTCTCTCTTTGTGTTCTTCAGAATCCATAAATTGAATTTAAAGGCCTTCTTTTCTTTACTTTCCTCCATGCATCACTGTAAAAAGAGAAGAGGAGAAAACCCATCTCTCTTGTTGAACCGATTTGTTTCATTATTTCCTCTTATTTTTCAAGCTACAGATGGGAAAAAAAAAGCTTGAAATTAACAATTAATGGTATGGATGAATTCTTTGATGATATTAATCCATTATGCTCTTAAACTTATTATTTTTCAATGTTAATTGTTGTTTTTCTATACAGGAATTAGTTTAATTGCCTTCAACCACCCGATTTTTAGTTCTTTAATTCAATATTCTTCTTGGATTTTCTATTTTGTATCGTTTAACTTTCTTCTTTTTTTGTCTACTATCTTTACCAATTGTTTGTCAGATAATTCTCAATTTCCTAATTTTTTTTCTCAATCAAGATTCATATCCATTTGTTTGAATGCATATTAATCACTTAAAGAAACTTTTAAGATCACGTAAATGTCTAATGTTTACCTCTCTAGGTTTTGTTATTATAAACGGTTCCCCCACGGGCATAAGTGCTACCAAGCAGTTTTTTAACCTTAATTTACAAGCAACCGTACGTACATAAGTGATTATTACAACTTCATATGCTACCTAGGCTTTCTCGTGCCAGAAAGCTGAAGAGTTTCCTCGATTTGAAGTTTGGTCAGAAGATCCGAACACAACAAGAGTGTGGGTGTTTGAAGTGTGGGTGTTTGAAGTAGGGGTGTGAAAAACTGAAAAATTGATTAAATTGATAAAATTAAAAAAAAATTAATTGAAAAAAATTAATTAAATTGATTAAAATTTTTTAAAAAATTGACTGGTTCGTTTCGGTTTTATAAGCAAAAAACCAAAAAAACCGAACCGAAACCGAAAAAATCCGGAAAAAAATCGAGCCAAATCAGAAAAACCAAGCCAAACCGGTTTGAACCGGTTTTTACCATAAAAAATCGAACCGAACTGAAACCGGTCGGTTTGATCCGGTTTTGTTTTTTTAAAAAAAATTTTGTTTGATTACTTTTTTTGATAAAAACCGAATCGAACCGAAAATACTCACTCCTAGTTTGAAGTGGAGTTATAATTGTTTTTTAAAATAATTTTTATTTAAAAATTATTTTTTAATATTAACATATTAAAATAATAAAAAATAAAAAATATTTTTAAAATATAAAAACAATCAGATATTACTCGGATGGTGAATGGACGCACGCGGTGGAAACAAAGCATTGATATGGGATGTCGGACCTTTGTTTTTTTCAACGAGGCAGGGAGCATGGATGATGGACGGGGAATGGCTTCCACTTTGAGACAGCAAGGGGATCAAAATGCCGCTTAGTTGATGGATCAGCCGTTGATCTGTCTTACGTGGCCTGTTTCCTAGATTTTGGAGTCCGTAATAATGTCCGGACCAGTGACCCCCTAATGCCCAGCTGTCAAAAATAAAAAGGTGTTTTTTGATAAAAATAAAATCATGGCATAGACTTGACGAGATGGACGACGATGATTGTAAAACATATCATGGTGTGGTTGGGAGCAATAATAATAAGAAAGAATGGAAGTAAGAGACTATCGACCATTGGGCCGTTCTGAAAGATGCTGATGCAAATCTCCTCAGTGGCAAGATAATAAGTTGATGGAAGGGTGGTGGAGGAAACAGCAAGACGTCCGAATTAAATCTGTTTTTAATAATGATTATGAAAGAGACATGCAGAAGAGACGCTGTGGAGATGAAGACGAAGGAGATGATGGCGATATCATTATGGCTAATTAAATCTGCTAACAAGCATATGTTATAGTGGGAATGGTTAGGGCATAGAGTGGCTTCTAAGACAAGACAAAATCAATTAAAAGAAAGCACATTGGAGAGGACTTTTTATTTTTTTTCTCTCTTGTTGATATGACAGAGCAGCAACGTCCACATTCATTCCTTGTTCCTCGGCAAATGAGGCCAGGCCGGCAACAATCTTAGACCTGTTTTTGTACCTAGTTTATGGTGGAGGTAGCCTGGCATTAATTCAGTACTGCAGCGGCAATGGGACTGGGCGGAGCCACTGCCCGGTTACTCTTCTTCCTTTCTTTCTTTACTTCAGGAATTCATCTCCTTCTCTCCGACACAGACCCTCGTGATGGTGATTAGCCCAACCGCTTTCCTGCCTTCCTTCCTCCATCTTCTTCTCCTATTCACTCCATTCATATATTTTCTTCCATGAATCAGTTATATTATTATGATTGTGATAGATATTTTTCTGACAGTTTTCACAAGTTGTAGCTAGCTAGCCAGGATTGCTCTATTGGATTTATCACATTTCCTACTGCATGCTGCCACACCTAGAGCCACTAGTTGATGATTTTAACAATGGTTTTTGTGCGGTGGTGCAGCGGCAGCACTCAAATCACTCAAGAGTCAATGGCAAAATACACCACCTAGCTGGGACCAGTCTGATGATCCATGTGGAGCACCCTGGGAAGGAGTCACATGCTCCAATTCAAGGATCACTGCATTGTCAGTACTGAATTTCCTCCACATGATCAGTAATTTATTATTATTAATCGTCTCTCATCTTCTCTGATCATCACTACGTATTCTATACATTTCAGGGGGTTATCAACCATGAGCCTCGTAGGGAAGCTAAGTGGTGATATTGGAGGACTGGCCGAATTGAGATCCTTGTGAGTTTCCTGATATCTATCTAACAGGAACTAGTTTATATATTACAAGAAATTCAAAACAGCGTTCTACCTTAGCAAGATTATTTATAACCAAGCATGTTTCTAATTGAAACATACACATTTCCACAAAACTGTCCGATGCATGTAACAATCTATATATCTTAAAGCTTAAATATTCAAGCATGAAGGCTATTTTATTGCAGGGACCTGTCATTTAACTCAAACCTCACAGGACCCCTCTCTCCACGGTTAGGAGACCTGCTAAACTTGAGCATCCTGTAAGATGAAATACCCACTTTTCTACTTGGCCGGCCGGCTTATATAATTCTTCCATGAATATCAAAGAAAGTGTATTTTACGCGTCTTTCCTGCACCTTTTCAGAATCCTTGCTGGTTGTGGCTTCAGCGGTAGTATTCCAGATGAGCTGGGCAATCTCGCCAAGCTATCCTTCTTGTAAGACTGGTTAAACTAGTAACAATTATGAAAACATACGAATCAGCAGGGGTACTATATCTTCCCTTTATTCAACACTTTCACAGGGCTCTCAACTCAAACAAGTTCTCTGGCGGAATCCCACCTTCCCTGGGTAAACTCTCCAAACTCTACTGGCTGGACCTTGCAGACAATCAATTGACAGGAACCATCCCAATCTCGAAAGGCACCATCCCAGGCTTGGACCTGCTACTAAATGCTAAGCACTTGTGAGTAATTTTTTTGTAAACACCTCTCATGCGAAAGATGAGTAAGAATTGTATTTTGACCGTGTCTAGAAATTCAATTAAATAAATAAATATAGCACATTTAATAGTTACTCTTCTGAATTTGCAGCCATTTCAATAAAAACCAGCTTTCAGGTTCCCTTCCACCTGAACTTTTCAACTCTGATATGATGCTGATACACGTGTAAGTTGGTAGCCAGACAATGCTTTTGTTTCTCTAATTATGTTCTTTTACCCCCAGTTGTGCCCTTCTAATTGCTTGTGATTCCTCAATGACAGATTGTTCGATGGGAACCAACTTGAAGGAGATATTCCCTCCACAATATGCCAAGTTCAGAGTCTTGAGGTTCTGTGAGTAAAACCGCCCCAGTTTTATCTTCCTCTTATAAATAATAATCCTCTCTGCGAGCTCAATTGGGACTCTGACTCATTTTGTTTGCTTCAGTCGACTTGACAGAAATTCTTTAGATGGGGAGGTCCCAGATAATTTGAACAACCTCACGAGCCTCAACGAATTGTGGGTACTTTTACTCTCACAGTTTAACATGGCCGTGTTTCACTCCGTTAAGCATAACAACCTTTCCTCCCTAACATGTTTCTTTCAGGAATTTAGCACACAATAAGCTGAGAGGCCCTTTTCCAAATTTAACTAGAATGGACGCCCTCAATTATGTGTAAGTTCCCTTTTCTGCTCTTTTAACTTGTCCTTTTTTCATGCTAATGAATGCGTATCCATAATTTATTTTTGCAGGGATCTTAGCAACAATTCTTTCGAATCTTCAGAAGCTCCTGATTGGTTCTTAACCTTACCATCTCTCACCACCTTGTATGTATCCGGCACATCAGAAATGTACTATCTGGAAACGTTATAGATTTGTAGTCTCATTTCGAAAATCCATGCTGCAGAGTTATAGAGCAAGGATCTCTTCAAGGGACTTTTCCATCAGAAGTCTTCAGTTTTCCTCAGATACAGCAAGTGTAAGTCTTGACCAAATGCCATTTGAGCTCCCAAAAACAATTTTAGAAAGTGCAAATTGATCATTCGTTTCTTCAAATTTTGGAAGGTTGTTGAGGAATAATGCATTCAATGGCTCCTTCAACATGAGTGTCAGCATCAGTCCACAACTCCAACTTGTTGATCTGCAGAACAACCAGATTTCCTCCGTAACACTGACGGCTGATTACACAAACAGATTAATGTGAGCAAATTTCTAGAACTTGCATTTATTTACGTGGAGAAATGTGATTCTTTCAACCACTCGATCGCCATCAATCTCAATTTTCATTATTATGAACTCAGACTTGTAGGAAACCCAGTGTGCATTGCTCTCACAAATACCAGTTACTGTCAACTCCAGCAACAGTCTACAAAGCCTTATTCCACTAGCCTTGCAAATTGTGGAAGTAAACTGTGTCCCATTGAACAGAAGCTCAGCCCTCAGAGTTGTGAATGTGCTTATCCATATGAAGGGACTCTGTACTTCAGAGGACCCTCCTTCCGGGAATTGTCCAATGATAATACGTTTCACTCACTAGAGATGTCACTTTGGGACCAGCTGGGCCTAACTCCTGGTTCAGTTTTTCTTCAGAACCCTTTTTTTAACGTTGACGACTACCTTCAGGTGCAGGTCGCGCTATTTCCACCCACTGGAAATTTTTTTAATAGGTCTGAAATTCAGAGGATTGGATTTGCCTTGAGCAACCAAACGTACAAGCCTCCCAAATATTTTGGGCCCTACTATTTTATTGCATCGAATTACCCTTTTCCAGGTAACTTAAGTCGCATCTTTATTCATGCATCTAGTTTCTGTCCTACCATCCTTGGAATGGTCAATTGACTAGAAAAAGAAAACATGTTTCAGATGGTTCCAGAGGAAAGTCTTTGAGCACTGGTGTGGTTGGTGGCATAGGAATTGGCTGTGGCTTACTGGTTATGAGCCTTGTTGGAGTAGGGATATATGCAATTCGTCAGAAGAAACGTGCAGAAAAAGCTATTGGATTAAGTAAACCATTTGGTAATCAACACATAACATCTTTAATATTCTTGGTACCAATCAAGTGCACTGTTTGGAATTCCGTTTCAAACAATGTTTTATGAAAATTTAATTTTTTTTATTTAAAATAATTTTTTATGTTTTTTTTATTGTTTTGATTTGCTAATATTAAAAATAATATTTAAAAAATAAAAATATATTATTTTAATATATTTCCAAGTAAAAAATACTTTAAAACACAACCATTATATACTAAACTCACAAACACCCTCTCAATACAGCATCAAAGAACTTTTGGCTTGTGCAATAAAACATTTGTGTATTTTCCAGCTTCTTGGGCTCCGAGCGGCAATGATAGTGGCGGGGCACCTCAGTTGAAGGGAGCAAGATGGTTCTCTTATGACGAACTTAAAAAGTGCACTTGCAACTTTTCGCAAAGTAATGAGATAGGTTCTGGAGGCTATGGAAAGGTATATATTCAAGATTTTGTCAGGATATATTTACCAGAAAATTGTTCCTTGGTCATCTCGTATACATTGTCTCCAGGTGTATAGAGGAATGCTTTCTGATGGCCAAGTTGTGGCAATCAAAAGAGCTCAGAAGGGATCAATGCAGGGAGGGCACGAGTTCAAGACTGAAATTGAGTTGCTATCACGGGTCCATCACAAGAACCTTGTTGGTCTTGTGGGTTTCTGTTTTGAACAAGGAGAACAGATGCTAGTCTATGAATACATGCCTAATGGAACATTGCGGGAAAGCTTGTCAGGTATGCTCACTTCTACTACTATAGTCATGCAAGTAAGCATTGAGAATAATATTGCCAGGACATTGAGTAAGTTTCTGTTTAAATTTTTTCGGCCACCCGCGGGCATTTCAACGGCCCCCCAAGAAATTTTCGTCTGAATCAGTATGCACATTGTTAAATTGTAGGAAAGTCTGGCATTTATCTTGACTGGAAAAGGAGACTTCGCATTGCTCTTGGCTCGGCTAGAGGATTAACTTACTTGCACGAGCTTGCGGACCCTCCTATAATCCACAGAGACGTCAAGACCACCAACATTCTGTTGGATGAAAACTTAACTGCAAAGGTTGCTGATTTTGGCCTGTCAAAGCTGGTATCAGACATCTCAAAAGGACATGTTTCAACTCAGGTTAAAGGCACCCTGGTCAGTATAATTACTTTTCCTTCAGTAAATTCAAAGGATGAGAATATTGTCGTATCTGTCTTAATGGACAAATTTGGCGCTAATCATTTTCATGCAGGGCTATCTGGATCCAGAATATTACATGACACAACAATTAACGGAGAAGAGCGATGTGTACAGTTTTGGGGTGGTCATGCTTGAACTGATAATAGCAAAGCAGCCTATAGAGAAAGGGAAGTACATTGTCCGGGAAGTAAGAATGACAATGGACAGGGATGATGAAGAGCACCATGGATTGAAAGAAATAATGGATCCAGGCATTAGAAACATGGGGAATCTTGTAGGATTTCGGAGGTTTTTGGAATTGGCAATGCAGTGTGTTGAAGAGTCAGCAGCAGAACGTCCACCAATGAGTGAGGTGGTGAAGGAAATAGAAATGATACTGAAAAATGATGGGATGAACACGAACTCAACTACATCAGCATCTTCTTCTGCTACAGACTTTGGAGCTTCAAGAGTTGGTCCTCTTAGACATCCTTACAATGACATAGCTAAGAATAAGGATGTTAACAGCGTTGACAATGTCAATCACGATGCCTTTGATCACAGTGGTGGCTCCACCCTCTCAGGAAAAGCTGAATCACCGTAGCAAATGTTCAACTCTTTTTTCTATTTTTTCCTTCCCTTTTCAGGTTAACTACAGCAATATTGATTTATACCGTGTTCAATCCAAAATGAAAACAAAATGCCTTTATTTTATTGTAGTAGTAGAAGTGTGCAGTTTACACATTTTGACCTTATAAGCCTTTCTTTTCAATCATATATATGAAAGGTCTGTAGAAGAAGAAGAAGGGATTGCTTGCCTTCTTTTCTTTAATTTCTAGTTTCTCTTTTCCTTCGGCTCCATGAATTTAGCTCAGACACAGAATAATTATTTGTGCAGGTGAGGGTTTTTTTCCCGAGGATATCTGCTTAAGAAAAGTATACTTGTCAATTAATTAATAATATCACCATTTAGCAAATAATTAATATCCGGGAAAATTAACGAGCTTCTCAAAATTTGCACTTTCTCTCATTAATTTCATAAATTACAATTGCCTTTTCAAAATTTATATTGATGATGCTATTTCCTCTCTCCTTTCCACAAACACAGAATCAAAACATAATTTTAGCACCATTTATTTATAAAATTTGAATTGTTTTCATTTAAAATATATTTTTAAATAAAAAACATCTTAAAAAACAATAGTTACCATAGTATTAAAACAATACCTTAATCAATTAATTTTTCCTTTATTTGTGTTGTGATGTGATTTCAATTAAATTGCTGGTTATAAATCAGTTATTTTAATGTTTTTCAAAACCACAAAACCTTAAATTGATTTACGGAGGTTAGTTTTAATAAACCCAAGTTGAGCGAGGATTTCTTCCTTTGTTGTTTCTACTTGAATTCATTTCTGGTTCTTTTTTTTTTATTTGATTTACGTGGGGTGTCCGGACCAGCTTGCGCGTACCACGACTATTTCCCACGGCCCACTAGACATCTTGCAAGCCCAGGAGCAGGTAAGGCACCGCGGGAGTGACAGGCGTGCACATAGAAAGTCGAACCCGGAACGGGGATGGAATAAGTCACACAATTCATTTCTGGTTCTTAATTACATGAGACAAGTGATGGAAGAAGGGAAGGCTATTGGGATTAGGAACCGAGATTTATTTATATCAAATCAGAGAGGGAAAGAAAAGAAAAATCCTCCCTCCCATATGCTTTTTTTGTTTTTTTTTTTGTGAAATTCTAAATGGGAATGGAAGGAAGGGGAAAGGCAGATCATGTGCTGGAAGAGGGGAAAGCTTCTGCTCAAATTCTGAATCTTTACCTGCTTCCTTTTTTACCTTCATTTTGAATCTTGAATTGTATAATAGTTAGATTTAAATATTGAAAATCCATTAAAAACAAAAAACAGAATTGGATTTTTAAGAGAAATAATTTTTTTTCCACAGTAATCAAATATGTCAGATTTGAATTTGACACAATAATCAGTTGTTGTTTTTTTTTCTTGTTCTTGAACAGAAACTCCAAGAACTTGAAGCTAATAAAGTGATATCACCTGGATTTTAACCCTATTTTTGTTCGGCAGATCTCAGATTGATTATCTTAATTAACAGTTAACATAAAAGCTAAAGTGTGGGAACACTATTGTTCATTCACATCCGTTATATATAATCCACAGTGTTCACTTTTTCTTTTTTAAAAAAAAAATATCATTTTTTTTAAATTTTATTTATTTATTTTATTTTTTAATATTATGGTGATTAAAAATTAAATTTCATAATTTATTTATTTTTATTTAATTTTTTTGGGAATCATTTCAAATTGTTTGGAGCCGCAGCCGCGTTCCCAAACGTAGCCTAACATGGTTACCAACGATATTATACTTTATATAACATTTTGACTCATATTGGATATTTCATCATCCATCAATAATATGGTCATCCTCTCGTGGATGCCAATAAATCTAATGAACTCATTTGTTTGCTAACAAATCCGGTCATCTTTTAACAGATACCAATCAATTCGGTCATCCTTTCGCGGATGCCAATAAATCCACTCATCACCTCACGGATGTCAATAAATCTGGTACATTTATATCCTTTTACCTTTCTTTATTTTGCATTTTCCTTCTTTATGTTATTCTTCCAATATATAGTATATATATTGATCTAACAAAATATTGACAATCAAGAAAAAAAAACAAAACTTATTTAAATACGAGTAGGATAATGATCACCTACCTGGTGTCTGACCTCTGGACATGACACCCTGTTGTTGTCTCGCAAATGTAGCATTTCTTGTAGCAATAAATATACAAATATCATCGACAATTCTATTAAAGTCGCAAACTCCACTCCAACTTTTATTCACTCTGAATTTTTAACTTACTAACCAGGACAATTCCTTAAAATTTCACACATGAACACTTTTGTTTCATTTTTCATAATTTCCATTGTTCCAAACTCGAAATCAATAGCACTTCCAAATGAAGATTGGAAATTAATTATTTTCATCGCTTTCAGCTTAAGCCCCTCAAAACACTGTTCAATGTTTCAATCATAATCAGAGTTGTAGAGTTCAATTTTAAGCATGATTTGTTTCGTTATAAAGCTAAGACATAAAGATACAACTTTTATGTAGAGTTATGAACCCATTTATTCCATCTATACATTCTATACATCGAAAATCATCCTTGACAATAACATGTGGTCTATCCAATAGGGTCCTAATTAGACCTCTCTGTAGTTTTTAACCCATATCTGAAGTTTCATAGCTCCGATTAATGAAAAACCAGTTGGATTTGAAAGCTAACAACTATATCTACAACTTTCTTGAAGATATGTATATCAAATTTTATCATTTTCAGATTTAATGTTTAGCTGGAAGTTAAGGTGATAAAACTGTCTTATTTTTAGCTTGTAAAATTTAACAAGTAACTAAATGTTTCCAAGTATTTCCTCATCAATCAAGGCAACCACATCATGTCAATACTCCTTTTAATACCATTTAACATTAATCTTACATAATTCAACTTAAGCAAATCTTCCTTCTATAGTCAAAACTCTCTCAATCAAATTGTTATTCAATTACTACTCATAATAAACAACATCATTCCACCATAAAAACATCAAAGGAAACAATTACAGTTCAAAATCTCATTTTCACATAAACTAACACATTCAACACATCTCATATCACATTTTCATTCAATCTAATCAACTTAGATAATTTCTTACCCTTGATGGATGATGGATTAAGAGAAAAATACAAGAATAACCTAAGTTCACTTTTTCATTTCTCCCTTCACTTCCTCTAAAAACCCTTAATTTCAAACTTATATTCTCTTCAATCCCTTGACTTTGAGTTCTTGATCTCCCAGAACTCCCTTAAATCTTTTGTTTTTTAAACTGTTTAACAAAAAAATTATGAGAATATTGCATAAATCCTTCTCTCTCTATCTCCCTCAATTTCAGCCAGATAGAACTTGGCTTCCTTTGGCCAAGTCTCCTATTTATATGACATCTATCATTAATTTACATATTAAACCCTTTATATTTTTTTTATTTGCACATTGGCCTCATGTATTGTCTTTATATACACATTAACTCCAATATTTTCTTTATTTCCATTCCCACCCTAAAACTCTTTCTTTCTAGTAATTTAATGCTACACCATCTCTTTTTCTCATTCAATTTTATCCTTGTCTTTTTTATTTAGAGTTTTCTTGAATTTAAGTATCTTGTTTCTGATTTAAATCTTTTTCAGATTCCATCATCTATTTATTCTAAATTTACACTTAGTCATTACGACTCTCATTGAATCTTACTCCAATATTTTTCCTTTTTCCTACAACACTTCCAACATATTGTTTTTTTTTAATTTAACACATTAACATTTTATTTCAAATGTTCCAATCTATCATCTTCACCCATAAAGTAAATATGCATTATATGCATTTACTAAATTATATTTCTTACTATTCGTGTGAATTCTATCTAAGGGTTTATTGTTGCTCTTATAAATTGATATATGAAAGATACTTGAAACTAATAAATAAATGCTTGTTAGATGACATGTACACTGAACTGACCCGTAAAAGAATTTCATATGGAGAGATTATTTATGTCTATAATTATCCTAATCAAGGATAACAAACAAGTAAATATTGAGTATAACATAAACTATATAAATGTATTTAAGTAATAAAAGAAGGGTTCATCATCCTATGAAATACTAAAAATGTTTTATCTGTTATCAAATAATATTGATTGTGAAATCTTTGCCTAAGGTGGAATGAGATTTGAAAAAAGTTTCAAATCTTATTCCAATAATCAATAACTATAGTATTAACGAATAAAATAATTTAACAAAACAAACATACTCCATGCTATAATATCTAAATTAGAACATTTATGATGAAAAGATAATAATTATACTGAGAAATTGGTCACTAAAAGGTTAATCCAAATCACGTATGACTTTTCTAATATTTTGGGGATCATGACAGATTCTTAGACATTATACTTGATTTTCAAATATAAATCAATTGATTGTTGAATTGATAATAAATTAAATTTTTTAATTTATGTAATCTTATTTTATTTAGGATTGTGATTTATATTTGGACCAACTTATTAGGAAACCTAATAAGTCGCACACATAAGAACCATTGATCATAAATTAAAATATGATGATTAATCAAATGTGACTTGATTATAAATAAGTTTTATAAATTGAGGACTATAATGTAATTAATATGGGAGATTGCAATTCTAGACCTAAAAACAATCAACTAAGGACTTAATTGAATAAATTTCTAAAATTAGCCTAAAATAATATATGTGATATTATTTAAGGAGCAAATTGATATTTTTTTTCATGTATATGGTTTTTTAGGTTTCTTTGTAAATATAAAGTTATGCCTTTTTATTTTCTATGAGTAAAGTATCATACAAAAAACATTTAAAACACAAAAGAAAAGAGTTAACACTCTAAGGTATAACAATCTCTCTCTCCTAAAATGGTTTAGGATATTTCTCACTAGTAATTCATGTGTATTACCATTAGAGACCATATACTTAAATGTCTTGTGATTTGCAACAACTTAATCTTGAAGTAGTTATTCAAAGCTGAAAAGAATATTTGATTTTCAGGTAATCTTTGTATAAACCCTAAAAAACTCTAAATCTGTTTAACAAGATATTTGAGATTCTTGAAAAATTTAAAATTGATCATTTCCACCGTGTATATGCATTCCAGAAAACCTAACAAATCATACATCCCCAAGTTGATTTTTAGGGGAAAAAAGGAAAATAATTTTTTTATTTTTATATGAAAATAACAAAGTCTCAAGATCTAAATGATATAAACAGTTAAAGATCATATTATCCTCAAATTGGTTATTTGATAAAGAAAAATGAAAAAAAATATTTTTATATGAAAATAACTAAGTTTCAACATACAGAAGACTCGACCTATTTAAGGATCATACTATCCTCAAATTGATCCTTTGGTAAAGAAAACAATCAATATGTACCTACACTAAGGAAGGCAACCATATATTTTTCATTATTTTATATATGAAAACAATCATTTAGTTTATTTCATAACATAAAAGCACAAGTTTTTCAATCAACAAACATAACTATCCACACATAAAAATTCCACATCGAGGTCAAAGAATTACACCTTAGATAATCTTGTTGTTACCCGTCCTCCCAATGTTATTGTGGGGTATTGATTCCAACCTCATCACACCTTGAAAAATAAATCTCCATAGACATCATACCCTTCAGGTCACCATACAATAATGCCAACCCTAACACTTAAAGTATTCATCACAATACATTTACAAATTAATAATGCATTAAAAGTTATTTACAAAATAATAATTCATTTGGGATTCAAAAATAACATTCATGATTTGCTGGAGTCGACTAAAAGTTACTGGAAACTGACTAGAACAATGGAGACATGTAATTACCACACGTTGATGTATGACATGGATTGTGGAGAACAATAACATGTTTCGGTGAAGGGAAAAAACATGTGAGTTAATGGACCAAATGCGCCTCCTCTTCCTCATCTTACTTACACAAGTGGTGTAGCCCATCACTACTCGAGGTGGGAGATCAATGCCAAGTTTTGGATTATTTTCTTCATTCTCTTTATGGATTATGCTATTGTCGTTGTCTACCATTATTTGTTTCAAGTAAAGAGAAAAAAGTATTATGATGGTTTTTTATGGTTGTAGTGGTTATAGTGTGAATAATTCCTATCGGTGGTGATGGTTGACATGGAAGATAGGTTGTTGCTATGATGGGTTGGATGGTGCTCCTAATCATGGAAAGGGGTAGTTATGAAAGTGGAGAGAGGTCTGTGGAGTTTCTGTGTTGTTGTCAGAGATTGATGGGAAAATAAGGAAATGGTGGTGACTGGTTCTATTTAGAGTGAGTTTGTTTTGATATTTCTTTTTTTTTTAAAAAAAAAAGAAAGAAATTATGAAGGATATTTTTAGGAAAGAGTTTGTTTTATTTTTCTTATTTGTTTTTCCTTTGTCCCTTTTCCTTTTTAGAATATCTTGGGTATTTCTAACATATTTTCTTTTGTGCACCCTGGACCTTAATTTATAGTGTTAGGTTCCTATTAAATTGGAAAAATAAAATATAGCTAAATTTTTATATTCTTTCATTCTCAAATAAGGATCTCTAATTTGGAAAATGTTTATTCACAAATTATTTTTTCTCCCCTTCCTACAAGTGCAAAATCTCTTCCAACATTTTTTAAGGTTTTGCTTTACCTTTTATTTTATGAAAGATGATCCTTATTTATTATTTTTTTTTATTTATATGATCTTTCATTATATTATTTATTTTATTAAATATGTCTAACTTATCTTTGGTATTTATAGTGTGTCTTTCTTTTGTGTACTTGATACCCTATTTTATAGTGTCAGGGACAAATTTAAAAAAGTAAAAAATACATAAATTTTTATATTCTTTCCTTTTTGAACGAGGATCTCTAATATGAAAATTTTATGATAAAAGCTTTTCTTACTCTTGCAACCCTCTTCCTATATTTTTTCTAGTTTAGCTTGAATCTCTATTGAATGAAAGATAACCCTTATTTATTTTCTTTATTTATGTGATCTTTCATTATATTATTTGATATTTGGTCCTCTTTTCTTCTTTGCTCATCATTTCACCACATAATATATTTTTTTAAAAAAAAAAACTTACATGAAATAAAATAAATAAAAGTGTCAAAAGTCATGAAATTATCATATTATTTTTGTAAATTGAATTGACATACATAATCAATTCCTTATTACATACACACACTCACACTAGTTTACATGCTCGCATAACGCTACAAGTCGAATCAAAATTCTTTTAAACATAAAAAAAATATTCAGGTTGTAAGAAACTATTTAACAATGTTTTTAAGTTTGGCACACTGATTCAACTTTGAAACCTCTCAACTCGGCTTCTGAAGTTTAAAACTAAACCATGTGGGAGTTCCCTTGACATAACTTAGTAGACTTGACAGGTCCAACGACAACCCGAATAACAAGTAAAAAGCATGGTTTAATTTAAAAAAAAAGATTTAAGATGATATTTTTTTTAATATTAAGACAATGAAACATTGGATCAACTTGAACATCGTGGGTTAACCCATCAAATCCACGACTCGAGTCATGGACTCCATCAGGTTTGATCATAGCTCAGGTTTAAAATTAAACCATATGGGAGTTGCTCCGACATAACTTGATCGACTTAGCAAGTCTAAAAACAACTCAGATGATAAGTAAAAAAATATGGTTTGGCTTTAAAAGAAATTTCAAGATGATATCTTTTTTATATAAATAGTGAGACAACAATATATTAGATCAACCCGGGTCTTTTGGCTTAACCTAACTCACAATCCAGATTATGGACTCCTCTAAGTTTCATAACTTATTAAAAAAAAACTATTTTTGTTTAATTATAAAATATAAAAAAATATACACATAAAAATTAAGTACATATCGAATGTTAAGATGTTTGTTTGAAACTATGATAGTTTTACATAAAATAAACCAAAATTAATTATGAAAATCAATCAAATATTAAAAGATAAAATTAAAAAAATAAGAGCTCAATTCAAACCTAATATTGAAAGACAAAATAAAAAAAAAATTAAAAATTTTTTTAAAAATAAAATTAAAAAAATTAAAAAATAATAATAAAAAAAAACAGACAAAGAAAAAAAAAAGACCATGCCAAGCGCGAGTGTCTGGGCCTTAGAAAAAGCCTTTATTATAATGACTTGACAAAACAAATAAAAGGGGGAACTAGCAATAATAAAGGAGGGAGGAAAGGAAGGTAAAACGATGCGTACGAGGACGAAAGTAGTAGCAGTAGATACTAAATAGGTAGAGGAAAAGAAAAGAAGAAGAAAAAAAGAGGTTAGTTTGAGAAACTGTGTCACGTGCAAATTTCCAACTGCGTGTGTGTTCTCACTCTCTCACTCTCTCTCTCTCTGTGCTGTATCCAGAAGAGATCCTTCGCATTGTGGAGTTTTAGTTTGTTTCTGTATTTGGAAACAAAAGGAGGAGGAAGAAGAGGTTGAAGAGGAGATGCGGTGGACAACGATAATAATAATGGCTTGATGAAGTTTTTAATAATGTGAATGATTTGTTGATTGCGATGGAAGGAAAAGCCCTGAAATTTGAATCCTACTGACTGACATTACACAGCGGCAGCAGCAGCAATTAGATTAGACTAGACTAGATAGGAGAGGTGACAGGAAGAAAGGACAGAAGAGAATCTCCTCGGACGGAGAGGAGGGAGGGAGGAAGGAAGGAGGAGATGAAAGGCTATCATAATAATCACAATCAAGGGAAAAGGCGATGGAGGTGTCTGGTGATAGGCGTGCTGTTCCTGGTGCTGCTTTCAATGCTCGTTCCTCTCGTCTTCTTGCTTGGCCTTTACCACAACGGCTTTCACTCCACCGGTAACTCTTTTCAATATCAACATCTCTCTTTCTCCCTCAGATCCAGATTTTTTTTTTATTTAATTTTAATTTCGAATCGAACTGATCCATAATACATACGCACTTTACTTTTTACTAAACACACGGCAACCAGATCTCTTTCTATTTCCCGTTAAATCAAATCAATTGTTCCATCATGTCATTTTGTCTTCCTCCGCAGGACACCCCTCTGATCCACAAACTTCTTCTTCTGCTTCGTATGTATGTATTTCTTCTATTCAAACTTACTCTTTTAGTTTAATTTAATTATTAGGGTTCTCATTGATATTACCTTTTATTTTCCCCCATATTTGTTTGAATATTGTTTTCATTTGACGGACTGATTTTATTTTTATTTGTCTGTTACTGTAGACAGATCAGTCAAACCACGTGAAGCAACTTATTGAGAATTTTGCGCCAACTCTTTCTAATATTCATCAAGTAATGTCCTTTAGATTTTTTTTTTCCTTGCTAAACTTTGGAACCATGCTCCGATTTATGACCAGCCTTGGTCTACTTGAAAACTGCTTTGCACTCTACTTGTGGAACTTAATTGAGACTGGTAGTTGTTCGGGTTGGCTTCTAAACATGTAATGGATTCAACTTTAGGTGGTTTAACCTCTCATTGCATTTTTATAGATTATCTAGTAATATTTATGTAGAGGACATAATTCTGTTTCCATAGTGAGTAGTTTGTGTGCCTTTCAATCTGTCTGATTTCCTACATTTCTTTTAGCTTTCAGATCGGTTCCTGTTCTCTGTTATGCTTGTCCTCCTAGAATATCTCATTATTCATATTAGTGTAAGCTTGATGCATTTTGTTACCTATTTCACGTTTGTTCCCCTTATTCAAGTTCAATGGCACTAAAAAAGTTGATATTTCAGTTTTGTTAAATCAAGAGGTCTGCAGTTCTACCACAGTAGCTTGGATGAGAAGAAAATGTTTTTAGTAGGGATATAGTGTAGAAGAGTTCGAGAGACTGTTTAGATAATCTTTTGGAAAACAGTGGTGGAAGCTAAAAATGGATGCGTGTATTTTGTGCCCTATGTCATGATATAGGCAAACTTTGAGTAGCAGAATAGATGCTAGTCTTGTACAGATTTATTTGGGAGTTGGATTAAGGATCAAAGTGAGCAGACTAGAGATTGATTAGCAAATGTTTCGTAGTGGGATAAAATTTTCAAACCTGGAATTTTGTTTTGTTAGTGGAATCAGCCTATGAAAATTTGATAAACATATGATCTGATTTAAACTTATTAACTTTTTTAGCTTAACTACAGGTATCTAAATCTGTTTTTAATCCACAGTTTTTCTTTTATTTTGTATTTTATCCCAGGTTATAAACTTTACAAGTGGAGCAGAAAATAAGACCACAAGTTCAGGTTCTATTCATGGTAGTCAATGACACGAAGATCTTGTTGATCTCTTTTCTCTAAAAGTTTCTTTTATAATTGTTGATGCCCTATTATATGACTTAATGTTAAAAAAAAGGCTTATTCTCCTTTCCAATGACTAACAGGTGCTCCTGCGGTATCCCCAGCTGTACCTCAACCACCTCTCAGGAGAAATGTACGTATGCACACATCAGAGTGTTTTCCTGAAAAAGTTATTCATTTTGTAATGCTTTTAAAGCCTCTGGAGTTTTTTTTTTAATATGCTGTGGCAGAATGCTGTAACTACTGGTACAGATGAAATCACCAAGCACAAAAGAAGTGCGTTTGAGGAAAGTGAAAAATGTGAGCTCAGATTTGGAGGCTATTGCCATTGGTGTGACGAGCATAGAGAAAGTATGAAGGATTTTATGGTGAATAAATTGAAGGACCAGCTTTTTGTGGCTAGAGCATATTATCCTACTATTGCAAAGCTTCTATCTCAAGAGAAGTTAACTAATGAAATGAGACAAAATATTCAAGAACTGGAGCGTATTCTTAGTGAAAGCTCAACAGATGCTGATCTTCCACCACAGTAAGTCACTTTAAGTTTCATATGACTTTTATCTTCCATTAGCGTGAATTCAATGATGTGAGGAAGTAAAGATATCCATTCTTACCATTTTTTATCCATCATTATTTCCATTTTAAGTACATAATAAACATCATCTAGTGGAATGAAGCTTATTATGTGAAGCTAAATGTCTCGATCCATACAACAAAGGATGTTTGTTGACTCTTCCATTGCTGCTTGTCTCCTCCTGGTATTAGAAGTATCAGATCATTATTCTTTGTTCTTCCTGGACATCAGACTATGCCTGTTTTATGCAAAATTAGTGTTTTCCACATTTTCTTGGCTCATAGAAATTTATGTCTGTGTTCCTATCTGCTCTTGACTCCTCTTTAACATGTTTTTCCTTCACTAGCAAAGTACATATCATACTTATGGTTCTACTCTTTAGCATTACTGGCTTCCTGATTGTCTATAATAAAATTGTAGCGCCAGCGGTAAGCATTTGGGATGTCATGAACATGTGCATGGAGTTAATGTCTTGAGACTGGGACAAGCACTGGGGGTTCTTACTGCTTGTGCACATGTTGAGCTGCTGGTGTTCCTTGTCCTAAATATGGATGCTTAAGGCTTTGTGTCCATTCTCACCAATGGTTATCATTCCTCCTTGAAAAGCTTTAGCCATTTGCTTTTGGGGGGCTCGGTTGCCATTGGGTTCAAGTTTGTCCTGTAGCATCATGCTGTGGTCAATGCCAGATGTAATCCATAGCAGTACCCAAAAAGCTTCCATCCCATGGCACATTTATCCTCTTTTCTTTCATTTTTTGGGTTTTAGTTCTTACATCTTGATGCAGCCTATGGATTTAACTGTGACAGTATGTGAATATTTAAGCAAGGCAAGTTTGTGATAGCAGTAAAGTTTTTTGAAAAATCAGTGATAGCTATGTGTAGGAAATATAAAGTCTCACTACCTGTCATTTCTCACCTGGTTAAAATTGGAATTTTATGTCTTATATCCTAGTCCTTCAGGAATAGGAATATTTCAAGCTTATAAACATGCTTGTATTCTTTCAAATCTAGCACAGAGACTTGTAAAAAAAGGTGTAGCCTATTGATTTATGCTTATTGAGAGTGTGATGGAACTTTCATTTGAGGATCGATGATTCCATGATCCTTACTATTTGATGCTTAGGTTTTCATTTAAGGAGTGGTTCCTTGAACCTACTGGTGTGAGAGTAGTAGTTTTCCTCCTTTTTTCCCCTTTATTCTGCATAATCAAACCTGTGTTCAATTTCCAAGTCCCAAAATCTCCAAACTGCACAACCTAACCCAAACAATGAGTTTCTGCTTGTCCTGCTCCACTTTTTTAGCAGCTCTGACATAGAGAGGAGATAAAAAGGCAAGAAACGTAGGGTCTACAAAACACTATATGTCAAACAATACTATAAATGCTGAAGCAGAAGTTGATAAAGATCTGTTGAGATTGTTGTTCCAGGAAGGTGCCGGTGTTCTCACACATGTTGCTATATGACCTCATTGTTGCTTGCTTTCTCCTTTGATGTGGACCGTCACTCATTCTTAATTTATCTTTGCTAGTGTAACAGATACTGCTTAACAAATTTACATCCTGCTCAAGCACACTAATTTACCTGTTTCATCAGAATTCAGAAGAACTTACAGAAGATGGAAAATGTGATAGCCAAAGCTAAAACATTCCCTGTGGATTGTAATAACGTTGACAAGAAATTGAGACAGATACTTGATCTAACCGAGGAAGAAACTAACTTTCACATGAAGCAGAGTGCTTTCCTTTATCAACTTGCAGTGCAGACCATGCCAAAGGGTCTCCACTGCCTCTCTATGAGACTGCTCGTGGAATATTTTAAATCTTCTGTACATGATAAGGAGCTCCCTCTGTCTGAAAGATATTCAAATCCATCATTGCAACACTATGTTATATTCTCCACAAATGTACTTGCTGCTTCAGTTGTAATCAACTCCACTGCTGTGCATGCAAGAGTACGTTGCAAGTATTCTCCCATGTACTCCTTAATTTTTTTTAAAATTGAATTCCAGTTATCTAATTGTTGACCTTCATGCTTCAGGAAAGTGGGAATCTGGTTTTTCATGTTCTGACAGATGGAATGAATTATTTTGCAATGAAACTATGGTTCCTAAGAAATACTTACAAGGAAGCTGCTGTCCAAGTTTTGAATGTTGAAAATGTTACCCTGAAATATCATGATAAGGAGGCTCTGAAAAGCATGTCTCTGCCTTTGGAGTATCGTGTGTCTTTCCATACTGTTAATAATCCACCAGCCACTCATTTAAGAACAGAATATGTATCTGTTTTTTCTCATACTCACTATCTCATTCCTAGTATATTTGAGAAGTTGAAGAGAGTTGTAGTTCTGGATGATGATGTTGTAGTCCAGCGGGACTTGTCTGACCTATGGAACATCGACATGGGAGGGAAAGTAAATGGTGCTTTACAGTTATGTTCAGTGCAGTTGGGTCAGCTAAGAAATTTTCTGGGAAAAGGCAGTTTTGATGAAAACTCGTGTGCATGGATGTCCGGATTAAATGTTATTGATCTGGTTAGGTGGAGAGAGCTAGATCTTACTAAAACTTATTGGAAGCTGGGACAAGAGGTGAGTGATTTAACGCTGCCTAATATGTTTTATGAGAAATTACTTTTGTGAGTATTTTGTTGTTTAGCAGTTCTAATCATATATGAGGAAACTAGCTGCATAGTATCATATGAGATGGTAAACCAACCCTCCTTTGACCCAATGCATCCACCATAGAGCTATAGCAACTTTGGCAAAAGGATTTGGTTGACTAGTATGATTTCTGTGATTGCTAATCGTATCCAAGGAAATTACCTGTACAGTGAAATATGAAACCTTAATCCTATGCATCACACCACAGTGCTTTAACAACCTTGGCAAAAGGATTTTTGTTGACCAGTATGATTTCTGTATTTTTATCGAATAGTTTAGTTATTATAATGAGATTTGACCGTTTACATCTCATTTGTTTTCCTACGTTGCAAACATGGAAAACCAGGTAAGCAAGGGAACAGGATCTGCTGAAGCCGTTGCATTGAGCACAAGCTTGCTTACCTTTCAAGACCTAGTATATCCTCTTGATGGTGTATGGGCTTTGTCTGGACTGGGTCATGACTATGGGATTGATGTCCAAGCCATTAAGAAGGCTGCAGTGTTGCACTTTAATGGACAAATGAAACCATGGCTTGAGCTAGGAATTCCCAAGTATAAACAGTACTGGAAGAGGTTTCTCAACCGAGATGATCTATTCTTGGGTGAGTGCAATGTGAATCCATAATAAGCCAGTGGTCTAATCACAGTCGTAGTTTGTGGAGAACATTCATGAAGCATGAATTTCCAGATGTTTGTTAATTGATGCTCGTAATTTTTCTGAGCTTAAATTCCAGAAAGATATTGGGTTGCAACAAATTATAGCCTTCTGTTTTTTTGGTAAATAAATGGACGAATATTTTTTCAAGTTTCTAGCAAGCAGAAGGGAGTGGACACCTTGGGGGCAGCTCTAGTTGCCAGGAATGGACAATTTGGAATATGAAATGCAATTTATTGGACATTGTAGTGAATGGCAGGAAGAACTGCTCTGCTTCTTATTTGTTAAGTTGTACGTGGGAGTCAAATGCATGGCAATATTACTGTACACGAAAAGGGCCCAGATGTATGCTAATTTCAAGAAGATTGGAATAGCCATTTGTTTTGTAAACGGTGGTTGAGAAAGCAGGTTGTCCTGTGCCCATCAAAGTAAGTGGTTCTTTTCTCAAGTTGTTTGTTGCTTGATTTAGAAGTGCGATTAATTAATTGTGATGAGAAAATTAGAGGGATGATTTTTTTTTTTTTTGATTTTTTGTATCGATATTTCTCTTCATGTATTAACTGAATTGGCATTGCCGAAACTGTAGCTTGTCAGTTGAGGACCTGGCATGTAATTGGACATTGCTTAGTGTCGGCAACAAATATTTCAGATATCAAGCATTCTTGTTACTGTGCTGACATAAACTTTCTTAAATTCCCGAGGCAGAGTGAGCATGGTATAGTAATATATATATCCGCTTCATAGGGATGTTCCCAAAACCCAGAAATTGGAGGATGACAGATTGGCTATAAACTGGCTCCTACGTAAATTCTTCTTTATCTTGTGATGTGATTGACTGGTATGCTAGAAAGTATGCGTTTCCATGCCAAAAGTCGATGCACAAAGTTGTGAATGCCAGTAGTTGGAGACTGAATAAGACAGTTGCAAGTGAGAAGAACAGGTATATGCACAAGGAAGATAGATGCCTGTTTAAGATGCAACGGCTATGGGTACATTACAATTACACTTATAAATTACATTACAAAAAAAAAAAAAAAAAACCTGATGGGTGTGGGAAATTCACTGTAGAGGTAGGGAGAGAACACTGGATTGTAATAATGTTTCATGGTGTTTTCTTTCTTCTTTTTTTTGGCCCTTTGGGATTTTTTATTTTGGTCACTTGATGTCTTTTCTTCTATTTGTTCCTTTGATGCATTGTTTATTTGGGATTAAGCTTACCAGTGTGTTTTAGCTGCCTAGGTTAGGGGATTTTACGGCGTCAAAAAAAAAAAAATCCATTGCTAGATTGATACTCGATGTGGCAAAATTAAATGAAAATTTATTGATATAAAGCTATGGGAACTAAGTTTGAACAATAGATAAATATGCAACTCTTTTGTTCTTGCTAAAATGAGAGATTAAACTGCATGGACTAGGAAAAGGTTTAGACTTTTTTTATTCAATGCAATGTCAAGCAAAAATTTCAATATGTGATTTTGTTTAATTTTACAAAATAAAAATTGATTTTATTAATATAAAAGGATCAATTTCAAACTTAAAAAATACAAAGGATCAAATTTCAAATTAAAAACAATTAAGACTTTTGCAGTGGAAAAGTTGTGCATTTTATGTTTTAGCATGTTAAGGAAGCTATTGTGTTTTGGTTGATTATGAATTAGGTTTTGTCATTTACTTTAGCTTGTTTTCTATAAAGTTATCTTCTCGTGACTTAATTATGGGTTTTGTCAATTAACATGTATAAACTTAGATCGTTTTATTGTGTTATTTTTTAGATTAATTTCTTTTCAATTTCATCATTCAACAATTGATTTATTGAGAATTGAGCTTCATAATTTATTTTGATTTGATTTATCTGGGGTTATCATGATATCATGACTCGAGTTGTGAATATGAAAGGTTAACCCGGGTCGATGCAATATATTGTCGTCTCAATATTTTAAAAAATGATGTCATCTTGAATTTGTTTTCAGTCAAACTATATTTTTTTCAGTTATCTAGGTTGTCTTCAGACTTGTTGAGTCAATCGGATCATATTAGATCAATTCCTACACGGTTTAAAACAATAGTTATGCTTGGATGTTTTTTTTTTAAATTAAAAAAAAATTGATCTGATCTATAACATTGCGTGAGTCAACGATTTAGTAGTTACTAAATATGAATGTTTAAATTTTAAAACTATGTTTAAATACTTGACATTGTATTTGAAATTTAAATTATATAATTTCAAGTTAATTTATTTTTGAATTTAAATTGAAATTATACATGTTGATTTAGTATTTTGAATTTTTTATATATATATATAGTACAATCTAAAACGACACGTAAAAATGCTTTAAAATTAAAATATATAACGCGAACAGGAAAAAAACTCTGGGTTGTAGGGTTTTAAACTAAACACACATGCTTTGTTGTAAGATAGAGCAATGTAACATTAATTATCGGGAAAACGTTTAAAGAATATCTCACTTGCTATGCTTAGTAGTTAAAAATTAAGACTCTTTGGGGGTTGAGTTTATATTATCTTTCCATTGAAAATTGAAATATGAACGGACACAAAGTGGAAGAAAAACCTTCCTACCAAACTTCATAAATGTCTCATTGCCATTTTGTTACTCAGTACTCGCGTGTGAGTGCTGCTGCTCTAACAATTAATTAATTAAGAAAACTCCACATTTGCCTAAGTTAATCCGGTGGTCCTAATCCAATAATTTTCAAGACTATATTTTCCCAATACCATATCTAAGATTAGATGCAAAGGAAACCTTGATCCAATTGAATTTCACCAGATCCTTCAGTCCCATATTAAGCCATTTTACTTCTTTCTTTCTTTTTTTTATCGTTTTACCTTCTACGAAGTTCAAAAGGGTTTCGGAGGCCTAGGCAGGTACAAATTGAGAGAGACCCTCCACAGAGTGAAAAAGACATTTAGCCCAATTAGAGCCAGCCCAAAAGAATTTGATTATCGAAGTGAGAGATTAGAAATGGCATGGCAGTGTAATGGTACAAAAGTCTATTCTAATGACATCCCATAATGTTTGGTGGCACAAAAATACAGCCCTTGTCTCCTCCTCCTCCTCCTCCTCTTTTACCTTTCATTTTCATGATATATTTAATCTGTGGGGTAATTCATTGCTTTTTATTATTTTAGCTTGTATGCATAAACGAGGGTAACTAGGATTATACACAAAGGGAAATTGATGGGGGAAAAAATGCATTTGCTTTACATGACTAATAAAAACTTTGCAAACTCTTATATCCATAGTCCAAAGAAAGGAAAAGGGATAGAAAGAAAGAAAGGAAAAAAAATAGACAAAACACAAATCCCCTAAGTGAACCAATGGGATGGAAACGAAAAGGAGGGCTTTTAATTCATGCTCTATGGTAACAACATCGAAAAGTAGGCAACCAAGACCAGCTATGGCTAGGCTGTGACAAAGCGGTGGTGGTGGTGGTGGTGGTTGATGGTGGTAGTAGCAGTTTCAATGCTAACATGGAAAGGTCTCCAGGCTGAAGCGGTGAGCAAGCAAAGGTCTTTCCACCCAAGCTTGAGGGTGCCCTTATCCTCTGCTAATGTATAACCATCAGAGGGAAACATGCCAAGTAGCAAATTGGCCTGGTTAGCAGCATTTCCAGCAAGAGAGATGCATTTGAACCCAGACTGTTGAAGCTTTTCCCTCCAGTTGTGGAACTTGACATCCCCACTTCTGGAAGGCCCTCCCACAGCCAATACATTGCGTATCTCTCTCGATAGCAACTGCTGTTCCACTACATGCCTCTCCTCGCTCTCTTCCCCGTAGCTTGCTCCCAATGAGTCGAACAGTGCGGAGTAGTAATGTACGGCCTCCACAAACCTTCCCAGGAAGGATCCCGCGTGGCTCAGGTCCTGTTCTACCACTGTCACTACTTTTGGTGCCAACCTGCAACAAAATCCACCCGCCCCATCCCATTAGCAACTGCGAGCTAGCATGGTGCATTTAGAACCATTATTGCTATATATGTAGTGCGTGCATTGGTTTATTAAGAAACTAACCTAGCTCATGATACTGGAACAATGGCTGGCTATTTTATGTAACAAAATATATACATGGATATCATCGAATCATGGACTTCTCAATGCAAATTCAATATATATAATATGGTGATATGTATGTGAATCCATAATCCAATATTTCCAAAAAATCATACTCTAAGAAAAGGAATAAGTTTGTATTTATTATCATTAGCATCTACCCTTTTGATATGAAAACAAAACTTAATTAGCTGATCAGCTGCTACAATTTACAGTCACTGCTACAAGTCAAAAAGAAATGTTTTTTTTTTTGTATAAGAAAAGAAAGGAGGAGAGACTTTATCTGTTATGGGATCTTGTGAGTTGTGAATAGTAAAAGATGATGAAGCCCATAGTTTACCTTTGCAGCAGATAAAGCATATTCGTATCGGAACCAGTGACATCGTAGAGCGAGTGTTGCAACCAGTGGACGGCAACAGCCTCACTCTTGCTAACATTAAGCCTCTCTGGGTTCAAATTTCCAACTTTTTCGGCCACTGGAATGAACTCGAAGGGAAGTCCCAGTTTGTTTGCAAAGTCAGACAAACGTTTCCCAGTTGCTTCAAGAGCCTCCGAGGAAGTCCCCAGCCCCGTCAAGCGGACATATGGTGGTCCACCGGGCCTAGATGCTAGGATATGAAATAGGCCAGGCCACTGCAAACCTTGCATGATGTCCAGATCTATGATGTGAACTCTATCTTCCCTTTCAAACGCTTCTTGAATCGCTTGGTTTGCTGTGAAATGAGAGAACTTGACAAAAGGGCTAATTCCATTGAACACCTGAAAGGCCGAAGCCATCTTCTGGGTATGGCTTTGAGGCATTGAAGGAAGCGTCGCGTATATCCCCAAGCATGAGCTGACCAACCTCGCTGACATAGCCTCCGAGAAGTACGCAGCCACACGCTGCGCTGAAGTTCCAAAAGGCGTGGACAGCTCCGAGATTTCAAGTAGCATCTTGTTAGCTTCCTCAAAATTATCAGCTGAGACAGCCTCCGCGCATTGGAGGAGCAAGGTCAGAAGGTGCAAGCCTTCTTCGTTTCTCTTTTGCTGCCGCATCTCCTCTTTCTTATCTCGGCTGGCAGCTACTGATGAAGAGGGAGGAGGTGTGCTACTGGCTACTTGTGTCTCCGCAGATGATGATTTTTCCTGCTGCTGATCTTGTGCTTGTTGTGGAGGATGCCCTTGATTTAATGCTAGAATAGTTGGTGTAACATTGGAAGTTGAAGATGGACTCTCTTGCTGTTGCTGATCATGAACAAGGTGGACTTGTGGCTGCTGGTGTTGCTGTTGGATGTTTGGTTGGCAAATGAGAGGTGGCGTCGGCCCCCAGTTAGAGTAGTGACTTACAACATGTGAAGAAACTGGAGGAGCGGAATTGGAGACGTGATCAAGATCAAGAGAGAGGCCGGAAGGGGCATGCCCTTGATTATAATTCCTCTGAAACGGCAACGGCACTGCTGCCGCCTCCTTATTCCTTCTCCTCTCCACCGGGTAAATATTGGCCGGGATTATCGGGTCTGTCAGGGACCGGAGCCTGTACTCGAGAAGGGAGGCTAGATTGGGGTTGCAAGGGTAGATAATATCCCTCACATTCTGAATGAGCTGAGGAACGGACACGTTGGTGGAACTGTGGAGCAGGTCCTTTATGATGCCATCAATCCAGGCAGTGGCGGGTGCGGCATCTTCCATAGAAGGAGGCGTAGGGGTAGAAGCAGAGCTGGTAGTGATAAGGCCGGGTGGAGGGACGGCGTTCGAACGGACAATGTTTCTTTCTCTTTCAGGAGGGAACAAGGGCAGACCAGAGAAACCACATACGGCTGGGAGTTGGGATTGGTTGTCATTACAGCTAGTGGCTAAGTTGGTCGATGGCGTAGAGGATAAAAACCCAGAAACGGACACAGAAGCAGACCCGGCTGATGTAATAGCTGTCAAGTTCGTGGAAGAAGGTAACATAGAAGTCATAGTGGAGTAGTTGAGGAGTGGATATAAGATTGGGTTGAGGTTATTAGGGTTAATATTGTTGTTAGAACAACTAGTAAAAGAAGAGGCACCGATACCTCTAGTCATACCAATAATATCATCATTATTGTTGTCTGATATTGAAAGTGAATAGACGTTGGTGTTACCACGAGATAACCTCTGATTTAGAGGAGTCATTGTTGATTGCACTTCCATCATCTCCGAAGCCATCCTCTTCCTCACCATCCTTCCAGTTGCTGCTTCTACTACTGGTATTGTCGTTGCTTGGTTGCCGCCGTTGGTAAGCAAGGAGGCACTTGTCAATGAAGCAGTACTGGCGTTGTCGATGTTGCTGCAGCTGCCACCGCTATTGTCAATGGTGATGTTATTGATACTAATGCTGTCGTTGCTAAGTCTACCGAGTAAATACGAGGCCGCTGCTGCCATGTTGAAGCAACACTATGCTGGTAGTGTGAGGAAGAGGCTCCAGATTATGAGAAGATGCACCCTGAATAAGCCTCAACTGGCTGTTCTTGATCTTCATGGATATAAATAAAGGAGGAGAAAGAAAGTCGCTGGTATTCGTGTGTAGGTGGGGATTCCAAATCTTGCTATAAGCTAGCGCCTAAAAACACAAACACGACCTCCGAAAACTTTTTGGTGGTATAAATTCCTTCGATCTACTACTAGAATTTAAAATGGTATGTGTGGCGTAGCCTTGCCTTTTGGATGCTTCTGATGAGTCTTCTCGTAAGTGAGAAATATTGAAAGGGTAACTTATTTGAGAGTGGTAGGAGGGAGTGCGCGCGCGCGTGTGCGAGGTGGTGCCGCTGCTCCTTCGCTGCTAGTGGCAACGGGGAATATGGGTGGGCAATTGCGGATGGCATTTAGCAAGGTGTCTTATATATACGACTACTTGTCTGCAGAGAGAGAGGGAATGCTCATAAATTTCTTGCTTAGGCAGCCATGTTGTGTTTCTTATTAATTTCGAGGGATTTAATAATGTTAATTAATCCTGTAATTAATGCTAGAAAGAGCAAGAACATAGAGGGGAGACACAGGGAGGGACATGTAACAAAACAAAGGCAAAAGCAGAGCAAGCAAGGGCATGTTGGAGATGATGGGATCTGTTCGTAGTTCGTCGTTGCTTGTTTGACATTTTCACAATCACATCCCACCAACGGCTATTTCAATGATCTTAGAAATCAAGACCGCCACCACCCCCAGACCTCTGCATGCCCAATCTCTTCCCTTCCTCTTTTATTACTATTAATATTTTATTTTGTTTTGTTTTGTTTCTGTCAACCAGAGTATCAAACCACGTTTTACCAGTGGCCGCTCTCTTTCTATCGCTTCCCCCTTTGGATTTTCCCTAAAGTTTAGTCAATTTTATATACCCTTGTTTAGAGTTTATTTAATACTGTGATCGTGTTTTTTTTTAAGTATTTTTTAATTAAAAATATATTAAAAAAATATTTTTTAAAAAAATTATTTTTAATATTAGTACATCAAAATAATCTGATAATACCAAAAGATAATTTAAAACAAAAAAAATAAAATAAAAATTTAATTTTTTATAAAAACATTTTTAAAATACAAAATCAAGCAATGTCTTAACGAAAAAGCAAGACTCGTGGCAAATCTTCTTCTTCTTAGTTCTTTTTTTTTGGGAAATCTGACAATGAATATTTTGCCGATGCAAGATTATTTATTATTCAAAACCTTTTTGAATATATATATATATAGCAAAGTTGTAAGAAAACTTGTAAAAACTTATTATTTTATTACAACTCTTTAAATGAGAATAAAAATTATTAAAAAGAATAATAAAATAGGTGTTTGGGAGTCTGGTAATTCTTATTTTTTAAAGTGTTTTTTATTAGAAAATACATTAAAATAATAATTTTTTTATATCAGCACATCAAAATAATCAAAGAATAATAATTTATAATTTTTTTTTATCTCATAGGCGCCTTAGAGACTAATTTCTTAATAACACTTGCCTAGTTAAATAAGAAATAATAAATTCTAGAAAAAAAATTATCAATCAAGTAAATATTATTATATAAATAATTAACTTTAAAATTATGAAATATGCTCCCCGCGTCAAAATTCACAAAAATTAGCAAATTATTTGTGAAACTCTCCAGACACAAAATTAAATTAATAATCAGTAGATTAGAGAGTTCTTTACATTTACACAGAGTTCCTAAAAACATTAGTGATCTCTTGATTTTATTGAGCTAATCAATTACATAATTCCCATAAATGTATGATTATTATTGCTATTTCCACAAATTGAATTACATTGTGGACTCAGAAATATTTATTTATTGTGGAGCGTAGTAGTTGAGATGCATTAATAACAGTCGTGCTCCTTCTCTTCGGCCTTTACAAATCACACTACATCCTTGTAAAAGCTTCCTTGTTCGTATCAATAAGAAGTTTTTCTTTTTTATTATAAATTCGACCTCCTCTCTTTTCTTTTCTTTTTACCTATTCCCTCCTTTTCTTTTCTTTTCTTTTTATTTTTTTAATTTTATCGCAGGCTTTCTCTAATAATCATCTAAATTCTCTTTAAACAGGAGATGTTAACTGAACCACTTTATAACACTTCACATACAAATTAATTTTAAACTCAAGTTAACTAAGAAATAGAAATAATTAAAAAAAAACTCTAATATTAATTTCATCATCTTTTTAATTTTCTCGTTATAATTTTTTTATAAGTCAACAAGGGTTTTTGGACTGGTTAAATTGACTGGATCATGTTGAAATAACTCTCATATAATTTATTTTTAAATATAAACTCAATAAGAATTAAATTGGAAAATTTTAAAATTAATTGTCTGATCAAATTTAGTATCAGTATCAAATAATTTTTTATAGTATAAATAAATATTTTAGTCATGTTAAAAATAAATTTATGATCATATCCACATTGCAACGCCAGGCTGCAAACTAGCAGTGGCTAGCTAGCTGGCTGTTTTCTATATATGGAGTAATATTTCAATAGAAAAACGAGAGAGAAGAAATTAGAGTTGAAAATTTAGTGTTTTTATTTTTTTTTCCTAGTTTAAGCTGGTTGATAGGTATTTGACTTCGAATGTCACTCTCAAATAAATATATGTAAAACCTTTTAACCTTAATTGACTTTTAGATTGTTTGAGTTAGAGTTTCAACTCTCTCTTTTCTATTTAAAATTTATTTTTAATATTTTTATATCATTTTAACTGGTTAATATAAAATTAAATTTTAAAAAATAAAAAATATTATTTTAATATATTTTTAAATAAAAAACACTTTAAAAACAAATATACTCCCCTCAAGAAACACATGCATCACCGACCACAGACATTTCATTCCACTATCGAGATCATAGGGCATGTAATTAATATAAATAAAACACTCCTCCCTGGCTAGGCGGCTAGGTGGCTAGGTGGCTAGGTAGCATTATTTATACACTTGTAGGGGATGTTTTGTCAATGCAATGCTTATGCGAGAGACCTTTGTCTCCGCCCTCATTGCACCATCATTTCAGCCTTTGGTAATAATAATAATAAAAAAAAAAAACAAATAGAAACTAAGCAGTTACACGCCCGAAATCAAAATTAGCAGCGGAATAAATAAGTTTTCAGAAGCAGGGGGGAGGGGGACAGCCTCAAAGGTCAACAACTCTTTTCGAAAGGGTCAAAAACTAGAACGAATCCTCATAGACATCCTTTGACCAGGAGGGTGCACGGTCCCTAACATTTCCTAGCCCTTTTCAGTTTTCCCTTTGCAAAAGCTTCTGCCTTTTTGGTGTTACAGAAAACAACTAGTTCCATACTTCTGCATATAATTTTTTTTCTTTTTTCTTTTCTTATAATAGTATTTTTTTTAAAATGTTTTTGTACTTAAAAATATATTGAATAATATTTTTTTAGTTGTTAAAAATTATTTTTAACATCAGCAAATCAAAATCACATGAAAACACCAAAAAATATTAATTTAAATAAAAAAATTATTTTTTCTCAAAAACAATTTTAAAATGCAAAAACTAACATGCACTTGAAAAGCTAAAAAATTAATATGCCTTTTAGTAAAATAAATAAATAATTATATATACCTTTATATATGATTGAATACTAAAAAAATGATAGATATAATAAAATCATGTCAATAATTTATTTAAAAATAATTATTATATTATGATAAAAAATATGAAAATTTTGTTTTTTCTAACATGAAAAATAAATACATCACCATCTCAACCGACATGATGATCACTATGATGAGTGCCTGGCTAGATTACCAAAGCAATAACCCTCTCCCTCGTGGGTTTTGGATCATCAATAATATCCTAATCAAAATTCCTCTTGATTCTCATTCTGTGTCTCAATTTTTTCTTAAAAAAATCAAACTTTCTTTCAATTCCTCTTTTCTTGGTTGCTTTGCTTAATATTGTTTCTATTGTTAATTTTTTTTATTACGGATTTATGAGCATGGTTATTGGCTTGTTGATATATATAGGATGCCACGAGAATAAAATCTTTTATATGAATAGTAAAGCTCCACGAGAGAATATAGATTTTTTTAGTTGTGTACATGATTTTCTTTTTTTACTACTAGTTATCTTCTTTTTCTCTAATTTTTCTTCTTCAATCAAAATTAGAAAATATTTTAATTTCTCAAAGTTTCATAACATTTTTTCAATCTAGAAAACTATAAAATTTTAATTATTTTATACAAGAAAAAGATTGGAAAAATTTTTCTTGCAGCGGCCGAGATCTCTGCCAGCCTTTCCTGCCTCTGCCACCGTGCCCGTGTTATATTGTTTTTCATTTAGAGAAAAAAGGCAAAATGAAAATCGTGTTCAAATTAAACTTGTTTTCTATGATATTTTTTACATTTTAAAGAAGTAAATGCTATTGTCACTTTTTTTTAACATAAATAGACACCATTTCAAGTGAATTTTAAAAATATTCAGCTATGCCTATCTAATTTTATAATATAAAACTAACATATTTCAAATGTAAATATTCTAAACAAGTAAATTAAATACATGACAAGTTAAAATCCAAATTACTATCCCAAACATGTAATTAAATATAAAACTAAAATATTCCCAAAACAAAACTAATATAAACATTGCAAATAAGTGACTTAGGCACCGTTTGGGAACGCGGCTGCGGCCGCATTCCCAAAAAATTTGAATTTTTTTTTTGTTAAAATTTAATATGGTTTGTACGTTTTGGATCGTTTTGATGTGCTGATGTCAAAAATGATTTTTAAAAAATAAAAAAACATCGTTGACATGCATTTTGGCACGAAAAGTTATTTAAAAAGCACCTGCAACCACACTGCCAAACACGCTCTTAAACATTAATAATTAACAAGCTTGTTCTAAGCTTTTATCCCAAGTCTTCCTCCTAATAAAAGACGTTTCCACAATCATTTTTCTCTAATTCGGATCTTCATAATTTTCAAGAGCTGTGATGTAAGAAGCATTGGACACGTCATCAAAATTCTCCAATAGATCCGTACACTCATCAATTGAAAATGGATTAGACAAAAGACGTGTAGCTTTGTTGGGCATTTCTTGGTATTTTTTTTGCTTTATCTAAATCTCGTCATCTTCTGGATGTTTCCTTCTTCATTCCCATCATAAAACTTTTTTCACTCAGTGACATGAACCCTCAGCTAATAAATTCTTTTTTTTATTATTCTTTGTTTTTTATTACGAACATGCTTCAATATGTATGTTAGTTAGAAGTGATTATTTCCTGTTTAGTTTTAATAAAAAATATAGTTAAATTAAAATTTTATTTTTTAAAAAAATTGAAACTGAACCTAAACTGATTCAAACTGACCGGTTTCGGTTCGGTTCAATTTTTTAGGATAACAATCGATTCAAACCAGTTTGGCTTGGTTTTTTCAGTTTGACTCGGTTTTTTTCAGTTTGGGTTCGGTTTGGCTTTTTCAATTTTAGATTATAAAACTAAAACCGAATCAAATTGGTTAAATTTTTTAAAATTTTAATCAATTTTTTTTTACGATTCAGTTTTTTTATTTTTTATTTTTTGATTTTCTTGATTTTTCAGGCCATAATGCCATCCAACGGTGGGTAGCTACTCTTTATAATCAAATCACGGAAAAAAAATCCGTCAACTCAAGATCCTATTAGCGATCATATATTTATGTGTGGGTCAAGGTGCACAGTAAATCTAAGAAAATCACTCATTCTAGTACTATTCTATACTGTGCATGTTAACTATAGAGTTTTTATGGATTGGATGCATTAATGCAAATTCTTTTTGTATTTTGGATTTCTTCATTAGAGCTAAAGGGTAACTAAGCAGATGAATGACAAACGAGTCCAATTATCATTGACTTGTTAAATATTTGACTAAGCATCTCATAATTGCGATATCCTTTTAATTTGTATGTGATGAAGGTCCTTATGTTTATGCAATTTAGATTAGATGCATTGCATTGCATGAAGTATGAACAAGTTTAAAATAAAAGGTATTACTATTCAAGTTTACCAAAGAAGATAAAATAAGATATTTGTTATCATTTTAAATATTTATCAAATATTCTCGGTTACAAGTACTTAATTTGACCTTGAACAACATGTAACTTCATTTTAACTTAACAACCCATAAAATTGATGATGTTTTATGGCACATTTGGAAACACGGTTGAAACCACGTTTCTTCAAAATTCAAAAAATATTTATATGTTTTCAAATCGTTTTGATGTGTTAATCTTAAAAATAATTTTTAAAAAATAAAAAATATATAATTTTAAAATATTTCTAAATAAAAAACATTTTAAACCATTATCATTACCATAATCTTAAATAAACCATAATCAAGATTATGATGGTTGTACTTTTCTTGCAATCTATTTGCTCTATATTTTGCCCTAGCTCCTCATCTATTTAATGTCAATTTGTTAGCTTAAAAGCTTGGTGTATTCAATTGGATCCTTTAGAAGTCTCCAGTATAAAATTGTTACAAAAAACATCCTTGTTATTTTCAGACCATTTCATATATTTCCTCATTTAAACACCAAATAAAAATACCAGAGAGTTATTATATTAATTATCAGTTGTATTTTTATTTTAATCACCTTCAACAACCTTGAAAAATGTAATAATAGACACATCTCAACAATGAAACCACTCGACAATCTAAAAATAACTATTTAGGTGGTGGTCTAATGATAAGAGTTTAGAACCAAAAGGTTTGCTTCTTCTATGGTCTCATGTTCGAGCCCTGTGGTTGCTCATATGATAGCCACTGAAGGCTTACATGGTCGTTAACTTCAGAACCCGTGGAATTAGTCGAGGTACGTCCAAGCTAACCCGAACACCCATATTAAACTAAAAATAAAAAAATAAACAATAAATATCTTTTCAAAACACACTATTAACAACCACCAAAATGGCTGCCAAAATCGGCATCACAACGTACAGCCCTTAAAAACCACTAAAAATAGCCACCAAAGAATAGAAAACATCTAAAAAAGGAGATTTTTTTTCTTCTTTTTGTCAATTTGTAAAAATACAGCACAAACTCTCTCTCTGTTTTTTTTTTTTTTTAATTATTAGTGGGAAAATAGAATAGATTTCCATTACTAAACAGGCTCTTTAACTTGATGTTCCTTCGCTATGTCAAAAGCCTAGCACTAAAAATTTAATTTTTAAAGTTTGTTGTTAGTTTTTGTATTTTAAAAATGTTTTAATTTTTTTTGTTTTAAATTAATATTTTTTTTAGTATTTTCAAATCATTTTGATACGATAATATTAAAAATAATTTTTTAAAAATAAAAAAATATTATTTTAATATATTTCTAAATAAAAAATTTACCTTTAACCTTTGCATACACAAGTTTACCTTCAACCTTCAGTTTATTTTATTTTATTTTTTTAGCATTTCGACCTTCAAATTTATTCCCGATAAACATGTTTATTTTCTCTCTTCTAAACGCCAATAAAATCCTCAACCTTGTTTTATATATATAGACACAGCATGAAAATTCTATCAGAAAAACTCTTTGTTTTCAGGTAATTGGAACAAACATCAAGGTTAGTTTTGGCAAGGGCATTAGTAACAGCATTGATCCTCCTTCCTTCTACGAGCATATTTAAAAATATGATAGAAATTGTTTTTAAAAATATTATTTTAAATATATTAAAATAATATTTTTAATATTAGTATATTAAAAAAATTAAAAATATAAAAAAGTAATTTAAAACTAAAGAAATTCAAAAACACAATAGAATTGCAATGTCAAATAAGACCTATATATTATAAGCGTGTTTAACGTTGTGTTTTGAACGTTATTTGTCAAGAATTTAATTTTTATTTTGCTTAAAATTTATTTTTTTAACGTTTATAAATTTTTTTATATGTTAATATTAAAAATAAAATTTAAAAATAAAAAAATTTAATGCATTAATACCTATCAACTGCCAATACGGACTGCTCATTGAATGATAGTTTCTCACAGCAATGGATGTACCTGCTCTCGGTTCAACTGGTACAATATTAATGATGGCAGCTGCCAGCTGGCTCGTTTTTCGTTTTTTACAGGGAAGGAAGGGAGGATAGATACATGTTGAATCAGTAGCAAAAACTGCAAGGAGAAGTTCTTTGCACGTAAAAATGAAAATGCAAAAGCGAAGAAAAAAAAAAAAGACGCGTCGTCTCTCAGTATTAAAATGAAAAAGAAAGAAGCAAGCATGTTTGGGCGGGGCGGTGGGGCGGGGCAGGTGATGTAATTAAGAGGAATAGGGTAGGTAAAGCTGGTAGCGTTGGAGTCGAGGACATATCAGTTCCCAGAAATGTAACGTAGTTTTTGACATTTTGCTTTCATCTGCATCAGGACGATCTGTACTCGTCAGCTTTTCACTTCTTCTTCTTTTTATTTATTTATTATTATTTAATACTATCATCATCAATCGCTTTGTATATACATACATACATACATACATCCATCCAGAGAGGAGCTGGCTTTTATTTTATTTTCTCGGGTAAAGGGAAGGAAAATTGAATTAGCTTGGCTCTACAAAAGTAAAACAACACCATTCATCGGTTATGGCAGCAGAAGCAATAGTAATAACAGATGATTTTTGTAGCCATCGACATGGACAGTACGTAGCAGCGAATCATAAAGGAACAGATCAATTGTCAAAGAACACATTTTACGAGAAATAGTTAATTATAACTGTACTCCTAGTCCTAGCCAGCTAGTAGAGAAAAAGGTATCCTACGTGCTTTACTTCAAGTATTATACCACCACCACCGCCACCACCGTAGACTATGGGAGGAATAGGACGGGGGTTGGGGGTTTTTAAAGTTTCTAGGGTTGTAAAAGTCGAACGTCTTTTAGGGGATGCTCCCTTTTAGCTGAGAGAGAGAGAGAGACAAAAGCAGAGATGGAGGAGGAAGACACAGAAGTCTTCTCCTCTCTCCTCTCTCCTCTCCAATGGCTGGCTACAATTGCGAACCACAACACGTGAGGCAGAGAGAGAGAGAGAGAGAGAGATGGCTCGCCCTTCGAGGCTCCAAAATATGATATGCTTACTTAGATCTCCACCGCATCAGTCATTTTCATTTTCATTTCAAACCTTCTGATATATTTTGGTTTTACTTGCCATCATATATATATTTTAAGCCTTTCCATCAGATCAGAGCCTGGCAGCCAAAGGTAAAGGTTGTGGTCCCTTTTCTTCTGTCTCATTACCTTCGATCTGTTTCCATATATTTTCCATAGGATATGCTTCCTCCCCTTTTCTTCAATATTTCTTAAAAAAACAGCGAGTGCATGTCTCCCAAATGCAGCAGCAGCGTTATTACTATTTGTGAACAAGTCAAGTGATGTACTCTCCATCCCTCGGATTAATGTTAAATTATCACTTTCAGGTATTAATAATGTGATTTTCATGAGGTAAAGGTTTTGGCTGGCCCTGCGTTTATGAAAAATTTAATTTTTTTAAGTTTAAAATTAAATTTTTATATATTTTTGAAACGTTTGATATGCTATATCCAAAATAAAATTTTAAATATATATATATTATTTTAACATATTTTAAAATAATAAATATTTTAAAAAATAATTATAATATTAAAGACTAAGCTGTCGTATTCTGACCAGCAGTTTGTTTCTTTATATTCTTGTTTGGGCTTATGGCCCTGTACTTGTTCCCAGGCCTTATTCGTATTTGAAGTTCTTTATTGTTTGCTTTTTTGCATGCTCTTTTTAAATTATTATTTCATCTAAAATATAATTTTAATATGTTAATATTAAGAATAAAAATATTATTTTAATATATTTTTAATTAAAATTATTTTTAAAAAACAATTCGCACTATAATACTAAATATACAATTAACTCACGAACTGTTTTTTATTATAAAAAAAACCATTTAATTTCTAGGAGCCACAAATTAACAGACGGTGATTTTTTTTTTATGAGAATGAATTAACAAATCATTTCTACAACCAAGTGTAAATATTACTAAATAGAAAAATTGAATTCAAGTCTCAAATTAAAAAACCAAATAAAACGAGACAACTAAAAATAAATAAATAAAAAAAAGAAAGCTAACACAAATGGGATGGAGAGAGTAATTATGTATCACGCAAGAATTGCCTCGGGCTCGAATGTCACTAACCCCACCACTATTTGAATTCTTTTTTTCCTCTTCTTCTTCCTCTTGATTTACACGTATCTATCAAAACAATAATCCACAGAACAGGAGCATTTGTTTGTTTTGTTTCCCTTGACTCTAAATTAATTAAGAAATTGAGATGCAGCTAGATAACTGGGAATTGATGTGTTTATCATGTCCAGATTTAGTCAGATTCGATGGGGTCAACGTACCATCAAGCTAAAAGCCTTTAAATTAATCGAAGAACTGTTTAAAAATACAGCTTTCACAGAGAAGAACTCATAATTGATATTCAAAGGGTCCACCAGGACGAAATCCGTGGATTGTGTCTTGTGTTTAGTTCTGGTAATGGACTCGCGAAAGGTACGAGATATAATGGATGGGATGCAACCAAACACTTGTATACTTTTAAGCATAAATATCGAATAATGACCAAATTATTGACACCCCCTCCCTTTTCTTTTTTTCTTCTTTTCCTCTTGGTTTTTTCTACCCAGTACTTGGCAGCCGGATCTCAGTGGAGAAGAGGAGCTAGGGACTGTGGATATTGTAGCTGCATGCAGGTGGGCATGGATTGTACTTGGGAAGGGTGGCAAGCGGCGGACATGGTTTAGACAGGAATGACCATGTCTTGTGGTGATTTGAGACGTGATGGCAGGCAGGAAGATCGTAGATCATGCATCCACATGATCAATCGAGGAGGAGATAAATTATTCGCATTACGTTAAAAATTAATGTATATTCATACACAGAAAGGATAATCAGTGTTGATAGGAAAAGGACGGAAGAACTCCCACCAAACATTCGAGCTTTACAACAAAACAACGGCATAACTATAAAATTAACAGGGAAAAGTGGATACGGCTCACAGCATACGTTAAATTTCTCTCTTGCATGCCGATCCTTTTTAAGTACATTAATAATATATATAAACCAGCTAGCCCAGCCACCATGCATGCATCCATCCATTGATTTAATTTGTATCGCCATGTTCTTGCTGGATCTCCATGTCTCGGTGTTCGATCCAGGTGCAGGAAATCAATCACAAATCCATGCAATAATATTGATCACAGAACAACAATTTGATTACGAGACAATACAGAATCCATCCCTCTTGGTTGTATTCGCATGCCTTTAACTGAGTATAGCAAAATCATGATGATCACTTTCCTCTTGGATCTGTTCATACATAGTCATAGCTAGCTAATCTTACATGATAGTATTGCATATATAATTCACTTATAATCATCCAAAAAACACCAATCATTCATTCAACGAGTCTCTCGTATATTCAATTATAAATGGATATTCTCGTGCATTGATATATATATATAAATCAGCTTCTCTCAACAAAAAAAAAAAGGAAAAAAAAAACAAAGAAGCTTAAGGAACTATATATAAATCAAAACCTAGCTACCAATAAACTCAAAGAATATAACAAGTCAAAATAAATGATTTGATGCAATTGGAGAAGTGATTTATATATCAATTCACAAAAAGAAATCAGCGATTTTAATCATGATTTGTTATTTTCTTCTTGTAAGGGTCCGATCGTTTTATTCTTAATTAATATTCATGAGTTGATTGTAGTTTGTCATTAATGTTACCAGAAAAACAGGTATCGATGGACAAGGGTTTAATTTGAAGCCTGGACCTGGAATATTCACATGAAGATAAATTAATACCAACAAATATAAACGTACGCAGTAATAAATTGAAAGTAACTACTGTATATATATGCTTTAATTTTGTGCCCTAGCTAAGGAAGATCTTAAAAATACAATATTGGAATAGCCCTCGATCGGTTTATATATATATATCAAACATAGTTACGCAGAGAGCCTTAAAATTCATTCACATTTTTGACCTATAGGAATATTTATCTTGTGAAATCTTAGCAGAAAGACTCCAGTCTAAGTAGTGTTTGATTTATCGATCCTTCGCACACCTCAGTTCCCCAAGTACAAATAAAAAAAATGCTGAAGCTTATGGTTTAGAAACGATTTTTTTTTCATGAGAATGAAATATTGATACTAAAAAAAATACAAATAAATTTCTATTTTTATATATTTAGAGAGAAATTAATTGCTTTTTGGTGTTGTCCAAAATATGTTGGATGCTTAGATCACAAGAGAGCATCATATTTGTTTAGTTTATAATCATGCAATGTAAAATATCCTGGTAAATTCAAAATCATAATGAAAGACTGGCATGCTTACTGCCATCACTTATTTTTTACCCCCTCCCCTGTTTTCAATATGCTCTCAAAAAAATTGAAAAACATATAAACAAATAACAAGGTTCTTGGAAGATATGTTTTTAATGTGATTTGGCCAATTTCTAATCATTTCATAATTTACCATCATTTTGCTTAGTGTTTTTGTATTGGTAATTGTTAATTTTAAAAAAATTAAAAATTAAAAAAAAAGGAAGAGAAGGAAAAATCAATCAAATAAAAAAAATAATGATTAAAATGTAATTAAAAAAATAATAAGGACTAGTTTAGTTTAAGAATAATAAGTGTAAAGGAAAAAAAAATAAAAACAAAGTTGTCTCATGAGAGGGGTGTTAGAGAATAATATAAATCATATCCTAGGACCTCACCTAATAGCTTAAGCTTTTGGGTTGAGATGGTTCTTTGACATGGTATCAGAGCTTTAATGACCAAATGGTCTCGAGTTCGAATCTCACCATCCTCATTTATTTGATAAAAATTAAGCACAAAGGTAATGTGGGCCTGTGCAAGTTTCAAGCCCAAAGGGCTTTCACTTGAGGAGGTGTGTTAGAGAATAATATAAATCATATCCTAGGACCTCACCTAATAGCTTAAGCTTTTGGGTTGAGATGGTTCTTTGACAAGGGGAACTCTTTAAAAAAAATTGGAGGTTTTTTGAGGCAATACCTTCCATTTTAAAGAGAGTGAAGGTGCACCACTCACACAATCATGAAGAACGGAGGGGGATATATCTATTCCAGTAGGTCACTTGCCAATTAGGTCACCAGAGCGTCTCCATTACGCACCACCGTATACAACCACACGTCACCCCGTGCACTAACATTGACATCTTTAATTTTAGTAACTCCAACTAACTCTACCTGCTATAGAAGGTTGAGTTCTTTAGCACTCAACATCTTGAATTCATTTTTTGTATGGATTGTGCTTATATTGTTGATAATTGTTGTGTATTTTTTATGGTGTTTAAGATGATTTGAGAAGATAAATGTTTGTCTTGGATTGTGGATGACAATTTGATAAACTTTGATTTAGTTTGTGTTTATATTGGGTTAAGTGGGTGAATTATGTATGGAGGTGATCATTTTCGATTCAGTTTGATTTTTATCTATAAAAACAACCAAACCAATTTTTTTAAAAAAAAAAACCGAAACCGAACCGAACCTGGTTCCAACTGAACGGTTTTAGTTCGGTTTTCTATGTCAAAAACCGAAAAAACCTGTATTGTTTTTTAATATCAAAAAACCACAAATTCAAACACATATTCATCACCAGTAGCCCCCACGATAGTGTTGAATCCAGACCAGCCTTTTCTCAAGCAAACAACCTATTACAGAACCACAAAAACACTTCACGCTCTCTTACAATAATCAATCACTCCTCACTATCACAAATCTAAAAACCTACATCACTAATTACTTATGAAACGTATATATAATATTGGTGATAACATTTATTAATAATGTAACTATCAATTCAAAATTTAAACAATTATTCAAAATAAATTCATAATCCAATAACTAATTATCTTTTTTTTTTTTTGGATTCGAGGAAACCCCACCCCCCGGAAAGCGCACTTTGTGGGCCCAGGTGAGCGAGTAAAACCCCGGCTGTCCCAGGCTCTTACAAGAGGTGCACGCCCTGACTCGAACTCGAGACCCAATAACTAATTATCATTTCTACTTAAACTCAATTTTGCGTTAAAATGTGAACTAAACAAAAAAAATTAGCAAAAAATAATCAGTACATAACTAATTATCCATTGTTTGTTCAATTCAAACTTATTCAACCCAAATTAATACTTTTTAATTAATATCAATTAAAAAAATCAATTTCCCAAGTTTCCTTAAATTTTCAACTTGACAATAAAATCAGCAAAATAAAATTGGTATCTATTTAATAACTCATCATTTCTTCAATTATAACACACCTACGTTATAAAATCAAATTTAATTTCATCAAATGAAAAATGAAATCAATTTCTACGAAATCCCAAACAAACTCTAAAATACAAATTATATATTAATATAACAAAATTCTCTATGAAAAAACTGTAAAACACTGATATATATAAGTAAACTACAAATAGTACAAGTTTTATTTTAATAAATTAACCTAAAATATAAATGAGTTAAAAAAAAAGATTGGTTTACCTACTTGATATAGATTTAGGATTATATTGGGGGTTTGGGTGGCTAGATTTGTGAGGATTGTGGTCAGACTTCTGAGAAAATAGGGGAGGGGTCTACTGTTTTTTTTGTCAGGAAGAAGAAAAAGAAGAAGAAGATGAGAGGAGGGACTATCGAGTTTTATTTCATTTATTTTTTTTGTGTGAATTTCTGTTAGAATCGTTGATAAAATATTTATTATTTTTTTACTTTCTCTATTCCATAAAAAATTTTGTTAGTAATTACTAATAAAAATTATTCATTGCTCTTTATGTTAGAAATTATTGACGGAATATTTTTTGTTAGTGTTTTTGTTGTTATTTTTTAATTTTCCGGTAATGATTTTGATAAATTGTTTGATAATAGCTTGGAAACTTTAGGTTTAGTGTATATTTAGATTCTTCATTTTATTTTATTTAGGATTCTTCTAGCTAGAAATTGGTCCCACTCCAACTTACGGGATGAATTATCGTTACAAATCACATGAACGCTAAGTGGAGTACAAATAATGCCAGATTGCTAATCTTTCAAGGTTGCAGGTAATCAGGTTGGTAAATCCTCTCTCCCTGCAAACTCTAAGCAAGATTAAAACACACAGAGAAAAAAGAAAAGAAAAGAAAAGAGAGAGCTCAAATCTCTGTAAAGGAAAAGGAGAGCTATCATCTCACCAACAAAATAAAACCACCTGGCATGCATGCAATCAGTACTGAACTGTACTGGACTGGAGATCATATAAACTCAAGTTTGGGAATATGGGCCTCAAGCAGCAGTAGTATTGGAGTGGGAAGTGGCCCAGGAGCCCAGAACTCTATTTTCCTGGACCCTGGAGAAGAAAAGCCCAGTTGGAATCACTGGCTGCAGTAGTAGTGGGTGACATGTCAGTCAGTCAATCACAAGCTAGCTTTTCTTCTAACAAAAAGATTGATCGTCGTCATCTAAGTGAAAATGAGGTTTAGGGTTTAGGTTCAAGCTCATCTCAGCTGAGAGTGGAAGAAGAAGAAGACGACGATGATGATAGTGAGGAGGACAAGTGTTATTGCTAACATTATCGGCCAAAGAGTAAATAACAATTGCTTTACATCATCATCATCAATAAGCAGCAGCCCAATTCTTAAGTTTCCTTCATCTCTACTCTCTCTCGACCTCCCTGACATTTGGCCTCCATCATCCCCAGCAATTAAGAACTGTTGTTAGTCATTTTCCCTAACTTTTTCAATAACTAGCTAGAAAGAAATTAAATCTCTATTAATTCTGTTATTTTAAATACACAGGCACAGCTAATGACCACCCTTCTTCTGCTCTTGTAATTGATGGCAAGTTGATTGCGGATGAAATAAGGTTCAGAATTGCTGAACAGGTTAGGAGGATGAAGGATTCCGTTGGAAAAGTTCCTGGCTTGGCTGTAATTCTTGTGGGCGACCGAAGGGACTCTCTTACATATGTTCGCAACAAGGTTAAAGCTTGCGAGGATGCTGGAATCAAGTCTCTTGTCACACAGTTCCCGCAAGATTGTAAACAAGATGATGTTATTCATGCCTTGTCCGCTTTTAACGAGGACCCATCTATTCATGGTATTCTTGTGCAGCTTCCTCTGCCCCAAGTAATTTCCACTCACCATCATTTTAATGCTTTGGCTGTTTTATGGTTTCATTCCTGGCTTTGGTGCGAATACATGGATCCCACAATTATCCCTATATTTGGCTTCCCTTCCCTGTGACTGAAAATCTTAGTGATATTTTGAGGTTCATTATCATCTAGAAATGCCGGATTATGGTGCCAATACATGTTGCTTTGTCCTTTCATATTTCCCATGTCAAAGTAATTGCTTTGTCCTTTCATATTTCCCATGTCAAAGTAATTTGTTTTGAAGAGTAAGCGGTCTACTAGTTTGAAGTTTGTACCTGGAATGATGATGATGATGATCTCCATGTTACACCTTAATGCATTTTGCTGTAAGATATTTGATTAGGTATACAAAATTCCTCACAACAGCATAATGAATTTATTCTTACTATGGGATATCTAATACCAGACATTAGCATTTTATGGTAGTTGGTCATGTTAGCTACTCATATATAGCATTGAAATAGTTCAGGATTTGATGCAAGCCTATTTGAGAAGTTGGTGTTCTATGGATGACTTAAAACATTTGTACTATGGGCCAGCATTTGGACGAGGGGAAGATTTTGAATGTGCTCAAGTTAGAAAAGGATGTAGATGGCTTCCATCCACTCAATATGGGGAACCTTGCAATGAGAGGAAGGGAACCGTTGTTCATCCCATGCACTCCAAAGGGTTGCATTGAGCTATTAATCAGGTCAAGTGTCGAAATCATGGGGAAGAATGCCGTGGTTATTGGGAGAAGCAACATAGTTGGACTGCCCATATCCTTGCTGTTGCAGGTACCCCATGTTTGCTATAATTAAATCCTCGTCTTAATCAGCACTTTCATTGTTTCTTTTTGGGATAAATAATTACTTGCACTGTTTTATTAATAGGTTCATTGAAAATGTTTTGTAGAGGCATCACGCGACTGTCACCATTGTACATGCATTCACAAAGAATCCAGAGCAGATTGCAAGGGAAGCGGACATTGTTGTTACTGCTACTGGAGTGCCCAATCTGGTCCGTGGCAATTGGTTAAAGCCTGGTGCTGTTGTTATTGATGTAGGAACTTTCCCAGTGGAGGTAAATATTCCAACTTCTTTCTGTTTGCATTTTGTCAAAGGCTAGCGTATATTTTCAATGGACGAACAACATTTTGTGGTTAAACCATTCTAAAGAAACAACCATTAATAAGTTTTTTCATTAATTTTGACAACCAAATGGGACAAGGCCAGTAATTGATGTGCAATTCATTGGGGGGAGGCAGTTGTTTTTATAGAGGTTTTACAGATTTGGACATATTGGTGGGCAGGACCCCAGCTGTGAGAATGGTTACCGTCTCATTGGAGATGTTTGCTATGAAGAAGCATCGAAGGTGGCATCAGCCATTACTCCCGTGCCTGGAGGAGTTGGACCCATGACAATCGCTATGCTTCTCTCAAATACTCTGGATTCTGCCAAGCGGGCTTATGACTTCACTTGACCACTTAGTTTATTCTTGCGTTGCCTTTCTATCATCATATTTGTTTTAACCACTATGGAAGATATTTTGAGGAAAGGTTAATCATGACACTCATACTGGCTGGCTGCATCATTTCAAGCTTAACCACGTGCCATTCAAACGTGATTTCTTTTTTTCAGCTTAAGACGAAGCAAAGATTGTCTCCAGTCTTTTAGCAAGCGGCCTGTTTTTTTTTTTTACTCTGTCAAAGATGGATAAATACACTGAGGATGCTTTACAGTAACATTGGTTGTTTTTTAAATAATTTTTTATGTAAAAATAAATGTTAATGTTTTTTTTTAAAAAGAAATTATTTAAAACATATAAATTATATTAAATTTTAGTTTTTTTTGTTTTGTTTTTGATAACGCGTTTACACCGCGTTCCAAGCATGTTCATAAACAATGAATTCAAGATTGTCTTCTACGTATTTGTTGGGACCCAATCTTGCAGTAAAGAATCTAAAGATATTGATCAGAATCAAGATTCCCACTTATGGCCCTTTGTGCCCTTGTCTCTTCTAGACCCGTGCTCATTCTGACAGCACCTGCTACACATTTGCAGAGACACTTGCCACCATATGGAAGGATGGACCTCTTTCGAAGGTGTGTTTGGTTACGATTTGCAGCTTCAATGACCGCCTCAGCATCACCTTCTAGAATAACCTTCTGAATTCCTATTTCTGCTCCACACAACACAACCGCTTCATCCAATTCTCAAGCTTCAACCGTAATAGTGTTTGATGTAGATTTTCATGTGTTTATCTCAATTAAAAAATCACTTTAAAATTTAACATTGGAGTTTTAAGTTAACTAGTTTAAACTTGGAATATAGTTCTCGATTTACTTATATAATTTTAAATTTATATTACAGAATTACAAAAATATTAATATAATTAAATTCATTTCCACATAAACAATAATTCAACTAAAAAAAATCACATAATAACTAAAATAATTTGAATGTAAATGTAACGTAAACTCAATAACTTAGTAAATGAATAGTTACATAAATGAATAGTTACATTCATGAGTGATTTATATTCTTATAACATCCAAGAATTGGAACTCCGGGATAATGGAACATTGTTTTGATATTTCTGGTTTATGGAGTTGAAATTACTAGTCTACTGATTACAAAGAAAATTGCAAGCCTACTTGATTATCGCCTACTATTATATCGTTTATAGAGTTATCGCCTATAGAATTACTGTCAATAAACTATTGCTTATTAGTTATTAGCTTACAATTATATGCCTACTTGATAAACATGTTTTGAAAATACTGTGAACTTAATTGAAATGCAATATAATTGTTGTTGTTTATTTTCATCTTTCTTACCGTATGTCTTATATAGTCGAGTGATATCAACAATTACTAATCTTTTATTTACTATATATCAATTGTTAGTAACTTTCATCTTTTAGAGTTGCTTTCATGATCACACAGTCATATGAGTTATTATTGCCTTTTAATTTACATGGTTTATTATAATTGTTCACATTTTGCTTATGTTTACATTTTTTTTATACACTCTTGTTTTCTAAGTTTTATTTGATTATCTAATTATTAAATAATTAATTTTTAACCTTATCTATATATTTTATGGTAAAACAATTAGGATCATAAATCAAATAGTCATTGCCCCTGGATATATGCAGTGTTCTCATTTGGTGCAGCAAGCATACCTTAACAAGTTCATAATAATGTCTCGGGAAATGACAATTAACATAACCTATTTGACCAGGGAAAGCCATTGTAGAAATGTCTTAATTCACTATGGATTATAATATTGAATTCATGGTTATCCTTAAAAAAAAATCATATATAACTATTTTTTTAGGGTAAATTGGTCTTTTCGCTAGATTTATTTATTATTTTAAATTTGTTTAAGGATATCTCGATCTTTTTATAATTTTTTGCACATTGCAATTATTCTATTGAACTTAAAAAAAATCAACTTTAGTAAAGAGGCTTTTCAAAATTTACTTTAACCATGCACAGCGTAGCTACTCTATTATCCTTGAAATAAAAAAAAAATCTTAGGATTGGATTTAAGGGCATGTTTGTGATTTCACAATGTTTTTTTTTGTTTTTTGCAATAATCATGTGGTTCCGAGGATGATTTGATAATTTAATTGATAAAAAAACTACTAGTGTTTTTTGATTCGCAACGGCAGGGGCTACTTTCCTAAGCAGCGCGTGTGGCTTAATTCCGAGTGGTTTGGTGACGGTTGACTTTCTTTTTTTTTACCCCTTCTTTCTCTTGTTTTCTTTGGTTTTTGTGCCTGTCCTTGTAACATTTCACAACAATCCTTTAATTTTTTTTTTTTAGGATTTGATCCTTGTTTTTTAATTTTTTTTTACGTCACCCTCTATTTTTATTTATTTATTTAGAATTGGTTATCATTATTTTTATTTCTATTTATTTTATTTGGGATAATTTTTAGAATTGATTTTTTTTTTTACAATTTCATACTCCTTCATTATATTTACATATCATATTTTATCATTATTCTTTTGATTGCTATTTTTTTAATCTTGACAGGTTTTTAAAATCGAATTTTTTTATTTCATTATTCAACATCAAATTGAGCTTCTTGATTGATCCAGAGTCTATAATTTAACGGGTTATGAATTTGAGAGATTAACCAAAATTTAAGAGATTTGTTACAGTTCATTTGTTGTTGTTGTTGTTGTTTTTCTTCTTTTTTTTAAACTCATGTTTTCCAATTTTATCATTTGACATTTGATTTAATTGAATATTGGGCCTTTTATACCTTTTTTTTTCTTTTTGTATAGGGTTTTCACTATTTTAAAAAATAATTTGGGTCTTTTTATATTTTGTTCTTTATTGGATTTAATTTTTTTAAAAGTTTTTTTAATTAAATTAAATTAATTGCTCAACATTTATTTTTAAAAATACATCATCCAATATGTCATCATCTTTAATTATTTTAACATTTTTTTAAGGATACAGAAAATATTTAACCAACAGCATAGCGTGAAGTAAAAAATCATTTATTTTTTTTCTCTTTTTAAGTTCATGTTTTTTCGGTTTTATCTTTCACTATTTAACTTATTTAGAGATTAAGCTTTTTTTTTTTTGTTTCTATATGATTTTTCATTAATGAAAATGACTTGGGTTATCTCGGGTCTTTTCTTAATCATATTATTAAATTAACCTGACTTAATAAATCCAGTCTGGTCAATCACCTGAGTCTTGAATTTTTCTTTCATCTTTGAAAACACTGATTCGAACTGCATCATAGCTTGAGCCATCATTTTAGGTTTGCTCAAGTTATTTTTATAGATCTCTTTTAATTGAATTTTTTTTCATTTCAGGTCTTAATCTTTGGTTAATTTGAATTGGAGATCCTAATTTGTTTCGAATTTGATTCCATGGTCTTGTCATAAGCTTATGCTTCAAATTGAGTATCTTAAGGGTTAAACATAGTTGACCTTGATCAATCTAATGTATTAACATTTCAACACACACACGCGGGGAGAATGGATGGCAATTTTGTGAGGTCATGTGCAAGCATATCAATACAAGTTAGGGTGGTTCTGGATTACACCTTGTTGGTTTTAAAAGTGTTTTAAAAAAATTAATTTTTTTAATTAATTTTTTTAGTGTTTTTAGATTATTTTGATGTGTTAATGTTAAAAATAATTTTTTAAAAATAAAAAAATAATTTTTTGAACAAAATATACTTTAAAAAATAACTACTATTATATTTCCAATAACCTTAAAAAATAAGATGGTTGCATCAATGTTGAATAGTTATGGATGCATCATCACCGCTCACATGTATAACGTAATGCGATTGTTTTTTAAAATATTTTTTGTTTAAAAATATATTAAATTAATACTTTTTATTTTTTATTTATTTTTAATATTAACATTTCAAAATAATATAAAAAAATTAATTTAAATAAAAAATAAAAAATTTAAAACACAATATCTTCCGCCGGCAGACAAATTGTCCGAAATCAAATAATGTCGTCAATGCCCCGCGTGCCTTCTTACCTTTTTTTTTAAATGCCGAATATGAATTATCCCAAATAAACCTGGTAGTTTCCAGATATGCACGTGGAGAAGTTTCCGTGTGACAACATAAATGTCATGGGCGAGACCTTTCCATCATTCTGGAAGGAGTGGTAAAACATTCAGTAACTCACCTGCTCAGACTCGTAACGTCGATGAGGTAGTATCAGCTGTGGAAGGACCATCAATGCTAAAAGGTACCTGCTAGGACAAAATAAATAATTAGACTTGTATACGAAAACAAAACCAGGAAACCAGAAATTAGCAACAAGTCTGCGATAATGGAGCGGATCTCGGAGGAAAGGCGAGAAACGTCGTCGGGGAGAGGGGCGAAAGGGTATTTGTCGTCATAAGATGCCAGGAATTTTCTGGTAATCGGCACCAGACCTTCCGTTGATGCCATTTCTGATCTCAAATAACTCAAAGTTTCCGATTTGAATCAAATACCAATTTAAATATATTGGAGTGATCAAGACGGAACAGACGCGGCTGTCCTCCAGTAAGTACTAGAAAATCTGAAATTCAACAGAAAATTAATTAATTAACTGAATTCAAGTCCACGTTGCTGCACCATTTTTATTTATCAAAAACCGTCGGTCTCCTCTCTCTCTCTCTCTCTCTGATGCCCAAGTATATTTAAATTTCCTTCTTTTTTTTTCCTTTTTTATTATTTTTCAGTTTTATGTTGAGAAAAAAAGAGAAAATTTGAGAAATTTAAAAATCCGGCGTTGCTTGGCCTTCAATTCTCTGCCATTGCAAGTTGTTCCGGAGGATCGGAACACGTTTGAAACGAGTTTTTTTAAAATTTAAATTTTCATATTTAAATTTATTTTTTATATTTTTAAATTGTTCACGTTAAAAATAATTTTTTTTTACAATAAAAAATATTATTATAATATATTAAAAAAAAACTCTTAAAAACAATCACCATATTCTGTCATTGCGTTTCATTTCTTCAACATTATTCCTATGCTTTGAGGGTATGATTCGTGGGCTAAAAGGACGCCTTGTGGATCTGTTGAGGTAAGAATGGAAGAAAGCTCAGAGTCCAATAGGGAAAAAGACGAAAACGACGACGTTAAGAGAGAGGAATGGAATAAGAGAAGATACGTCAGCGTGTTTGAATTCGTGGTAAAGTAACTTTTCAGATTGCCTTTCATTTTAAATTTATTTTTTATATTAATATTTAAAAAAATCTAAAAACATAAAATTATTATTATTATTTTTTTAAAATCACGATTAAACTACATAGACAAACATAATATAATTTTTTTAAAAAAAGGAAGCCCAGCCGAGCAAGAGCAAAAAGACCAAATAAATGATAAATCTGGCCGAGGCTGCCAAAGCATACATAGGTGTGGGAAGATGGAATAAAACAGCAAGAGAGAGACGTTAGAATAACAAGCTCAAGCTATCTCTCTCCTTTTCATTTTGGAAAACAAGCAAAAAGAAAGGAATGGGTGGTGGTGGTGGTGGTGGTGGTGGTGGTGATTCAGACATTGCACCGCATCCCGAGAAGATAAAGATTGTGGCCACATGCCTGGTGGTTTCCGTTGGCATATCCCTCTTAGGCTTCTATCTCAAGTCCGGCGCCGAATGGAGGTCTAATTGGTCATTATCTTTAAACAAGAAAAAGAAGAAGCCAATCCGAGTTTACATGGACGGATGTTTCGACATGATGCACTACGGCCACTGCAACGCCCTCCGCCAAGCACGCGCCCTTGGAGATCAATTGGTGGTCGGCGTTGTTAGCGATGCTGAAATCATAGCCAATAAAGGTCCTCCAGTGACACCTCTCCACGAGAGGATGATTATGGTAAATGCGGTGAAATGGGTGGATGAGGTGATTTCCGATGCGCCGTATGCTATCACCGAAGAGTTCATGAAGAAGCTTTTTGATGAATATAATATTGATTATATTATTCACGGAGATGATCCTTGCGTTCTCCCTGACGGCACCGATGCTTATGCGCTCGCTAAGAAAGCTGGCCGTTACAAACAGATTAAGCGCACTGAAGGCGTCTCCAGCACTGATATCGTTGGTAAATGATTAATTAATTTTATTTATTTATTTATTAAGGGTTTCAACTTTCAGGATATAAGATCAAATTTCATTCTTGAACAGGTCGCATGCTTCTGTGTACCCGAGAGAGATCGATTAGTGACAGTCACAATCATTCATCATTGCAGAGGCAGTTTAGCCATGGAAACAGCCAGAAATTTGAAGCAGGTGGATCCGGAACTGGAACTCGGGTTTCTCATTTCCTTCCTACTTCACGCAGAATTGTTCAATTCTCCAATGGCAAGGTATTTATGATCAATCTACTGCTCATTTTCACTTTAATGTTAAATGATTCCTTATTTGTGTATTCCTACTGCCAAGTCCCCCTAAACCTTGTGCCTTTTCCTGTGTGTGTGGAATCTCAAGTTCCCAAAGTGGGCATCTGTGCGTTTCGTGGTTGTGTGACTTTTATGCATGTTACAAGTGCTAGGACCTTGTCACCTGTTACCCACCATTTATTCAGATAATCACAGCTGTTCTAGTTGCTATTCAATCCATGTTTGTTTGAACCCAATCGTAAAAGTGGACTGCTTTACTGCTTATGGTGAAGTAAGACTTATTTTCAATTAATTTTAACATGAATTTTTGTTTTCTTAGTGTGAATACCATTTACAATGTCATTTCTTGACCACTTTTCATGCATGTGATTCCAGGGGCCAGGGGACGATGCTCGCATAGTTTATATTGATGGTGCATTTGATCTCTTCCATGCTGGACATGTCGAGGTAGGTTATGCTTTTCCTTTATCCTTGCATGTCCGTGCCTTTAAAGATTCAAATGACTGTTTTTTTTAAACTTTGAACTTTCTTTCTTCTGTTCTTAAGGAATTAGTTCAATCTACCTCTGATTCCTACACTTTCTAGTTACTCTTTCACAATCACGTGTGAAGTGCACCTTTTTATTACTCATTTGTACTTGCTGTTGTTATTTGACTTGTGCATGCTTGTGATCATCCTCTAAATAGTTTAAGACAAATGGGAGGATAGATGAGCTACTTCATGTCAGACTTACACTGGGGATTGGGATTGAGCGTTATCTTCTTTTCAATGATGGTGGATATATCGAAGAATCGAATTCAAGATGATATTGGTTGCTGATCACCATAGTCTTAAATGATGAAACCAATATAAGGATACTTTTAATCTAGACTCTGGGAGAGATACTGGAACTCAATGTCTTAAATTAGAAGCTCTAAAGCTGTCAATATATGCGTGCAAGTTTCATATGGCAAGAAATAGAACATGGTGAAAATGGTTCAGAGGTTAGTAAAATTTGATCTGTTTTGCTATATTTATCAATTGTTTATACAGAAGGCTGGTGTCGGTAAGGGATGTGGCACTCAGAATGGAGAAGGGTTGATGAATTGGAAAATAGAATCTTCTTGTTATTTAATATTTGCCTATTCATATGACCATTTTGTTTTAAGACAACTATCAAGTGAAATTATGATCTGTGGAACCAAGTGTTGGGTTTGGGAAACAGAGGGGTAATGTGTTCAAAAGCAAGTGCAGCATGGCTGGAACCTTAATAGATGAGTGACAAAGAAAAGACAGGATAAAGAGCTTAATACATGTTAAAAACTATAAGCTTCGCCGATTTGGTGCTGAAACAAGGGAACATCCTTATGCCTTGGGCTTGTCGTCACTAAACTTAATAAATAAATGAGAAAAACTAGAGTAGCTTATGACTAGTGGACTGGAAAGAAAGATATGTTACTTAGTAGCAGGTATAGTCCTGAATTGTATGATATGGTGCGAAGAGTTTGTCCACCACGTTCCATCTGGCTGAACTTAGTTGGCTTAAGTGATTGCTTTGTGCTTCCATGAGAAAAATAAATTTATTTCTGCTGTTTAGATTCTCAGGCTTGCTCGAACTCTGGGAGATTTTCTACTTGTTGGAATACACAATGATCAGATCGTCAGGTAGCTCTCTTCGTGATCAGTTAACTTTACACTTTATTTTCCTACTTCCTGGTTTTGTCTTTGCTTTCCCTGGAATTTACTTTGCTGCATGCATATTATATTATGTGCTATATACTAATATGAAAAAGAAAAAAGAAAGTATTCTGCTTCGAGCACTAGAAAATAGCCTGCCCCTAGTATTATTCTAGGTATATTTATGTTCATGGCATTTATATAAGCATTTCTTTGGTGACACTGATGAATACACCAGGAATATCCCTCCGTGCCTGGGATAAAAAGGAAAAATTTAAGTTGAATGAGACTTGCCTAACAATTCTAAACCAGAAAGAATGATTTTCTGCACTATGTAAGATGTTGAGATAAGAATGAACTAGGAAAAGATGCTAATGATACTTTTATTCTTGATTTATTTTCTTCTTTTAGTAGTCAAGATTTGAATGGGAAATGCTTTGCAAGTTATTTTATTAACATTTGCTTGTGAACACTGGTGAATATATGTTTCCCACTGGCCCTGAACAAGAACCATGGAAGCTGCATGAAAATTTCAAAACCTGGAAAAAAACAACATTCTGGACTGTAAAAGCAACTGAGATGACTTGGAACGAGGATCAAATAAGTCTATTGTGTCAAGAAACCATTAGTGAGATTCATGTTCTTTATTCAACATTTTTTTGAAAGATCATAGGAACAAAGTGGGTAGTAACACAGACGAAAACAGGATCCACTTTTATGATCTATGATCTAACTCTAGCATTGCTGCTTTCTAACCACGAATTTCAACCAAATTAGTGGTAAAACTAAATCTTAGTTGGAGTAGTAGTAGGATTTGACATATTTGGAAGAAATTCTTAAAGTGCTAGAATTCAACTGGAGTGGATCAATCAGCTCGAAAGTAACTGCCAAATTTTCCACAGCACACCTCTCTAAATGCATCAGAGTTCTAAGGCTTTAAGGACAACTTTAGTTCTTAAGAAGTGGAGCCCACAAGAAATGAAAAAGCAAGGGAAACTTCCCAACACTACCCTTTCCATATATTTGTCAGATTCACATGTTATGGAGCAGTTTTACTTTTTAAGAAGTTGGCCCCATCAACATTCTTCATAAATTCATTTTTTTTTGGTGTGCTTCACAATTTTATGAAATTCAAGGGTTTTAAATTTCTCCATCCAATCCCAGAACAAATCAACTTTAACAACCATGAGAATGAGTGAACAATGATATATTGTATAATTCTTCACATATTTATGCTTTGCAAGCAGATATGCAGTTTTTCAGTTTCAAAAAGCCAGGGTTTCTTGGTTTCTTGGCTATTGCTCTGGGTTTTCACATTTCTCACATCTTTTTCATAGGCATTAAACATGTGAGATTCTGATCAGGCACACCATTCACAATGATCATCCAAATGACATTGGTTTTATAGCTTGTAGATATAAAAGACATTAGCTTACATCCATGCTTGACTGTGCGAGGAAGGCACCATGGCATGATATGTGCTTCTCTTATGTGAATGGGCGAAAGTCCAGCTGTAGGCTAATGCATCTGAAATATACTACTGGCATGTGCTTGGCAAAGGGAAACATTGTAGTTGTAAGGTTTATGCAAAACACAGTGAATGGTAAATGCTCATGAACCATATGTTTGCCAGTCTAGCGAGCTGACTTTGTCTGGCCACTTCTATCATAATGAACACTGTTTTTATTAATTGTCCATTAGATTCCCAATCCCTTCTATTGCTCTTGTACTCCTTCTAGATCATGTCTTACGCAGAAACTTGCACAAAATTGGATTATTAAATTTATTCTACGTTTAGGCCCTGGTCACTTTTGATAAGTCTACATTAGGCTATAGTTCTGACTTTTATTTGAGTCAAGCACTTGCTCTAGAAAGTTGAATTTGGTTTCTCACTGAGATCTACTTTGCAGATATTTAGCATCAAGGAAGAATACAGGGTTTTGTGGAATAAACCTTTGGAAGCTGTATATTCTCAGAATCACATGGTTCTTAGGAATGTAATTGTACATGTTACCATTGAGAGAATTTTGGAAAACCTTGTGCTTCAATGGCTCATCAAAGCTTCTCTTTAAATGGCTGCTTGATTTAAAATGTAGCTATAATGGTGCATTGAATAGTAGTGCTACTTAGAAATTGAATGACCTCACGCTTCAGTAGCTCATTAAAAGTTCTCTTTGGAAATCATCATATTTATGTATAGCATCTGATGCTGAACTTTTCTCCAGAGAGCTACAATAATATTATCATAATTGGATGGTAGTTTAATTTCACACTCTCTGCAAGGGAACAATGACGAATTTTATTCTATTTATCATTTTTTAAGCTTTGATTGGTTTAATAATTGGGGGTGTTTTTTTCCTGGACTGGTTCTGCAGTGCTAAAAGAGGAGCACACCGTCCTATTATGAATCTTCATGAAAGAAGCCTAAGTGTGTTGGCATGTCGATATGTGGATGAGGTGATTATAGGTGCTCCATGGGAAATATCCAAAGACATGGTTAGTATGCTATTAAATTTATTCTGTCCTTGTTTTTCCATCTGTCCAGTAAATAAGTGATCTTTTTTTTCTGTTTCTTTCATCTTTATTAACTGCCGATTATTTTTTCTTGTCATTGCTGACTTTGTCACTTAGCTTTTTAAAATCCCAGATGATATACATATCACTGTTATTGGCTTATGAAAATAATGCCACAAATAATGGACATATTTTGTAAATAAGCAGTAACTCACACGAGTGCAATCTTCTTATTGTTGCCTTAGCATAGGCTGGGTTTTTTGGTGGTCTGATAGAATGTGGTAGCTGGCTATTTCTCTTCCTGTCTGACTTATATTTTAAATTCTTAGTGGAACTTGAGCTGGCAAGGACAGAGAGGGAATCCTGACTCTTGTTTTTCCCCTCTTCTTCTTTTCTATAAAGATTTTGAATGGAAGCTCTCTTTCTAATGTGAGTGGAATTCAAACATAGGTGATAGGTGTTACCAACTAAACTAACAGGCATCCATGACTTCTTTGGGGAACTTCTGTGGATTATTTCAGTGCAAATAAGTAAAAGTAAGACAAAGACACTCCTCTTTTCCTCAGGAAGGGGGAAAGGCCATTATGAAGCATTGCCCTGCTTGGTAATGATGTAGACACTTACATTAAATGTTATATAGCTTGAGCTCATCGTATTTTCTAGTCTTGAACTTTGTTTACTCTGTCATCTTGTCTTTGCTGTCCTGAGGGAAGCTGGCCTCAAACTGTTTTGAACTTGCACAATTGACTCCTAGAAGTTCTCAGATTGTTCAATCATAATTCTTGATGCACACGCTTAAGAAAGGTGTTGCTCAGGTAGTCGCTAGCAGTGTTAAGAGAGATGTGTGAGGCCTGTTATGATTATCATCCTATATTCGATTCTTTTTTATTATAATTATTGTTATTTTTTAACCTTTTTGATTTCTTGTTTAGTCTTTTTATCAGATTTTTCTAGACATAATAAAAATTATTGGTGACTGCAGATCACAACCTTCAACATCTCATCAGTTGTTCATGGGACAGTTGCAGAGAACGATGACTTTCAGAAGGTAAATCGTAGTTGTATAGCAAGAAGCCTAGTAGCACTGAGTAAACACATTCACTTGCTTATTATGATGTTGCTGACTTCGCAGGAACAAGACAATCCATACGCCGTGCCAATCAGTATGGGTATCTTCAAAGTTTTGGATAGCCCTTTGGATATTACAACTACCACGATAATTAGGAGGATTGTATCAAATCATGAAGCATATCAGGTTCACCTAAACCCCCTACCATACTATTTTATGTTGACAAATTGTAGATGAGTGTTTTGCATAGGGAGGCATGCTCATAAAACCATTGGTTGATCATTTTGGAGCTATAGGGATTAGATACTTATTTAGTGCACACTTCTTTTTCCGGTTCAAGCTCACAGAAGTGCATCTTTTGTATGCAGAAACGTAATCAGAAGAAGGGAGAAAGTGAGAAGAGATATTACGAGGATAAAACTTATGTCGCTGGTGATTGAGGCTACACCAAGCCGCAACTGCATGGCTTGTTGACTGCACGTTTGTTTAGTTAGTAATACCGCTATAATGGAGTTACTTGAGTGCTAACATCACACACAACCCCATGAGGTTGTGATTTGTGGTTTGGATCTCATATATTTTTTATTTTTATTTTTATTAATATCAAAATTGAGGAGCTGGATTGTTAAGTTTTTTCAAGAGATCCACTTGGGTATTTATTTGAGGTACTCTGGGTTTCACACTCATATAGGTCGATGGATCATATTTATCAAGCTGGTCTCACGTGAATTTGGGCATACACCAAAAGCAATTAATAATAGTTTTTATCTCTGAACATTATTATGCCCTTCTTAGGAGCGATCGTGTACATGTTGCCCTTGTGGTGCGCGGACGCCTTGGGACTTTAAACTATGAAATTCTTTTCATTTCTCTCTTTTGGTTCTTTTGCTAGTCTAGCAGTTGTAAGTTAATAATCTAGCCTTGAAGAGAATTTCTCATGTCAGGAGTTTTTGCCAAATTTGTAAGAGGAATCGAGGGTATGAAAAGCATTTCTCTGCACCAATTTTCGGTAGCTAGACTGGGCTTCGAATTGACCTGTCAGTTTGGGTGTTTCTTTCCTTCTTTTTTTACTCTCGCAACCGAGCAAGGATTAGAAGCCAATTTTAGCCATTAACATTAAACACACATGTATAAGAATGCAAGAAAAGCATGATCACTGGATGAAAGCAAATCTTAATCATAAGTTATTGTCCCAAGAAAAGAACATGAAGGTGAAATGGTTTAAGAGTAAACTTGTTTTTAATTCGGTGTTTTAATTGTTCTTTTTTTATATATATAAATGAAATTACAAGATGGGTTCAATTAATTGATTAAGAACACATAACAGGAGAAAAAGGCTTGCTGCTGATGCGATCTAATACAATTACAAAGGCCATGATAAGGTGTGAATCGAAACCAGGTTGGACCACCAAGCTAAACACATCATCGCTCAGTAAAATCGTAGTGTTGTTCACTCTCTTCCTGAATATCTTTGCCACTACTTCCCCAGTAGAAGCCTTGACGATCTTGCAATCCCTCGATCTAAACGACCCCTCAATCTTGAAATTTGGCGTGTTTTGATGGTGACGACCTAATTGTGCTCCCATGAAGATCTCTGCAACATGTTTGCGGCCAGTAGAGTGGAAGAGCACTGATGGGCTCCTCATTGAGAATACTCTGGTCTTTTCGCACCCATCTTCTCCCATGTAAGCATTCCACTGATACTGCATGCTTAGCATCTGTTAACATCAGCAGCATTAATTGGATCAGATCAGGATTTGACATATATAGAAAATTAAGTTTTAGTTAGAATTCACTGAAATCAATAACTCCTAATCTGTGTGTATACGTACCTTGGGTTTCAAGGAAAGCAAGGCATTGCCAACTCCGTCCATGAGGACAAGACCATAACCGTTCTTCCTGGAATAATTATCAACTCGAAAAACTAATGTTCCGTGCGGATCAAAAACGGTGAATCCGTCTGTACCCTGGAAGGTCATGCTGGATCTCTTCCATACAGTGAGCACAGACGGAGGTGGTAATAACGGACGATGTTTATCATGATCATGAAGTGGCCGCCTGCTGTCGTTGTGATCTTTCAACAACGAATGGCCGTGGCATCTACTCTGATCAGAAGGATGAATCCTGGACATGGTGTGATCTGTTTCAAATTGATTAGACTTAGAGAATATATAGTATTTGATAACCAAGGATTGCAGAAGGTGAAGAGACCAATGCAATATTATGCAAATATGAAGTTATTGCTCAAATGGGAATTGTCCTCTGTTTTATACTGAAACTTGGGGGCAACAATAAGTAGGTGGAAATTAAACAAAAGGCCTTCGTCTCGGATGTGCGTCTACCTCAGTGGCTTACACAACCACTCTCTTCGGAGGGTCCATACCTTTATGTATAAAATGTATATGCTACTATATATATATTAATTTGCCATGGCTGACTTAGTTTTTGATCCCCCATTCGTCTCTCAATTTATAACCATTAAAGTAATTAATTGATAAACAGTCCTCATTGTGGTGTAGAAACTGTAGATGAAAACGAAAATGATGAAAACCAATATTTATGTTGAAAGGGCTTCTAGCTATGGCTATCATTGATCTCTTTCTCATGTTAGGGCAAGCTCTCCCTTCATGATTGAAGTGGTTGCCTTCGTGCCTGCCTAGCTCCTGATCCTTTATTAATTAGTTTCCATGGTCGAAAATGTCGACTTGACATGCATAATTATGTTGTTCTGGGACTGTTACAATGCCGTGAGGTGCATTTAACCGAAATAATCATTTCTCTTTTTCCCACAGTACTGTACAGGGAGGGCATCATAAGCAATATCTGCTGATATTAATCTTCACCTATCCTACGTGGGGCAGAAACAAGCTATAATGGCTTTCTACATTTCATAATTAATTAAGCTGGCTTGCTCTAACTCCGTGCATGGTGCCGGTGGCGACCCATTACTTTGTCGTGATAATGAAAATTTTGCCCTCCCTCGTCACAGAAATATGTGAATATCTATCAACTTGTAATTGTCCGATTGATCTAGAGTCCTAGGAAGATTACTAGCTAGCTATAAATACAGCAAAAAATTCGTGGGTTTTGTTTTAGTCGGAAGTCGGAACCAATGTGTTCGCTTCTCTGTCTTGTTGCCGTCTGTCCTGATTCATAGAATCCAGGATTTTGACGGAACTGGTTTCGATGATATTAGCCACATGAAAACAAGCTCGAATAAGAACGAAGGAGGATTGGAATAATAACAGACGTGTGTTCGTCGATTGAAGGATGGTTCAATCGTACATATAATAACAATTTGAATACTGGTATTAGTGCTAGTAAAGTATTGTTTTTACACTTAATTAGTCAAGCAACTTGGTTTAGTGCCCCATGTTTTGAGTCACGGAAGCACTAATTAAGTGATTGATTGTGGGATCACATTCTCACCGTATAATTGTCATCTTCTCGGAATGTTATGTATTGTTTACCTCGAAATAATTTTTTTTAAAAAATTATTTTTAATATTAATATATTAAAACAATTTAAAAATATAAAAAAAAATTAATTGAAAACAAAAAAAAATTTTAAAAATATTTTTGAAACATAAAAACAAAAAAACTTTTAATAAGGATAAAATAAGTGAATAAGAATAAGATTAGATGTAAGTGAATGGAAACTCAAATCTCTCGAGACAAGAGAATGTTTCTGAAAATATAAAAATCTCTCTGTCGTAAGAATTTATTTGGCAATGAAGAAGAAGATGCAATTAAATATTTTAAAAATAAATAAATAATTAATAGTAGGTAATTGCATGCATCCGGTTAATCCAAACTTGGGGCGGCTGCTTTTATGTATATTCTGATTCCTGAGCAGTTCCCGATGTTCCCACAAGACAATAGATCAGAGGTGTGTTGCATCATCCAGTTGAGGAAAAAAATATTAACACATAATAATAAAAAAAAATATTTAAAAAATTAATATTAAATAAAAAAACAAAATTTTATAAAATATTGTTTGAACTGCGTTCCAGCGTATTAATTTGAATATGAACATAGCTAGCTTTTACATCGCATGCCAAATGATCTACAGTGAAACTAAAAATTACGAGAGTTGCACCTTTGATTCTTTGAAAGTTGGATGTGACATAATATATATATATATATAGCTTTTCTCGATGTCATTGTCTCATTTAACTCGCTGCCGGAGAAAAAAACAAGGGTAACACTTGCAATATCCTTCCGGCCCCTACCTATGTTTTTAATGAGTTCATCCAGCATGTGAAGGCTAGCTGACCGAGCTATGGAAATGCTTATTTTTGTGTTTTATAACTATTTTTAATGAGTTCATCCAGCATGTGAAGGCTAGCATGTTTTATATATATATAAAATTAAATTATTTTAATGTATTTTTAAAATAAAAACACTTTAAAAAGTAATAATTACTATAATACTAAACAACCTCTAAAATTATAACTATTGATATTATTCGAATTGTTATGAGGTGTTTTTTTATATTTAATTATATAATAATAAAAATAAATATTTATAAAAAATATATAAAAAAAATTTTATCTTCAATTTTTTCTTCCAAGTCATGTATTTTTGTTATTTTGATAACAAAATGGTTTTTTTAATTAGAAATTTAGTTCATTGAATAAAAAATAACATTAATAAAAAGAAAATATATGTAAAAACTACAATGATTTGATCTGAAAAGGAATAAAAAACATATACTTTTGATAAAAAATCTAATTTTATTATTCATATATTTATTTTTTGTTTTGACAATGATTTTTTTTTAAATGAAAACTTATTATGATAATGGAAGCAAGTCTCAATTAAAAAATTATAAATCAATTATTTTTATGCATCCATATAAAAAAATATTAAGAACAATATATTTGAAGAAATTATATAAAATCTATAATAAAAACAATGTTTTATTCCCATTAAATATTAATGAGTAAATTATTTTAAAAATTAGGCTAATACATAATTATTTATAAAACAGTCAATAATAGAATTATTTATGCAAAACATAAAATCTAAGTGACTAAAACATAAATGAAGTTTAGGAATGAGACATAAAACTCTAAAAAGAGAAGGTCCAAAAATGAAAAGTAAAAACTTTAGGGATTAAACTAAACTTTTCCATGCTCCATGAGAAGTTAAAAAGAAAAAGGGGCTGCCTTTTTATTTACGTATTTAACTTTTTCAATGGATAAAATCAAATTCTATTTCTTAAAATCAAGTAATAATTAAATAAAAGAATACAAGTAAACCAAAATAAATTATTAGAATTTATGCGATGATGAAATCATATATAAAATAAAAAAAATCCAGCAATAAAAGGGGCAAACATAGCTTCACCGTGGCAGTCCAAAAACTACAACTGTCTAATAATTAAATGGAAAAAAAACCATCTTTTTAGTTTTTTCTATAATATAATATAATTATAATTATAATTATAATACAATGATGCATGTGAGCTAGCTAAGCAAGCCTCTTGGTGGATTAATATATATGTAATTAAGGAGCCTGGCCTATAATAAAGATATTATATAGTCTATATTTAGGTATATAGTAGTGCTGCTTACATCATCCTTGCTAAACCCCCCCATTGATTCCAGGAAGTCAAAAGAAATTAACCTAAGCTAGCTATATATATAGTGGACCACGTTGGTATCAAATAACGTAGTGAGGTATATTTTATCCCCATGACATCTTCAGCTCAACTCTTACGAGGCCGACACATGATAGATAACCTTTTCATCATGAATGAATGGATAGAGCAACTCAAGTTTCATGCTTTTTCGTGCCCTTTTCTTCTGACTTCAGGCAAGCGTGGGGATGAGTGGTGCCAGTGGTATTCAAGTAACCAGAGTGTACTGTCCCAAGCAGATGTGCTGCTCTATCCCTTCTAAAATAAAAACCATTATCGGTTCAAGGAAGACGCACGATCCGCCTGAGTTTGTTCATTTCTAGCTGGGGGAGTATAAATTATACATGACGATTAAAGGTCTTTCTCTTGGCTTTAGTTTGATGCAGTCCTGCAGAAAAGCAATTGATATGCGACCACTTCCACATTATCTTTAGCTATTTGACATATACTTGGTTCATTAACTAGCGCTGGTTGCTGTGATGAGACATAAAGAGCGGAAACAGTAGATAGATATAACATTGTATTTTATTGAAGAGATAAAAGATAAAAGATATAAAAATAGATATGTTTTGAGACAATTTTAAAGTGGGTTTTTGTATTTTCAAAGCAAGGAGGTATAAATAACCTTGGATTTATTACCTTATCCAAAAAAGTAAAAGTGTTTTTTACCTGTGTTTTATCCCAGGTTGACTTGAGTTTTAGATGAGTCAGGTCAAGTTAATATTTTTTATATTTTTCTTAAATTCAAACCATTCCAGGTACAGAGTCTATCCAGTTTTGGGTTAACCTGTCAGGTTAGTCCTGGTTTTATAACTAGAGTTACTATAATATTATTAATTTCAACACTCAATATAAAGTAAAGTAAAAAAAATATATATCTAATTATTTTTTTAAAATATGTATGTTTGATAATAATACATATTAAAGATAAAATATATTTTCTCATATTTTATTCTTTCTTATCTACCATAACCAAATAGGATATAGAGACAAATATTTTGTCTTGTATATCAATACCAAACACAATTTTTTTTTCATCTTCCTTTTTATTTTGTCTCATTTGTTTTCACTTTCTTTGTCTTTTTTTCCTGGGACAATAACCAAACATTATCTAAAAAATTATAAGACCAATGAGTTGTAACCTAATGGATAATAGAGAGTTTGAATATCTCATTTGCAATGAAAAAAAGTACTTTATATATGTTGACTAGGTTAAATGTAAGGATAAAGTTGTTATTATCATAGTTTTAAAACTCGACTTGAGGGTCAACATGAGTTGACTCGAGTCGGTGTATGAATAAAAGCGGTTATTATCAAGAGTTGATCCAATACAAGATTCAAGTCATAGCTTGGAAGGGTTAACCAGATTGACTCAGATTTTTTAAAAATAATAATCAAAGAACTTTGTTTTGACTAGATTTGTTTTTCAAAAAAGTCAACAAGTTTTTTTATCTATATTTTATCCCAGATTGACTTGAGTTTTTGACCGGGTCAGGTCAAGTTAATACTTTCTCTATTTTTTTTAAAGTCAAACCAGTCTAAGCAACCAGTTGACTTGATTTCGGGTTAACCCGTTAGGTCAGTCATGGTTTTATAACTATGGTTAGTATAATATTATTAATTTCAACACTCAATATAAACTAAAGTAAAAAATATATATTTAATTATTTTTTAAAATATATAAGTTTGACAACAATATATATTAAAGATAAAATATATTTATTCATATTTTGTTCTTTTTTTAAGCCTTCTAAAATATCTCCCTCTCACTTTCTATCCTCGCCTATATATAAAGGTAACTTTAGATGTCATCATTTATTCCCAAGAGAAAAAATAAAATACAAACTTTCAAACTTTGTAAAACCTAAAAAACCACTAACAAACCTCTTGAAAAATAAAAAAAATGTCACCATTAATGAAGTTATGAAACATTCAAAACAAAAATTGAAAGAAATTTTTAATTTATGTCATTTCTATAGTGATTTACCATTTCCTTTCATTTGTTTATATAATTAATATGAAGATTGATAAAAAAAATATCAATTACTCTTTTAAATGAAGAAATCATATTTTATACCTTTAAGTTTGCCCGTACTGAAGAAAAATATTTAATCTACCACTAAATCAACTAATTGATCAACTACTTTTTTGGTTGGTGATTCATAATTGATGCGAAGCCCGTGGATATAGAGATTTAGAAATTTACAATCAAATTGATCATTCCCAAGAAAGCTAAATTTAGAATTATGATAGAGCTTGGCATTACGATAACTTATATTGAGACACCAAAACTATAGAAATTAAAACCCCGTCCAAAGCCTTTAAAAAGACATGAAAAAAAAGTATAAAAGACACCATGAAACATAATTAATTCTTTGGTAAGTTAGAGTAATTCAATGAAGAATCAAATTCAGAGAATTTCCTCTCTCACACTTAGAGTAATTCAATGAAGAATCAAATTCAGAGAATTTCCTCTCTCACACACAATAGATTATTCTGAAATCAAAGTCTGTAAAAAAAAAAACTAAATACAAACTAAATAACCCTATTTATAATAGGTAAAAAAAACATATTCTAAACAAGGCTGAAAAAATAATAAAAGAGTTCTAAATAAAATAGAAAAAAGAATCATAAATCAATTAGAAAACTAATACAATTCTCACATGGTAGATTTTAGACGTTATCACAAAACCTTTTTGATGTTTGCTCGCTATGAAATGTTAATCATATATAAAACAAAGCCTTTAAAATCTTCTGATAAAATTTTAGGTTGATCCAATGATCTAATAAAAAAATATGTTTTTTAGTATATAATTGTGCATGAGAAAAAATAATAAATGAGCAATAAGAACCATATTACATAAAACCTCATCCTTATTTTTTCAATAAAAAAAATCGAAACCTATTTAGTAACTTTTACTTCTCTATATTCATTCAATTATTGAAGTTTATAAGGTCTTTCATGTTTATTATCTCTAATTGTTATTGCATAGCCAAATAATCCTATTTGGATTATTCTTATCTTTCGACGGTAATTAACCGCTTTTGATTAACATCATCAAGATATGAAAATCACATTAGTGGTAAGAGAAATATATCCTCACACGCTCCCTCATGTGTATACACTCAATAGATGTCACTCCTCTCGTGTTTCATATAAATTTTAGCTTTTCACTATAATAAGCTTATCCTTTTAGTTTTTAGCACTTAATCTCAAAGATTTCAGTTCTTTAAGGAACTAATCAGAAAAATTAACAACTTAGTAGTGTAATTCAAAATAATATATAGGCTAAAAGAGCAATAAAAACAAATAACTATTAATACAAAACTATGAATATGAAATCACAAATAGAATAATGAATTCATGCAAAATATGAACGATACAAAAGGATTAAAAAATATATTATAAGAATAAAAAAACTAATGTAATAAGACTTAAATAACCCAAAATTAAGCAAATACACTATATTTGTTATGATTTCTTGTTTTTGTAATTTTAAGAATTAACCTAAGAAAATATGTCTAAATAATCCCAAAATCATGTTAAGTCACTAAGATATCTTAAAAATCAAGAATTTTCATATTTGAATTGTTGAATCCAAGATTTGATGAAAACCCTATTTTTTACGGCTAAACCCTAATTTTTTTTTTCCTTTGAGCGATTTCTTTCATCTTTTTTTTTTTTAAATTGTAAACAACCATATCACAAATAATCTTCCTTTTTTAAAATTGTTTTTGTACATTTAAGGTTTCAGATGATGAAAATGAAGAAATAACATGGAAATTAAAAGATAAAGGGATATAACTTGATTTTAAAGCCTTACTTTAATACCAACTAATGCAAACGCTATGGATATAGAGATCCAAAAACCCACAGTCAAATTGACCCTTTCCAAGAAAGCTAAATTCAAGCTTGTGATTGATCTTAACACACCGATAACTTGCACCTAGGCACCAAGACTATATAAACCTAACCCTCACTCAATGCATATGAAGATAAAATATCTAGTCCATTCACCAAAAATATCTCATATGATTGAGGCCATATGATAGTTTAAATATATAAAAAAAACAAATTTCTTGATTGAACTAGTGGGTCTCATCATCCACATTCTTCTCCATCATCACCATTTTTTAAGTTATTGGCATCCACCACCTAAACAACTTGATTGGGCTCCTTCTCCATCAATGGTTAATCTCTTTGCATCCTTTTGACTAGATCTTCCTTTATAGTTCTCAAAACATCTCCAATATCTTCATCAAGTTCCTTAACTAAATACTCATTTTTAGAGATAATGACAACATGTCTATGAAATATCTCCTTGAGTTCGAGCATAGGAGTAGGGTGAAAGACTTGAAAAAAGTCCATCACCAACTATTTGGAAAAAATAAAAAGGTAAAGCTTATTCATCATTTTAACCAGTTTTTCACTCATGACCTCCTTCAAGGCATCAGTCTTATCAAACATATTTAAGAGCACATCTAGAACATCTTTTATACATGAAAATGAGATGACTTTGCTCAAGCTTCACCAGTTTCACTTCTAACCATAATAAGAATCAACTTTAGCTCCCCAATCATTTTTTTTAATCACTAATAAAGACTTTTTATCTGTTTGAAGCTTCACAACCAGTACATTCCTTTTCTTATAAGGATTTGGTGAAAACCTTTTAGATAGGCCTCGATTGATTCTCTAGATCTGCTGGAGTCCCTTATAACCTATATTATCTAACCTTATTAAGGGTTATAAAAACACCATTTTAAGATTAATAATGAGCTATGTGTTCCTCCACTCATTTGCAAGACTTATCTTTCTCTTAATTACTCCTTTAATGAGACTTTTTGCTTAGAGAAAAAAGATATAAATCCATGTCATTTCTTGAGTCTTATTAGTACATACAATTAATTGATGGGAGTGCTTGAAGACCCTTGATAAGGGTTTTTCACCATGCTGCATCATATAATTTTTTAAAGTATTCATGATAACCCATCTATTCTAGTGTAACTAACTAGCATAAAGGTTGTAATTGTTAAAAAGCCTTTTCATAAACCCTAATAAAGGGAATATATATCCTTATCTGAACACGAAGAGGGGAGATGTAATCTTTTACCCTTTATTTAGGCTCTAATAGACTAGGCCTTGTTTTTCTCAACCTATAACCTTTTTTTTTTCTATGTTGACTCTTTGTTAATATGCCTAACATTTACCTATCTAAATCATGGACATCTCATTCAATTATGGTCCTCTAGTTGGTCTTAAAGCTATTTTAGCACCCTTTATTGTCTTTTAGTTTTAATTGGGGGTTCCCTAGCCCCACTTAGGTTTTAGGACTCTCCTACTAGAGGCCTCCATTTAAGGTAGTTCTTGATCAAAAAACTACTCAAGAATATACCATACTTAAAGAGTTTTAAGAATGTGATTTAGGGAGTTACTTAATGAAGAATGAGTATTGATCATCAAAAAAATAAAAAACCACCTAAAATCCTTTAAAAAAAAACTTAAACAGTGGCTAAAACGTCACAAAAAATGATCTATACAATGAACAAAACCACTCAAGACCTCTTTGTGAGTTCCTAAATGAATATTTGGTGTTTTAAAACAATTATAAATGGTAGAAATTGGTGGCATTAATGGTGTAATAAGAATAACATTCTCTCATTGAAAATCACCTAGAGAGAGAAAATTAATGAAAGTAGTGAAAATAAAGAAGAAGGTTGACGTATGGCTTTATATAGACATGACAACATGGGAGACTATGTTAGCATTATTTAGTTTACTAGACAACTTAGTTCAATTATCCCTTGACAAATGTGCCGCTATTAGGAAATGTAGTAGAGGGATGACATGCAATTAGAATTTTCGAAGTCATTAACCCTTGGCCTTCACTTATATGCTTACACACCAACCTTTTGGTTTCCAACACATGTTCTATCATAATGACACATATGAGGAAATGAAACAAAAAACCAATTAAAAGAATAACAAAGTGTGATCAGGGGACACATATAAAAAGACTTGCGAGGATCACTTCAAATCCATATAAATGAGATAAGAGAGTGTAAAAGGAAAACACGCATTATCCTCGAATATGAAATAAGATATGACATATCCCATAACAAGTAAAACCTTGATGCTGACCATACTATAAAAATTTGAAAGGGCAATTGATGAGTCTAGGGTCTACACCCCAACCAAATGGCCTATGTCCTAGAGCTCATAATAAGGCCTGCAAGGAACACGGGCACAAAGCTATAATAGGCTATGAAGCTCACTCAGGCATCCAAAACCCAAAACACCCACCATCAAATTAAACTTGTGGTGTTCATATAGCCCAACACAAGAAAACCCTTAGATAGAATACTCATAAAAATCCTAGATAAATCTAGCCCCGGATGGAGCGAATACCATGAAGTCAACCGTTACTTTCGAATGCACCACCCTTTAGTTAAACCTGGTCTACTTGCCACTAACTATATAGATAAAATATACATTTATTAAATAAAGGTACTTATATTGGAAACATGTCCTTTAAAGATTAATCATGTTATCATCCCTAACAATAAATAGCCAGCAAAATCTAGAAACAAGACAATTTTTACAGTGGCTTATTGTTACTCTCGCCTTTATCTCTAAGTAGCCCAAAATTATAGAAAACAAGCACATTAATCATCATATCCATGCATGGACACATTCACATAAATCCAAGGCTATATAAACAGCTTTTAACCCAAAGATATGGGGGCTCTTTCCTTCATAAATATCTCCTTAATAATCAACTTTTTCGTAGAAAAATGACATCTTCTTTCTTTTCAAGCTTTGCTCTTTCAGCTTTCCACTGCAAACACATACAACATAACCTTCTAAAGCTCATTTCCTCCACCATTAACATTAGCTTAAACATCAGAAGGTTCTCTTAAATTCTAGAAGACTTGTTTTGTAGGTGTACTAGTTGCCCAAGCTCACAACCTTCTATGTCTTTCAGTCCATCATGGCCTTGGAAAGCAGCTTTAAGAAGACCATAATCTTTGTGAGGTTTTCAACGAACTCATCACATCCCATATAATTTTAATGCTTAAATTACTATATGTACACTAAAGTAATTAATCAACATGATCATGAACAGCAGGTATCAATTGGTGTACTTGTACAAACATTTATGCGTTAAGCCATGGACAGGTTTTGATGCATATGAAAAGCAGTAGCTAGACAGTAGCACATGAGGTACAATTGCAGGTCTTAGGTACAAAAGCACAAACCCCATAAGGCTTGTTAGGAAGTTGGCAATCGATGCCGAAGCAGCAAGGCATAGTGGCACAGTTGGTGGTTGCTGCCCCAGCACAGCACTTGCATAGCAAACACAGCTGGAAAGGTGCTAGCCTTCTTCTCCACAAATCATCATCATGATCATCTCCCTTTCTTCCAATTAGCCTGTACTCTGCGGGCTCCATAGGCCGGAATTCTCCGGCTGTTAATGATGTGTTTACTGGAGATGGCTGAACTGCATAATAGTTACTGTGAAACGTTAACTCCATGTCATTATCGAGTCAAAATAAAGTTTGAAAATCTTTCTCAGAAATCACTCACCAGGACTGATGATCGACTGGCCTGGGATAAACAAAAATATCACCAATACTGCTAGTTTCATGGAATAATTCATCTCAGTAATGTTTATACACGACGGACAGGCTAGAATGCTTGCACGCTGTACATACATAGGCGGACAGAAACTCAGAGCGAAAAGAGTTAAAATTAGGGAATCAAATTCTGTGGTGCAGAGGTGTGGAGAAGAGTTGGTGGGTCATTGAAATGGATATTTTTTCTTTCTATTATACGGTATCATGCACTGCAGTGATGGAGACAAAAGGGGTTTAACCATTAAGTAGTTTTGGAAGCTTAATCCGATAATGAAGAGTTGTTGGCACGGGCCATTTCAACGAATCACCAGGCCTCACAGAAGAAAGCTTTCAAGTCAACACTGGCTGATAGAGATGCCTGGCCCCAGATATGAAACCATCCACAGAGGGGCTAAAGAGGTTGTGATAAGCACCATATTTTCAAATTAATCACGTTTTTTGGGGTCCATGTAATATTTAAAATTATGTAGAACTATGATGGATTGATGTTAGGACTGTGAGGCTAATTATTCATATTAGTCTCCCTGCCTGAAGTTAGAATGCTCATTGGTTCTTCCCAGCGTCTGGTATCTGTTGATGCATCCAAATACAAAACAGTCCGAGAGGGAAAATCATGTCATTAATCAAGTTATAGTTTCGGTGAAAAAGGACACTTATGTCAACAGTATTTCCACTTACATACCTCCCCAACCTACTGATAGATAGAATGTAAAGCTTGATATAACCTGAAGAAGAAAAACTGTTTTCATCTGGCAATTCTCATTGATATGCAAACTATGCTCGAAAATAGATACAAGCAACAAGTGAGCAAACAAAAACTAACAGCTGGTTGGGGGTCGAGATGATAGAATGTACATCAGGTACAAGGAAGCAAATTCACTCATGATTTAACAATCAGAACTTGTCATTTAGAAAGATGGATGGGGATGAAAAGGCACACCAAATACATAAAAGGCAATATGCTTATCTGACCCTGCAAGCTGCAGGGCCACCTGGGGAGCAATTTGGATTAGGAGACCGACAACTAGAACCAGGTCCAACATTGTTGGTGAATCTATGACGCATCCGGTAATCAGGTACCCCTCCCATTGCAAATGCAACAGCACCACCGGTTAGGGCTGGGGTCAGTGATGATGAAACTTCACTGCATTGTAGAGGTTCCAAAGTCTCAACCACATCACTCATCAAGGGCCTTGCTTTTGGATTCTGGCTCAAACAGTAATATGCCAGGCTGCAGGCTTTCTGGGCTGCCCTTACAGAGTACTGGTTCTCTAATCTGGGGTCAATTATTTGCAGCAACTTTCTCTTATCATTCAATTTTGGACGGGCCCAATCCACCAAGCTCTGCTCCTTGCTGGGTCTGGTTTTGTCAACTGACTTCCTTCCTGTCAATAGTTCCAGAAGAACAACTCCAAAACTGTACACATCGCTTCTTGCAGTCAGGTGGCCTGCATGCAATATAAACATTTTCAGAAAAGCAAGCACGAACACACACACATACCCAAAGGCAATTTGGTACCTCTGCAGTTATCATGAAATCAAGTTGATGCATGGCACAGCAATCATTGGTTCATCATACCATAAACCATAAAAGACTTTAAAATGTGAATCGTGTGAAAAGTGACTCCAAAATTCAAATGGCAGGGAAAAGAAGTGGTTGTCCATAAGCAAGTCATTTGTCAATATTAAGGATGCAACAGATGAGGAATTACTACAGCTTCAAAATTCCACACTTCATTGATTCCCAGAGACAATTGCAGTTGGCTATGTTGAGCCTTTTCCCCTTGAAATTCATATCATAAAGATAAAACAAGTTCATTCTAGCTTCTGTCAATAAAAAATAGTTTACTCTGGCATGGCCATCAACCTACCAGAACCCTCATTTATCCAGGCATTGAGCTGGCTGTGCCAGAAAGTCAAATCAGGTATAGGCAGAGTTATGAACACATAGACATGCAGGATTTCCTTTCATATTATTTATTATTACAAACTAACATTGAAAGTACTTGAATCATTTTTTCGTCATTAATTAGGGATTTTGAATGCTCACAACTATTTTTGTATTGCCAGGCATATACTACTATCACCAAACTTCAGGCATTTTACATTGTCAGATGTTCAATATGCCACCCATGTTTTTCATCTCAATTGTGTACTTTTCATATTCCTACACCTTTATTCAACTGAACTGAAAATCTACATCATAGCCTTTTGTATTCCAAGTGAGAAAATATCCATTTCCTACACCAGCATTGCCATCCAGTCCCTTAATTATCTAGTCATTACCAGGCAGCCCTTGGAACTGATTTTTCACCAAACATACAGAAACACATCCTAATCAATTCTGAGTTTAAGCTTTTTCAGGAAAGACATATTTAGTCTCTTACAAAACCATACCATAGAATTAAAAGGGCAGAAAAATCAAGAATTTTAGAGATTGTAGAGGGTCTTACCAGTCATTACATATTCAGGGGCAGCATAACCATAGGTACCCATCACTCGAGTTGATACATGAGTCTCGTCGCCTTGCGGTCCAGCTTTTGCAAGCCCAAAATCAGAAAGCTTGGCAGTATAATCCTGTGAATACATAGGCAACTAGTATTAGCATTAGTAACAGGCAAGGACTGTCCCAGTATCAAGAAACCATACAGGAAATATTTTAGATAATGACGTATGAGAAACCCCACTTACAGAGTCCAGTAATATATTAGAGGTTTTGAAGTCCCTATATATAACTGGTCTTTCTGCATTGTGAAGAAAAGCAAGCCCTTTAGCCGCTCCAAGTGCTATCATCATTCTTGTGGCCCAAGATAATGGAACTGTTGCTTCTAAATACCTCGGAAAAGTTCATAGCAACTCAAGTTAACAAAAACATTGAGGTTACAGATTCTAATGCTGAGCATGATTATATAAATGTTTTCACCAGAACTAACGAGAAAATCCAGTTGGGACCAACACTCAGCAATAAATCATCATCAAAATGCAAAATTACAGATTGTAGAAGATGATAGATCATCTATGTTTTTTCATCAATCACTGTATAGTAACATGTTTTCATCCTTATAGTAGATGTTTTCCAAAGAGTCTAGTATCTTCTCCTAAAGAATTGAAAATCCCAACAAATATAATTTTTGAAACAATTTGCATCATATTCCCCATACAAATTCAAACACATGAAAGTTTATAATACAGTGGATTTAGAACTCTTCGATGAGAGAACCTCCCGTAAAACAATAAATCAAGTTAACGACCCTAATTGGGGAGCTACAGATATAGTGGCATATTCTCAAAATAGTAGACTTATGCGTGATGCCATTTCAAATAACTATTGTCAGTCTATACATAGAACAAGCAACTCTTGTAATTTGGCAGGCAACCATGAAAACGATGTTCATCTTTGTTGAATTGGAACACATGAAAGGTGCAAGAACTAGGAGTGTATATTTCAAATAAAAGCAGCCCATAGTCTTGAATACAGGTGTTTATGACAGTAGGAAATTATCCTTCCAATTATTGCTATAAAACATCATAAGAATGAAGAGCAGGAAAAGAGTGCATCTTTTAGCAGAAAGATGTAATCTTTGATCATTGCAGAAAAATTCAACCATACCAAATTGTCACTTACAGCAGTAACAATTTCCTTTTCAATCAAAATGGAGCATTATGTACCATTAACAGCTGTAATTGGTAACAACAAATGCAATAATTGAAGAGGAACATTAGGCAAAAGAAGGCATACTTCGAAATAGATGATTCTCAAGGCTTCCTCGGAACATAAACTCATAAACAAGTAACCTGTGATCATCCTCGCAACAATACCCAATCAACTTCACCAAATTAGGATGCCTAAGCTGCCCCAGAAAGTTTACTTCGGTCTGGTAAGACAACAGAACAAGAAACAAGCACTATTCAATAAACGTGAAAGACATGAAAGCGAAAAGGATTAAGGAGGCTTAAGTGGAACAATGTCAAAGCAAATTAAGAAGAAACATACAAGCCATTCACGATGGCCTTGAAGACCCTCTTTATTGAGAACCTTGACAGCAACTGGAAGAGATTTGAGGCCAACCCTGACATTCTCATCAATGTAGCCTTTATAAACAGTTCCAAATCCACCTTCCCCAAGAATGTAATCAGAGCGAAAACTCTTGGTAATTGTCTCAAGCTCATACAAAGTGAAGGCTATAACATGAGTATAAAGAAGGGCATTCTTTCTTGAGTCCTCAAAGTTGCGTGGAGTTGAAGTAGGATCACTCAGATCTGAAACTGACCTGCTATGCTTCTTGTCTGACTGACCGTTTTTAATTGATGCTGATGATGAAATTATGTGAAGCTGTTGTTGAACTGCATATCCATCAAATTCACACTCACATAAATAACAAAGATTATAATTTTCATTTTATAGAAGCATAAAGATTCAAACTTTAATTAAATTCAATGAAAAAATCTCAAAAATTCCAGGCTTTGCCAAGGAAACCTTATATACGCAGTAAGCAAAATGGAGAAATAATAAAGAGTAAAATGGGGGGGGGGGGGGAGGTAGATCTGGGGTGGAAACCGAAAAGGGAAACTAAACCTTGAGCAGTGGAGACAACGGCAGACTCTTCTCTAGTGCCGCAGTTGCCCATCTTGATTACTACTTCTAGCACTATAAATGATATGACAGTGACTTTGAAGAGTTAGTAGCGGGGGTAGAGCAGAAGCTGAAGTAGCAGCAGGTGCTGGTGGAATGGCTGTCCTGATAAAGCCGCAGCCTACTTGTTTCATTCTTGGCTCTTTTTTTTTCCTGCTTCCCCCTTGACACACTATTTTTTCTCTCTCACTGTTACCGGTGTTTTATTAGTTTATAAAAAATAAAAAATAAAAAGGAAACATTGAAATATTTAAGCAGCCCATAGTACTAATCTTTATTATTACATTACAATATTACATGCTGAAAAAGAGAGAGAGAAAAGAGTAGCTAAAGAGGAGGCCAAAGCGTACTTCGACTACGCTACAACTGGACCTGGTTTACTAAAATAGTTGTTAGAAAAGGAAATTCCTATCCCGAAAAAGGGGAAAAGGGGGTCTCTCTCTCTTTTGTATATTAAAGATGGAGATCGGACAGTGGGTGGAGTGAGGGTCTGTGAATCTCCTCCACCCTTATTTGCTATTGCAAAGGTGTGTCGTACCAGTTAACCAGTCAGTCACGAACTCTCCTTGATGCTTGTTATTCAACTATAATTTATACTTTTGTTTCTTTTTTTTTTAATTAATGTTTATCTTGTATGCACATCAATTAATTATACAAGTTTTAAAGTTAACGACCATATAAATATATAGTAGTTATCATATTAGCAATCACATAACTCGAATCTAAAACCACAAAGAAGTAAACCTTTTAATCTTAAATTTTTTGTTATTTGAAATAATGGTTCAAGTGATTTTTAAAAAATATATTAAAATAATATTTTTTATTTTAAAAAAATTATTTTGAATATTTGTATATTAAAATAATATAAAAACATTTAAAATTTTAATGTTTTAAAAAATATTTTTAAAATATAAAAACAAACAAAACTGTTACGGTTGCTAACCTTATCTAAATTACGTTTGGTCCTTTTCAAAGCAAGCTTATCTTGTACCAAATCATTGTAACCACAACCATTTAGATCATACTATATGCTATGCTAACTTACTTTTGCTAGGTTGCGGATAGAATTAAGAGTAAAGTTTTAAACTAAAAAAGAATGAATATGTATTGTTAACTTATTTCTTTAGCTTATAAAAAGATTTAGAGCTTGTTTGGTAGTGATTATTTTTTAAAATGATTTTATCTTTGAAATGTATAAAAATAATATTTTTTATTTTTTTAAATTATTTTTGACATTAACATTTAAAAACTATTCAAAAACATATAAAAAATTAATTTTAAGCAAAAACAAATAAAATTTTTTAAAAATATAGTTTCAACCGCGTTTCCAGACATAATTAATTATGAATTAAAAAGTTGATACGCCAATATAATAAAATAAATATATATTTTTTTAAAAAAATTGACAATAGCACTATCAAAACACCAATTGATATAAGTGAATATTTGTCTAAGAATAGAGGTAAATGAATAAACCACATGAAATATTCTTGAATAATTGGAATTCTAATGTATGTTATGAATTACACAAGACTTGATATTACTTACGTAATAAGTAAATTGAGTAGATTTACTAGTACTCCAAGTATGGATAATTGAAAAGTAATAAAAAAGTAATCAAATTTGAGGTACACCTTGAACTATGAGTTATATTATATTAGTTACTTAGCAATACTAGAAAGGTATATTAATGCTAATTAGATATTTGACATTAATTATTTGAAATTCACAAGTAGATATATCTTCGCTCTTGGTGGAGCAACTATGTCATAGAAATCCTCTAAATAAGTATGTAATACAAGATTCACGATGGAATCAAAATTTATTACTCTTTATAAAGTTGAAGAGAAAGTTGAATCCACACGAATATTCCATATTGGCTAAAACCAATGCAAGTTATTTATATTCATTGTAATAATCATACAATAATTGAAATGGCACAAAGTAGTATATATAATGGCAAGTTTATATATATATCTCTTAGACATGATACAGTTAAACACTTACTCTCAAATGAAATTATTTCATTAGCTATATAAAGTAAAAGGAATTTTTTATGAATGCACTAACCAAATATTTGTCGAGAGAGATTTGTATAATTTATTGAGAGGAATCAACTTAAAGCCTTTAAAAATGAAAGAGTGTAACAATGGTAATCATACCTAATTGATTGAAGATCATAATATCTAGTTTCAAATGGAAAACTAAGTCATATAACTTTCTTGGTAGCACTAAGAAATTATTATTTCCTGCTTATTTTTATAATGAAATAAGTGTTAGTTGCAGCGTTATAAAGGATGAGCTGTGCTCTTAATAGTTTTCATATTTTGGTATATCAAGTAGAGTGTAGCAGAATACTCTTAATGAAAGATTACTTATATAAGTGAGAATTATGATCATTTCTTTAAGAATTTTGATAACAACTAAATTCTCTAAAGCACTTATGAATCTAAAAGTTATTCAATGTCAAAATAAAAATAACAATGAGAACTAAATGAAATATGTAGGTAGAGAACTATGTAAGTACTATTGTCTTGATTTACACAAAAGTAAAAATAGTTCAAGGACATCACGTTCATCATTTAACTGAGTGAATCCAATGGTATTTCATTAAGAAATGTTCAAAACTAAGAAGTTATACAACTTGATATAGTAATCTACCAAATTAATATCTCATAACAAATTTTCAAGTCGTTTTCAAACTAGTTAGACAATTTTCATTCATATGAGGGATTGTTAAAAAATTTGTTAAAGCATGATTAATGAACATATTTAAGGCTAAATTAAAAATGAGGTCATTCAATTTTTAGGTTAAAACTTTGTTGGAATTTAATCTTCAACATAAGTTCTTTAACATGAAATACTAATATGATTTAAACAAATTATGGATGAATGAAAAATTTATCTCAAAAAACCCTTAGTTGACATATTTTGATGAAACCCTAAACGCTCTAAAAAAAACTCTATCCCATATAGAAAGAGTGAGAAGTTGAAAAGTTAAAATTGAACTCGAAGGGCACTCAAACCTTTAGATGAGAGATGTTCCCAAAAAATTAGGTTTTAAGATTAAACTCACACATACACGTTTGTTGGCCTAACTCAGCTTATGCTCGAGTTTCGAGCTGGGTCCAAGTATTGGTTTATTATAAAATAATATTTTGATCTACAAAAGATTTTTTTTTCTCTTAGCATATTATTTTGTCTAGTCTAATCCAAAAGCATTTTTTTGCAAATCTAAACAGTTTTTTTCTAGCTAAACAGAATTTTAAATTTATGGTCACTATATTCAGGTTTAATTCTTGATTTATAGCAACTAAAAAAAGTTGATAATGATGGAAATTAATTTTTATTATCATCAAAATTAATTCTTTAATTTTTTAACTTTTAAATTTCACTATAAAAAAAGGGGTAAATGAAGAGTTTAATACAAGTTATCACAAACATACGCGCGCGCACATACACTCTTCCTTACCTCATTTTTAGTTTTTTCCGTCCTTTTTTATGCTTTGGTTTTTCTTCCAAATATATAGCTTAGGTTCACTTCATTGAGAGATAATTGAGTCATTTTATTTTGATTCAAAGACCTTATTTAAAAATACATCTAAATTAAGATGGTGCAGTTGGAATCATGAGAGGCATATTGAAAACATCATATTTGCACAAAGTGAGGAACAATGAAGCATTAAGAACAAATGATTAATCATTAACAACAACAAAAATTTGATTCCTTTAAAGTGTTTCAATAATTAAATACTTTTTTAAATTTAAAAATAGATATTTTTATTGTTAATATGCATACTAGAATTTTGATTTGATATCAATTTTCAAGTTTGAATATACGTTTAGTATACATGTTATAATTCTATTATTATATTTGTGTTGAAAGTATATTTGCCATGAATTTTTACTTTGCATATTTATAGATTTGAATTTGTAAGAACTCCAAGTATTTTTTGAATATCTTTTATGTTTTGAATGTTTTTTTTATGATAAATTAAAAAATTTTACTTACCAGTGTAATACAATTAATACTATAAAAACAATTTCTTATGTATCATTTTATTAGTATCTTAGTAATCAAACTCAATTTCCAATTCTAGTGACTTAAGTTCCAAGCTAATCAAACCGGTTTTAATCAAAACTCAATCAACTCGACTAATCTAGTCAATATCCAATCAGAATTTAACTAAATAAAAAATTTAAAATAATAACAATGACTTTATATGTTAAGAGGTATGTTCAATTTATTATAATATATTTAATTACATTTAATATATTTATCTTTTTATTAGATTTTTACAGTCAAAACTAATCAGAATACATTATGTAATTTTACATGACTAAGTTTAAATCTTATAATTTTAAAATATCTTTCATTAATAAATAGAGAATAAGGAATACTAAATAGGGTTTGATAAACAAAGAAATAATTCTGAGTTTTTTTTATAAATTATATGTGTAAGCTATTCCACACTTGGAAAGTTTTGGAAAAAAATCCTAACGTCTCCTTTTTTAAAATTAATGAAGGATATTTTGTATATATAAATATGAACTTATCCCTTGCAAGTAAAAAAAAATATATATTATTATTATTATTTAAAGAAAACCTTCCAAATAAAGACCAGCCGGATCCCGAAAGGTAGAAATGAAGAGTCAGCCCAGCCCAGCCCAGCCCAGACCAGTTGGAGTTAAGTAAAATCCTTATCCATCCATTTATCTAATCCGATCTTTCCTTGAATTGAAAACCTTGAGAACCTTGAGAGAGAAGAGGGAGCAGTCCAAGCAGTGGTAGAAGAGAAATGGCATTATCAGTGGCCATGGCAGTCGATGCTACTGCTAGTACTAGTAATAGATGGAGTATGGCTTCTCTCTGGTCCGCACTTCCTTCTTCTTCAAAGAGTGCCGCATCCACTATGCGATTTCCATCATCTCGTTGCCAATGCCCCCGGCAAAGCATCAGCCTCTCTCGCACTCGCCGCCAACAACAACAACAACAACAACGACCACTCCTTACGCGCTCTTTCACTGCTCTTAACCCCCTCTCCTCCTCGTCTCTTGGTTTCTCCGGTAATTTCTATACTGTTCCTTCCTTATTTACATATTTATTTATTTATTCGCATCAGGTTTGATTATAATTTATTTTAGGGATTTATTTCTGCCACAAAATATACTATCCATAATAATAATAATAATCTCGTTCATTTGGGCCCAAGACAGACTATCTAATTGCAATTATGCTTTATTTTCGTTTCCTTATTTTATTTATTATTTACTAGACTGGGATTTTTTTTTGTCTTAAAGTTCTGCCATTTTTTATGTTACTACTTCTAACTAAGCAAATTCCCCATGCGTTTTACTTTCACTTACATGTTCTACGCATTTCTTGCAGACAACTCTACTTTCGGACATGCCTTCCCTTCTGTTGATAATGGCTCTCGCTTTTTTGCCATGAGGCATGGCAGGCGAGTTCCCAAGCTCAATCGGCCACCAGACCAGCGTCGGGCACTTCTTAGAGGCCTCACAACTCAGCTCCTTAAACACGGTCGTATCAAGACCACTAGGGCACGTGCCAGTGCCATGAGGAAGTATGTTGACAAGATGATCACTTTGGCTAAGGATGGGTCTCTCCATAAAAGGAGACAGGCCCTGGGCTTCATCTATGAAAAGCAGATTGTCCATGCCTTATTTGCGGAGGTACCAGACAGGTACGGGGAACGAAATGGTGGATATACCAGAATTATTAGAACTTTACCAAGGCGAGGGGATAATGCACCCATGGCATACATTGAACTTGTCTAGGTGTTTTCTTTTCTCAAAACTTGTGCTTTACTTTCTGCTGAATAATATGCCTGTATTGATATTTACAATTTTTGAGATAGAACTGTGTGCAGTGAAGATGTTGCATTCTGATTTTACTGTTTGCTTTATCTAGTACATGGTCTCTAGGTATTGCTCCTTCTACTGAACCCTGCACCTCAGCCACTCAACTCCTGCATGGGATTTGCTAATGTTGTTTTCTCAACACCCTTCTCCTTTGACATAGCATAGAGGGGACAATCCCTCGCAAAGTGATTCCCATCACAAATAAAGCAGTATAAATTCTGATTGCCCATTGCCAGCTGAATGCTTAGGTTCCCCCGCCAAATTTCTTCCTTTTAATCTCTTCCTTATCTTTGAATTTCGACGAAACTCCAGACACTCTAGCATTCCCCTCGGTGACCTTTATATTAAAACCCACTTGTTCATCGACAGCTACAATGGCAGAGGACAAGTCTTTCACTTTTTGTCGTCTCAACTCAGCTTGTCCCGGCATAAAGCTGGACAACTTGTCTTCTTTTGACATTTTCTTGATGTCAAGAATTAGAGAACTGAACACCTTCACGTACTCCCGAATGGACTAATCCTGCTTTAATTTCTTCAGTTCCTCCCATGCCAACCAGGAAGTGCAGGAAACGATCCCTTGTCTCAATCTTAAGACGTCACGTTCAAATCCTCCTTTGTTCCTGTTCTCCACTGCAACTTTGCATTACCCGTAAGATACATTACAATGATGTCGATTTGCTCACTCATATTGATCTTGGCCATGCTGAAATATTGTTTCATGCACCAAAGGAAGTTTTCAAGTTCCTTATAACTTCTCACCCTGCTGGAAGGTCTTGGTTGACATGGTAAATAGCGTGGATAGAAGTTGAGGTTTTCAAACTTAAATTTAGAGAAAACTCTGGTGTTTTATAAAATATAAATAATAGGTTGAATATTCTCAAATTAAACTAGATCTTCTTATTTATATTAGTTCTAGATTTAAAATCTTTTATAAGAATGGATATTTAATTAAAATTTACATAACTAATAAAATCCATCTAACATTATGATTTTTAACTAGTAAAATTCTAATTAAAGTAAAAGTACTAATCTTAATATGAAAAAAGAATTCACAGTAAATAAAATTAATTTTGTATGGTAACTTTTTAGCTTTATTTGCAGCCTTCCTGTTTTGTAATTATTATGAAATTTTAACCTAACGGGTAACATGACTTTTAAAATTTTCAGTTCAATCCAACAATTAAATTAAGAGTTATGCATGTTTTACTAAACTATGTCTTAAACTCTTAACATCTTGAAACCTAGAAAATCTTAACAATTAAGGAAATAATATAATAATTATTATTATGCCAAGAATAATGAAGAAATTTCACCATGTTAGTCTCCTCTACTTTTGAAAGACTTGCCATCGAGTTAATTGTTAGAAATTAAAATCGATTACTCTAAATAAATAGATACTTTGAATATAACATTGTCAATAATATATGCATGAGATAACTTGTTCTAAATATTTTAAATTCAATTTGAGCAATGATATATTCATATAGAATTTTTGAACCTAGAAAAAACTTCTTAGGACTAAAAAAAATCAACCTCGTATAAAACTGTTTTTTTAGATGATGGCAACTTTAGCGACATGTTTGGTCATCTGTAACAACAATGTGTTGACTATAAGTTGATTTGATAATTTTAAAATATTGATCCAACATGGATAAGTTTGGTTTGGATGACACATCCACACTTAAGTTCTTTTTTATGTCAATTTCAACCTCATTAGCAATTCCAATAACTTGTTCTGTTTTTTTTAGCGCTTCAAGACCTTAAGTCATTACATGATACTACTTTAGAAGCTTTTTTTATTTTTTCCTCACCATTAGTAGATGAAACATTAACAAATAAAGTAATATTTGCAACAATATTGTTGTTGTCATTGTTGTGATGTTGTCTATTTTAAAGAGACGACATCTCCTTCATAGTTTTCTTCATTGCTATTTTAGAAGGTTGAACAAAAGAGAAATAATAACAATCTAATTGCTTATGTACCTAATATAAAACCTCTTCATAGACATCTTGTATAAACTTCAAAATTAATGATTGTTTCAAATCTTGTCAAGATAGAATTAAAAGTATAACAATATGAGTTCTAAATTCTAGAAATTCAAACCACCATTCTCTAGCACCATGAGAAAGTTTGAGTGCAATAAGTCCTGCATTTGGATGATAAGGAACCTTGTTGAAATAAAAGAAAACTTCCAACTCTTTCAACCATAATAAATTTTTTCTTTGAAAATCTCCCATAATAGAATGGACATCAAATTCAGGAATACATTTGGGGTTAGACCTACTTTGAGGTAAGTCTCTAGGCAAGTTCTTTTCCTCCTTATGATCCTTGTTTGCGTTACCCATTAGTCGAGTTAGATTTGCCATGACTTCCTTCAAACGATCCATTCTTTGTTTTCGAGCTAGCATCAAATGATTTAATTTCTGCTCTTAAGCTCGCATAACACCTTGGAGGGCCTCCACTTCTGTATCACGGAATGGGTTGCTACCGTCTCCGTCCATCAAAGATGTTAGCATGCTTTGTTACCAATTGACGTAGTGTATAGTGTGGATAACAAGCTAGAGTTCTTAAGTTTTAAGGTTATAGACCTAAATTGTAGAGAAATTTAGAGAAAACTCTAGTGTTTTATAAAATTCAAATGATAGTTTAAATATTTTTTAAAATAAACGAGACCTTTCAATTTATATTAGTTCCAAATCCAAAATACTTTCGGAAATGATTTCTCATTAAAAGTTATCTAACTGATATATAACAATTATCTCAGAAGTTTACAAACCAAATATACATGGCCAAGTTTGAAAAAAAGTTCACAAAGAAACCCAAAAACATCTGATATGAAGCATGAAGTTATTGTTTTCATGTTTTAATTATTTTTCTAGTTAATTTTGGATTTAATTATTTGTTTTCTAAGCTTAGAATTTTTAATTTAATTATTATTTTACTATTTAAGAATACTAATGCTAGATGGATTCTATTAGTTAGGAAAGTTTTAATTAAGAATCATTTCCTATAAAAGATTTTAGGACTAATATAAATAGAGATATATAATTTATTATATGGAGAAAAAAACTATTTTTTATATTTAATAAAAATACCAGAGAATACTCTAGATTTCTCTACATTTAGGTTTGTACCTTTAGAGCTTAAGAATTCTAATTTTATCTTTGTTATACGCTTCTCACATAGTATCATAGTGGGTTAACATTTGAATCGATGGCAAATTACGAAGAGAATTATGGAGTGGTTGGTAACAACCATCTCTGTGACGATGATTAGGAGATGCAAGCTATTTGGGATCAACAAAATTGTTATTCAGTAGCGATAACAACTCTAGAAGAGCGAATGCAAACTGGGTTTGATGACATTAATGCCAGATTTGATGATCTTACAATTAGGTTTGAGGCACTAGGGTTGTGTGCAAACATGAACAGGGAAAAAGAGAGGCAAGCGTCAGGAATGATTTCCATGGCCAACTTGTCATTAAACCAATTTGTGCAAATCCTCGTGGCCAGTATGACTATGGGTATTCATTGAATGATGAAGATCTATTTTGGCTCATGTGAGGTATAAATAAGAATCACAAAGAGAAGAGAAATGTGCTTAAAGACTTGCCTTGAAGCTAACCTTACTTTAGATCCATTCCTAAATTTCCATCTAGACAACCACCGGTCTTTGTAAAAGGTATTGGTGAAGATGAACTTGATGGAGGCCATGAGACCTTATCAGATCAAGATAAACAACCACAATCCAAGAGATAAAAATCAATCAACGTGAGCAATAACTTTTTAATGACGAGGATGTTCTATGCGAACCTAATGAGAATGATGAAAGAGATCTATATGATGAAGATCTTGCAAACAAGGACATGGTAGACCGAATAATTTTTTACAAGTCTTCTGGAGATGTTATGGAAGATTGTTTTGGTGCTCCTTTAAATACAATGGTTAAAATATTGGAGGACATAAATGATGTTGAACTCAAGTTTAAAGTAGAAAAATGTGGAAAGGAACTAAATGAACAAAAAATATAACATCAAATATGAATTTTTTTCTTATTATACATGTACCATAAATTAAATTTTGAAGCTCATGGGTTAAAAACATGCTACTTTGTGAATAAGTTAGCTACAATATTGTATTCAAAGTAATTGTTAATTTCTTTGGAGTGGAAGATTTTAATTTTTGATATATAACTTGAGGACTATTTTTTCTCAAGTTGGGGAGGTTGTCGTAGAACAAATTATCCCTGAAGTTTACGGACTAAATTGACAAGACCAAGACTAAAAAGAAGTCCACAAGGAAATATAAAAGCTTCTAATATGAAGCTTGAAGTTACTATTTTATTGTTTTAATTATTTTTCTAATTAATTTTAGCTTTTAATTATTTGTTTTTTTTAACTTAGCTTAAGACTTTTAATTTAATTATTATTTTACTACTTCAGAATTCTAATGTTAGATGGATTCTATTACTTAAAATTTTTTTTAATTATGAATCATTTTCTATAAAAGATTTTAAGACTAATATAAATAGAGATGTTTAGTTTATCATATGAAGATCAAGACTATTATTCAAATTCAATAAAAATATGAGAGAATTTTCTCTAGATTTCTCTACAGTTTGGACTATAATCTTAGGGCTTGAGAATCCTAATTCCATCTTCCCAATATACTACTTCATTAACTAATATAATTTATTTAGCATTAGGATTCTTAAATAGTAAAATTCTAATCAAATTAAAAGTTATAATGTAAATAGAAAAAGAATCAAAAGACAACAAGATAAATAATATTAATCTTGCATAGTAACTTATGAGCTTTATTTAAAGAATTTTCTATTTTCTAACCATGAAATTTTAATCCAATAGAAAATAGAATTTTTAGAATTTTTTGTTAAAATTTTAGCTTGATATAACAGTCAGATTAAAATTTCAGTTTGCTTTATCTAATTGTGTTTTAAACTCTTTAAAACCTAAAATATTTTAATAATTGGTGAAACAATACAATAAATAGTATTATACAAAAAAAAATGAAGAAATTTCACCACGTCATTGGTTTGGGCAATTGAGGCTTAGAAGAGCTTACCCCAGCAAAAGAGTGGCTTTAAGATAACAATTGTTTCCTCTGCGATTTGTGATCTTTGACTCTTTTCTGGCGCCAAATCAATATACAAACTTTTGATCCTTTCAGTGCTTTCGATGGCTTAGAGCAACCTTTGTTCTCTGGAACCAACCCTATCAAACTTTCAAGTCGTGTCAGTCTCTCTTCAATGGTTTTCATCATTGGCATAAGAATTTGGGTTGCACTGTTTTAGAAACAACCATGCTTTGATATCACTAGTCAAAGGGTCAAATGTTGCGCTCAAATTTCAGCTCCTATGCAGTAGCCTATCACCCATGGTCTATACTGTTTTCTCCCTCAACTAGCCATGTTTGTAACTACCAAAACTTCTCGCAACTCTGTTGCAATTGCCACCCACAAATCCATTATCTAACTGCCAGCCCTTACTGCTAGTTCTGCTTTGTTTTCTGTCAGCTTAGGAAGTCCATGATCCAAGCCCCACATCCATGCCAGACCAATAACCCATGACTCGCACGAACCATTGCACGCTGCATTTCAAATTTTGCCGTTGTTAACGCGGCTGCTAGCACCCCCTGGTATTGTCAAGGCAGTTTGCTCATGTTGTGCACCTTTTGCCATTTGACCCCCTAACTGTTGGGGTTTCCGGCCCCCCATGCGCGGACCGGTGGTGTTCTGATGGTTGCTCAAAGGAGGCTTAAACACACTGAGACACAATATTTAACGTGGTTCGGCAAAACCGCCTACATCCACGGGAGAGAGTCCATATTATTTAGAGATAAAGAAAGGATTACAACACAATACATGGAGGAGGAGAATCACTTCACTCAAACTCTACTCCCAGCTCTCTTGCTGCACTTGCAGCTGCTGCCATTGCAGCCCTTCACTTTCTCTCTACACTCTTCACATTCTCACCACTCTAATCTCTCATTTTGCTCTCTCACGTATGCCTCTATTTATAGGCATGGATGGTGCCACCACCTCCTATTCTTCTTCAACAAAGGTGGCTGCCAACTCTTACTCTTCTTCAACAAATGTGGCTGCCAACTCCTACTCTTCTTCAACAATGGTGGCTGCTGCAATTGTCAATGGTTGTTGCACATTAATGGCAACCAACCCAACAATCACCCCCTTTGCCATTCATGTGGGGCAACTGTCCTCTTGCTTCTTCACCACATGCTTGCATCTTACAGCTCTTCCAAGCTTATCATTCTGAGAGCATCTGTGGCCGAGTTTACAGGTACTTGCTAAACCTTTCAATCACCAATGTTACCAAAGCACACCTTTTCTCACACAAAAGGATCACTACAACCAGATGGTCTGCCACTTCACATCTGAAGAGTGTTAACACTTGTCTCTGGGACATAACTTTCCCCTTCGAGCGTATCAACCATGCTCGGTCTGGAATGATTCATCAAGGCTTACAACACCTCATCAAACGGAAATTTCTATTTCTAAGTGTGACAGTCATTATCTGAGTATCTCAATATGATCACGAGCCCATCACTCTTTCAAAAGTCTACTCATCCAGGAGTTGCGTCTGCCCTCTGTTCCACCCTAGGAACCACGCCTTATTTCTCCGTGAGTCTCTCGCTCTTAGTCGTAAGAGTCCAGATAGCTCTCCACCTTTAACCATGGGGGCAGCCCATTAAAGGTTGATCCATATCTGTCTTCATACTCTGAGTATTACAATGCCATTACCAAGCTCACCACCTTGACAAGAGTCAACTCGTTCCCGGAACCTGCGCATGCCCTCTGCTCCTTCATAGCAGCCGCGTCTTAATGCTCCACAAGTCACACACTTATTGTCCAAGAAAAATGTCTTTTAGCTCATTGATCTTTAGCATGAGGGCAATATCCATGAAACTCAATCCTGCATTTGTCTCCATACTCATCATAGCCACTTCATTGGCTATACATCTGTCCACTCATATCTAGCCATCACATTGGCTCTGGGGCGTTCTGAACTGGGCTCATATCACGGCCCTCACACCTTTTCTAAGGCGTCTTCGCCCGTTGTCATGGGGCGGTTTGAACTGGAGCTCCTCTCATGGCCCTCACACCTTCTCTAAGGTGTCTTCGCCTGTTGTCATGAGGCGGTCTGAACTGGGGCTTCTATCACGGCCCTCACACACCTTCCATCTAAGGTGTCTTCACCTTTCATAGGTGGTCGCATCCTCCTTCAGCTGAGATGCTTCAAAGTGGCTCCAGAATTCTCTACCACCATGTGCACTATGGGAGAGATAACTGCCACTAATCACATAGAAAGAGAAACTTGTGGTATACTCCTCGCAATCCTCCACCTCGATTTCTATGTTTGGAGCTTCTGTACCTTTCTGCTTGACAGCTCCACCTACACCAACTCTCTTTGGTGTCTTCGCCTTTCATCATAGGCAGTTGCCTTATATCACAGGCATTTGCACCCCCTCAATTAGGTGCCTCTGCAACAGCTCTCTTTCCATCCTTGCATGCATTGGAAATGTCTTCGCATGTTGTCTTCATCAAGAGCATAAGAGACTTTCTGTTGTACAAACTTTAACAGTCTCTGCTCTGAGCTTTATCTAGGAACACTTCTTCTCCTTGCACCTGTTGTCTCATTACAGTACCTCATTAGATCCTACAGGTACTCCTGCACAATCTCTGCGTGCCCTCGTGTAATTTCTGTTCTCCAGATTTCTCCCTATTCCTTGCTTATGTTTGACAGCAGCTCATCCTATCATAACACCTGTCCAAGTCAAAATAGGGTGCCAATCTTTATCCCCTTGCTGTATTTCTTTTCCATTATCAGAGTTTTCATCAATTCTCCTCGAGAAATCACAGTCACCAAATCTAACTTCATTGGAGAAATTACCACTTCATCAAATCCTTGAACCTTCGAAACCCAACTGTTTCCTTGTGCTAGTCTTCAACCGTTTCATTACAAACTGCTATATATACGAAATAGTACCGTATGGATAATCCTTCCACTAAGCAAGTTCCCAGGAAAGATTGGAGGGGTCACACTGGTCCCGCTTAAAACTCAATCTCCTAGACAGAACTTCTCAGGCCATATCTATCCATCGTACTGTCTTTTCGTATATACAACCATTTGCTAGCTTTGTCGCGGCTTTCCTTTACAAGTGATCTGGAATAAACTAGTGTAATAAACCAGTTCTCAACATTTGGCGAGATTACAAGTTCTTAGATTCATTAAGATTGGTCTTTGTCAATTTCCACTCTTCACCTCAAATTGTCCACTTGATCGGGTGTCCAGAGTGTCCCAATTTTGCCTTCCCTCAAGGCAATTAAAATTCTCCCCACTTAGCAGTTCAGCACATGCAATTGGGTAAACATGTGCGATTTCTTCTTCTTCATCTCCAATGTCCACTATGAAGACCATCGGATGCCTCCTGATCGGGTAATCTCTTTTGTTAATTAACCACCACCACTTTTGGTCTCAAATCTCAACGATCGGACCATACCATTGCATCCGGAACGATCAAATTAGCCGGAAACAAGTCTGAAATCGTCCAAATCCCATTTCAGACGGCTAAGATTTGATCAAAACAATTCTAGCCTGATGAACGGCCCAGATTCAATCTCATATCCGGTTGCATGTAGACTCTGCTGCACAGAATCTTATCCCTCGGCTCGCGGCTCGGTTCGGCTCCATAAACAGCTCGACTCATCTCGGCTCGGCTCGGTTCGCGGCTGATGAATTGTCAGGTGGGTCCCGCGGTGATGACATGACAGATGACTGGTCACTGACATGGCATGCCAACTGTGCATACTGACATCACAATTACATCATGCTGATGTCATCACTGGCATGCCTGCTGTGCATGCTGACATCACAATTATGTCATGCCGGCGTCATCTTTTGCATGCTTACTGTAGACTGCCACTTCGTCGGCAAGTGGGGGCGCGTGTGGGCATGTCCGACGTCAGTTTTTGACGTCATTTTCACCAGTGGCTTCGTCTCGGCCTGCTCTAAACAGTGGTATGGTTAAAACACCATTTTGAGAACTTTCATTTTTGAGCAAAAATCAAACACCACTTTAAACCATAAGCTCTGATACCAATTATTGGGGTTTCCGCCCCCCCATGCGCGGACCGGTGGTGTTCTGATAGTTGCTCAAAGGAGGCTTAAGCACACTGAGACACAATATTTAACGTGGTTCGGTGAAACCGCCTACATCCACAGGAAAGAGTCCATATTATTTAGAGATAGAGAAAGGATTACAACACAATACATGGAGGAGGAGGATCACTTCACTCAAACTCTACTCCCAGCTCTCTTGCTGCACTTGCAGCTGCTGCCATGGCAGCAAGGCTGCTGCCATTGCAGCCCTTCACTTTCTCTCTACACTCTTCACATTCTCACCGCTCTAATCTCTCATTTTGCTCTCTCACGTATGCCTCTATTTATAGGCATGAATGGTGCCACCAGCTCCTATTCTTCTTCAACAAAGGTGGCCGCCAACTCCTACTCTTCTTCAACAATGGTAGCTGTTGCAATTGTCAATGGTTGTTGCACATTAATGGCAACCAACCCAACACTAACAAAATTGTTCTTTCAATGCTGTAGTAATCCATTAAAAACGAAACCCAACAACTAAAACCTTCTATTTGTATTGCATTTCAACCGTTCAAAAGAATAGATAAATTTGAAATTGCAAAGTGATGAATCATTTTATACCATATCTATTAACAGCAGTTTTTGCAGAATGGGAAAGCATTTGCAGGAATGTTATGGATTTTGAACTATAAATTAGTTTACACTTCTACTTGAAAAGCTTCATTGCATAACAAAACGGAACTGCTAAGTACAGAATAGGAAAGCTACCCTTTTCCAAACTGGAAACTCTTAGAAGACTTCGCTCAGAGAGAGGAGGAGACTTTATTTTTTTTTTATCAAATTGAGGAGAGAATGGATCTAAGTATTTTGAAGCTTCTCTCCGTAGCATTCATAAGAAAAAATAAGTCCGACTGTGAATGCATTTTATAAAGAATGAGAGTTTTGTTTTTTGTTTCCTCTTTATTAGGTTTACATGCATATAAAAAAAAGTGAAAACAGAACCGATTTCCATTTCATTACCACGCAACTTGGCCTCCTTTTCAAGTCGAGTGTTGCTGGCAGCTGTTTAAGCAACTGCTGCTAGCATTCTTCTGTAATTTTATACCATCATACTTTCAAAGTATATGTTCTTTATTTTCCCCAAAGGGAGGACCTTATCATGCCATCTAATTTCCTCAATCACTGCCCTCAGCTGGTGCAAATTTAAAACTTTTTAAATGATGTCCTTTCAGAATATGCCTATCATTATCATTCTACTCATCTACCCTACATTCTTAGTTCTTCATTTGGCCAATGATTATAAGAATCATTTTCTCTGTTTGAAGTCTTTCTCCACCTGCACCATTTAAACATCTGTGGTCATTTGAATCATCATTCGTTTTAGGCTCTTCTGCGTTTGTGAATTTTTTCATAACTATGAGAATCTTAATTTGTCAGTGCCTTTGATCTTCTTTCCCTCTTCTGCACCACTCTCCTCCTTAGGCCGTGTAATTCTATACTCTATTTCTTGATCTCATATATACCAGCATGTGCACGCATCTTTTTGTAACCATCCCTTATAATTCTACAACCAAATTTTACTTAAGGGACCTCATATTTGTAAATTTTCGTTTGCCTTTGTTTTTTTTTTTTCGTCTAATGAAGGACCTGATTATGTCAACAAGTTTTAGCCTTACTCTTTCATCAAGGAGTTTGAGCAGACAGAGGGTTTCTTTTCATTTTTTCTTTTACTTTTGTTTTCTTATTGTGTGTTTTTCTTGGTGTCTTTAGTGTTAATTCTACTCTAGGTCTCTATTTATAATGTTGATAACCCTTTCAAAATAAAAAATACACTCATAAATTAATACCAAATATTAGAGGATCTTTTTTGTTTTTTCTTCTTAAATAAGATCCATAAGTTTTATGATAAAAAATCAGTTGTTTTCTATTTTTGAACTACGTGGGATCTCTTCCTTTCCTTTTTGATTTCAATGAGATCCATAATTAATGATTCTATAAATATCTTCATTAAAGTTTTCCATGTAGTTCAAGTCAACTATAATCTTTCTAATTTTATTTGGATTCGTACTTTATGGATGATGATCACAATTTATGTTTTAATTTATTAGTTTTTTAATTTTATTTGATCTTATATTATTTTGTTCCTTTTTTTCCTTATCATTTCACACCCTAATCTTTTTTTTTTTAAACTTGGCATGTAAAATAAAATAAGGAAAAGTGTTAAAAAAAAAGAAGAAGTTAAATGACCATAAATTTATTGAACTGAATGGAAAAGATATTTTTTTTAGAATTTTTATATATTTTAAACAAATATGTTAGAAAATAGGGTTTAAAATAAATTATGACATTCACTATCCTTTCTTCTAAGGTTTTTAGTTGCAGAGTTAGTATATCCTTAAGGTATTATTAGCATATTTTAGTGTAAAATTAGGCTCAATCATGTCTAGTACTAATCACATATTTATGGCTAATCTGCTACACCATATGTTAGCAATATGATAGATTCTTGTCATTATTGTTCAAAGAATGGTCTTTTCTTATCCTAAAACTTATTTTCTTAGTATGGTACATAATTTAACTTTATTTTTCTTCATTTATATGTTCAGATGTTACATCTTTCTGAACTAGGTCTTGGTTAGTTGTCATTGCCACTATCTTCTTTTAAAATCGAGGAGATGTTGGAAATCACCAGCCAATTTATCTTTCACGATATTAAGTTTGGATGACTTATGTTGTGGTTGATGTTTAGATCATTCATTGTTAATACACCTTTTAAGCCTAAAAATTTTGGACTTTTGTTGCTCTATATTTTCATATTTTCCCTTCACTTCAAGTCTTCTCTCTTTAAGTATAATTGTATAACTTGTGAGACACATATATTATTTTATTATTTTTACTCTTTGACCTTATTATGATCGATATACCTTATTATGATCTTACTATTATCATTGACTAACTCCAACCTTTATCATGGTTGGTCGGACCTAATCTATTATATCTCTTCTTTAGCATAAAGTCCATTTAATTTGGTTTAGTCACCATTATCATTACCTTAAAGGATGGGTCATTATTACTTTGATTTTTTATTTTTTCGAGAAGTAAAAGTGGCCAGCTTTTGATGCCTTTTAGATTTAATTCTTAAATATAACATAATTATAAGTATCATATCTTTATAAGTCATGCCACTTAAATATTTCTTCTTTTTTATTTGCTCAATAGTAAAGATTGTGTGATTGCTTAAAAATTTGGTTTGTCCTCCCTACATCAATTGGTCAAATATCTTCTTGGATCTCTTGATATTGATTAAGTATTTTTTATTTTCATAGGTCATTTTGGTCACTTTTGTTTCTTCATCAATAGGCTTGTTACTATTTTTTAGCTTTATTAATACAATGAACTCAAATGGTTTGCTTTATATCTTATCATATAGCATCATCTATAAGGTATACAAGTCTGAATACTTTGTTCCTACAAATTGATTTCTAATATTCCATTATATCTTTTATAAAACTTACTTAATATACTTTTGCTCTATCATGGTGTCTTCATACATAGTTTTCAAAGTCTTAAAATGAAAGGCATAGCTTTTTATATACTCTCATAGGTCTTCGACTATCTTAACTAAGTCAACTAGTTTTACATTTGTTTCAATTATATTAAAATGCTCTTGAAAATAAGCTTTTATTTCTTCCCGGCTATTGATAAAGTTAGGTGAAAGTATAAAAAAACTAGTAAAAGGTAGTCTTGGTTAGTGACAAACCAAACAACCTTGATTTTACAAAGGGATTATTAGCACCATCGTTACACCTATAACCAAATTTAATGATGTGTTTCCTTAACTAAGAGTCCTTATTAGAAACCTTTTGAAGTCAATTATCATAATTCCTTTAGGAATTGGATGCAAATTGTTAATTTACAAGATATGGATGATTATATGCAGGCTTGGTTGTACATCTAACATTTAGCCCTATATTTCTTAAGTATTGGGCTAACTCAATCCCATAAATTCTCTCCCATTTACTTGTTAGTTGACAACAAGTCCCTAACATATAGAAAAAAATGAGATTGTCTTGTTAAAAGATAGCTAATGGAGCACCAAGCTACCCAAGATGGTTAGGCTATATAATTAACATGGGTAGGTGGTACCTCATGAGTGATCTTGTCTAATTGGACTAAACTTATTGTGGTGCCTTTTGTGTGGGTATATGATACCAATGATATGACCATGTACTTCCAAACATCCCTATTAGAGTATTGTTATCAAAGTATTCCTAAAAAATTGACCAAAAAGAGTGCCCGATTGATTTTGCTTGAGCTCATTCTTGATTTGATTGAGTCGACCTATTATAGCCTATATGATCTTGTTGACTATCATAATATTATTAAGGTAAGTTGTGTTAGGTGTATTTTCATTTCCAAGTTGATAGCTTTTAAATAAGTATTAGATACATTTAAATTCTGAGAAAAGGATGTACTTTTAGAAGAGTTACCTCTAGTTAACCGGAGTTTGTCCAAACTGGTTATGACCATCTCTAATCATACCATTATGCCTAAAAAGGCAATAGCCATAAGGTTATGTTAAAGTCATTAAAACACCAATATACCCACTAGTAGTTGGTAGACACAATGACGTTAAAAAAGATGAAAGCGTTGTGGGCTATTAAGGACATTATGGTTTTTTTTCGCAATCTTAGTTCTTTATTGATATTAGTGTAAAGAATTAGATGATGAAAAATTATCTTGTGACATATATGATAAAAGCTACTCCATTAGCCTTTATATTTGTGAGTGGTTTGTAGATTTTTATGGCTAAAGAAATGGCCTTTATTAGTTACGAGGATGGACAAGTCATTAATCATTATAGCCATGTTTTTACTAGTTTGGTCTTTAGCATGATTACTAATATGATGTTTTTTAAACAAATTAAATGCCTTAGACTTTCTAATTTGTTGATCAACGGATTATTAAATTAATATGTTACCTATTATTCATTCATTCTTTTCAAATAAAAAAATATTTATTAATTTAATCTCAAGTAAAGACATGTAATAATTAACCTCACAAATCAATGTGTGAAATTCTAAACTTCGTTCAACATGTTAAAAGGTGAAGGGGCGTAATGCCAAGAAATCTATATACTAAGTAAAAGTAGAAAAAAAAAAGCAATAAAGATAAATGAAAGCTATATAAAAAATATAAATTGCAATAAATAAAAGAAAGCCATAAGTTGCATAAAACTTGTAAAGAAATTGTATATATAGGGTAATCCTTGTTTTTAGTGGCTAAAAAACCTATTTATAATGTTATAAAGATCGAGTTTCACATAAAATATAAATTTTAGATATGTACAAGGTTTATTGCATATAAAGATTTTACAATTAAAATCATAGTATAATTAATATTTTTCATTTGTGCGTCTCCTCCTACCAGTTGTAGGTGTTAAAAGTCTAATGATACTACAACATTTACTAGCATTAATTGCTAGTTTTCTATTCTAAATAGGATTTAACGCTAATCAATAACTTAAATTTTTATTTTCTTGACCGATAATTGATATCAATCATCTTCATTAATTTGCTAAAATACACATAAAAAACAATTATTGTTTTGAATTAATCAATACATGACTGTTTATTTGTAGTATAAGCATCCCCATGTCAATCTTTCTCTATCAGAGCTAAAGGTTTTACATTCACTCCAAGTAAAAAGTATCTTTCCATCTTTCTTAGAATTTTTCTCGAGTGTATAAAGCGTAGATTTCTCTTTGTTTTGTTGCGGCTGAGATTGCAGCCTTGCATGTCCTCACAACTTCGGAATAAGATGGGAATTAAAAAGAATATCAGCTTCCTGTGGGTTTGTGGTAAACTGCAGAAAACGTAAAGGTACTGTAGCCGAGGTCGATGTAATTTGATGCTTTATGCGCTGCCATCCGTGAATGAATTGTATGGAGAAGGAATCATTTTACAGGTGTCCCAGCTAACGTGGTTCAATGCTTTGGCTTTTCTATTTGGAGAGGAAACTAAGCATGTGGACAGAGATCGAATCATGGATGCACAATATTCATGGCAGATTGGTGATCTTTTGATTCGGGGTTCGACAATTACAAGAATGAAATGAATCTGAATGTCGAGAACTCTCGAAATTCCCCATTATTGTTTTGCAATTTATTGTTGCGGAAGCTTGAGTGTATTATGCATGCCGCAACATTTAGTAAAACAAATAAAATCCAAAAATAGCACCGAAAATAATGAAAAGCTAAAAACCAATGTATTAGAGGCCTAATTTATGGGTCTTCCCAGCCTCGACCATTAATTGCCGACAAACCTCATAGGGAATAAGAGACATGTTGAAAATTCTAGAAAAAACTTAGCTAAATCTAATAATTAGATAAAAAATTATAATTATTTTTGTTAGATAGCATATTTAACAAGTACCTCAATATTTTTTGTTAAGCTTTTATTTGTTTAAAAAGCCTATTTAACACGTCATATTAATATAATTTATGGGTCTTCCCAATCTCTGGAAAAAGTTTAGCCTAATTCAATAATGGGATAAATTTTTTTATTGTTTTTGTTTTTTACAAAGCTTCCATTTGTTTATCTAGCTAGTTTATAGTGAACATTTTTCGTGAATGCATTGTGCCACGATGCTCCTATAATTTTTTTTAATTTAACGTGGGTGTTCGGGTTAGTTTGCATGTACCTCGACTAATTTTACGGTCCTGAAGTTAGCGACCATGAAAGCCTTCAGTAGTCATCATATGAGCAACCACGTGGCTCAAACCTGAAATCATAAAAAAAAAAATCTTTTAATCCCAAACTCTTACCATTATACCACACCTAGATGGCTTCCTTCTTATAATTAATTAGAAAGAAAGTGGTTCTTATTATCAGAAGTTGGTGAACGCCCATGAAAGATGCGCATCGCTATCTATCCATTTATTTAGGTTAGCATGAAATTAGAAAAGTAGGAGTGACATGAGGTGATTGGAGAATTAGGAATAGAGGATGCTTTCATTGATTAAGACAAAGTAGAGAAGCACAGGGAATTTTAGGGAGATGAGATTTAAAAAAAAGGAAAAAAAGAAGAAGAAGGTGTTTTCTTGTTTGATTATGAAATGGTAGCGAATAGGAATCGAATCATCTCTCTGTCTTTTTACGTAGTGGTGGCTATGGGGAGGGGATATTTCTATATTATTATGAGGAGGAGTGCAATGGCGGAATGGTTCTCCCTCCACTAAAAACTGAATACCACCACTGCAGGTCGTTGTAGCTAGCTAGTTGCACATCGCTATCAAGGCATAACCCTTAAGCGTGTCTTCTCTCCTCTTTCCTCCATTTCAACGCCTCCCTTCATCGCACTAAAGACCCCCTTTTCTTCTTCTTTTTATGGCCATAAAAAGTTAGAAACTCCTCCTGTTCATCGCCCATGTAGCGTCGACTACAAAGAAAGCAAGACTGTAAAGTATATATGAACTGATATCTTGAGCAGGCATCTCAAGCATGCTCTAGTCAAAACCCTAATAATCACATGCATTGCATTGTCATGAATAGCCGAGATGCGCCTGGCCCTACTTAGCCGAAACCGAGAGGCTACCGTCCAAGACAATTGAGAGTATACAGAATATGCACCATGTCCGCAGGTACCATTTTGTCGCGCATCCTCGTCCACAAGCTTGCGAATTGGAATCAGAAGGAGATGGATCCTCTTTCATGTGACCTTTGACAGAGCCTGTTATCGATTTTTAATGGCGCCATGGGATATCAGAAGCCTCGTGTCCTTTCGATGCTCGAACCTGATAATATATCAAAAGGCGATGAGGACTGAGGATAAGGACCTTAGAGTTTAAAATAGAATTCGCAAGGCCATCCTCTTTCTCCCCTCTGCCAGCCAATGCGTGTCTAGATTGCACAACTCCAACCAAAATCGAGAGACAAATCTCGACAATATGTCGTTGTAAGCTTGAATTAATCAGAAGCTATCCATATAATTAAAGAGTTTTAGTATATTATCTACATCTACATCGATCCTAAATTAATAATAAGAAGCTGAGGAAAGTATCTACATAAAGAAATCAAATAAAAACAAAAGGGTCAGAGCTCAGAGGTATTCCCCATAGAAAAATTAATGGCTCCAGGGCGACCTGATGGAGTAGCATAAACCGCCCCCAGCCAATGGGATTGTTATGATTGTGACGTAAACTCTAATTAACGATTAGATTAGCTTAGACTATTGATAATTCCCATACGTTGTCGTGGAGGATTTTTTTCCTTCAAATTAATTAATTATACAATAAGTATAGAAAACAGCTAGTGGTCATGGAAGAGAAATGTGTTTTTTTGTTCAAAATTGTGTTTTTCTAATTCTTGACAACAAAACCATTTATTTATTAGCAATTATCAAATAAAAAGTAATAACAACCAGAAAAATATTATGAAAAATCATAATGATATGAATTAAAAAGGAAAATAAATACTTTTAATCAAAAATAATTTTCTTATCCATGTGTTTTTTTTTCATTCTGATGAATATTTTTTTTTATGGGAAGCATTTTTTTTTAGCAAAAAATTATTAAAATTGTGAAAGAAAGTTTCAATTAAAAAAATTAAATTATCACGAATCAATTATTTTTACGCATCTATATCAGAAAATCTAAGATCAATAAATTTAAAAAGATTATAAAAAAAATTTATAAAAAAAAATAAGTAAAAAAATATTTTATTCCCATTCAATATTAATAAACAAATTATTTTAAAAATTCTATATATTAGGCTAATACATAATTATTCATAAAGTAAATGATAATATTATCATAAAAACCCTAATCTTCTTTAAAACAATGATGTAATTAAACAATCACTTAAATATTATTTTACTAAATTGATTTAAAAAGACTTTTTGTCAAAAATTAAAATAAATTAAAATAAAGAAATATCTAAAAAAAAAACTAGGCGCGCTGGACCCAAGTAAATATTCCATGTCTGGGAGGCCAGAACCACATGCCTATTTTTTTCTTTTCAACTATCGAACAACATCATTCACCTTCATTTTTTATATATAGTAGATGATATATCGCTTGCTAAAGGGCATATTATATGTTATCTTCTATTTGATTTTTTAACCACCTTTGATAGTAGATGGTCAAAATCTAAGTTGAGACTGAAGTGTGAAACCCTCAAAACACGAAAGCTAAAAATTAAAAAAATAAAGACTTTAAGGATCAAACTATAGCTTTTTTCTCCATGTAAACAGTAAAAAGACCTTTTTTTCATGTGTTAAATTTAATCTTTATTTTTTTAATTTTTTAAATTGATAAAATTAATTTTAATTTGCAACATTGATGATCAATTTAATATCAAGATAGTTTTTTATTTTATAAATACAACATAGCACCTCTAATGAAATACACTGCACTGAGGGTCTTGGCCTGACGGTGGGAGGGGCTTGTCTCCTTCCATTGCTTCTGGGTTCAAGTCCTTATGTGCACGACTGTTATCCTCACGGCGCCTTACATGCCCACTGGGTTTGCAGGGTATTCAGTGGGCCGTGAGATTAGTCGTGGTGCGCGCAAGCTGGCCCGGACACTCGTGTAAATAAAAAAAATAGAAATTTGAAACTTTATGAATATAATGTAGAAGAATGAAACTAAAAAAAATAATTGTGTGACCATATTTAAATAGTTTTTCAATAACAAAAAGAAAAGAAAAAGGAAAAAGAGGCTGACCCGGTTCCATTGTAACAATTCGTTGTACAATTGAGTTAGGTGTGATATAAAAATCAAAATAAATTACCATTATTTTTTAGTATTTTTTATAATAATAATAATAATTATTATTATTATTTGACTTGACTTGGTACAAGTAGAACACCCAAAAGAAATATCTTTGGGAAGAGTACGGGTGTCACTCGTAGCACCGCTAATCAGTCCTCAGCCACAAGTTTACCATATAGATTTTGTTTATTTATTATATATAGGTATGTATGTATGTATGTATGTATGTATGTATAGTATTTGTTTGTGTACTTGATTGCTTGGTATTTCATGAGTGATGATTATTATTTAATTGGCTTAGAAGAAAAGATAGCGTGGGGCTGCAATTGTTAAAGAAGGAATTCTTATCATTGGTGTTGATCTACAATTAATTAATTGATGATTATCAAGCCCATTACTTACCACCAACCCCATCGGTCTTCTACTTTTAATTTTTTTTTAAAGTGGTAAATAACTTCTTAATCTCTCTTGCTAATAACGATCCAATAAATGAAAGTTGTAATTTTGTGTATTTAGGGTGTTAGCTAAAGCCCAAAGATGTTTTTCCAGCAATATTTAGCTAGGAGCTCATATATTTAGATTCTATTTGTTTTTATATTTTCAAAATTATTTTTAAAATTATTTTTAAAATAATTACAATCACATATCCGGATACTAAATTCATAAACCTAAAAGCTTAACCTGATATAAAAACTGATTTATAATAGTAAAAACTTAGTTGATACGCACAAAGCCACAAACTAATCAACACCCTACATTTATTTTTTTAAAATAATAATAATAATAATAATAACAATAATAGATAGGGGGGGTGCTTTTCGTCCTCATATACGTCATGCAATTGAGGGGTCAAGGGTGGGGTGGGGAGGCGCCCTCTTGGACTTTCTTTTCACAATCGTGCGCCTTTAGGTGTGATAATCTTATTCTTTGTCAAGGCATCCTTTATAATATTTTTCGATTTGTTTGGACACCTCGGAACCATTAATTAGCCGTAGGAATATTAACCTTTCAAGCCTCGCCCCTTGGCTGCCTCTTGATCTTGTAATTCACTACTACTACTACTATATATAAGGTTGAGTGTTGAATATCAACTTGCCATAAACAACTCAAAGAAGAGAAACACGCCCCTCTTCCTCACTCTCCTTCTCCTCTCCTCTCCTCTCCTCTCCAGGACAGGGTAAAGTTGTGAGGCTGGAATCGATTACTCCCCGCTTAAGTACAGCGATGACAAAAGTGTACCCTAACGTTGCTCCCACCGCCGCCGCCACCAATGAGAAGCAGCGCCAGCTGCTCAAGCTCAAGTCCTCTAATAATGCCTTAGACGCCGATCACGCGGTTGTTTTAACCGTGTGGAAGAAGTCTTTGTTGTTCAACTGCAATGGCTTTACAGTCTTTGATAGCAGGGGCAACCTTTTGTTTAGGGTTGACAACTATATGGCCACTTCCGGTAGTAATGGTGAGATCGTTCTTATGGATGCTGCTGGCAAGCCTCTCCTCACCATGCGACGCAAGGTATATTATATATATATATATATATACACATTCATATACCAGCTTGAATAATATGAATGGGTTGGTTACTTAGGCAATTATATTAATTAATGGTCTTACTCGTTTTTATCTGATGTAATTAATAACAGAGGTTGAGCTTAGGAGATAGTTGGCTGGTGTATGATGGAGAAACAGCCATCAACCCCGAGTTTTCTGTGAAGAAGCATGTTAGCATCCTCAACAAAAAGTGTTTAGCTCATGTTAGCCAAGCCGCAGGTAGTAACAAGAACGTTATGTATGAGATAGAGGGATCGTATGCACAAAGATGCTGTGCGGTGTATGATGAGAAGAAGAGAAAGGTGGCTGAGATCAAGCCGAAAGAGAGAGTTGGTGGGGTGGCTTTTGGTGTAGACGTATTCCGCCTCCTTGTTGGCCCAGAAATTGACAGCTCAATGGCCATGGCTATTGTCATCCTCCTCGACCAGATGTTTGGTTCAACCAGACGATTTTCTACCTAATTATAACCAGCTAGCTATGACACTTGCCTCCTACATATAAAGGGAATTAAAGGGTATATATAAACCGTACAGTGCATAATTAATTAGCAATTAAGGAATGGATCATCGCATTCTGATTTTGAATTTTGATCTGCTGCTTGAAAACTATGGGAACTGGAAAGTGAATAATTGCAACACCAACTCCTCCCTGGCGGCCTTTTCCTTCATCGATTATAGCCCTTCTTGCATCCAAATCCCCACCTTTTATTTTCTTCTTCTATTTTCTTTTTACCGGTATGTCGAGCTTGGTTTTTTCCTTTTAAATAAAAAGCCAGAGCTTCATGTGGGGATGAAAGTATCTATTTCAATAGAAAAACAAACTACAATAATTTGCTGTCTCATCTTTTTTTTTCCTGTCTTGTTGGACAAAGGGTGGAGATTAAGTGGGGGTGATGATGATCATCTGCTGTGGTTTACTTTTCTAATTTCCCTTGTAATTTTAGTTTTCCTTTGTAAGAATAAAAGTAAAACTATATATATAGAACAATCAAATAAAAATTAGTAGTTACATTTTGAGAATCTCTGTATATTATATTTATGTTGCTGTTTTAATGCTTGATATTTGAGCAAACTCTAACTTTGATCATTGTAATTAAAAGTATATACTTGTGAAGAGTTGAGTGAAATTAGGGGTATGGGTTTAGGCCATCAACTTGCGGGTTCGAAGGTCTACTGGGTGGCATGGACTGGTATAGGGTGCGGGTTTGTCTTTCAACCTGCAGTTTAGTATATTGTCTTCTCAGTGTGATTAAGAAGATATGCTCGATTTTTATAGTTTTTTTAGTTTAGATCTTGAAATCGAAGGAATTTATTAAAAAAATATTAATTGCATCAAAATAATATAGAGAATATCTGCTTAAGATCAATCTAATTAAGATTTTTAATTTTAGTAGACACATAAACTCCTTGTTATCGAATAAAAAAATAATCTACCGAATTATCATTTAATGAACAAATACCAGAGGAGGGTATGTCATCCAATGCCTGATTAGAATCTAGTTCCATACTAGCTAGCTTTATTGTCCGCGCTCTGCTATACTTTGCAGTGTTTAACACTGGTTTCTGCAATCTGACATTTTAAAAAAAAAAAGGTGTAAGCCTGTAATGTTCAATAAAGGAGTGATAGTTTTAGTTGGCACAGAGCCTTTCAATATACTAAATTCGTGAATCGTTAAGTTACAACAATAGCTTAGTATAGTAGCATTAAGAAACATGTTTGAAACAGAGAACTAAGCAAGAAAAAAAGGCTCCATGGATTCTAACCAAACTAATGTTATCATTGTATTTACACAGGTTTTTTAGCATATGCTGTCCACCAACATTGAAAGAGTTGTGGCAGCCTACATAGTTAGCGGCAAAATGGAATCCTGGTGGACATCGTAGTTGCCAAATGGCTTCACTACTTCTGCAAAAGATAGTTGGAGTTGGTTCTAAACACCAATGACAGAGGAAATACAAGGAAACAATATCTGAATATTGAAGAACTTGAAATGTGGGCTGAACAGAAAGAAAAGAATGCAGTCATGACTAAAATTTTTTAATCTGTTGCAAAATATGACTGAAATGTATGTGTATGGCTTGAAAAAAAACCAGAAAACTATTTGGGAGATAGCTTATGATAGTCATCTAGTTATTTGGGTTTTTTTGCATAGGACCATGTAGTCATGGAGCTGAGTTATTGTATGAACCATCGTATGTGATGCTCTAGACATAGTCAATATGCATGAAAGAGAAAAATAACATAGAAAGGATGCCATATTTAAACACCAATCAAACAATGTGCAGGACCAATATGAAAAAATAAGGAGAAAAAATATGAACTCGAGAGTACGCTCATTGTGATAGTCACAGAGGTGTCAATTGTAGCCTTTAGAGCAATCAAGGGTTCTTGGCTTTTTCAAAGAGCTTAAATAGTTAGTGCCAAAAAATCAAACACAGAGTGCTAACCCAAGGAGGCAGCAGCTGAAATAACTCATTCTAAAGTCGACGATAAAAAACTACATAGATGAAAGTTCACAAAGTGGTTGAAGGTATTTTACATCTTGGAGTTTCCACCATTTTAAATGACTGTTGTCATAATATTGTATGTGTAAAAGATAAATTTTTCTGATTCCTTCAATTTTTTTTGGCATTGCTACATGGAACCATTACGATTATAGTAAATACATATGAATCTTAAATGTTGAAACTAAGCTTCCATAATCTCAATTAAACATCACAAACCTTTGTGTTCATGCAAAGATGCCTCATAGACAATTATAGTCTAACGCATAAGAACTAACAAAAAAGTCTTTTTTTATGAGAGAGAGAGAGAGAGAGACAGAGATGTGAGCAGTACTAGAATCAATCGTGATAAAGTTCTATGAAAATCACTTCAAAAAATACAACAACTTCTCAAATCCATGATATAATTAAACCTGGGGAAGCAGTTCAAATTTTAGGTTATCCAAAGATATAAAACCATCCTTACACCAAACAAACAAAGAACCTAATCCAGAGCAACCAAGAAGGCAACATTGCACCCAAAACTTAATACACAACATCAATCTCATTTTGAAAACTAAAATAGCATAACAACATCTCCGCAACTTCAAAGCAAGAAAAAAGTGCTAAGAGCATAAGAAAAGTAGAATATATAGTTGCAAAAAAGATCCTACAATCGTAACAACGACGTAAAAGAAACAACGCATGAAAAATCAAGAAAGCATTGTACTTTGTACATAATCTCAACAAGCTTTTCTAAAATAACAATCCTCTATGAATTTGTCTAGTGTGAAATGATATAAGCCAAAGAGAAACAGAATCATAAAGCAATCCTTTAAAAATAGAAAAGGTAGAGGTATCAAGATCAATTGTTTGAAACTCTTAACAAGATCTTTCTAAAAACAGTCATAACCTCTCAAAGGCGTGATGTAATTGAGCCTGGAAAAAGATTCAAAAAATAAAGTTATTCAAAGGCCTTAAACTAGCACCAAACCAAATAAACAAAGAAATCATGACGCTTTAAGCAACATGCAGTATTGAGCATATGACACACAACCTATATCTCATTTTTTGATAAAAAAAATCATAACATCTCCCTAAATGCAAAAAGACAAACACAAAGCAAATTCATCTAGAACAAACATACAACTGCAGGACTACAAAGCAAGAGACAACACAATCTTACCTAAATAAACAGCAGAAGCCATTTGAGAAACCAAAGGAAAATCCCATAAACAAAAACACAGAGATGTAAATGAAAAATCAAAATATAGCACAAACAAACAAATAAACAGCTCAAGCTATCCAAAACATCAAAGGCAAAGCTTGTAAACAACGACCCCTTACATATAATTGAAAAACAAAAAAAAAGTAAATAGTCATAAATTCGAAAGGATGAACCTTGTAACATCAATTTCCATCTCTAAGAAAAGAGCATAGACAACACATACACCTAAGAAAAACCAATGACTTCAATAGTAAAAATTGCAAAATACTATCAAAACCAAGCGAAGTCAAAATGATAGAAAAAACCAACACCAAACCAAGTTGACTTCATAGACTATCGTGAATGTCAATAAGAAATCAAACAAGAGTACTAAAGACTATATCATAGATTATCGAGAAAAAAACATGTAAAGAAAGCACCTCCAAGTAGTGAAAGGAAGACCATAAAACTCCACTAACCTCCAATATAGATCAAAGGAAACGGAAAATAAAGCGACAGTGACAAACAAAAAACAGAGACTATGTTTCCAAAAAAAAGGAAAGATTCAATAATTGTTCTCACAAGTCACAACAACAGAACCAAATACAATTGATGATCAAAAACCATCACGGAAGAGTTAGAGCACGAATCTAAATGAAAAAACAAAATTAAATCAAACCATTGCAACGGAGAAGGCAAATTCACATTCATAAAAAGCAAAACACAAACTTCAAAAAGCCAATAGAGGAAGAAAATCTCTCCCTTTAAGAGCCATTTTATAGGCAAAATAACAAGTGTCCAAGCCATAAAAATGCATCAAACCAAGACAAAAATAAAAGACAGTGAAACAGAGAAAGTCGTCATTATAAAAAATAATTAAACCAGCCTAAAATCAAACCATAATAAAGGAGAAACTTACCCGGTTACAATCCCCTCCCCTCGAAGCCTCTACTCTCCTAGGAGAAGTGTTGGAACCCAACCCTCTCAATCAAGATTGAACTAAAAACTCCAAACAAGAGAGTAGCAACTCTCTCAATATCGCACAATAGTGTGCGTATCAAATGGACAACGATGCCTCTCCAGTCTAAGTCGCGTAGTAGGGCACCAAACACAACTGCAGTATAGTGTGCGTATTAAATGCACAACGATGTCTCTCTAGCCTAAGTCGCATAGCAGGGCACCAAACACAACTGCAGTAAGAGAAGCATGACCCATAATTGTCGATCAAAAGAGTGAAAGACTGCTGAACAACTGTAATAAAAAACCCACCTAAAACCCAGTTGCTAGGAATAAATTGCAAGAGACTAAACTCGATGCCCCTCATAGTACGTTCACTTAAAACCTAACCCAACTAGAATTAAAGCCCAATAAGTTATGCATCCGCCTGACTATCCTATACTCTCGCTCTTTGTCCATATCATATAATAATCAGACATAAGTTGTACTTGTAGTTGACAGATCGAGACGAAGTTGGGAAACAAATAGAAATGTCTGAATCCACAGTGGTTTTTAGTCTGCATCCACAGTAGTATTAAAGTTTCACTATGTAGTATTTAATAATGTGAAAATTAAAAATATTATTTTTCATTTTCATATTGATTTCAAAATTAAAAATATTGAGTCTTTTTCAATATAATACTCATTAATACTAAAATTAAAAAATATTATTTTTAATTTTTTTTTAACGATATAGTCAAGAATATCAAGACCATATGACAAGTAAACCTTATCAAAACTCATTTTATGGACCTTTCTTATGAAAACTAGGTTTGAACCACTAATAAGAGTTTAACTTACCATAGCAAACTTATTATTATTATATAGATAGATCACATGTAGATTATATGCAATAGATTATTATTAATTTAAAACAAGATTAACAATATAACTTATCTCATGTACGATATTTTAGGATAATAATATTTTTTTTTGGCATAACCAACTCATTATCTTAGATTTTTGAGAACCAGTTAGGATTTTTTATTAACTATAATACTAAGTAGCAAATCTTTTTCACAAAGTTAAGATATTTCCTCACTTATACACATACAAAAAGATGATTTAAGATAATGGTGTCTTCTCTCTATCATAATAAGTCTCCCATGTTAGATCTCTAACATTAATAATACAACTTATCCCAGATATGATGTTTTTGGATGATAATATCTTTCATCTAGTATAACTAATCTCTTATCTTAATTCTTTAAAGATTGGTTAGAATTTTTCAGTGACAATAATATAAAATGGCAACTCCTTCTCACAAAATTAAGAATCCCCCAACACACACACACACACACACACACACACACACACAAAAGGAGTTTTTCTTCTGTTAATTTTTAATTTGAATTAAATAAAATTAATATTTTAAAATTAGATTATTAATATGTGTGAAAAATATTTATAATCTTGATGTATTTTTTAATTTTTTTTATATAAAAGAACATGTTCTTCTTTTTAATAAATGAACCTGTTTTTCAATTTTCTATTGAAAAAAGAAAACAAAACTAAGAAAAGGAAAAGAAAATCGATTCTATGTTACTAAACACACCCATATATTTAATACATATATTAGCGTAAGAATATGTATAACTTTTTTAAGCAATAATAAAAATGAATTTGGTTTCCATGTGTAAAAAGGGGCTTGTCTAGCTAATGATTTTACTGCTAAAACTGTGTGGAATGGGCAATTCTGTTTATTTTTGTATTTTAAAAAAGTTTTAAAAAAATTATTTTTTATTATTTTTTATTTTAAATTAATTTTTTTAGTATTTTTCAATAATTTTAATGTACTAATGTCAAAAATAATTTTTAAAAATTAAAAAAAAGTATTTTAATATATTTATGAATAAAAAACACTTAAAAAAATAACTACAAACAAACATCTTTTTTATTTTTACATTTTTGTTTTTATAAAACGAGAGCCATATCTTGTTTTGAAAATGAAAAAGTGGTACAATTTTTTTTGCATGTGGTTGGAGTTTAACAAAGAATATAAATTAAAAAGAAATTCTCATTATCAAGGAACATTAATAAATACTTATAGCGAAAACAATAGAAAATGCGCCGGGGGTAGGCGAACAAGAAGGGTAGCCTGTTAGGTGTGGAGTGTGGATGGGGGTAGGTGAGGCTTTCTATTCGATCTAAAGAAAATTTGTTTTATTTTTCTTCCACGACAAAGAATAATTAATTATAAGGTCAGAAGATCAAGCAAATTAAAATGGCAGTTTCTTTCTATTGTTTTTACTTTTCTTTGAAAAATAAATAGGTCAATTATTTGTTTTGAAGTTAAGACTTGAGGAATGCATTGGATAAATCACTTAGAATAATTATAAAAATAATCTTCTATACTTTGGTTCTTTTTTTTTCATCTAAGGATTGAGAAATTATGATTTTTCTCTAGTGTTAATGAGACAAATTAAATTAGAAGGAAATATATTTTTATCCTTATATATAATAAATGTAAATTTATATAATTTTCTCATGAATCTTGTTTCTCTATCAAAAGGGATTTCTCTCTCCAATTTTTTTATCTAAAAACATGACATACCTAACAAAAAAACTAACTTTGAAACAAGATTTATTTTTGTATGCCTAATCTTTTCGTACGAGTATCAGAAGCCAAAAACCTCATCTTGATATTATTTTATTTGACTTTTTTGATAGAAATAATAGATACTAGTGGAGAGACAAGTTTTTTAAGTGAATCTCGATTGAATAACATGTATGTAAATTTATTTATATTAAATTAGCAAGTAATAGTTAAAATATTATAAATATGCACTTGATTTAACAAATAAATAAATAATTTAATTTTAATTTACTCTAAATCTAATCTTGAAGCTTTGAAAATCCTAAACTATCGGATTCTAGGTTGATAATTAAAAAATTGGATTGTTCTATATTATTGTTAGGCATATTTTATACTAATTATGGAAGTTGTTATAGAAATAATGAAAACCTTAATATGATAAATTAAGGTTGCTATTCCTCAAGCTATAAGAACACTAATTAATTGGTTTATGGCTTGATTGATTACATGAGCAAGCATGTTAGTGATGGTTACATTATTGTTTATACTTGTAATGCATGTTTTGTGAATTAAGCATCAAACCCCCCCCCCCCCATTTAATAAATTAGGGTTAATGTGAATAATGGTATAAAAACCCTAATTAATTGATTTGTAAAGTGTTTTAGTAATATTTAAATTATTGTTTATACTTGCTATGCATGTATATAATTACTATATGGCCCTATATGGATATATTATTCATATGCAAAGAAGAAATGAAGGATCTAGTCTATACTATCATGTAAATTAATTTGTCAAATAAAAGAAATACCTGTAAGACCCGGTTTTATCTTAATAATAATAATAAAAAAAAAAAACCAACAAGGGCCGGGACATGCATTGAAAAGCAGGAGTATAATAAAAGGGATAATAAAGAATATTCCATTTCTCGACGATCAAGCCTAAGTAGTTAAATTAAAATATAGTTGGGAATTTTGATTTTTAAAAAAAATTAAATTAATATTTTTTAGTATTATTTAATTATTTTAATATGTCAATATAAAAATAAAAAAATTATTTTAATATATTTTTAAAATAAAAATATTTTAAAAAATAACTTTTGTTTCACTCCTAAATATCTGAAACCATAAAAGGAAAAGGAAAAAAGTCTCGAGAAGGATCGCGTGGCCGCCTGATGCACGTGTAAGTAGAGAGCGATTGGTTACTATATATATGATTTAGTCCCTGAAATCTCAATGTGATTGTAACATAGGTCCTCATATTTTAAAATATGTAAATTAGCTCCTTAACCGTTATTTTTGAAAAAGATATGTTGAATTCTTTTACCTATCAAATATAGTCTTCGATATTTTAAAATTGAAAGAGAAAAACCCAATAATGTGGGTTTTAAAGAAAAAAAACAAGAAGTTTTGCTAAAAAATTTTTATCAATAAGAATTGTGAAAATAATAATAATAATTTTAGATTTACAATTCAATTAGCTAAAATGTAAATGTGAACAAATTTTATTGAACCAGCCATTTAATTGATGAATTAAACTAATATTAAAAAAAATAAGAGCAAAATTCAAGCCCAACAAATTATCGAGAAATAAATAATTAGCTCATCTAACAAATGTGTGTAAAAATCCATAATTTTATTATTTTTAGATTAAAGAACTCAACTTGTTTTGATCATAGAAATTCTAATCCTCAAATTAAATAACTAGTATTTAAAGTTTTAAATCCTTGGGGATATTATTTTAATTTTGATGTACTAGAATTAAGTATAAGGTACCGAGCTATAATCAGGGACTAAGTTATAAGTTATCAAATATAAAGCACCGAGTTATTGTCAGTCTTAAAATTTAGGGACTACAGAATATCTTACCCAGCCTACCAACTACGACTACCATTTTCTGTCAGAAAACATCACGGGAGATGTAACCAAAGGCGAAAAGCCAGGTGTAACCCTTGTTTGCTAACCCTAGAAAAGCAGCGATATAAACGGCGTTTTAAATTGATTAATGTACCGCGCCGTTTGAAAACACGGTACAGGTGATTATTCATAAAAAAAAAAAATTTTGTTATTTAAAATTAATTTTTTATATTTTTATTGTTTTAATTTTTAAAAACTTTTTCGTTTGCTAATTTTAAAAATAACTTTTAAAATTATATTTACAAACAAAAAAATATCTTAAAAATTAATCTCTACCGACTTTTAAACACCGTCTAATATGTTAGCAAGAGTGGTATCGTATGTATAAATAGAACCAACGGCCACAGAAGAGGGTTTTGTCACTACCGAAACCAATCTATCAAATTAGCGCCACCCACTCAGATCCAACTTCAGTTTCGGAAAGAAAAGCCTCGATTTCTTCTCTTCCTCTTCATCCTCCATTGCTAGCTGCCTCTATCTGTGTTAATTAAATTGATTGAATCAATCGAATCAGAAGCCAGAATTTATAAAGAAATGGGGAGCGCAGGACAGAACGCATGGAAATTGGCGGATCATCCTAAGCTTCCAAAGGGAAAGACTATCGCTATGGTGGTTTTGGATGGTTGGGGTGAGGCTAAACCCGATCAGTATAACTGTATCCATGTCGCCGATACTCCTACCATGGATTCCTTCAAAACTGTACTATTTTCTCTTTTTTTTGTTGTTGTTAATAATGTATTCTAATCTTAAAAAACATTTCCCCCTTAATTGTCACCTATTATTCTAATATTTAGTAATAGTTTAAACAATAACTGTGTGTTCTTGTTGTTTGGATAGACTGCCCCTGAAAAATGGAGATTGATTAGGGCCCATGGTACTGCTGTTGGGCTTCCAAGTGAGGATGACATGGGCAACAGTGAAGTTGGTCACAACGCTCTTGGTGCTGGTCGCATCTTTGCTCAGGGGTAACTAACTTACTTCTCTTTTCCTTTTTCTATTCCAATAGTTTCTTATGCAGACGGTTCATTCTCTTAAGAGTTAAGAATAAAATTCGGTAACTAATATAACATGTTTTATATTTATTTACATGGGAATGTAGAGCGAAGCTTGTTGATCTTGCTCTTGCCTCTGGAAAAATCTATGACGGGGAGGGATTTAATTACATTAAACAATCTTTCGACAATGGCACATTGCATCTCATTGGACTATTGAGCGATGGTGGAGTGCACTCAAGGCTTGATCAGTTGCAGGTAAGATTTGGTTTTTATTACTTTCATCATTATGCTTGCTTTGTTCTCCTGAAATAATGTAGTGTTTTCCCTGATACCTTTTTCCTTGTCCTTTCTCTTTCTGCAGTTGTTGCTGAAAGGTGCTGCTGAACGCGGTGCTAAAAGAATCCGTGTTCACTTTCTTACTGATGGCCGTGATGTTTTAGACGGGTCAAGTGTTGGCTTTGTGGAGACTCTTGAGAAAGACCTGTCAAATTTACGTGAGAAAGCTGTTGATGCACAAATTGCATCTGGTGGTGGGCGCATGTATGTCACAATGGACCGCTATGAGGTATGGCTGTAAATTCTTTTCTTAATTAAAGGGAAGAATTCCAGTGATGCTTCCCATTTATGGTCTATTCTCGTATGAATTGCTGTTTTTTTCCTGCTTCATATTTTGTAACTTAATTTCTATGGAAACTCATCACTAAGTATATATTACACACCATCGGGGCCCTGTTCCCCTCCAAAAGAGGGTGCGGCTTGGACAGAGGAGAAATGACACCTAGGACCTAGTCAAACAAGATTTTGGGGAGGAATGAAGAATCATTCTTAGCCACTTTGGTCTTTTTGGATGGCAACCAGTGGCTTATAGCTGGTATATTAATGACGTGCCTGCATACCAATCTGATGCAAATTAAGATTTCCTTATAAGATGAAGGTAAAGAGGTAGAAAGAGACTAAAAATTATGTGGATGGAAGTGGCATCAACTACCAAAGGATTAAACTATCTTTTCATTGAGGAGGATTTATTTTATGATCATGCTGAATGGTTCAACAGTGTAGCCAACCCCGAATAGTTTGAAAATAAGGCTTTGTTGTTGTTGTTGATAAGATGAAGGTAATGGATATCCTTCCTTTATAAGTTAGGAAGAGGATAGTAATTACCTTCTTGGTGATGTCAATTATAAGTAACTTGCATAAATTACGAAAGTGATCTTTTCCTTGAATGTTGTTATAGATATCAGTTTGTGTGCTCCTTTAGAGTTATAGATTTAGCTTTATTCGTTTATGCATGCCTGAACCCGTTCTGCAAATCTTCTGCAGAATGATTGGACTGTGGTGAAACGAGGATGGGATGCCCAAGTACTTGGTGAAGCCCCATACAAGTTTAGAAGTGCTGTTGAAGCCGTCAAGAAACTGAGAGCAGAACCCAAGGCGAATGACCAGTACTTACCTCCTTTTGTCATTGTTGATGAGAGTGGAAATCCCGTGGGACCAATTAATGATGGTGATGCTGTTGTCACTTTCAACTTCCGAGCAGATCGCATGACTATGCTTGCTAAGGCTCTTGAATATGCGGATTTTGACAAATTTGATCGCGTTCGATTCCCTAAAATTCATTATGCTGGAATGCTTCAATATGATGGTGAGTTGAAGCTTCCAAGCCAATACCTCGTTACTCCTCCTGAGATAGAAAGGACATCTGGTGAATACTTGGTGCATAATGGTGTTCGCACCTTTGCTTGCAGGTGAGCTAGCACCATTGATATCTTGATATGTGAATACTCTTTGCGTGCATCACACAGCCTGTGTTCTTTTTCTTGTTTCTGTATCTCTGGGCTTCCCTTGCTCTTTTAATTGTTCTGGATTGCAAGTAGATTTATCATAAATTGACAACTTAACTCATTTCAGAGCCATATTTTGGCAGAATGATGAAACACTAGTCAGTAAATTTATTCATTGAGGGTGGCCTCTAGTGTAGGCCTGCAACTTATAGGTTTGTACGTTCTGTCAATACTTATTCGCTGGTTTCTCCGAAGTACACTTTTGCTTTGGCATAGGTCACTTGGATATTTACAAAGGTATTAGGCATAAAAGATTCTTTAGGTGGATAGTATATGTGCTGCAACTTTTTACACTTTTGCTTCAACTTAATTTATCAACTGTTTGTTCAAGTATGATTGAGCATAAAATCAATTTCCCCTAATTGACTCCATCTTCTGCAAAATTCAAGTCCTTGTTATTTTCTTACACATGATTGGCTTTTTGTACAACAGTGAGACTGTTAAATTTGGCCATGTCACTTTCTTTTGGAATGGAAATCGTTCTGGTTATTTCAATGAAGAAATGGAGGAATATGTGGAGATTCCAAGTGATGTTGGAATTACATTCAATGTCCAACCTAAGATGAAGGCATTAGAGATTGCTGAAAAGGCAAGGGAGGCCATCCTTAGCGGCAAATTTGACCAGGTAATTAATGCCACATATCGAGTGATGGATGAGGTCTCATTTCAAATAGAAATATTGACTGATATGTTGTTTCACATGCGTGTTTAGGTTCGTGTCAATCTACCAAATGGTGACATGGTGGGACATACAGGAGACATTGAGGCCACTGTAGTGGCTTGCAAGGCTGCTGATGGTGCTGTTCAGGTACAACTTCATTGCTGTTAGATCTTATTATTTTTTTTCTGAACTTTATTGCTGTTGATCTATGCTAACCATTATTTCAGACTAGCTTACGAACTGGTCCTTTCGGTGTCACAAATTCCTGAGTAGAGAAAATCTTAATTAGGTGTTGAGATTTGCAGTTGATTGGGGTAGGTTATGTTGTCATGCATTAGTGTTGATGCTTTTATTCTTATTAGGTGATTTATGTTTCATCAGATTAAAGCTAACACAATTAAATGAAACAATATTTACGAGAACCAGTACACACAGCAAACATTGTATCACTTGGAAAATGGTTGGAAGCGATTGTGTTGCTGCCAATTTTTCCATTTTAGACTACCTCGTGAAGGTCGAATAAAAAGTTCTCTGGTGCAATTTACAGATGTGAATAGCAAAGCCACCTCCCAGTTTTGAACTAACATGCAATAACTGAGGCAGAGCCGTAGATGCATGGAAAGGGTAAAATATGGATTGTTAAAAGGTTATACACTATGCTTAGATAGGGATGTGCACATAAATAATTGATTGTTTTGCCCATTCTGGTCAGGTAGCATGTGTATTTTCCATGAGTAAGTTGTATAATCTCTGTTCAAGACTCTGGATTCCTTCCTAATTCTTGGCATGTTGATGCCTTCTGGCTGACCAGAGATACTTTTTTAATGTAGATGATCATCGATGCAATAGAGCAAGTTGGTGGAATCTATGTAATTACTGCTGATCATGGCAATGCTGAAGACATGGTTAAGAGGGACAAGTCTGGTAAACCCCTTTTGGATAAAAGTGGCAAACTCCAGATACTCACTTCTCACACTCTTGAACCAGTAAGTAACATTGCTTTTTATTTTCTCCATGGAAGGACTAGAAGCATGGTGCTTGCTTCTTATTCTCCATTTTCTTGAATTGATTAGAGTCAACATATTTAATTCGCTTACTTCCTGTGTAGGTGCCTATTGCAATTGGAGGCCCTGGATTGAAAGCTGGTGTCAGGTTCCGCAATGATGTTCCCACTGGTGGACTTGCCAATGTAGCAGCAACTGTGATCAATCTTCATGGATTTGAGGCTCCTAACGACTATGAGCCCACCCTCATTGAAGTTGTCGATAACTAGAAGTGATGTTTACTCAAAACCCACCAGTTTTCCTTGAATTTTGACTATTAGCAACTATAATTGCGGAAACCTGTTGAGTACAGTGTATTATCCGGTTAAATAAGTTCTATTTATTTTTGATTCTGGTCGCTGGGCTAGCGGACTTTACCATTCTCAGTTCAGAGTGAACATTTCAATTTCTGCTCCGGCGGTGTAATGACAGAATTGTATTTCAAATGGCCATTTAATAGTTGGGGCGTACTATTTTCTTCTTGTATGTGATGTTTTTCATCCAGGTGCCCTTGAGTTGCGAGAGGATCTTCTTTTTACACTATTTCGGAAACCCAAGGACTCAAGAGGATGGATATGGAAAATATAGGATTTCAAATCCTAGCAGGAAAAGGAGGAGGGAAACAGATACTCAATTTAAAGTGAGTAATCAGAATTCCATTCTCAATCTCATATAGATACAGTAGATAGTTACTATCTTTATTTGTTACTAAGGGGTTTAATAACAGTTTATGCATTTCCTTTTCTCTTGAAAAAAGAGAGAAAATATACGAGGGAGAAGTAAGCTTATTAGATGGACTTTTCCTAGTAGAGGTGGGCCAGAGAATTGAGCTTAATACGTATATCTACTTTGGAAAGAGGAGGGAGGGTATTTTATTTTTATTTTGATGCCTGGGTTTGGCTCGTTGTTTGTGCTCTAGGCATTGGTTCTTTCTACATGCTGGCAGGTAGGTCATGGGGGATTTTGGTTTGATATGGCCTGGAGATGTCATAGGTGAGTGATTTTGGAAGGGATAATAGTACATGAAACTAAAAAGAAGAAGTTAAAACAAATTTTATATAAATAAATACAATGGAGGTGCGTACGAAACGTTGGACTCCACCTTAGGGAAATTGACATTCCTCTCCATCATCCAGCTCACTTAGAGCTTGTTGCTACCTTGGTTCATTCCATCAAAGCTTTTATTTCACCAAATTGGAAGGGTTGAGCATTCTTGTAAAAAATTTAACCTTTTTGTAAAAAAAAAAGAGATTGAAATTGTATAAAAGAAAGGAGTAGGGCTGAACTAAGGAACAAATTAGAAGGGAAGCACCATAATTAGAAAATAAAAAATCTAAGGATTAGAATAAAAATAAATAAAAAACCGTTTCCCTTAGACAATAAAGGGATAGGAAAATCTGTGTTTTATTAATTTAAAAAAAAATCTTCTTGAATTCTTTCTTAAAATCTATGTGTTTTTTTTGTGTTTCTCTCATTGGAAAGAATTTCCTATAATATCATCATTCTCTCCCTACAATGATACTCTAGAGGCTACATGTTTTTCTTTCACAGAGAAAATAAATTCAGGTTTTTGTCTCTATTCCTCTTTTTTTATAGTCGTACCCTCTCCTTTTATTGTTCGAAAGAAAAACCTTTTCCCTCATACAATAAGAGAGGTTTATGGCCCTTAAAAAACACGTAAAATATGTATTTAACATGGAAGCCAACCATATGTGTGAGGCTTAAACGAATATTTTGAGTCAGCCATAAGGAATGTGAACTCAATTATTAAGTTAAGATACCAACCATAGATGTTGGGGTATTTGTCAAACATGAGATAACTATATAAGCGGAATTAATAGAGATGATGATATACATCTTCTTGAGTAGAATTTGGATTGTTTGTTTGGTTATATAGACAAGCAATCAAGTGAAGATCAAGAATTGGTCTTGAAAAGAAGATCTTGTTTAAAGTTAATTATCAGTGTGGAGAGCACCAAATTCTAGCCTAAGATTATATGACATATCTTGGCCAAGAACTTTGGGGTTTAAATATTGTATAAATGATTCAAATGGTTTTGGAAAGAGTGTTTGAAATGTCTAAAAAGAATTTAGAGTTATGTAGTTAACTCAAAAACCAAACTGAGGGTTGATATGGTGCTATATTATTACCGTTGGTTGTAAAGTTATGTTGTTTAGCTAAAGGGGTTATATGTATCATGTCTATTTATATGAAAAAAAACAATATTGTTACAAGTTGAATGATTAATGTTGTAATGTGAATTTAATTATTATCCTTATTAATTAGTACGTTTTACTTTTGACAAGTTCATCATGTACTCCTCAAAACTAGAAGGCCTATTATTGTGTTTAGTTGTATGACTTTTTTAATGGATTTTATCTAGTTGTATGATTTGATATTCATGTAGCTCATGAGAGTTTATAATAAATAAAATAATGGAATTATTAAGGATTATTATTTTGTTTATGATGATGTTATCTTTACTAGTGATGGATACTTATTTTCACTATTAACATAAGATTTTGATGTTTTACTCTTTTAAGTTCTTTGTTTTTCTTATTGTATCATTATATTAAAATATGTATTTTTGTTAATTGATTTGAAAATGTTATGAACAATTGTGGATAAAGTTCTAGGTAGAAATGAGTTACCCAAGGTTGTGTTTTTTTTTTTAAAAAAAAAATTCACACTACTTATGTAATATATTACCGATAATCTTGTATGATTGTATATTAAGTATGTGGCGGTCGTTACACTTTTTATACGTGATTTCTTGCCAACCAGGTCACAGACATGGATATTGGCGTGAATCTTCATGCAAAGGCTCCTCTTGGTTGTTCAAAGTTCATGCTGAAATCAATGAAGGATTTGTAAGAAGAGAGAGACTCACAATTTGAGTGGGCTATCTAAATTTATCGAGTTGCTTTAGGCCTACTTTATCTAAATAGGCTTTAAGCCCATTAAACCCTTGTAGTAAATAAAAAGTTAAGAAGAAAAAAAAGAAAATTACATTGTGTTTTCACCTTGTCTCTGTAGTTTGAAAAAATAACACTTTACATCATTGTTCAACTCCAAAAATTAAAATAATATAAAAAGATAAATTTACACTCATATATAATACAGCACAAATACATATGTCATGCCAATTTTTTTTTCCAATCTCTTCCCGTCCTTCTCTCCTTTCTTTTCTTAATTAGGGTTCTATAACCAATGAAAATCAATTTGGAGTGTTTTTTAAAATCTCATGACAACACATAATATACACTTTTAAAATCTATGAAGATTATATTAACTTTCAAAATCTGTAAAAGAATATATTCACTTCAAAGTCATCTGTTCATGATATTTATCGGAAAAAAAAAATTAAACCACCACTAAAACCAAAGCTTAAGCCAACAATTTTTACAAACATATTAGTATGAAAGGATGTTATTTTTCTTATAAATATCAATTTGATATTGATAGGAATCAATTAGAAATCAATCTTCTTCTCACTCTATTTTTTCTTCACAAACTCTTTGTTTATGTTTATCAGAAACAAAATAAAAATTCTCAAGAAACTTATAGAAGTTATTGTCTATAAGTTTAAGGCTTTGCTCTATCCTGAATGTATATTGTTTTAACCCTTCAACAAAAATATTTGGGGCAATTAATACTTTAAAAATAGTGATTTTCATATCTCAAAGTTTGTTTGTTATAACCACTAACATAACAAATATGACCACAACTTTTTTGTTGTTCAACAACGATACATCTATAAATTGATGTTAATGATTTAAAATTTTATTGGTTTGAGTGGTCAAATTCTATTAAGTATGGTATAAGATGATATGACTAGGATTTTATGTTTGGTGAAAAAAGAAAGAGGGGATTTTAACATGATGAAGAATTATTTATTTATTAATTAAAATAAAATTTTTTTTGTAAATAATTCTAATTTGTTGACTTTTTTCACAAATATCTATAAGATATAAAATGTAATTTCTCAAACCATAAAGATATTAAAAAAAATGAACATTATAATGGTAAAAAGAGAGGGGGGGTTAATTGAGAAAATGGGTTGGACGCGGAAGCTCCACCTCGAAATGGGTCCCAAGTGGCAAGAAAGGTAATTAATTTTCTTGCTTTTGTTTGTAAATTATTAAATCAACAATGAGAATATAAAAATATAAAAAAAAAATCAAAAGAAAAAGGAGAGACTAGAGAGGTGGGTGGGTGGGTGGGTGTATAATTACCATGTTGGAGCTCCACCGATATGTAGAGACGCTCCGATCCGTTGGATTGGATCTGATCCAACCAACCAGCCCAGCCTCCCTCCTTTTCTTCCTAATTTGAATTTCAAAATAAAGCACACAAGTTTCTCATTCCGATTCCCTAAAACAAACAGAGGGAAATAACCGTTGTTAGTCCAAAGAACTCATTCTATCGTATCTAGGTTTTGCTCCCTCCTCTGCCCTCCCCTCCCCTCCCCTACAGATTGGATCGGATCATCAACAGAAAAGAAAAAAAATGGAAAAGTATGAGAAACTGGAGAAGGTAGGCGAAGGCACATACGGCAAAGTGTACAAAGCCAAAGACAAAGTAACAGGGCAAATAGTCGCCCTCAAGAAAACACGACTTGAAATGGACGAAGAAGGCGTTCCTCCTACCGCTCTTCGCGAGGTTTCTCTCCTTCAAATGCTCTCTCAATCTCTCTACGTCGTCCGCCTCCTCTCCGTCGAACACGTTGACGCCAATAGCACCAACTCCAATCTTGATGACTCCAATCCCTCCAAGCGCAACCACAACAACAACAACAAATCCAATCTCTACTTGGTTTTCGAATATCTCGACACGGATCTCAAGAAATTCATCGATTCTCACCGCAAAGGTGCCAACCCTAGGCCTCTCTCGCCTTCGCTGATACAGAGTTTTCTCTTCCAGCTTTGCAAGGGAGTTGCTCACTGTCACAGCCACGGTGTGCTTCACCGCGATCTCAAGCCTCAGAATCTGCTTCTTGATCAGGAGAAAGGGATTCTTAAGATTGCTGATTTGGGATTAGGTCGTGCTTTTACTGTGCCTCTTAAGAGTTATACCCACGAGATTGTTACTCTTTGGTACAGGGCTCCCGAGGTGTTGCTTGGTTCCACTCATTATTCCACTGGCGTCGATATGTGGTCCGTCGGTTGCATCTTCGGTACTATTACTAATCTAATCTAATATCAACTTTTTTTAATTTTTAATTTTGTTTTTGGTATTCCTTGAAAGTATTTGTCTTTGTTGTCGCAGCTGAAATGTCAAGAAGGCAAGCTCTGTTTCCCGGTGACTCAGAGTTTCAACAGTTGCTTCATATTTTCAGGTATTCAATGTTGCGCTTTTTATTTATGGATAAAAAGAATGGCTGATGTAACTTTCCAACCAAACCAACACCACATAGTATTTAGTGTATTAATTAATTGGATTCTAGAAGTTATGTATGCTAATTGCTACCACTTAATTGGAAGGCTGCTGGGAACACCGACTGAAGAGCAGTGGCCAGGAGTTACTGCTCTCAGAGATTGGCATGTCTATCCGAAATGGGAGCCTCAAAACCTTGCCCGGGTTGTCCCGTCACTGGGACCTCAAGGGGTGGACCTCTTATCGGTAACTACTACTACTACTACTACATTTCTTTTTCAATTGTAAGCTTCTAGTTCTATGGATGGAAAAGCGCAACAAAAAATGTAGATTGTCTTGTTGGGTTGAATTGACTGTTAACGTGTCACTCACCATATCTTCTGCACTGGAATTGTTTTCGCCCTGATCTCTCATGCTTCGTTTTTTTAATTGGTTTATAGACAATTGTGATTTTGCATGTCTAGTTTGCTGTGCTAGAACTAGTTCCCCAATCCAAAGACTTGGAATATCTACCGTCGAGTAGGGTTTTTTTTTCTTCCTGAATTTAGGGCATGGATGAAGTCAGTTTTATGTTTCATAATTATCAAAGTATGGTTTACAGTAAAGCAAAGCAACTAGGACTCGGCGGGCAACAGCGTGTTAAGGATTATACTAGTTTAGATTTTGTTCACAATTGGCTTATGTTGGCAATCCATCGTCATGCTCGCGCTAACATTTTGCTTCTTCTTGGTTTGCCATTATTACCTATATATTGGATTGCTTATATAATTTTGTTTTGGATAATGCAGAAGATGCTCAAGTATGATCCAGCTGAAAGGATCTCGGCCAAAGCAGCCATGGATCATCCCTATTTCGACAGCCTTGACAAGTCTCAATTCTGAAGCTGATTACCTGGCTATAAGATTTTGGGAGCTGTAGCTTTCTGCTTCCATCATGCATTTTATAGGAGCGCTTCCCCGTGGTGAAGCTTTTCTTAAAATATGTTTGGTTCATCCTCTCGGTGATGTAACATTTGAACTTTGTCATCACGCATATGATGTTTGCAATTTATGTTAACAATCTCTATGGCATGCCAAGTTTGCAAAATATCAATTGTTTTAAGAATGAAATTGATCCCTGGTGAACTGCTGATCAAGATGATTTAGAACTGTTCTGTAAGAAATCAAGTATAGAGTATTCACTGGTATATGTAAGTGGCGATTCATTTTCATACTGTTCGAGCTTCTTTCCATGTTTTATATAATAATCAAATGTTCATTGCTGAAAGGAGGTGTTTGAAATATAATGGGCATTCATGCATTCTACACCTCTTGGAAGGAACTTGATAAAAGAAATTTAAAAAGAGAACATCGAATACACTATCATCTCCTGGCAGCATAATTGGATAGATCTGCGCCAAGAATGTAACAAGCAGGTTATGAATTATGCGGGACAATCAGATTTGAAGAAAGAAAAAAAGAGAGGGATAAGTAGAACTGATATTAAATTTTAGTAGGAGGTTGATGACATGATTATTTGATCTGATTATTTATAACAGTTTGAAGGTATACCACTACTCATCTGCGATTTGTTATTGGTTTCAGAAGGATACTTAGTTTTTCACACTCTTTTGGGGAGAAGACTCACTAACTCTTTCTTTCTCTCTGTTTTCGTTTTCTTTTCTAACAAAAAATCACCTGTAATCACAAAGTTTATCTTAGCAATTGAGATTTTGGTTTGTAACAATAAACAAAGAAAAGATTTAGTATTAAGAGGATGGGTTTATAGTCCATTAAGTAAAATATTAAAAATTAAAAAAAACCATAAATAAAGCCGAATAATAAAGCTCATATAAAACGAAACAACATAGGTTTGGATGTATCTAATTTCTTAATTAAAAAAAAAAAGTGACGGTTTAAGTTATTCTCCATTTTCTACTATCAAATATATATAGGTGTGAACTATATCTTAGGGTTGGCGTCCTCGCCGGCAAACTTGAGAAAATCCATCCATGCAGGACGCAGTATGAAGCAGTTGCATGGAGAAGATTTTCTCCATTTTCTATTTGATATTACTCCTCATGGGAGGACGCCCAAGCTTGTTTCATTTTGAAGCTGAATCTGTACAATGAGAGAAGAGGCATAGTACTGGCCAGAAAGTCTGTCGTGGATGATGATAGATATCTCCTCCTTCGTTGGGCTTCTGACATTTCCCCACCTTCACTTGCGAACTATTCAGGATGCCCTTCTCTACCTCTCCATGGCTTCAGAATCTGAAATGAGCAGAGCAAACTCGCATCAACCCACATAAATGCACCTGCATTGTTGAACTCTCCACAGTAGTTCGGTGCTGAGAATATGGTAACCAGCTGTCTGTCTGCGAAGAATTCATAGCCATCCTCAACAACCTGTCAATCATTTCCCATGGAAGAACATTTTAGCTTATTTATTACATCATTCCTAGTGCAAATATTAGGGCGGAAAGGAAGGCAACAACTTGAACTGAAGAAATAGGAAGACCTGGTGGGCTCGGCATATGAGATCGAGGTCATGTTTCTTTAAGAACTCAGCGACCTTATCGGCTCCAAAGGTGTAGGAGACACCCCTATCATTATCACCCCAGCCCTTGATGTTTCTATCAGGATCTGCCCAAAGGAGGTCACACAGAATACCCTGGTCCGGCACATCTGCTGGCCTTTCTATAGCTCTGATCTGATCCAAGTTATCCATTTCTGGTGAGAGTCCACCATGCATGCATAGGATTTTGTCATCGACAACTGCAGCCACCGGTAAACAATTGAAGCAGTCTGTGAAAATCTTCCATAGACGGACACTGAAACGACGCTTGCACTCATCATAAAATCCATATATTCTGTTGATAGAAGCACATTCATGGTTCCCTCGAAGAAGGAAAAAGTTGTCTGGGAACTTGATCTTGTAGGCAAGGAGAAGGCATATAGTCTCTATACTTTGTTTTCCTCTATCTACGTAGTCTCCAAGAAATAGATAATTGGAATCTGGTGGAAACCCACCGTACTCAAACAATCGCAAGAGATCTGGATATTGGCCATGTATATCACCTGCATACAACCAAAACACTGATAACAAAATGCATCAAGCATGAAACTGCAGGAATATTGGCATGTGATTCTGGGAGTCCAAAAGGCTGTCATTTGCAGGTCAATTTGCTAAATGTTGTCTTATTTCTATGAGATAACCTTAACATCTATGTAATGTACATCAAAGATAAGAATTAAAAATACAGGTAACTATAAAAATGGAACAAAATTAAGCATGTAATTATGAAAAGGGCAAGCAAATTGATACATTGCATAAAAAGTGAAATGGGCTGAAGAAAGCAATAAGAAAATGTACGCACCACAGATATTGATGGGAGCTTCCAATTCAAGAAGAACAGGTTGTGCAAGAAAGACTTGCTTGGCGGTGACACAAAGTTGGCGGATTTCAGGTTCAGTCAGCTGGATGCGTTTCCCTCTATCACTCCTTGCTTCCAACAGCCTGAGTATAAGCCCTTCCAGTCCATTCATTCCAGCCCTTTCTTCCTTCCTTCCCTTCTCCCTCCTTTTATCAACTAACATTCGCCTCCAACACAATATATATTATCTAGGCAATTACGAGGATGGAAAGAAGTGAGCGAAAACTAACTATCCCGTCATTATTGATAACAAAGCACATGAAAAGAAAGATTCTCATCTTCATGGATGACAGACAGTTGGCTAAAGAAGCGCAAGAGTTAAAGACATATTTGGGGTGAAGAAACAGCTCCTCCATCCATTTAGTTTCTACTCTGTGATGACAATGCCACCTGCTGCCTATCTGTTGGCGAAGGCAAAATGCAATCCACTAAATTAGGCAACTTTCTTCGTTCAATTAATACATTTCTCTTTGATTGGACTTCTTTCCATTTAATGTTTACCCACGTTCACAAACTCATTTGATAATAAATAACAATCTTCCAAAGCATCATGCAGCCCTGTCTCTTCTTCTTCTTCTTCTTTTGAGAGTAGTTAAATGAGCACTGCCGCCTTATGGACATCGTGGGTACCCACTACCCACACTGCACCAAGAGGGTTGGACTTTGTGGCAAACAATTCATTTAAAAAACGAAGTCCATTAATATCAATTAAACGTTGACAAACTCAATCTTCCTTGGCCTTACTAGCTAGTGAACGCCAAGCTCTTGAACTTGAGAGTTGAGACCAGGGGTACGGTGCTCATGCAAAAAAGTAAAGCCTGCTGTTGTAAGCATTCTTTAGAGCTTATAAATCTCTTAAGCACATACCACCACCATTCACATCACATCACTTGACAGACCTGATGCTTTATGCTTACAACTGGTGTTTGTATACATACGAGAACGTTGCGAAGCATGTGAGTTGGATCGTGCTCGTTTTTTTCAATCAATTCGGCCCATTTTCTTGCTTCGGACGTTGACAAACTCAGCTGATGCTTTATTGCATGAATAACTATTTTTATTAAAAAAAAATCATAGCAGCTATTATCTATTTCTCTTTTATAGTGCAAGTATTGTTAGTTAACTTTGTATAATAGCTTTAGTTTCTTTTATAATTATAATATTATGAGAACAACAACTTATATTTTCATGGAAAATAAAATATATTTATCATAAAATTAAGGACTTGTTAATTCATCTACCCTTATATATTGAGTGTATTATCCCTCAAGCCATTTCAAAAAATCTCTCTACCATATGCACTTATACATCTCTAATTTCTTCCATATCTCCTTTAATCACTTTTAGAACAAAATGCCCTACAACCATTTAAAAGAAAAAAATAAATTGAAAGGCCTAAATAATGAAAACATTTACTTTAAAATATTTTATAAAACATGAAAACACCTAGAAAAAATTAAAATTTGAAAAACAAAATAATAATGACATGTCAAGATTTAAAAAATGGAAAAATTATGTTCATAAAACCTTGTAAATGGAAATATATCTATGAAAACAAAATAAATTGAGCAAAACATGGAATTTTCAAAATTTTCATTAGTTACCAATATTCTTTTTTTTTTAACTTTATAAGTCATTTTCTTTTTGGGATGTTCCAAGTTTTTATGCTTCTAGTTTTTTGAAAATTTTATATATTTTTGATGAATTTTTTCAATTATTTTGGTTTTTATTTTATTTGCATTTTTAGAATTAAATGTTCTGTGGTATGGGTTATTTTTTTCTATAAAGGTAGAAAAGGAGTATATGAAAGGAAACACGATTGTACAATGAGTGGAAAACATTGTTAAAAAGGTTTTAATGAGAGAATTCGCCTTATGAGGATACATCATGAATACATTAATTGAACTAATTAATATAATTTTTTGAGCGAGTTTCCCTCTTATCCATTTATTATCAAAACTCATCTAAATTAAGTAAATTAATTTCTTCCTTTACAAAAAAAAATAACAATAATTTAATATATATATATATATATTAAATTATTGTTATTTTATATATATATATATATATATATATTTCTTAGTTTTACAAACCAAGTTTGATATCCATTTACATTATTTACGGATTCATGTTAGACAATTTCATTTCAGATTTTATAAGAATTTCAACAAAGTTTCTTTTTTTATATTCAGGTCATTAAATAATTTTTTAAAAAAATTTACATGGATATCCGAGTTAGTTTGTATGTACCTCGATTAATCTCACGGGCCCTGAAGTTAATAATTTTATAAGCTTTCAGTGACCTTAAAATTTATAAAACTCAAACTAGCTAGTAATTTTTAAAAAATAAATTTAAAACCTAACTAATTCAATTATACCCTCAAACTTTTCATTAAAAAGTTCTTCCTCCTTAGCATACTTGTATAATTACTCTATAGGAATTCATTTTCTGGCAACGTCGTAATCATTTTTCATAGATGGCCCCAAGCCACACAGTCAATCCCATCATTAATTAGTTTTTGTCATAACATGCACACACACACATACATACACAGAGGATCGAAGGTAATAAAATTCTTTTGAGTAATGGATTATTACCTTTGATTCTACATTTATGTGTGTATAATTGGAATATGAGGTCACCTAGAAAATAGCATTCCTTAAATACAATTGGATCAAAAGAGCCAAGCGGGGGAGATTGAAATGTAAAATTAAAAAATAATTGGGACCAAATAATACTTAAATTGAGACCTTAGAGATCAAATTGATTTTTCCACACAATTTAATATTGAAATTTATGTTTTCTAATTTATTTTGATCTTTATTTTTTAATAATCACTTTAAATTCTTTCTTATAAAATTATTTTTTAATATAATCTTAAAATTTTCAAAAACATTTAGCGCATACAAATATAAAGTAAAAGAAGCAAATACAAACACATAAAATGGTGTTAAAATAACCAAGAATACAATTAAAATAAATAAAGTTAAATGATATAAAAAAGGGCATTGTTCAAGGAACAATGCAATGGGATATAATATGGTTATCAAAATTAATAGCTGGCCGGTAAAATTATAAAATTATATGACTTTACAAGGTAAACACACACACACACACACACACACACACATATATATATATATATATATATATATATAAAATTAACGTGCAAAATCAAACTAAAAACTCAAAAACTAGTAAAATCAATAAACTCAATTAAAATCATGTAAAATTATAATTTTATTATCAATTTTACAAGTTTAATAGAATTATAAATACTCTTCCAATTAATTTACATTTCTCCTAAATCAAACAAAAAAAACCCTAGCCCACCACTCTCTCTCTTTTAAACCACCCGACACTACCATATCTCTCTCAAAACACCCCTTTTTTAAAAAAAAAAACTGTCTCCTTCTCCTTCCTCTATGTTTCTTGTTTCATGGAATAGTTGTTCAATCGCACTTCCAAATGAATCAACAACCACAACATCATAGCTAGACCTAACACTCAACCAAATATTGGTTGCAACCCTCCCTCTCTTAGCCAACTCAATGGAGTGGAAAGAAAGGTACATGATAGGAATAATTGTGCACTTAATTTGTTTTTCTTTATTATAATTAGTCACTTTATGATTTGATAGTTGACATCTGTAAAAGCTCATATATGCTTACTAACTTCATTATATACATGTACATATATAGTGTCAATTACCATGTAATTTTTTGGAAGTCCCTAATAATTCTAGTTATTCTCATTTCTTGTCTTTTTGCTTTCCTTTCCTTTTTTCTTTCTTATCAATGTTTTCGCCTATATAGTCATTCAATTGCACACCAAATAGGAAACACAAATTAATAGAGTTTAATTTCAATAATCTCACCCAGTTATTGGGCTTAGAAGGTTTTTTCGGAATGAAGAATGCCAGAGATATCAAAAAGATGGCCACTCCTTTGGTTTGGTTCTAACAAGTTAAGGAACTATGTTGCGAGGTTAACAAGAACAGCAACAAAATTGCAACCGGCCATCCCACATGGAGCAAAAACTTTACCCCTAGTAAGAAGATATTCTTCGCATCAATATAACCATCATAAGTTTTTCTCATTTAATGCCAACCGTCCCTGTTCTACCAGCATCAGTAGCAGAAACTGATAATTAACAAGCAAACATTTTGTTTACTCAGCAAATACAAATGAATGTTACAAAATATTCTTGTCCGGACATTTTAACCTATGAATTTCAACCAAGCAGCCTATTTACTAATGTACAAACTGCTACATGACAATCCAAGTATATCTACGGAATCAATAATTCTGATGCAATCTAATGATACAGTGCACTAAAGATATGTAGCACAGTCATGACAACATCCTCTACTTTGCAGTTTCCAAGTTCCCAAATCAAAATAATGAAAAACTTATCTTTAGTTTGACCACACATGAACTAGACCATGCCTATTACCGGTGTAGATTTCATTGCGATCTTCATCGTAGAAAAGGGCAGTGATGTCTTCCAAGGCTTCTGCAACTGTGCTTTTCATCAGGGAGCAGCTCTGCTTTGAGCTTCCAGTACTGCTGCAGCACTCCTCATCCTTGGGACTGCCATTGGTGGCATTTATTTTAGCTAGGCATTTTCCTGTCAGGATATTGCTGATATTGATAGAACCAGCTGAGTCAGGAATCAGATAGTGAGATTTGATAATTGCCCAATCAGGTGTTCTCTTCACAGCATCACAATTAAGGCAACTGCCAAAAGATCTTAAGCGAGCAAAGGTCCAACAGCTTATTGGTCTTTCCACAAAAGCAGTCCATGCAGAAACATCATCAAAGGGCATAGGTAGACCGCTTACGTTGTCCTCATGGACACCACACAGACCAAAATATTTACATTCAGGTGTCAGGAACACAAGTGTTCCAAATTCTTCATGATTATTTGTTCCTCTTCCCAACAGTGTGTTAGTAGTTTTAAGTTGATACAGCATCGTGCCATCTATACATGCTTTTATGATCAGGATTTGTTCTTTAGAGTATATCAGAGCTCTTGATGATATCAGATCTAACTCTTAACCAAGTAAATTAAATTCCATAGTTAATGTGGACTGGTTAAAGCATCAAAGTCACTCAAAACAGTGTCTGAAATAACAAAGTAAATTGAATAGTTGCAAACAAGACAGCAGTTCAGAAAAGTCACTTCATTACAGTTAGCCAAAGTCCCAACTCAAACAAAGTTAGTCACATTAGACGATAAAATTTCACATAATCTCTTGGATCAGTTCTAAGCAGCTTATTTAATTAACACAAACTAAAGCACGGAATTCACATGGAATTCTAAATTATTGTAAACTTGCTTGAAATGTTTGAGCCCACAACTGTTTGAGAACACGTTTTATTTCTTGTGGACAACCTGAAAGTATCTGACAGCATTCTAGCTCTTAATAGGCATTACAGCTAGAATTGACAGAGATAAACTGTAAAAAACTATCTGCTTAAAATTGAACAACTAAAAACCTAAATGTTCTATGGGCAAACTCCAGTATAATATGTTCGGTTTTATGTTTAGTAATTGCTTTCTATAAGATTAAGATTGATTTTTCTACAAGAGAACAGAACAAAACTCTAAGAGGATTCTAGGCCTCATGCAGCATCAGCCATAAGTATTTAAGCATTAGTTAGTATTTGCTAACCAAAAGGTTGATGAAAAAATTACCATTTCCTTCCATCCACTGGTCATCAGATTCAGCCTTGCAGTATGAAATGATAAGATCCTGGTCACTTGTTATGTATGTGTTATTTGTGTTACAGTCAGGACGCCATAAGAGATGATCCTCAAATGAAGTAACAAGCTCTCCACGAAAATTCCAAACAGCAACAGTTCTATTTCTGAATGTTAAGAACAACTGGTTTTCATACAGGAAGATAAATGCTGATGGTGTCAAGAACTCAGTTCTGCTAACTTCCCTAATACCAGTATGTCGAACCTGCATAAGGAAGATATAATTACTGGAGCAGACAACAAGCCAAGCTGAAAGATAGACGCTGAAAAAAGACAGATAACTCACATCAAGAATCTGGAGATTCTCATTTTCCTGCTTGACAAGAAGCTTTTCATTAAATTGCTCGATGAAGTCCACCTTCTTATTTCGATGAAGCAGATGATGGAAATCTTTGAGAATTGTGCCATCTTCTATTGATAAAATCTTAAGAGGAACATAGCTGCTTGATCTATTCAAAATCAATAACATGATGCCTGGACTGATGCAGAAGAAGCCAGACATAAGCAAACTTAAAAGGTACTTACGAAGCAGAACAAACAAATCAAGAGCCAGCATGCTGATCACATTTCAGAAGTAAAGGTAGACAATATGCATAGTATTATATGTGAAAGTTAAGTGAATGACCATACAAATCGACTGCCATGATGAGTATATTCTATTGTCATGCATCTACACTAACAAAAGGCTAAAAGGAAAAGGCTTCCATCATAATAACAGCATCTTATAATTAATAAGGTAATGATGTGTCTTGAGCATGTGTGCATGCAATGAGAGAGAGAGAGTACCTGATCTTGATTTCTTGTACATCTTTATCTGATATAGAGTACAGCATAGTGTAGTTTTTTAGGTCAAAAACCTTGTATATACTGATGATAAATAACAATAGAAAAAATGTTAGGGGTGATGATTGGAGCACAAATTTGGTGATCTCATAGCAGATGGACTGAAAAGGTACCTATCTTGTGCGGAGTATGTTAGCACCTTTCCATTGACATCATCAAACTCTACAAAACCTGGCCACTTCAAGGATTCAGACTCAAACAGAGCAAAACCTGCATCTGGATTACCCCTTCGAATGTACCTAACAATTTAAATAGAAGGCATCCATCACACAATTAGGATACATGGATTATGTAAGGCTTGAAGTTGACAAAGAAGAGTGAAAAATAGAAGTGTAGACACACTCAATTCTTGTTGATCTGCATTTCAAGGAGCTGAAGTTGTCTGATGCATAGACAGAAACAGTGATGACAGAATCATTGTTTTTATTGTAGAACAAGCTTAGAATGACTTCATCAGGACTCGCATTCAAAAAACATATCCTATGATTTGTCACTGCATTTTAACAGTCAGCAGATAAGGTTTGATGCAATCATAGTCTTTAGCAATAAAAAAAGATCTCAAATGCAAATGAATTTCTTAAAAATAAAGGTTAAAACATCTTTCTCATATCAGAGCTATGTCTGTCACTACCTCTACTAAAAGCAGCACACACACCAGAATGTGCAAGAGCAAAGATGATGTCTTGTGCGGCGACAATCTCAATAACTTTTGTTCTCTTCATCAAAAAAGGTAGTACCACTGAACAATGGCCCTTCGGATCATGAGTATCGTATTCTTCCTGAGGAAGAATAAATCAAACATTTAAAATCCTTTTTGGAAAAAGGAAACACTGAACATGCTACTACAATCACTATTCCAAGTATTAAAAAAGAAAAGAATACAAAGGGGTTTGTCATGCACATCCGTTTTGATGTTAAAATAAGGCTAAAAGATGCTATATCACATTTTATCATTTACAACTTGCTTTGTATGCCTGAGAAATGATGAATCAGCCTATCCATCAAAGAATTCGGTACAATATATAAAGTAATTACCGCAAAAATTCACATCTGTCGGACCCATAGGTAGAGGATGATTAAGTAGAAAACAACATGAATCAGCCATTTGCTCACTAGGGTTTTCTAAAATTGATGTCATTGTTATTCTATGGGTTTTCATTTCTTTTACGAGAAAAATAAATCAATAAATATAAGAAAATCCAAAGCCGGAAGAGCTTCTTCTTTTTCTTTTTCTTTCTTCATCTCCTACATGTCCATAGTAAATACCAAAGTAGTAGCACTAACAATATTAATTAAGAACCCTAAATACGATCTGCCAACCATTTTCATCAGCAAACTAAGAAAAATAAATTTAAGCTCATTGAAAAGGAAAAGGAAATTCAATTGTAAAATAAATCCCAAAAAGAGCAAATTAAATTGGAAAATAAATTGAATAATAAAAAGACTAATACCATCAAACGCATATTGCGAAATCTCTCTTGGGCATTGGTGATGCTGAAAGAACGATCTGGTTTAGAAGAAATCTCTCTTCTTTGAAGCTTTTTAACACTGTTTAAGAACCCATCAGAACGACCCCGTTTCTTCGCTGCTAATATCCTTCTCCCTGAGCACGGCCTTGGATTCGCTGCTGATATCCTCCTCCCTTCCATCATCTTCTCTTTCTTTATTTTTATTTTTCCACGCGCGCGCACGTACGCACAGAGAGATTCAAATTCGCAACAGTTTTACCAACCTCTCTTCTTTTCAAATTTGAATTGATTTTATTAAAAATAAGAAGAATGACATTAAAACCCTAATTTACAGAAACTAATAGGCTAGCCAGCGAGCTCTCTTTCTCCTCCTCCTTCAGTATCTTGCTTCTGAAGTGGAACACCAAACCCTAGAGAATGAGTATTCACAGCAACAATAATAGTAATAATAGAAGAAATACAAATTGATCTCTCTCTGTGTCTCTTTTCTCTCTCACTGTGATAATAGCATAAACGACAAGGAGGAAAGATTGTGAGAATGAGAAAGAAGACAGAGGGTGAACAGGAAATCGAGTTTTTCAATTCTCAACACCCCGCTAATTACCATGCGATGCATATATCCATGACTCCTCTACGTGATATATTAAATGATTTTTAAAAAAATAAAATATTAAGAATATAATATATTAAATTGATATGTTTCAAGAAGGTTAATCAGCAAAATCCATAATTTTAGATTATAAAAGTGTAATAACTCTAAATTTGTTATTCAAGAAAAACTTAATCAATAAAAATCTAATTTGCTCCTTCTCTGTTCTATGAAAACATCATCACCAACCATTAGTCATCCCCTTCTTCATTCTTTCTGTCACCAGCTAGATCCCATCTCTCCCTCATAATTCATTGTCCAAACTGCAGAACCAGTCTCTTTAAGAAAAAAAAGGAATAAATCAAGACCAGAAAATGGATACAGACATTGGTAAAACTATAGTATCTAGTAATAGATCGAAACTCATCATTCACTAAGGTTGTTGACAACTTCAACACCCTTGATTACTGTAGTTTCATCGCCCTTACTGGTGTCTTTGTGCTACCTTTCAAGTACAAATTTTACTTTACCTTTTTTTTTTAATGTAACGCGCTAACTTTTTATGACTATTTTAAATATAAAATAACATTTTAAATTATTGAAAATCAAGGATTTTTTTTTTATACATACACAGACAATTTACTTCAATACTATATTTCAATCCTCGTTATATTATCAAATTTTAAAAAGTTTTTGTATACTTAAATAATATCAAATTATCGACATAAACATGAATATTTCCAAAATTATTTCACAATCCTTGATCCAACATTCTTGTATGCAAATGGGTTTTTTTTTTTTTTTTTATGCTTGTAACTAATAGGGATAAAGTCAAGGCTTAAGAGAGCACCAATGGCGACAAGAGGATTGATTGGTTTAATGAGTGGTTTTATGTATGCTTATCAGAACTCTGCTCGGAGATTTATGGGGGTTTTCCCTAATGAGGGTAAGGTTACTCGTCGCTAGAAACGAGGTTTTAGCGGTTAAAGATTTTAATTTTTTTGAGTTTTTTTAAAGAAATTTAGTATCTTTATTCGAATGATGATGATTAATAATAAGTGGTTGGAATGGTAGGAGGAATAATAAAGGTAGTCAAATTTTTCCCTCAGAATACCTAGACGTGTTCCGGCAAGCCGATATCTTCTCATTATCATGGGCACCATTGATGTTTAGGCCTCCATGGATCGTCATTTTTGGAAAGCTGAGCAAAAGAAATGTGACAATAGCTGACCCCATGACTCCTGACCTAGGACAAGATTGTGGTTCATAATTAGAAAATGGTGTTATTGGGCAGGCACATAGGCAACTCAGTTATCATAAACAATGGAGGACTTGTTCTAGGAGACATGTCTAAAGCTATAGACAATTAGGTGAAGGGAAGGAGATGGCATGCCGGTTTGCTTGTACCAATATTGTATTTTTTTTTTCTTGTGCCTTCAAGGGTGATATTAATATGTAATTTGTAGTTGTTTGTATAGATGATAATGTGTAGTATATTAGGAGATGTGAGTTACTGCACCAACAAATTAAAAAATACTGTATATATTATTTTTTATTTCAACGACAAAATTGTTATGTGGGAATTATTATTGACTGCTTTGATAAGATTCGATGTATAATCTAATACTAATTAAAACGATAAAAATCATATATAATTCGTATTAGACCGTGATGGTAGAAATTAATGTCAATATATATATATATATATATATATATATATATATATATATATATATATATATATATATCATTCCCTATTTAAGGGATACGCTTGCATGTGCACATATTCTTCTCTTATTGTTGACTTTATTTCCAAAGTTTTTTTTTTTAAAAAAAAAAAAAAGGAAAGAAAGAGGTGCCCAAAAAATTGCATCCTACATGCAGTAAATTGTTATCACCGTGCGCTTCTGATTGTCACAAAATATGCATTATTTTGACGGCAAGACGGACACCAGTAAACCCTGGAAAAGGTGCAAATCGAGATGATGTCTGGGAATACAGTTTAAATAGTATTTTATAAAAATTTAATTTTTTTATATTTTTAAATTGTTTTGATGTGTTAATATTAAAAATAAATTTTTAAAAATAAAATAATATTATTTTGAAATAAAAACTTTTACACCGCGTTCGGCGATACCAAACTCTGACCTTTTGTTTTTCCCCTGCTTCTTCTGGGTCAAAGAATGGATTAACCTAACCCCGGTGGCCGAATCCAGAAGCCGCACCACTCTACCGCTTAGCATTTATGGCATAGAGCTTGGCTTAGCTAACAATGTGGTTTTCAATTCCTGCCTAACCAACAGTACTTTTCACCATCATTTAAGTGCGGGTGTTTATGGCACACTCTACTCTCCCCTTTTTTATTTACCTAACACGCCCTCTGCAGAAATTCTCACGCCCCTTTTTATATATATAATTAATATAAATATTTAACTCAGCTTGTTTGTGTATACATCAAGTAATCCTATAAATTTTAAAATTAATAATTATATAAATTTTTAATAATTATTATATTAACAACTACATAAATCAAACCTAAAATTCTTTTAATTCTAAATTCTTACCGCATCACAAACTACTAAATCACCTAGTACTGTATGGTTGCGCGCGCTTTGTATTATTCCTGGGCACGGCTGATAGCATCTATTATCTAGACTTTCTCTCCTTTGATTTTACTACTTGGATCATATTCTCAAATCGGATTTTACACTCTCCTTTTTAATTTAATTCAAGATAGATTATCGTTGTCGAATATATATATATATATATATATATATATAAAGAAAAAACTCAAGAGAATTTTACTTTTTTTTTAACCATACCCCTTCATGCTAAATTCATAACCAGCCACGAGGTTTCTAGAAACTATGAACATACAAAAACTCCACAAAATTGAGTCAAATTATGCATCCATCAAATCCCTTTTGATTTATTTTTTATTATTTTAGCCATTTTGCTATATAAAACAAAATCAAAATAAACAGAAATAATTATAATAATAACAACAACAATAATAATAAACAAACAAACAAACAATTCATTGCGCTTTTTTCAATAAAAAAATTAACCTGTTGTAACTATAAATACGGCGTACCCACCCCTGGAATTACAAATCCAAAGCACATGGAAACAAAAGGGGAAATTTAGAAAGGAAAAACAAAAGATGGATGTGGAATCATCAAAAGCTATTGCAATGATACCTGAATCTCCGAAGAAACACAAACGCAGAAACGTTTGTTTATGGGTGACAGCTGCAGTGATCCTCGTCATCTCTCTGGTCTTGCTGATCTTGGGATTAACGGTGTTCAAGCCCAAACAACTGACAACCACCGTGGATTCCACCTCCATAAGTGACCTGAAGGTTTCTTTAGATACAGCCAGGCTAAAAGTGCATGTAAACGTGAGTCTTGACATGGATCTCTCAATCAAGAATCCAAACGAAGTGAGTGCCAAGTACAAGGACAGCTCTGCTTTCTTGAATTATAGAGGTCAAGTTGTTGGTGAAGTTCCAATCCCTGCAGGTAAGATTTCAGCAGACTCAACAAAACCCATGAACGTAACTCTCACGCTTGTGGCAGATCGGTTGTTGTCTGATTCACAGCTTTTTTCTGATGCCATGGCTGGTGCTATTCCCTTTAATATTTTGACCAAGATTTCTGGAAAAGTAAGCATTTTCAATCTGTTTAAAGTACAATTCACTTGCACCGTTAGGTGTGATCTTGTTGTTTTTGTTTCTAATAGCACTATTGGGGATCAAAAGTGCAAGTATAAGACAAAATTGTAGGACCCTTTTTGTTCTTTCTTTGCTTCTTCTCTCTTGGGAGTCCTATTTTAGATTATAGTGGTAGGTTTTCTGTTTCTTTGTATTAATAATTCTCAGATGTATTTGATAAATCTCTTGTTTATTGATAGAGATGATTCTGTATTAATAGAGGAACATATTAATGTGATTCTGATTGCTGTTGGATTGGCCAGATGCAGGCATAGTTCTTGACTGTGTCTTATGTTTGTTCATGGGAAAGTATTCAAGGCAATTGTGTCTCTTTACACACTCACCCATCTGCAGCTTTCTGGAGAAGCCTCGTTCATTTTTGCGTGTTTGTTCAGAACAAAACATTGACCTAATCAACATTTATTCTGTAGGAACACATGACTTTGGTTTAGGAAGCCCTGCTGATCTTAAAAACAAATACTATTTTAATATATTTATAAATAAAAATTACTTTTAAAAATAACATTTACCAAATTTCTAAGCAGACATTTTGTTAGAAGCTGAATGTTCGTGGAAGCATTTGATTATACAGGACAATCCACCTGCCGAGACCATGCATATGTGTAAAATGTTCATCATCGAGACATCCTCTGGCCTTCAAGGCCCATAACTCAAACTAATAAATTATTTAACTACTTAAAAGTGAAAAGGTTTGAAAATCATAAAGCACCTACCAAAAAAAAATCTCAATCAAAAAGTAATTAACGAAGGGGAAGCAAGCATGGATCAATACAAGAATTTCATTACTTCACTTATCACCTTGATAGATGAAGAAGCTTTCTCCGCCAAGAAAAGGAAGTTCGATTCAAAGCCTATTAAGTCTAGAATTCGATGTGTTACGCATATAGAAAAAGCAGCAGAAATGGGATTAAAGAGGCTCTCTTCAAATCTCAAAATAGGATCTTAGGTAACGGTGACTGGCTGAGCCAAGAAAGATAGGTCTGAAACTCTATCGGGCACAGCTTTCTTGATCAAGCTTTTTGACTAACTGAAGAGGCTCTTGTTTATCCTTTCTTCTCTGATGATATTTCGACTTAGCCCTCTCCCCTTGCTTGCTCTCATAAGCGTTCTTTTAGGCTGAGAGAGAGAGAGAGGAGTGCGTGATGGAGAAAATTAATAAAAGCCCAACCCCCAACACCCTGTGCAAATCTTCAATCAAACAGTATTAATTAGGTTAGAAAGCTGGCACATCCCTGCATTTATACCTCCTCCTCACCTGTCCTGTCTGTGCTCTGCACAGCTCTCCGGATTCCCTTGCCCTCTTTGAAAATCTCAAACAACTAGCCAAACCCTCCAGGCATCAATGATAGAAACTAATGACCGAGGACATGATCCCAAGGCCAGGAGAAGAAGGTGTTTCATTGTTGGTGGGGTAATTCTCCTCTTGCTGCTGCTGCTATTCATTATTGTTCTCATCCTTGCCCTGACAGTTTTCAAGCCTAAAGAGCCCAGAACCGAGCTGCTATCGGCTACCCTCGAAGGCATCTCTCCTCGCATCTCATTCTCTCCTGTTAGTATCCAACTTAACATCATCCTCAATCTCACACTCCTCGTCAAAAATCCTAACCATGCCAGCTTCAAGCATGGCCCTGGAAAGAGCTACCTTGTATATCAAGGCGACCAGGTGGGAGAGGCTGACTTGTGCCCGGGCCTGATACCCTCTAAGGGGACTCAGACACTTCCTTCCCAGCTTACCATAGAGGTGGATGAGATGGCAACTCATATTTCAGCTTTAATCAGTGATGTTCTGCAAGGGCAGCTTGTTATTGAAACACGAACGAGAATTCCTGGCAGGGTCTCCTTCCTGAAGATATTCAAAAAGCATGCTGTTGCTACTTCTGATTGCCGACTCGCTATTGCTATTCCTTCCATGAAGATTCAAAGCCAAGAATGCAAGTAAGTTATGATGAAACCAACAAAAGTTTGGACTGTAGCATGCATGCCTACCATGCTTCTTCAGTTTTGACTTCCGCATCATATGGCACCGGAATTAGGAAGGAAGCAGGCCACTCGGTACTTAGTTTTTCTGTTCACCAGTTTAAACTCTGTCAGAGAAGATAGATTATTTTATTGTTCTGTTCTGTGTAGATTTTGAGCGTCTTTTCTCAGCCACTTTTGGATAGTAGATTGTAGAGACTGTAAAAATCTTTTTATTACAAGTATATATGCAAACAATTTACACAAATCGAAATGGTGTGGAAAATTACTACAAGCACTGTAGATTACTATAAATTCACGTTTTTTTTCTTGTCCTTCGAAAAACTTTCCACTTCGGTCACTAAATAAATTGTTTTTCAATTTAATCCTTTTGGGTTATGTTGGTGGGGGAATTGGCTCAATATTGAGGTGTCAAAATAACAACCTGATCCTTTATTTCACAAAAAAAAAAATCAGTTTTATTGCTTTACAAAAAACTTTCGGGGGCATAATCAAGTAGGAGACAACAATGCAAGGGGTTTTTTAACCATTCTTTGCTTAAAAAAAATTTCCAATATCATTCTGTGTCCCTTTAGTTTTACAATTTAGTATTTTGATTCTAAATTTTATTTTTATCATATTTTACTCATCATTGGTTGTCCAAATTCTGACAACAAAAATCTCGTTCTTGTGTAGCTAGTGAGGCATTCGAACCTAGCCTCTCTCTCTCTGTTTTTTTTTTCTTTCTAATTTTGTTTATTTTTTAAAATTTAATTAATATCCTTCTTTTATTTTTATTTTTTTATGTTAGGAAAAAAAAAGATAATCACATTTAGTACTTTTGTTCTTTTTTGCTACTAACAGTTCATAATTCTTACCATATCCAAAGTTTCCAAACATTGCGAAGTTTCTGTGCAAAGCCCCACTATCCATTAAAGCACAGCCGCATGCATTGAACGCAACCATCCGGGCTTAAAAGTTGAATCCTGAAATTTAATTGTCAATCTTTGAAGCGATTCCAAACTTGGTGTCAATGTGGCTACAAAGTTGAAATTTAGCGCTTTTGGGGAATCTTGAAAGGGAAAAATGAATCTTCTATCACTTAGCTTGCTATACAGATTTAAATGAATTGGCAACTCTGAGGCAAAATCCATGTAGAAACGGCGACTCATCTAACTAAAACTCTCTTCACTTCAGTTCTTAGCATCTGGAACACTTTTGCTACTGCCGCAGGCAAACATTTCTTTGCATTCACTATCTATCAGTCACTTTCATATACAGATCCAAAAGAAAGTCTGGTACACTGGAAAACATGGATTGGAGAAGGCTTGAAAAATATCTGTTTTTTTTATATTATTATTATTATTTTAGAGTGTATTGGAATGAATAATTTATGTTATTATGTATTTAATTGATATTGAACAAGACATGGTCAATCCGGGGCTTGAGCAAATTCAAATTTTTTAAAAAATAGAAAAAAAATTGAACTAACCTAATCTGGGAAAAAAACAAAGTCAACCCGAGATTAAATACATATAAAAATCCGTTACGAGATTGCTTTGATTTTAGTTTTTAATTGAAGTCAATTCTCTCAACCCGTGACGTGAGTTTTATCTCGGGTTGACTCTTGAATTAGATTTTAAAACTATAATAATAATAATAATAATAATAATAGTTTTTATCTTTAAGTTAATTTGAATTAATTCATCCTTACAACTCATGACTCAAGCTTTGCCCTGAATCAACCCCTTAAATTTTAAAATTATTATAATAATTATTTTTATACCTGTAACTCTTGTGTAGATAATCAGGCAAGCTTCTCAACTCCTTTTAATGGAATAAATATTTCTCCACTAGAACAAGCCTTGAATAGAACAAAAATACTGTCTAAAAATACACCAAACAACTTAACAAAAAAATTATCCTATGATCGATCATGTACCAAACATTGCCTATTAGATAGTTTTTGTGTTTGCAGTACTGTCTCTATCACCTTTAGTTTCCGACCATGAACACCTAAAAGATCAGGTTTCAATCGAAAATCTTGATCCGGATTTCCTATAACGAGGGCATGTATATCATGTCCAATGTTCCACTACTTCAATGCTTACTTACAACCCTAATAAAGAACCCACAAACTCAGGTGAAAGAAAACAAACCCATAGCCATGTAAAAAAAAAAAAAAACAAACCAAAAAAAAAAAAAAAACCGAACCAATGTTAGCTCCAAATTAGTGGGTATCAATCAATGTATCCTTCTATTTCTTTATGCAATTATCACGACCATATCATTATCAAACCACGAATATCGGGGGGGTTGCTAAAAAACAGATGCCAACAGGTCCTCAGCAATGAATATCCTGCTTGGACTTTACACAAAAAACTTGGCGAAGTACATGTACATGTGCACAGACAACTCAAACACATGCACATCCACAGCTGCCTCCCAGAATCCATACAGTTTTCAAACTCATTATCGACTTAACATATGAGCAGTTTGAAGCTAGCATTTAGTAATTGTTATTAGCATTCAAACTTTACCTATTCAATCACAAAAATTTATATCTCAAAGTCATGACACATAATCAAAACTTGATCAGAAATAAGTATCTCATTCCATTTTAAATAGAAGTGAATACTGCCTTGTTTCAGCATAGTTCATTCTTCTAAGAGGCGAATGCATAAATTTGGAGAAATACAAAAGGAAAGTAGAAGGATATTGTGATCACTATGAAAGCACCTAGCAACATGATAGCACTTGCGTTTCCTACTTTCTAACATTTTGATGTGATTTCTTATCTACTTTGAGAAATCAGAGAAGCTAATCAAGACTGGATCTCATTCGTTTATTGTGGAGCACAAAATGCCGAAACCATTCTGAATAGGTAAACGTTGATTTCTCTATCCTATGTAATGCAAATTAGCAAAGTAAACATGTAAAGTAAATAGTATGTAAACTATTGTGGAGCACAAAATGCCAAAACCATTAGAAACTTGGAAGACATGGAAAGAGTAAATTAGCAGAGTAGCTTATCAATGCACAAGTGTCTAAAAAGTAGGTTAATGATCCAGCAATCCAGTGGTAATGTTCGTGAAAGCAAGAGCAATGAGATTTCGGATACAAGCTCACCTTTGTCCATCAGTACTTCAAAAAAATAAAGTGCCAGAATGTGCGGCATTTTATATCTTGCCTAAACAACGACATCTGAATCATCATGTAATGCTTTTGCACCATTCATTTTGGCACAAGGTTAAATTAAGTCCAGCAAAAAGCTAGCCAACAAAGACTAATGAAGGCATTCATTTTTATTAACTCAACAAGCCACATAATGAGATACATGTAATGTACCTCCATGGGTAGAGAAATAATATAAAGAAGTGCACTTGCGGCTGTCTAAGTAAAGAACAGTTGCTGATTTCCAAAAGTAAATGAGCGTCAAGAATTCCTATACAATGCTACTACTACACTGTGATCTTGGTCAGAGGAAATCATCCCTAGCTAAATAATATCTGTATAGACCACAAGTTATGACTTAGAGGCACATATGTTAACAGCTTTCATACAAAATACAAAATGAATTCTTATAAAATTAGTTGGCAGCGCAGCATCCTACCATCAGCAGATCAGATAAGCACAATTGAATCACTTTTAGAATTCAAGCTTTCTGCATAATCCCAAATCAATAATCCTCGATTTACCTTTTTGCTTCAGAGGAGCGTCGGGACAAGTATCAGGAACTCTGGTTAGTTTAGGAGCTGCAGGAGGTGTTGTGCAATCATCAGAACCCCATTCCAATTTTGACATTTCTTCAAGAGCACCTTCAGTTTGCTTCAAAACAATAGCTTCCAAAAGACTTTCATACACAGATTCAAACATCTCTTCATCCGATAAGAACTCCACATCATCACCAAAACTCCCATTTCTGAAGGTTCTAAGGGAAGAAGTAAAATTAAGCCGGCATGCAACACTGGCCCTAGCTTCATCGTAGTATTTCTTACACTGAGGAGCCAAGGCGTTGTCTTCATGACTCGGAGCGAATGGGTCAAAAACACCATCCTGGGGTGTTCGCGGGCTGCTAAAATTGTCAAAAAGGTCCTCATTTCTGTTGGTTTTAGAAGTGAAGGAGAGAACTTTGGGCAGTTTTTTAACTAAAGTGACTGAAAAGAGTGGAATATCCCCACTCTCTTTGCTGGAATCAGGAGTGATTGGACCTAGAGATGGCTCAACATTGGCCTTGTTAGCTTGCTCATCTTGGGTTTTGTTTGTTTTGTCCGTACAAGATTCAGAATCCATGAGAATATCTGTCTAAGAAGAGCAAAAATAAAAATCAGTGACAACTACTAATTAGCTAATTATCCAACAATAATAATAATTAGAGAGGGAGGCAGGGAGAAAAGGTTGCTTCACAACTCCTAAAGAAAACCTTATTCACTAAACTGTATACATCCTAATTAAAACCCTAGATAATTATTCATTAAACCATGCCTTCACATGCACCAAAGTCGGTTATTTTCCACCAGAGAAAGAAACAAAGAAACGAATGAATTGCAGTGAAACGTGTAGAATATGGGAGAGATTAGAAATTGAAATAAGGGCTTACCTGAGTTCGATTGAAAGAGAAAATTGTGTGAATTTTTGTAGCACCGGAGGCGGCGGCGAGAGGGGGAGGGAGTGTAGCAGGTTGAAGAGGAGGAAAGTAGGAAAACGGCAAGCTTTTTTTAAAAAAAGAAGAAGAAGTTTTTACAGCTTCACTGAGTCAGTCGTTTTCGCGTTCCTAGGGCTCTGTCTAATCTATGAAAACACAAGCTCTGGTTGAGTTTGGGTTGATGAGTTGAGTTTGTGAACGTGCGCGAGTGCGTGTGCGTGTGCGTGTGCGTGTGTGGACAAGAAGATATCTAGAAGGAGCTCCGGTCTTCGTGCGTGGGTGTCTTATGCTATCATGATTGCATCATCATCAATGAACTTGAATTGAACCCACGTCCGTTTCAACACTCGTGAATTATACCCTAGTCTAGTTATTTATACAAATTAATAAAACTAATTAAACAGTTTGTTCTTTATTTTAAACATGTCTCCTTCCTGGTTATAAATAATAATAATAATAAATTCTTCTTTCTTTATCACATTTTTATCTTGCCTTTTTATCCTCTACTTTTTCTATTTTTTTCGAAAAAAAATATAAAATAACATCAAAAATAAAAAATCAAGTATGTGTAAATAAATGTTGTATTTTATAAAAAGATACACTGATAATGTTTTCTTTTCAATGATAATTTAACTAATAGTATTTTTTTAATTATATCAAAATAATTTATTTTTGACATCAATACATCAAAACAATCCAAATTATAAAAAAATAATTTAAAATAAAAACAATTCAAAAATATTTTTAAATACAAAAACAAACCCATTCTAAATTCATAGCACAAATTTAGAAAATATCATGCTTCATGTACATTACATATTATACAAACAAACTAAAAGAATATACTATTGGTAACTATGCTTCCTATAAAAAATGATGGTAAATGACATTATTCGATAAACAAAGTCAATTTTTATTTTTATTTATTTCAGCCACCAAACTTTATTCTTTTTTAATTTTATTTTTACATTTAATATTGGTCATATTTTATGCATTAAGATATTGTACCAGTCAGAATATTTTTATATTTTTTGTTATAATTTTTCTAAATTAATTATTTTTTCCTTCAATTGCATACAGACTTAATTTTTTTTTTTTGATTGAAACTTGGTTTTCAGATTATAATAAGTTTTTTGTATTAAAAAAATTTATTAAAAAAAACAATGCCCTTGATAAAAAAAGAATATATTTTCATTAAAACAAAAAAAATCATTAATTAGGAAACGAAGTCTTAATTGAAGATATGCATTTATTTGCATGTTTAAGAGTTATTGAAATTCTTTAAAAAATTATTTTAATTACCTTGATTTTCTTATTAAAAACATGACACCAATAAAAACTATTTTGATAAAGAAAACGTAAAAATAAGAAAAATAATTCATTTAATAAAATATATATTTTTCAAAGAACCCAATTGTTGTTTTTTTTTTATGTACAAATACTTATTTTATTTATAAAAAATAAATAAAATAGATTTTGAAAACTGTCTCCTGAAACAGCCACGAAGAGCAAAATAAAAGAGATAGTGGGCGCGCACTCCTCTGTCAACGCGCAAGTGGAGGCACACGTCAGATGAAATGAAATGGTCTCCTTTGAGCCACTTTGACCCGTCACGCTGCTGGACCACTCAAAGACCGACCGAACCACCCCACGAAAAAACCCTGCAGCCGTTATTGATGATACAGTTCCCTGTTTTGCTTGATGATTTGAAATTAAAATCATTTTCTTCCCTCATTTATTTTGAGAAAAGCAATTTGCAGAGAGAATATTTGCTGTGTGTGCACCACAACAGCCCACGTGTGTTGGGAATGCATCCACCAATGGGAGTTGCAGGCTCAATGACTTTGAAATTTCCCACGCCATGCAATGAATTTTGTGTGGTTTCTAATTTGCGTAGTGATGAAGTTTGAAAATTCAAAATGCTCATGAACGTGAGTTTGTTCAATGTGTGGATTGTGAATGATTAGATGTTAATGTTTTATTCTTTAAAGGTCTAGAAGTTGATGATTATTGATAAAAGATTTAGTGCTGATAAAATAGTTTTTTTCTTATGAGATTTAAAAATTATTCAATTTTAATAAAAAATTATAAAAAATAAAAAAATAAACTTTAAAGTTTTAAGAACAAATAGATATATATATAATTTCATTAGAGTCAGATATATTTAGGTTCAATGTATAACTGAATAAAAAAATATTGAGTTCGGAAATAATATTAAGGTAAAATTTAGCATGATTCAATACTAAAAATTATTATATCTCTGATTTAGTTGCAGAGAGAGATTAAAGTTTCAAATCTTTTCTTCAAAAAAAACTTGGAATTTAAAAAATAACTAGTTATAAAAAAAGAAAGATAAAATAGCATATTCTAGTGATAATTAATTTAGTATCTATGGTGATATTACAAATCCTGTGTCCCATTAATTTTTAACTTTAACTGCTTTATTACAATACAAATTAATTAAAACACCTAGATATTTCATTATAGATACCTATAAATTTTTTTAATTCTCATATCCAAGTTTTTTTTTAATTTACATCATTCTATGCGTTTCAAAAAGCTAAACCATATATTTATTTTATTATTTTGATTATTGATTATTTTTAAACTAATTAAGTTAATTAAATTATATTGTGGTAATTTTCACATAATTTAATTTAAAATTCAGGCTAGTAAAAAATTATATCAAGAAGTTATAAGATAGATTTATCATGTTAAATTTAAAAATACGATCTAGAAATTTCTTAGAACCTAAACCTTTTTTATTTTTTTTTAATAAGATAAACGGGTTATCTAATTATTATGGGTTGTATAGTCTTGCCCATTGAAAAACTAAAAAAAAAAAGATTTTTCAAAAAGAAAAAGAAAAAGAAAAAGAGAGAGGGTACGACTTAGAAATTGCGTAGACTTCCCCTGGACATAATAAAGAACAATTTTATGAATTGGAATTGAAGTTCTAGACTTCCAGGAAATGGTCATTACTGGTTGGCCAAACAACCTCGCCGCCGCCAAACGCGCTTTGTCGCTCACCATTTCGACAATAAAATCACTCATTGACAAAGCAGTAGAGCTATCCTCTCCCCTCTTCAGGCCCTCAGGTTTCTGTTGCTGCAATAGAAACAACCCAAGAATATATAAAACAAGCCATGGAAGCAGCAGCTACCTTCACTGGTCACAAGAGAAGCTCCTCCTTTAGTCTCCGTTGCCCCAGTCTCAATTTCCTTCGCCTCCGCCGCATCTTTGATCTTTTCGACAAGAATGGCGATGGCATGATCACCATCGAGGAGATTAGTCAAGCACTCAGCCTTCTTGGCCTCGATGCTGACTTCTCTGACCTTGAATTCACCATCAAATCTCACATCAAGCCTGGCAGCTCTGGCCTTTCTTTCGAAGATTTTGTCTCCCTTCATCAATCATTGGACAGCAGTTTCTTTGGTTACGATAATATTGCATCCGAGGAGGAGGCTGCAAATGATATCGGAGATCAGGCTAGGATGAGACAGGAGGAATCTGATTTGTCAGAGGCATTCAAGGTTTTCGACGAGGATGGCGATGGTTACATATCAGCACACGAATTGCAAGTCGTGTTGAGGAAGTTGGGATTGCCTGAAGCCAAAGAGATTGACAGAATTCATCAGATGATCACCTCTGTCGACCGTAACCAAGATGGTCGTGTTGATTTCTTTGAATTCAAGGACATGATGAGGAGCGTTCTTGTTAGGAGCTGATCTTGACGATTCATCTTCACGATCTTAATCCTCTCTGAACTTCCTTTTTTATTTTTGTTTCGTTTCTTTTGCTTTCTCTTCTGTTGTCAATTAGTCCTATGATTTCCATATGCATGAACTAGAAGCGTACGTGAATCAATCACTGGCATGTCGTCGTAATGGTGTTCAGACTTCATGTTTGTATATGTTAATAATGAATGCGCCATGGTTGGTTTTGATGTTTCAGGATTTATTTCACCATTCCTACGCAGCTTATCTTTTAGATCCCATCATGCCTAAGCAAATTTCTCTCTCGGCCTTGCATCTTCTAAGATGAAGTTTAGGCACACGTAGAGAGACAGCCAAGTTTTATTTGTTTAACGCCCAGAGCATCGGGTCCTGTTCGAAATGCAGCTTTAAGTTGACCTCTTGGACGACTTTGTCAAAGATTTACAACCAATGACATTTATGAATTGATTCATACAATTCCAGTTAAAAAAATAAAAAAAAGGGAGGGGAGGGGGACCTTTCCAGAAGGGGATATGCAACAGCGATCTTCAAATTTTGACCTGTTTCTTGTCAAGCAATCCAATATTGTTTTATCATAGTTTTTCACCATAATATATATTAATTATAAGAAAGAGACTAGTAGCTTGACAAAGTCGAAATAAAATAATAATAATTAAATCAAGTTGTTAATATAGTTAACAAGACATTATGATTGTTATATCTTGATCTTTTAAATGACCTGAAAACATAAGAAAAGTGATGTGGATCGGCCTACGAATGCCAATGATCTATTACACGTTTTAAATAGGTCCATCATAAGATTTAAAATAAAAATATGGAAAGAAGTATTGAATGGTTTGATTGTATAAATTTTAGCCAAGACTGAATTTAAGAATTCTTTGGAGCATCAAACAAAGGGTTAATACATTTAATCCATGTGCACATTTAATCCATGTGCAAGAGGAGCTCAATCCACCTTTATTTGAGCTATGAAGTTTCAACACCAGGATTGTCAATTTTGTATCAGTTTTAGTCAACCTTGTTATTTGATGTTTCCATGTCTTTTATGGATTTCTAACTAGTTTTGGATTTTCTATTATGTATGAGAACATTAATTATTTTCTTTAAATATTAAAATTTATTATTTTTATTTTATTTCCTTGCCATGTGAGGAGAAAACACAGCAAAAAAAAAACAAAAACAAAAAAATTCAAGTTGACGTAGAAAACACATGTGACGACAAGGTTTTCTTATTGTGCAAGGAGAATAATTCAGCAATTTAATTGTGTTTTTTAGTATTGAAAGGATACTAAAAGGTTGCAAAGATAACCATTAAAGATAACATCATTTTCCTTCCAAAAGAATGATAAATACAAGGCTCATAACAAAATCCTAGGAAACTAAATGGGCAACAACTTCTCCTTTAATTTCTAAGATTATTTGGCAACATTATCGACTATAAATAAGTTTTGTATAAGATCTACAATGTTTTCTTTTTTTTCTTCTCTTCTCACGATATATAAAGACTTTACCTTACTGTAGTTCCAAGTGAAGCTAAGGAGAGAAATTTTTTTTTTTTTGCAAAGCATATTAATTAAAAAAAAAACTAAGAGGATAAAAGAAAACAAAGAAGAAGACATACCCAAGCATGGAGGAGAAAAGAAGGAGATGAGGAGAGAAAAGAAGAGAAAGAAATAGATATTGATGTTTTTTTACATATAGTGAAGAAGAAGAAGAAGTAGTAGAAGAAGAATAATAAGAAATGAGTTTGTCTCTTATGAAATAAGGGGATTCGGGCTTCTTATTAGAGCGCGTTAGCGATAGATTTACCAACGAATAATTAAATATTAATATTTTTTAATTATTCTATCGATAATTCCATCAGTAATATTTAATTTAAATTTTCAATTTTGTAAAAATTTTTCAGAAACCGCCAACAATTACTAACGATTTTTTAGTCCGTTGGTGATTCCGTCTATAATATTTAAATGAAAATTTTAAATTAATTGAATTTTTTTAGAAAACCACCAAATAACATTAACAACTTTTTAATCTGTCGGTGATTTTGTCCGTAAAGAACAACAATTAACAATGCAATTAGAAAGTGAACAGTTCTGGAGCTCTCTAAAAAATACCGACGGAAAATTCTGTCGGTAATTAACATGATGAACAGTGTTCATATTTTACCAATAAATTTACCAACAGAATAAATTATGTCGGTAATTCCATTGGTAAAAATAACACGTCATCATTTTTTTCCTTTGTTTTAATTTTTTTCTCCACTGTAATTCCCTCGGTATATATCGAGGGAATATTTCCGTCGGTAAAATTCCTCGAAAATTTACTGACGGAAATATTCTCTCGGTATTTCCGTTTGTATTTATCGATTTTCTGGTAGTGTTTGTGATTTTTTTTTTAATTTTAGAAGAATTCTAAGTAGGGAAATGGATTTGAGGTAGATAATAAATCCCTTGTTCAACTTTAAGATTCAATTTGCTTTTCTGGTAGCTATATCAGATGAGATATAATCATTGGTCCAGATTGGTGTGTTCGTGTTGGGCTTGCTTGCTTATGTTTTCAGAAAAACATGAAGCAAATGCAGGACTGCAGGAAAAAACTGGGGAGATTGTCTGTGATTTCTAGGACACAAAAACTAAGATTCCTGAAGCAAATATATATAGAAGATGCCAGTAATAAAACAACAGGATGGAGCCATGCATCCATGCTAGCTCCACTTGGAAAACGTCATCAAACCACCTCAATTCCAGGGTTCATTTGATTAATTTCTCCGGACAATTTGGTTAGATCAAGGAACGAATAAGACAGTCAACAAAGAGACTTTAGGTCCATAAAACGTAGTCTCGAAGTCTCCAACATCACAAACACGGCAAATGGGGCAGTTGAATTCAGCGTTTTTATTACACAATTCTGCACAGAGCACCAGGGGTGGGATCCGCCATCTCTTGGAAACTCTCCGACGACATCGTACCTTGTTTCAGCGTACAAATCATCTTCAATCAGTATTATAGTCTCACATTAATTCATACGAAAAATGATGATATGCTGCCAAGTGTCAATGCTAGATGATGTGAAACCAGACCAGAGAGTCCCTTGTCCTTACTTGTAACATGATGTCGCTAATTAAGAGATTGCAAATAACTATTATGAGAATCAGATTATTTGTTGTTTGTTATCACTGAATTCTTAATAATTAAATGCTGAAATTGATATGTTGAATGCTAAAAATTAATGAATTTTTTTTTTATCTGGGTCGTTTTGATTTGTTAATATTAAAAATAAATTAAAAAATAATAATGGGTTAAGAGGTCATTATCTACAACGACAATGGAAAACAAGACACAACCAAATCTGCAAACGTAAGATGGGATGGCTCTTCTGAGAAGCGAATATTGAATCACGGAGGTTGTGGGATTTTGAGGTTTGTTAAACCAGAAAAAACACAAGTCCGAGTGTTCCAACCCTCAACACATGAATTTATTAGAATAACAGAGCCTAAAATGATGATATAACCATTGGCGTTGTCTGATATGGAACAGGGCTATATTTAGATATTCACTCTTCAACCAAAACCCATACCAAGAAGGTTAAAGCTTATAGCTAATTAGCAAGATTTCTTAGATTAAATCAAATCTACCCTGGCTTAGTCACCTCCATGCACATGGGTTTCCATCCTCCAAACCAACAGCCTCTGATCTTTATGATCTGTATTGATTTGTTTTCTATTATAGCTTCAAGGTTATTATCATCATAATATCTGTAAAGAATCTTATGCATCGCAATTATCTCAAGAATCTTGTTCAGCTCTAGTTTTGGGCCTAGGGGTATTTGCTGATCAGTAACATGGCAAATATCACATACAGAGATCCGGAGCTAGAAGAGAGTTTCTCCTTCAGTGGCTGCTATGACTTCAACTCACCATTCCAATCAATCTTCTTCGACGAGAGCGACGACGAGAGCTACATTGAAATAGCCCTTGAACCCTCCCTGAAAAATGGTCATGGAGGTATTAATTGCTGGGCTGATGAGGAAATGGAGCTACGTATATCATTTTCATCTAGTGCTCCCTTCCAAGAACTCTCCGCCAAAAAAATCAGTAATGAGCATGATTCTGCGGCTACAATGCCATCGTCTCCATCATCAACAACATTCACAATGAGCTCTTCTTCTCCTTCCATGGAGAGTGGTCAACGGGATGCACAAATGGGGTCCAAGGCTTCTCCTTCTACTTGTAGAGCCCAGAAGGTCATTAAAAGGAAGGTGCAGTTCCCTAAAGTGAACAGTTTTCTCAATATGTTAAAGCCCAGTTTGACGGTATCATCAGAGGCCGATGATGGAAATAGCCGTCCGGCTAACAACAATCATTTGGAGCTTGTAAGCAGCAGGTATTTTCTATATTTTCTCATTTTCATTCTGTCTTATTTTTCTTTTTCTTTTTCTTTTTTTGAGATGCAACAACAAATTGTGCCCCCCCTTTTTTTTTCCAAGAAATGGCCGTGTTCAATATCAGAATTTAGAAAACAAAATGGCCCACAATCACTAATTTTATGTGGATGGGCCGTGGGTGGTCCATTTCAGATTTTGAGTTTTAGGCTCATCACATGTCCTAATTTAGCCCATGATCTCCTCTGTCACAATTTACAACGTTAGAAGTATGGCGTATTTAAAAAGTGTTTTTAATATTATTTTTTTTGTTTAAAATTAATTTTTTTTATAATTTTAAATTATTCTAATATGATGATGACAAAAATAAATCTTTTAAAATGAAAAAATATTATCTTAAAGTATTTTCAAATAAAAAACATTTTAAAAAAAAATCGTTATTACAATTCCAAACACTGAAATAACAAAAATAAAGTGTAGATTTAATTTCTTAAATGTTTACGTGTGATTCTTGAATTTTATCGATCTGTAATGTTATCACTAAACTGAATACTTAATGACAAATTTACATACAATAGATGTGTAAGAATTTACTTATCCCCGTAAGTGATGCTAGAAAATTTAGATATCTTCCATCAATCGGTAAAACCAGTTTTAAATGGCTGAAACACATGTAACTAATCAATACAATGGGTATAGATTGTATTGACAAATAATTTAAATTTATTTATATGTGATTATTATAGGCATTGAATATAATAATTATCACTGATCACTGGCCGTGTTGATTTCCTGTTTCAAATCTATCATAGCACCATGAAAGGATCAAAGGCAACGGCCATGAGCAGTAATGGGATCGTGATGAAGTTCTTGATCAAATTTCGAACCTTGAAGATACGAACTCTGCTTGCATCATTTATGAAGTCCTGCCAAGTGATTAACTCCCCCCCAGAGCCGAGGAATACTGGGACACATCAGAAGCTAATGAAGCCATTTGATAAATGGTTTGCGCCAGGAAGTAGCAGCAGCAACGTCTACTCAAACAACCTCTTTGGAGACGGTGAGAGGTCAGGAGTATTGGAGATGAAAATGGATACAGTTAGAGGAGTTGTGGAAACGATGAGTAGCAGCAGCAGCACTGGTCGCGAAGATAGAAAATTTAAAAGTTGCCCAAGCCCTACAAAATCCTCCCCAGTTCATCAAGAACTCTCAAGTGATGATCAGAATCATAAAATATGTGCTAAAGATAACTCAATTCAGGCGGCTATTGCTCATTGTAAGAGATCATTTGGTCCAAAAATTGTCTGATTTTGTCTTCTTTAAATTTGTCCTCTCTGCATGTTGGAATTTATGTATCTTTGTGAGAATTTTACCCTTGTTTTGACCTCCCAACGTTAATGGTCTCTCGTGGAGTTTAAGTCTTGTATATACCCATTTTCTTCCGAGAAAGTTTGAGATTATACCCGCTAGATTTTATTTTTTTTTGGCAGATCATGCAATTAGTTTTTGTGTTTACACGAATATATATATATATATATATAGATTATAGATTATAGACACACACACACACACACACAAGTATATATTGTCTAGCCATTGGTGAGCTTGGCGACACTTATGATTATTTTGTGTGGTAATAATGATAATTTAACTCATTTTAGTTATCATTATTATTCAATTTTTGGATTCTACCAAATATTCTGGAGAATACCAAAAAAATCCATAAAAAAAACTAATGAATAAAATAAGTGCTATTTTTGTAAGATAAAAAAAAATGAATGGTGCTTTCCAGGATCCCGCAAAAATGCTGGGGGATCCTAAGAGGTATCGGACAATGGTAAAAAAATAATAATTATTTAAAATTTTAGAAATGATAGAAATGAATAAAGGTCGATTCTTGATTATAAGTAATCGATATTTTGAACGAGTGTTTTGGGGGAAGTACTGACATCTTTTCCATTTTTTTTCAAAAAAAATTATACTTATGTGCTGCCAAAAGAAGATAGATTCGCAACTCCAAATATAGATTGATTCAGTCAAATAAATTAATTTTATTTTAATTAAATGGTAAAAAGTAGACAAAAATAATAGATGCATCAAATAAAAAAATAATCATGATAATTTGGAATTTTTTTTTAAAAAATAAGATAAACAATGTGGTTTAATTCTCAATTTATTAAATACAAAAAAATAAAATTAAGTAAAAAAACCTAAAAAAGTTCGTCCGAGTAAATCCAAGTTAGAATGACAATCTTGTAGTCTTGGTATTTAAGACTGAGTTAATCTGAATTATTTTATCAAACTCGCGGTTCAAGTTATGATATTGGGATAACCTGTTTAAAAAAAAAATAATGAAAATCATAAATTCTAATTTTAAAAAAAAGCCAATGTCAACTTGTTATATCTTTTTCAATTTGTGACTTCGGCCACTAGACTAAAAATATTTTATCTAAAAAATTTATGAAATTTAATTTTTAATCAATTAAATATTAAAAGATGAAATTAAAAAATAAATGTACAGAAAAATTTAAATTTAAAATTAAAAAAATAAGTATCAGAAATACAAATAATTTTTTTTTATTTAAGGGAGGGGTGCAGTCTTAAATTTAAATACCGCGGCTAATAAATCCAACGGTAATAAAAAGGGTGGAAAATGCATTCAACGGAGATAACATTGAAGTGAAAAACTTAGAGAAAGGAAGCATATATTATATTGTCGCTTGTGTACTCCCTTATTGTTATTAAACTTCAATCATCTCGTGACTCTACCAAATCACCAACTTATTTTATCTTTCTTTTGTAACAAAAATGTGTTCTATACCAAATTATCAATAAGATTTTCATGGTTTTGATTTTAAAATTCTTATTTACTTTATGGGATAACTATCTATATGTCTCGTTCAAACAACCTTTTCTTGGAAGGTATGTGACGAGATCCTAAAATTCAAGATGCTTAAAAATAAAACTGATGTGTTAGATAATTAGTTAATGTTTTAATTCAAATAATCTAACTTTTTTTAGCCAAATTATCCAATGACTTGATATGAAAAACTTAGGTGGTTGGTAATTGATAACTAATGGTGTCTGGTAAGTTAAGATGACTTGTAGCTTGTACCTGCAAAGGTATCATTTGATGGATATCAAGACTTTTATATGCTTAAATCAGTAACTTTATAGAGAGAGAAAGTACAATGATATTTTAGAAAGATAGACTCTGAAAATATGTATACTGAAAATGTTAAGAAAGAGAAGATTCTGAACCTTGAGTTTAAAGAATTCATGGTGTATTTATAACTCACCAGTCTTGTCTTTTTGTGAAGAGAATGAACTAAAGTGTAATTTCATCCTTGTGATATTTTGAGTTGTATTTTACTTAAAATAATATGTATTAGATCAATATAAAATACTGAGAAACCCTTGTGGGGTCTTAAAAAAAATTTACCAATAATCAACTATAAAAAAAGATTCACCAATATCATATTTAAGACGAGAAGAAAGAAAAGCCACCTGGAGACTAACTATTGCTCCATCATGCATATTGATCCACGACAAGAAAAAGCTTACCGAGACAATTCTAACACCACTACGAAAGACTACATGATGATAACGAAAGAGATCGCATGCGCCACTAGAGCAACGACTTCGAAAGCTAACCAAATAAAATATCATGAAGTATCATGCTTATATTAAGGCAATTTACTTAATTTAATTCGAAAGCATTTTTAATGAAAAGCTAAATTGAACAAAGAATGACAAATAAAAAGTCTTGAGATAACCCAAGTCCTTTTCAAAATTAGTAAAAAATCCTATAGAAAGAAAATAAAATAAAATAGCAAAGTCCAATCTCCAATCAAATATAATGCTTAAGGATGAAACTGAAAAAGCATGAGCTTAGAAAAGAAAAAAAAAATGCACCCGAACAAATCTCTTAAACCTTGGTTAATCTTTCAAATTTATAACCCGTTAAATCCTAGACTTGAGCTCAATAAAGAATATCAATTTAATATTAAGGATGAAGTTACAAAACAAATATCAATTTAAAGAATTTACAAAAGTAAAAAAAATAGTAATAAAAAATGGAGGATGAAATCATAAAAAAATCAATTTTAAAAATGATCTAAAATAAAATAAATAGAAATTAAAAGAATGAGGACCAAATCTGACAAATAAAATAATAAAAAAAAGATGAAATTGAAAAAAAATCAGTTTCATAAATTAATTTAAATAAAAGAATATTAATTGGAAGAATACAAACCAAATCAGAAAGAAAAAAACAATTGGAAAGGTTGCTCTAATATTTTGAAGGTCATGCACGAAAATCAAGGAATAAAGAGAAAAAAAGCTAACAAGAGGGGATTACACCATCTACGTCGTTCAAGGAGCCCCACCATGATGATTTAAAAAACACCAAGGAATGATGTTTTTGGCCACCATAGCTACCGCACGTGTCGCTTGAACATAACAATATTGCTTATTTATTGGCGCATACAATACATGTGCTAGCTGCTAGTAATTTTATTGTTTCAATTCAAAATAAATCAAGACATTTCTGCAATACTTTTCCCATGAACCTTAATGTTTTTGTTAATTTTATTTATTTCGTGTACAGATAGGTGCAGATCCTACACTAACTGACTAACTGTCTAAATTGCTACGTAACGTATACGATATAGTTTGTTTCCTTGCAGCTTCCTCACGCTGGCAGTGAAGAGGAAATGCGTGGATTGTTCCACTCGACAGAGGCCCACCCCCTCCCTGTTTCTCCTCCCCTGTATTTAGTTTATTCTTGCATTTCGAGTATTATAATTGTTTTTTAAAATATTTTTTATTTAAAATTATATATTTTTTATTTTTTAAAAATTACAAAAATGATCTAAAAATATTAAAAAAATATTAATTTTAAACAAAAAAACAAAAAAAATTAATTTTTTTCAAAAATATTTTTAACAAACAAAAACAAACAGGGAATATATTCCAGAGGCATGAAAGGTGGAAGATCTAGAATAAATAGAAAAATTAATGCTGAATTGTGGAGATAAAAAAAAAATTAAAGAGAATTAACGATTAAGCAAATACTTGGGAGAAAATATAATCAAGGTGGGACTTTGAACCTCCAACTCTTCGTTCTTTATTCTTGTAATTTCACCTACTTGAAATAAAATTAATAATTTAGCTACAGTTGATACAATTCGAACCTGATCACAAGATACCTCATAACAAATTAAAACTAATTTAAATTAAAATTTACGGATTAAGTTATTAAAAGGGTTGCTGTTTCCATTTTAACAAGGCATATGGTAATTAATTAATCTCATCCACAATATCATTTTTAATGGGGGTATTTGGAAGTGCGATTTACCTGTATTTTTATGAATTTTATATTTTTTAAGTTAATTTTTTAATTATTTTAAAATATTAATATAAAAAATAAATATTTTTTTTTCAACAATTTTTAACTGGAATTCCACCGAAACTAACTTGCGATGGTGAGGAACCCGTAAAAGATACATGCATGTCCTTTGAAACCTTTCGTAGAGAAAACCTTGGAAAGTCTCTGATATCCATGGAACTTCCAGTTGCCATTAAGAAAGCGCTCAGACGCTATGCATACAAACCCTGTGATATGCTACAACTTTGCTCAAATTGTGGATGACTGCGTTCATCAGTTCGGTTCTTAATTAAGGAAGCAAGAATCTAAGTATGAGAGGAGGACACGCACGGCTCTTGTTGTAGGAGTACGGGAAAGGGACACTCGATTTGCAGCTCAGCATTGAAAGAGAAGGGGGAGGGTAGCTGATAAAATGAGTGGAGATGGGAGAAACGCACAGAGGGTTGATTGCCCAAACAAAGACATGTTGGAAGATGCATCCAATATTTGTGTAGTTAGCTAGATATGATCACAAGCACATGCAGCTCTGTTCTTTATCACCATGTATCTTAAATCTTAATTTAAAACACCAGATGTTGACCACGAAGTTTCCAATGTCCCTATCAAATTGGCAGAAGCTGTGTGATAAACAGTTAGCAGAGATGCGTGTTGCTCATTGCAGGCTCGTGTTCTGGCTCTCAGTGTGGAGACGAGCAAGGGGCCTCCTCGTTTCTTTCTTTCTTTCTTGTCGAAGATTGTTATTATTATGGCTGACTAGTTGTATCCAAATTTAAATTGGAATCAGAATAGCAAAGAGCCGGTCATTGGGCTTGGCTTGGCCCTTTGCTAGCTTTTTCCTTCGCCTTTTTTCTTTGTTTTTTTTTTAATACTTTTAAGAAAATTTATCAGATTCACTTACTTTTTCACTTTTGATATAATTTTGAAATACCATTATAAAGTCTTCGATCGTTTTAAATTCATAAGGTTTTGTCGTCTTCAATTTCTCTCTTCCACTACTGTTAGAGTTACCGTTTAAAATAAGTTTGTTAATATAATGGAGTATCCTTCATTTTCATTATTGAGTTTTGCAGAGGATTCTTCTGAATGTGTTAGGGATTTAGTCTAAATGACATTTATATTATCTTGTTAAAGGACTGCCTGAGCAGACTTGGTGAACGAGTGAAGCGATTGGCTTCTTTCAAGAAAGAGGCCGTAGAGAGATTCTTATCAGCTATGGTCCCCGTGGGAAACCAGGCCGGAGGACAGTCGCTCTTAAACACCATCAAAATTGCTGTTCTGCCTATAGCCAAAGTTTTTACCATGTGCTTCTTGGGATTTCTTATGGCCTCCAAGAATGTTAACATCTTGCCAGCTAGTGGAAGGAAACTCTTAAATGGGGTAATTTAAACCAAATTTGGTTTAATTTAATTTAGTTTTATATGATTAAAGTGGTGCTCTAGATAATGCACGTAGCACTAACTGGTTGCTTTAATTATATACGCAGCTGGTTTTTTCGCTTCTGCTACCTTGCTTGATATTTTCTCAACTTGGCCAAGCTGTCACTTTAGAGAAAATGTTGGAGTGGTGATTGTTGCTTGTTTTTCTTTTCTTTTCCTATACCTGCAGAATGGTAATAGGGTTTCTGTTGTTCTTATAGCTGCTACGTGTTCTATATTTCAGGTGGTTTATTCCCATGAATGTTGTTCTGGGCTCCATATCTGGGTCAATAATAGGTTTTGTTGTTGCATCCATTGTCCGGCCACCTTACCCATTCTTCAAGTTTTCAATCATACAAATCGGAATTGGTGAGCCACTTCATTTTCGAAATCCTGATATGCTCATTATTTTGTCTGCTACTTGGGCAGTCAAATGCATCTGCAAGTCACAAAAACAAACGTGTATTCTAAATTCTAGTCTCTTTATATTTCTGCTGGTGTCCATGCTTTTCAAACCATGGTTTGTAACAGTGAAATGCATCCTTCCATGCAGGGAATATTGGGAATGTGCCACTTGTCTTGATTGCAGCTCTATGTAGAGATACATCCAACCCTTTTGGCGACTCAGAAAAATGTAGCACAGATGGGACTGCCTACATCTCATTTGGCCAGTGGGTAAGTCTCAAGCATCTATTAGTCTATTGTTATTGCCTGTACTTGACGACTGGGGCTGCATAACTTTATGGTACTTGTGTTGTTAATGAATTAGCATGCATACACTCTTATATATATATATATATATATATATATATATTATGCTTCAGGTAGTAAGCTTGGGTTTCTCTCATTACTAACTCGTACTGTGATTGTTTACTCTCTTTTGGCTATCTCACCCAACAAACTTGAAGTTAAAAAATCAGGGAAGAAGTTTTTTAACCGTCAAACATGTCTTTTTTTGTTTTTTTTTCCCATAAAGTTGACTGGTTAGGCTCTGGTTGATGCATGCCAGGTTGGTGCAATCATTTTATACACATATGTATTTAACATGTTGGCGCCTCCACCGGAAGTTACCTTCGATATTGAGGATGCGAATCTTTCCATCAAGTGCCCAGCAAAAGATGCTCCCCCTGAGCAAGTCCCATTGCTTCTCCAGGAGGATGCACCAGAAGAATTGGATGCGCTAAAGAGAGGGAAGGTAAGAATCAAGTTATGCGTGCATGTTATGAATATCTGATAAATAGCTGGCATTTAAACTTCCGGGTCATGATTATTCTATTGATAAATAGACATGCTGTGCCAAAGGTATCTATTGTTTTGTGTCAATTAAACTGCAGTCTGCTCTTAAGTTTCTAGGTTCTTACCAAGAAAATGGTACTAAGATGAATGTCAACACAACTCTTCACAATATCGAAGCTCATTGTTCTTGGTATTTACGACTTTTTACTGGGTTGTAAAGTGGTTTTAAGACAATATCACCACTCTTGGTAAGTTGTGACCCAGCACCATAAATTTTGAAGAGAACACGGAAAAACTGTTTTCTCCTACACTTAATGGTGGTGTTTTATCGTACCTTTATTTCCTCTTCATAGACTTGGGTTTCATTATCTCTTGCGTTTTGCAGATTAAACAATTTCTGGTCTTTCTCTATGTCAAATTGAAGCTCAAGCAAATTCTTCAGCCCCCTATCATTGCTTCTGTAAGTTCACTTTCATCTTTAACCTTTTGTTTTGGTATATTTTTGGTGATATCTTAGGTGATGTTGTGAAACTGTAACATGAGATTCCGGATACATATTAGAATTGCAAAATCTGTTCTTTGACTGTAAGAATGCTGGTGAAAACTGTGCCGGCACTTGGTTTCATAGAATTTTGTGTTGAAGCACCTTATATGGATGAAAAGCAACTAAGCCCGAACATGATTGTGTTGATACCTTTATTCTTCCACTTGTTGGACAGGCCAAACGATGCAGAGTGCTATCACCTTTATAATTCACCATCCTTTCTGTTCACTGGGCAAAGTTCTAAGCTCGCACATTTTAACTCAATTTTCGCTTTAGATGTAAGCTGGCTTAGTGAAGTTACTTGGTTCTTATCAAAAGCCTTGGATTTACCCCTTAAAACCAGCAGAGTGCATTATATTAAAAGAAGAAGAAGAAGAAACATATAAAGAAAAGGAAAGGAAACAACAAAGAGAAGACAATTTTTATTGTTCTTCCTCTTTCAACTTTCCTTTTAATTGATATGCTCTTGTTTTCTTCAGATCCTAGCTATGTTCCTTGGCGCAGTACCATTCTTGAAGCGATTGATCTTTACAACTGATGCTCCACTTTTCTTTTTCACTGACAGCTGTATGATTCTCGGGTATGCCTGCCTCTTATACCAAGCGTTATTATTTGAATTGATTCAAGAACTAGAAAATGAAAGTAGTATTGATACTCAACTTTTGAGATAAACGGGACCAATTTTTTGCTATCCTAACTGGCATGATCATCTAATTGGATCTTCTTGTAACTGAAAGGCTTATGTAATTAGTCATGCTGATGCATTCTGAACAGCATGTGTAACATTCAATACATGCGAACTCCATAAACAGGGCAGAGTTACCTTACAATCCCTGCTAATTTGATAGAAATAGAAACATCTTGTACAAACTCGCTTCTGTATATTTTGAAAACGAAGCTTGACTTGCATGTATGGTGTTTGGTTTCTCTTCGAGCAGTCAAGGTGGATTTATTTATAGTGCTGAGACATTAGTAGTGATTTATTCTTTCCAAGTTACTTCTGCATTGCATGATGAAGATGCTTCTAATTGGTTTTGCTGATGCCTTATACTGCTTCTGGTTCTCAGGGAGGCCATGATTCCATGCATTTTGTTGGCACTAGGAGGCAATCTCATTGATGGTGAGTTAATTCCCTAACAATTTTTTGTTACTTTATTGTGCCATCGCATTATCTGTATTCGAAGTAATGGCCTCTTAGTTTTGTTGAAAAATTATATTATCAGCTTAAACACTTTGTGGATTTCAAATGAAAGCTCTTTTGTTTCACTGCAGGACCGGGAAGTTCTAAACTTGGTTTTCGGACAACTGCCGCTATTATTTTTGGTCGGTTAGTTTTGGTGCCTCCTGCTGGACTTGGCATAGTTACATTGGCTGATAAGCTTGGCTTCCTCCCTCCTGGTGATAAGATGTTCAAGTTTGTCCTGCTTCTGCAACATACAATGCCTACATCTGTCCTTTCTGGTAAGACTCATCTATGCATTTTCAATCAAAACGCAAACTTTCAAGTAATCAGAAAATTAGCATTTCATAATCAATCTTGTTGTTCGGAACAGTATTTCACATTGCCTTCATTGAAACTGTTCGTGATATGCAAGAGAAAAAAGAAGAAGAAACAAGTAAATTTTTTCTGTTCTGGTATAAGAAATGCTATATTTAACTTGGTTGGGAAATGGGGCAAAGGTAAATTATGGAAGATCTTCCCTTCAAATGTCAGACAGCCAAATAATTCATTTGAAAGCAGGGATTAGACATCAATGTTATTATTATTGGGTTGATATGGAAGATTAGCATCTCTTTACTTAATTAGTCCCCTGTCTCTAGGTGCCGTGGCCAATCTAAGAGGCTGTGGAAGAGAAGCTGCTGCTGTTCTATTCTGGGTTCATATTTTTGCTATTTTCTCAATGGCTGGATGGATTGTCCTTTATCTCAACTTACTGTTCTGAAATCGCTGCGTTAAGTATGTGTTTCTTAACGGTTGGCCGAGTTAACAAACGAAGCTTTGTTTGTAAGTGCTGCAGAAGGTGCTGTAGAATATATATATTAAGCTTCAGTATGATTCCTTTTTTTATCCATCAGCTTGCCATATCATTTATCACGTCCCGGCTGCAGTAGTTTCAAGCAAAGCTTTTCTTAGTTAGTTACACCTTTCAATAAGAAAACAATGCTCAGGTTCTCTGGAAAAAGAAGAATGCTCAGCAGTTCAGGTTGGGTTTTATTCCCATCCTTCGCTTGTGCCATGCGAAAATGAATTTTGATAAGCACATGAATATTAACAGAACACTAATTGTTCTTGGAAAAACACTGTTCATTTATAGAGAAGTTATTGTACACTAGGGTAATTAGGGTTTTTCAGGAATACAGTGGTCCGGTTTTGACCCATAAATTATATCCGACTTAATTTTTGATATTTTATAAAATATAAACTCGATTCATTTGATTTTTTTTACATCCGGGTGAGTTGAATATATTGGGTTAGGATAAAATTTTTGTGGATATTACATATATTCAATGGTTTTAAAAAAAACTCAGGTTGCAACTGGTAGAACTAAATAAGACCTTTAAAATATATATATTAAAGATAATATAAAAACTATCATAATTTCTACATAAAAAACAAAAATTATAGTCAAGTATTTTATCCAACAATTAGGCTGGAATACGATACAAAGAATATACTAGTAGAAAGAGACTCTAAAATGCTTTTGGGTTTGTGATTTAACTAGAAAAACAAAAGTTCAATTTGGATTATTAAAATTTTTATTTGTATTTTTCATGGTCTCTTGGTTACCAAACAAAAAAAAATTAAATTAAAAAATATACTATCACTTCATCATATCAATCAAACAAATATAATTTTTTTTAGAGTGAGGAATAAAGAGAAGGGAAAAAGATTAAGAGAATGAGAGGCAATTGTGAGTATAAAGGTGAGAGAGGAAAAAAATGGAGAGATAAGGAAAAATATTGTTTACACCAAGAACTTGGGTTACTCATATTAGGTTATACAAGTTGTGTCAAGTTGAACGAGTTTTAAAAATTTCAACCTGTACCCAACCCATAATATTCATTTATTAGATTTCTTGACATGTCGCTATCATCTGTAAAATCTACATTATTCACTTTTGACAGGTTGAGTTGGGTCAAATAATGCAAATATTAAAGATGAATATGTTTTTTTTAACACCCCTAAGCGTATTGACAATTTTGCTCTTCCCACGCAAAATCTTTAAACTGGATATTGGGGTAGTTTGGTCTTTCACAAAGCTCATTAGTTACTATCATATTAATCAATGACAACTCACTCTTTTTACATTTTTAAAACGCAGTAAAATGAGTAAATCATCCATAAAAGCAAAAAAACTAAAAGTGACTGGTATGAGGAAGGCGCTCGTGATCTTTTGGTAGGCGTGTGCGACAATTTACAACTAACAAAAATTTCCTTGTGTTGTTGGAATTGTCATGACATCTTCTTCCTATTGAGGCAGCACATAGTGTCAGTGGTAGAGCAGTTTGTCATCAATGATGCTTTTCTTTTCTCCATCTTTTTTCTCTCATCCATTTAAAAATCATGATGGTCATTTAAAATTTTAGAGTTGTCATCTTATTTGTTAAGATTTCAACCTTGATTCTTGTTCATTTAATTTCTAAGTTTTGTTCTTAGTTTTTTTGTAAAAATTTGATCTATTTTCAATTTCATCATTCAATCCTAATTTGTGATATGTTATTTTTTTTCTAATTTGGTTCTCATTCTTTTAATTTTTTTGGCTCTTTTGTTAAATTATTTTTTCTTTTCAATTTCACCCTTAAATAAAAAAATTTATATTTGTCCTCTAATTTAGTTTTTTAATTCAATTTTGATCCTCATTCTTTTAATTGTTATTTTTTTTGTTTTAGATCATTTCTTGTAATTGAATTTTTATTTTATTTTATCCTTCAACATTTGATTGGTTGAGAATTGAGCTTTGTAATTTTCCAAATATGCTACTTTTGGTCTAATGATCTAGGTTATGATTTTGAAAAGTTAATGTGGGTTGACATTGTTTTTTTAGACTTATTTTCTTTTTTGATTTCATCAATCGACTTTGGTTTTTTAAAAAAAAAGAAAGAAAAAGGGATTTGTGATTTTTTTTTACATTTTATTCTATATTCGGTTATCCTAATCTCATGACCCGAACCATGGATTTAATAGATTAACCCAGGTTGGCTTGAATTTTTTAGAGTCACTTTTTTAAAAACATAATTATAATTTTTTTTTAGTTTCTTCCTTTAAAATTTGGTTTTTTTTTAAATTAACCTTCATCATCTTTCTTGTTTTGGCTTTTATTAGCTATCTTATTAGCACGACACGAGTTGTGAGATTTGGCAATCTTACCTAATTTTAATTTATTTTTCAGTTTCATTCTTCTACAATTGGTTTGTTAAAAATCAGGCTTTATGATTATTTTTTCATTTGTTTTCTGTTAGGTTATCTCACTTTTATTACTTAGGTTATTACGTAGGTTACAAGTTTGTTATGTTAATTCTAGTTAATGCGGCTTAATTTTTTTTTATTTTAATTGTCCTTTTATAATTAATTGATTGGGAATTAAATTCTATATTTTTTTTCAAATTATTAAGTCACTTTTTATTTGATTTATATATTATTATTGCTTATTTTTTTATTTAATTAAATAAAATCAACTGATTCAACGAATAAATGACCTAAATTACAGACTTGTTTTGTTCTTTGAAACATGTTTACTACAGCTGAACATTTATATATATATATATATATATATATATATATATATATATATATATATATATCCGTAGCACGAGCATACAACCCTAAACGAAAGGAACACGGGGACAGGAGATTCAATAACAAGCAAGTATGACCGTGCCAGGCCCTCATTTTTATTTATTTGTTTGTTTATTTTTCGAGTAATAAGTTCGAGTCATTAGCGTATCGAATGGCATAATATGTTGCCCAATCAGCAACTAAAAAGATCAAATCTTCATCGGACTTTCAGAAACCTAACCAGTTCCACTCCCCAGTCGTCCATATTAGAGGCAAGGCATGATCATGCTTTCCGACCAAACATTAGATCCATTCAAGATAAGTGGGAAAAAAATAATAATAAATATCTTAGGCGCTAAACACGTTCAGGCACAGGAAATCGTCAGAAAAAAGACCACCATCTTCTCCTCCCATTGCCCCTTTGATTGAGTTGGGAAGAGCCAGAAACTTGAATTTGAAGCAGGCCTCTCCCAGAGAAATTGCAATGACCATTTGCCCGTCTTCCTTGAGGATTGCCCCACCACATCACAAAGACAATACCCAAAAGGCTAACAAGGGGGGCAGCAGCAAGCAAAAGCCATCTCCTTCCACTGCCCTCTCTGCCAGAGCTATTTAAGGGCGGGCCCACATCTAGGAATCCCCTCCCTCTTTGACCATGTTCAAGAGGTTCATCTGAGACATCCGATGAACTGTCCTCGCTAACTTCCTGCCGCTGAATACCATGCATCTCCATTCTGGTACTAGAGTTTTGCCGACCCTCCTCATAGTCTTTATCATCGGTTGGAAATTCATACCTGCAGAGAGGACATGAATTTCGTGCACTCAGCCAAGGCAATATACAGCAAGGGTGGTATAGGTGAAGGCAGGGAAGCTTGTTAACTTCAGTGCCAATTGACAAAAGATCCTTGCAGATTGCACAAGCTAAACCATCATGCTTCTCATGTTCCTCATTGATGATCACAAGTGGTAGATTATTCACAAAAGAGACAGCTGCAGGAGGTGCTCCTCTCCTTCCAATATCAGAACGAGCAAGAGCTTCAAGCAAATCCCCAAAGCCTGTGGCATAATCTCCAAACTCAGAATTCCACATGTGTCGTGGTAATTCTGATTCTTCCAAGTTAGCTAAGAAGCCATGGTTATATGCTTGTCTACGTTGCCTGGTTCTCCGGTGATTCATGCCCTCAAATTCCGGTGAACGAAACTGCCTGCGCCAACTAACAGGGCCATTACCTTCGCTAGGACTTGAAATAAACATATTTCGAAGTCGAGCTCCAGCTTCTACAGATCCAATTGTGTCTTCCTCAACATCAGCCTCTTCCCATTCCTCATCTTCTTCATCCTCTTCCTCTTCTAGGTCATCAGAGTTCCATTGGTGGAGACCAGCATGCATTGGATCTATGTCAGTATCGCTGTCAAAATTGCTTCCCTCATCTGCTTGAATAAACATTTCTGTGTCCAGGACACTATGTCCATCCACAGAAGCATCAGAGTCTTCACCATACACACTTGAAGAAATGGCATCACTCTCACTGTGAAAAACCCGGTACCTACTGGATCTGAAATTAATTTCACTCTCCCCATAAAGAGAATCCACATTATCAAAACTCTCACTTTCAGAATCTGAAAAAAGATGCTGCCATCTTCGAGAACTACTTGGAGTTGTGCGAGAGCTCGTACGCTGTAACAACCTAGCAGAACTATCACCATCTATAGATCGATCCTCATTCCCATAAATCGTGTTGTGGTTTTGCCTAGCCAAATTAATCACCTGAGAAAATTGTTGTGAGAAAAGGGTGTCAATCGATTCAGAGCTGCTGTACCTGGTTCTTCTTCCTCTGTGAAGCCTCCTCAAATGAGAATCTCGAGTAGGGGTCTCAAGATCTTCAAGCAGCAAAAATTTACAGTGCCCACATATACTAATCTCAAGATCATCATTATCAGGTACAAGAATACTTCGGCACAGAGCACATAATGCTGAGTGGCTAGGATGGTCAGCTACAAAACCACCATTAACATGGATATGAGCAGTGGACAGGGGCATGTCCTGTGAAATTCTTCGCAAATCCCTATCCATCTGAAAGTATACCAAGGAAAAGAAAATTGTTCAAAGACATGAGAGATAAGCAGGATCTCAAGGGCAGTTAGTTATCATAATATGCACACCAATTTTTTGGATAGACATTGTGGGAACAAAAACTGAGGATTGGAATTTTTTTAAGGGTTTCAAGAATTTGTAGTTTGTTATAAAATCAAATAGCACCCCTTTATGGATTTCAATATCTTAGCCCACAGTGGATTCTAGTTTTTTTTTCCCCTTCAATTCCCTCTGCTTGTTCTCCATCAGCAACTCTTTGCAGTGCAGCATAAGAATCAATGAATTGACTACCAAATTAACTATCCACCTTAATCCCTCGTGCTAATGTTGATCCAAAACAAATATAACAAATTCACCTTGAACGAAGGCCTGAACAAGAAACTAAAACCATGCATAATTATTTTCCTCAAGAGATAATGTCGCTGGTTTCAAAAAGAAAAGGGGGAAACCAATATTGTTGCCTTGTTGGAAGAATAGTCCTGTGAAAGAAATACCCAAAGATGACTGAGTGCTTCTATGCAGATGACTCCAATGACAACCACCTATCATACTAGACCCCGCAGAGATTTTCTCAATAAAAATAAGGTATATTCAAAGAGCATATGAAACCAGACCCAAGCACCCTCTTATCTTAGGATAATAATCACAATAATAACACAAAAGCTTCCATGCTTTGACTTCCACTGAGTAACCTCTTAACAAACACCAAATCACCACCAGCAGGATAAGATGAGAAGGTTTAGCTAAGTAGTTGTTCACAAACTCATATAAATCTGTTGAACTGAATGAAACTCGATTAGAATGACCAAATCCCAAGAGGCGATGAGCTGGAAACTTGAGAACGGAGAGGGCATATGCATTGGAAATCTTCAAAGTAGTTGCTCGTTAAAGACCTCGCCTCCAAATCCAATAAGCAAAACCCAAATTCTCTCATCAGTTACAAAAGCAAGCATGCCAAGATTAATAGGGGGTTGCAGCAGCACCAAAAATATTTTAGCTCGATTATTGCACACTGAATACTATAGTCATTAGCTAGGTAACGTGAATTTTGGTTGCATACGAATTCAACCAGCTAAGGGAGACATACCGCAATTTTATTTTTCTTCTACAATTATCAGCACTGCAGTCAGTAATTCACAGACAAACAAATAGAAGAAACTGAAAAACTATGAGATTAATTGCAAATAATAATAATAAAAATAGCAATAAATAACTGGGAAATTGTTGAAAAAGGAAAATTTTAAGAAATTACCGGAAAAATCAAGAAAGTGGAAAGAAACCGATCTTGACAGCAGTGACTCCAACTGCAAGAGCTAAAGCAGAATACTCCCTTCTTCAAATAAGAATGGGAAGAATCCAACAACACAACACCACAGCAATTATATATGTGTGGAGCAAGAAGTGGCAAAAATGGATCTAAAAAAGAAGAGAAAGAGAGAGACTTTTTGGCAGAGCAACCAAGACGGGAAATTCCAACAAGACAACCACCGCAGCAACAATGAAAATTCCAACAACAATAACAACAAACCTCTTTTCTTAGGGGGTGATTAAAACTCCAATAGGGAGAAAGGAGGACATTTTCTTAGAAATTGATAGAGAGAATAGAAAAGGAAAGGAAGCGCGTGAAATTTCTCTCTCTTATGATAAAGGTGAAGATTTTAAACAGAGAGGAAGCAGACTAATAAACAACCAAACTACTCCTGACCTCACCTCGCTTGACTGAGTATAAATATTAAAGGGCAATTACAATCTAGTCCCCAAATTATTATATCTTTCATGTGTCAGTCCCCAATGTATGCCTTCTTTTTCTAAAAGGAATAATTACAAACAAAAAAAGAAAAACCTCGGTACTTTTATCTTAATATAATTTTTCTTTTGTACTTTTATAAATTATATTTATGATTAAATAAAAAATTAAAAAAAAAGAATGTAAAAATGTTATTGAATATGTAAATTACATATGATAAAAAATGAAAATATATAAAAAATAAAATTTAGATCAAACTATAAGAATTTTTTTGTAATTATATTTAAAAAGTGATCCTCATTTTTTAAATATGTCAGAAAAAAATATTAAATATATAATGAGAAGCAAGTGAATCTAACCATTTTAAATTATTGAGATAATTATAAAAAACAAAACTTCATGTACTAAAAATGCATTTTCCTTTCTAAAACTCCACGCTCCAGCCAGCTCCGCTTCCCATCACTTTTTTTCCCTGCTTTTTTTAAAGCTTTGGATTTTTTTATTTTAAATTGATTTTTTTATATTTTTAAATTATTTTAATATATTTTTAAAAAAAATACTTTAAAATAAACACCCTTTATCTTTGTCTAAAAATTTTAAATTCTAACAATCACACGCGCCACGGCTGACATGAGTCAATGGGTTGGGCTGGGCCCTTTTTCGTTTTCCTTAGTCGCGGGCACGACTGGCATGAATGTTCCATCTCCTAGCCTTTGCTTTAACTGCATTCCTGGTTTTTTTTTTTTTTCAGGTTAATTATCTGATCTTTGATGCTTTAAATCTCAATTTCTAACTTGCCAACCACTCGTGCATTACCACGGTTTTTTATTTAATTTATTTTATGTTTTTTTATTCGATTATAATTATAATTTACCATATGATAAGACTTTATGTTTTATAATAATAAACACACAAATACCTAACTTGTATAAAAAAGTTCTAATGCAGGGAAATATTCACATACATAAGAAAAACTAAACATCCGCTTATGCTAATTGCATATATTATATGATAACTAATTTTATTATAATAAAAAAATCCGTATATTATATACTATACTAGTATGTTGGCATGATTTGAAGAAGTGGTAGCAATAGTTTGCTTACTAGAGTTTTAAGATAAAGCTAAACCATTATATGTGAATAAATATCTTGTTTAAGAGTGAATATTACGTAAATCAAACAAATAAATAACATTAGCATATCCAAACAAACTATTTTAAAAAATATAATTCCATATCATTTGCTCCACAAAGATAATGAAATTAATATTTAACATCGCTCCAATGTCTTCATGTTGATTCTAAATCATATCTTGCAAATAAGTTAAAAAAAAAGGTTATATTTGATTTTGTATAGTTAGCAAGACACATTGATGCATCAATTGCACTAAAATATAGTACTTCAAGGCCAATAACCTTTACATTATCTTCTTAAGAATGAAAAAGATCATTCTTTATATCAATGAATCAAACTACCATCAAGGAGTTTAATAGATGTGCTTTATTCATACAATAAAAAAAATATTATATTTAATAAATGCATGATATATAGGCTGTGATAAAATTTTGTTTTTCTAAGATCTTTTAACTTAATTTTTTTTTTATTGAAGTATGGAACTACTTCTACAAGCTTTTCACGGGTTCTTATAATATTAAAATCATCACCATACATTATACCAATAGTAAATCCAACTTTTGATTTTTCAATAAAAACACATGGTCTAATAAGATTATTGACATATCTTTCTTTAAAAATATATATATCATATTCATCCTGATTATTTTAATCCATACAATGATCTTTGTAATTTAATTGAATACATTTCTTGAGGTTTGAGTTGTATGTTTCAGGATTTTTAGTCCTTAAATAAATTTAATTAAATATATTGTATTATCATATTGACAATTAGCAAAATGTGTTGTGAAAATAACTCTAGTAAATGATTCAAGATATTTAATAATCAATGGAGATTCAATTCCAACATAAATTCTTCGTCTTTTTTATAGATGTAATTCTGTATTTTATGGTGAGGTAATTGGAATAAATATTGCATAAGCAAAAACTCTCTAATAGAATATATCTAGTTTTTGGTCAAAAACTATTTGTAACAAGAAGTATTTATGGTAAACAATTGGCTTAGTTCAAATTAGTGCTGTGGTATTTGTAGATGTTTAATTAAACATTTTGCTAAACCATTTTGTGCATGCACATAAGCCATAAAATGGTCAATGATAATTTCAATTTCAATAGTTAATTGTAGATGTTTAATTAAACATTTTGCTAAACCATTTTGTGCATGCACATAAGCCATAAAATGGTCAATTATAATTTCAATTTCAATAGTTAATTGTAGATGTTTAATTAAACATTTTGCTAAATCATTTTGTGCATGCACATAAGCCATAAAATGGTCAATGATAATTTCAATTTTAATAGTTAATTGTAGATGTTTAATTAAACATTTTGCTAAACCATTTTGTGCATGCACATAAGCCATAAAATGGTCAATTATAATTTCAATTTCAATAGTTAATTGTAGATGTTTAATTAAAAAATCCTTTAATTCTTTAGTGAATCTTCATTTATTTGAAGTTTTAGTAATTATTTTAATCATTATAATCAAATAACTTCTGATTAATTATAATATTAAATTTTAATTTCAGATTATACTCTCTCTCTCTCTCTCTCTCTCTCTCTCTCTATATATATATATATATATATATATATATATATATATAGAGTATAATCTGAAAAGAATTATGACAATTTTTCTACTATATGCTTCTTGCTTGAGATAAGCAATGCAATATAAAGAAATTATATACCAATCTCATTTATGTTCTCAATATGATAATCATTACTGTGCATATCTTTAAAACTAAATAGATTTTTTTATGATATTCTAGAAAATAACGTGTCACTTATAAATAATTTTGCTTCTTTAGGGAACATAATATTTGCTATTTTTTAGCCTTCAATTATATTTTTAACACCAAATTAATATTGTATTAACATTTGCTTCAACTAATTTAGTTGAGAGAAAAATATATTTTATCTTTGATGATGTGTTGTTGCAATATCTTCCACACATAAATAATTCTCACCATTGATTCCAAATAAGTTCATATTTTTTTAAAATAAAATAAAATAAATAAAAATTATAAATACAAAACAAGAGTTTTATTTTAGTTATTTATTTAAAAAAATAATATTTTGCATGATAACGTGAAATACAATACACTAAATTAAAAGATAACACGCTAAAAGTTAAAACTATCCTACCAAAAAAACATGCTAGATAACTTTTTTAATATATAAAATATTAACCAAGATGAAATTTTTTTTATTTTTTATCAAAAGATTATTTCTTTCCATCAACATTTTAAAAGAAGTCAAAAGCATCAAAGTGTGTCCCAGCAATTATTTTATGTATTTTTTTAGGGTTTATTTTGTGAATCTTTCTCCTTTCCACTACACTTGTCATTATTTCTTGACGTCTTAAAATTCAAGTTGTTATGAACACCATGAAACTCAAAGTTATTATAGCCACAATTATGACCACTCTCACAGTCATAACTATGATCATGCTCACGATAATAAGATATTATAGACTTATAGCATTCACTTCAGGGGATGGCTCTGAATGATCAATTGGTCTAATTAATTGGTAATTTTTTTTTAATCAAAAGCTTATTATTTTACTTAGCAACAAGAAGACATGATATCAAATCAGGATATATATTTCATAGAACTATGCTTATGGTATTCTTCTTCTAGGAGCATGCATATTAGAAGCGTGAAAGGTAGAATTAGTTTTTCTCCAGCAAGCCTTCCTTAGCAATATTCTCTTTGTATAATTTTAATTGAGAATTAATTCAAAATACTACGTAGCTATACCTAGTTTTGATTTTATAATCTAGTTTTGATTTTATAATCTTGCAACTATAAGTAAATACATTAACAACGAGATCATGAAATTTTTTTTTACTAATATAAATGTCTGGACCAGCTTGCGTACACCTCGACTAATTCCACGGTCCCTAAAGTTAACGATCATGTAAGCCTCCAATGACCCTGAGATTTATAAAACTTAAACCGGTGACTTTTAAAAAGCAAATCTAAAACTTGACCAGTTGATCTCATGAAAATATTATTTTCTTATGATGATCACACCTTTCTTTTAATATTATTGATCTAGTTGATGATATTTTTTTCGAAAAAGTTATCAATTATAATAACGTGTTAAACTTGTAAAAATATAAATCATATCTCAATAATATATATTGTGTAATAATAAGATTTAAGATAATTGAGAAAATTTTCAATTTAAAAACAATAAGAATTTGAATAGCATTAACACATATTTTTAAAAATCCAAATATCATGCTCACATCTAATTCATTATTAAGATGAAAAGTCACATATGCAAAAACACTACAAGACATTTAACATCAAATACATTTAAACTATATATAATACATTCTTCATGAATAAAGCCATATTTTAGAGACTTAAGATAATAAAACGTATATTTGTCTTCTTCGAGAGATAAAGAAATCATATAAATTTATCTTAACCGGGTGACTAATAATCTGAAAATACTAAATAAAAATATTAATTTTTTTAAAAAATAAATTAAGATAGGTTTAAAATTGAGTATAAAATCAACCAAGAAAAGACAACTATTAATGTCAAAATCCAACGCAGTATGAATTGATAGGTTATGAAAAGCTCTCGAAGACTCTGTCTTTAATGCTACTGATTGGTCTTCCTGTCAGATTATTTCAAAAGAGCTTTTGATCAGCAGCATGAATTTGAAAGTTGCAGCCTCCTTCTAGCTCTCATCAAATCAGGATACAGGTACACCTCCACTATTGCTGCCGATGATAAGACAACCTCCCTCACCGGGAATCTTAAGGATAAATCTTGACGGGGGCTTCTGATCCTGTTTCTTGAGAAGGAGCCCGTGGTGTGATCATGGCAGACATGAATGGCACGGTGATCAACGCTGAATGTGCTCATCGACCACTACAACATGCTTTAGATGCCACGGTTGTTGAAGATTTTGCACCCCGGGAAGCTTACACACGGCTCCCTCCTGCCAACAAGTGTTCTTTGATGGTGATGCCAAGTTGATAATTGACGTCGTTTGCAACAAGCACCGAGGCTCACTCCATCCTTCAAGACACTGTCAGGAATATCAGAACTCCTAGTTTTATTATCTCTTTTCATTTTATGGAGAGGTTTTGTAATTAAGATGTCTTAATATAACATGAAAAGTCTTAATAGATCACATTGATACTCTTGTCTGTTGGGTTTGAGATAATTCGGAAGATCTCAACGAATTCCTTTCTAATTCAACCTGTCCATGTTAAAAGAAAGAAGGAAGGAAGGAAAAAAAATCTATCGAGAAATCAATGAACATGCAAAGATGATAGAGTATATAAAAAGATAGTGTTTGGTTTACTGTAAAATAATGAACTTAGATATGATAATTTTTGTTGTGAGATTGTTTGATACATCTTTGGATAATACAAAAATATATTTTGTCATGTTCAAGGTTGTTCAAATGCAGAAATTTTAGTCTTGCTAAAAAAAGGCGGGATAGATTTATCTAATTTTCTATATAAAAATTAATCTAGTTGATTCGAATCAATATAAAAATAAAAATAATTAATATTATAGTTTTAAAACCCAATTAAGAACTGATCCAATGTAAAACCTGAGTCACTAGTCGAGATGACAATTAATCCAAGCAAGCGTTAGGATAAAAATAATTATTATCATAATTTTAAAACTCATTCTAGGGATCGACTCAAAGCCAGACCAAGGTCACGAGTCAAGTTGACCATTGACTCGGGTCAATGTAAGGATAAAAATGATTATTATGATAATTTTAAAATCTGACTCGGGAGTCGATCCAGGACCATGCCCAGATCACAGGTCGGGTTGACCATTGACCCGAGTCAATATAAGAATAAAAATAGTTATTATCATAATTTTAAAACCCTACTCGGGGATCGAACCAAGACCAAGTTTGGGTCATGAGCCAAGTTGACCACTGACTTGAGTAAACACAAGGATAAAATGATTATTACCATAGTTTTAAAACCCAATTAAGAGGTCAGCTCGACGCAAGGCCCAAGTTTTATAGGTTAGGATGGTCAACCCGAGTTGATCCAAAGCAATGCGAGAATAAAAAAAATTATTATCATAATTTTAAAACCCAACCTAACTCGGGATAAGAATCAAGTCACAAGTCGGGAGGGGCAACTCGAGTTGGCCAAAATTAAAAAAAAAATCAAAGTAGCCTCATTTTGACCATATATATATATATAGTTAATGGATTTTTTTTATTTATATTTATAAATTTACTTGAGTTTTTCACTTAATCAGGTCGGATTAATCATTCTTTTTTTTTTAAATTTAAATCAGTCTGGATCTCAAGTTTATCGAGTCCCGTAATGTTTATTAAACATAAAATAAGATAAATGGTCTGATGCAATACGAAACACACCAATCACATGACAAAACAGTTATTTGTCTAATCATGTCTAGTTCAGTTCAATATAGTCTAATCAATATTGTTTAGCAATGTCACAATAATTATTTGTATGGTTTAATTTCAGTAAAATATAATACGGTGATCTAATTTAAGTATAATATTTCCTCCTTTGCTATTATTTGAGAAAATAAAACATTAAACTTTTAACTATCAATACTTACCGAATATGAGAGATAAATATAAAAAAAAAAGTAAATTACATCACTTCACACAATAAAGTAATAAAAATATTTCCACATGCTAAATAATAATTATTTTTAATTCTTTTTCTATTTTCCACTATTAAGTAGGTGTTGATGTTTACAGTATTAATATTATAGAGCATGTTTAACAGCGTAGTTGTGATTATTTTTTAAATATTTTTTATTTAGAAATATATTAAAATAATATATTTTTTATTTTTTTTAAAATTAATTTTGATATCAACGTATAAAATGATCTAAAACTATAAAAAAATATTAATTTAAAATAAAAAATAAAAAAAATTTAATTTTTTTAAAAATACTTTTGAAATAAAAAACAAATAAGAAATTACTAAATAAAAGGTACTCGTTACGTTGCTACCCGAGTCATTTTTTTCCAACATAAAAAAGGATTCTACTCCCAATGCTCAACAGGTTTTACTTGTAATTGTCTGAGACAATTCTTATTTCACTTCTTGCATTTGCAGTGAAAAGTGAATTCCTCTAGTATTTTGTGTTTAATACATTTATTTCGTAATTAAAGAAAAATACGGGTCAAATCAGACCAATAGATAATTTACGTATGACTTTTCATTAATTTAATGCATCGTGTGAGAAGGGAAATTGATGTTTTGCTGTCAAAATGAGAAAATTGACTTTAATAAGTAATGCATGAAATTGATTGAAATGATTTTTCTACACTTTCTCCTTCACAGGTAGATTCATCGAGACTAAAAGTAATTGTCGTGGTTATAATTTTAAAAAAATTATTTTTAATTAAGATCGGTTTGGTATTATATATATATATATATATATATATATATATATATATATGTTTGATTAAAGTTGTGGTTGAAATTGAGGTTGAATAAAAAAATAGTTTAATATGTTTGGTTAAAAATGCTTTTCAAATTGAGGTTATAAAATAACTTTAATATATATATATATATATATATATATATATATTTATATTGATGATTTTTAATTTAAATATTATAGATTTAATAACTGCTATTATATTATGAAATAAATAATATTTTATATCAAATATTTTTTATTGTTTCATTAAACTGTCTACAACTCTATCAGGTATGAAATAAATCTGACAAGAACTATAATTTTATTGGTTTCTTAAGCGAGCAACAACATCAGAAATAAAATTGGGATTGCGATCAAATTCTGCAAATACTACGACATTAAGCGATCTCCGTCTAATTTATGTAGTGTTATTGAATAATGTTAACTACTAATTTTTTGAATAAAAAATAATAAAAAATAAAAAATATTTTTTTTATTTTACTGGGTCGAACCCGGTTCAATGCATTTAGCTTTGAACCAAATCGAGTCCGATCGGAATAGTGAAGGGTGACTCTACTATTCACGTGAACATTGAAGTGACTCTCCAAAGAAGCAGCTCTTCGCTGCTTTGTCTTGCCCTGTGTTACAAACTTAGATTTTAATGGGTCCCATGAATAGTAAATGATGTTTTTTCATTACCAAACATGTTGCGTTTGTGTTTTAAGCAAAACACAGACACAACCTCCTAAACAAGCGTTTTCTAAGTGCTTGTTTGGAATTAAGATTGAGGTTGATTTTTATTAAAATTTGAAAATTTTTTTAATATTTTAAATTGATATGATTTGTTAATATTAAAAATAAATTTTAAAAAATAAAAAATATTATTTTAATATATTTTTAAAATTAATACTTTTTAAACAGTAATAAATAAATAAAATCAAGACAAGATGAGGAAAACAGTAGTATAGTCGCTTTTATTAGCTGATTCGTTTCTTGTCTGGTTGTGTTCTGGCCCTTCTGGGTAACCCCACACGCACTCTCTCTCTGTCTCACTCTGGTTATTGCAAAGCAGAAGCTTTCGAAAAGCCTTCATTTCTCCATCTTTATTATTATTATTACTACTCCTATTACAATATATTTATCCTGTCATTACTCTTTGATGGTAAGATTATCCTATATTCACCTGCCAAATGCCACCTTTGCTTGCATACACCAAGATTTCATTTAAAACAATCAGCAAAAAACAGCAATCGATTAAGGGGTTTTTATGCCTTTACCCTGCTTGAAAATACTGCATCTCTCTCACTAAAATGGAAAAAAACTAAACCCCATTTGTTTCTTAGCTGTACCTCTTCAATGTACCCCCTTTTCCATTCTCATTTCTCACTGTTTCTCCGGCTGCTTTTCCTTCTATAAAGCTCAAACAATCACACCTCAACCAAACTCCATTGCCATTTTGCACTTGCTTTTTCACGTTTTTAGGCAGAAAAGAAACCTGGGTTGTTGTTCTTGTCAAACTTGAGGTGGGTTTTTATGATTATTTTACTGTAAAGGTGTCCTCTTTGAAATGAGTAAACACAAAGGTACAAAATTGACAATGTGGGTTTGTTTCTTTTTTGGTTTTGTTGGCTAGAAAAGTACAAAAATGAAGAGTAGGAGAATGTTTAGAGAGGGACACAGGCGGAGTCCTAGGATATCTGCTTTGGATGTGTGGAAGGCTCAGCCACTGAGTAGGACCACTGTTGCTAAAAAAACTAGGCTTAGTAGGAGCATTACAAGCACTAGTACCAGTACTGTTGCTAAGGTACAAGACAAGGAGTTGGAGCAGCAAAAGGAGAACCAACCTGAGGGTCCAGCCTGTAGGACAAGGGCAAAGAAAAAGAGGAAGCTTAAACCACTTCAAGATGTGGCTTCTACTCCCAATGCTCAACAGGTTTTACTTCTCTGCCTGCCTCCATTCCTTTTTTACTTTTATTTGTTTATTTATTTATTCAAGGTTGTTGGAGTGGTGGGGTAATAACAATCAGCTTCATCAAATTCATTGTTTTATGGAAATAATAATCAGTGATGAGTATTTTTGCTGGTTTCCTGCTCACTATAATTTGAGTTGTTCACGCCCAATTGTTCTTTTATTTGGGATCTAACTTCTAAGCTGTTGGGTGGGTTTTAAAGAGGGCTCCTAATATGGGTGAAAGTGGATGACTATTACATAAATTCATGAGAAGAATTTGTGTTGTGCAGTTGGAAATAGCAGTTGATTGACCCCACCCAACATTTCAGCTCAAGTGCAGCATATGGGTTTACATGATCATCACTATCTTTATTGCTTTCATTGTAATTCTTAAGGCAGTGGGGCTCCTTCAGGATTTTTTTCTCTTCCCTCTTCTATTCCTTTCATTCTTCTTTGTCCAAACCTCCAAAGGGAGTTGGTTACATTGTGTTCAAATTGAAAAAGCCTTCCACTTTACCATGACATGCAGAACCTGTTCCTATAGATTGGTAGTAGCTAACCAGTAATTTGTGATTGTCATTATGTGCTTGAGCTTGCCGTTGCCTCTTGGTCTCTCCTCGTAGCTCAAGAGGTTGTATAGATTGATAGAAAGTCTTCATTGTTCCCTGAGTTTGGTTTCAGGAGCCCAAGTCAAGTGATGAATCAGATGAAAGAGAACTAAGTCATAAAGATCATCCAATCAATAGTGGTAATCCTTTTTGCTCCGTTAAAATGTAATTGCAAACTGCAGATTTCAGTGACACTGACATCGTATTTCACATTCCTTATTGGACCAGATGAAGCCATTTTGCAGAAAAAAGATGGCCCAAAACAGAAAGGACAAGCTCATTCTCCAGGTTACCTTCCTTCTTCTTTTTTTAATTAAATTTGTAATCAGATCTCCAAGTTTCTCTGTTTGTGACTCTAGTTGTTCTCCTGGATCAGATCAACCATCTAGTTTTTCATGTACATCATGGGTGCCAGAAAAACGAATACTTGAGCATATCGTTGACATATTACAGAGGTGGATATTTTTCTGAAGTATTTATATCATTTAAGTTACTGAGGAATTCTTGTATGCATCAAGTACTTAACATCATCAGTAATTCGCAATTATAGTTTCCTTTCTCGTGTCTTTTGCAATTGGTGCAATGACACAGCTGTTGAAGTTCTTGCTGAGGGGTCCATTGCAGGTTGAAAACAGTTTCCTTTCTTGTTCTGACTTTTGTTTCTTATTTTTCCATCTCTTAGGAGAGATACCCATGAAATATTTGCAGAACCAGTTGACCCAAATGAGGTTGGTAATGATCAGAACTTTCCTTACATATCAAGAATGTTATCCTTTCTTGTTCATTGTATTTATGGAATCGCTGTTTTAAGGTTGAGGAGTATTATGAAATCATCCAAGAGCCTATGGATTTCGGCACCATGAGAGCTAAACTTCATGAAGGAATGTATAAAAGTCTCGAACAATTTGAGGTTTGCTCCTTTATCAAGCATTAATTCTCTATTTATGATTTTGAAGGTACATTTGTTTTACAGTGTTGATGTGTGAACCATGTAGCTTCCAGACAAGAAACTTCTATTCTTCCCTTTTCTGATTACAAAATTTTTAACTGTTATGCAGCATGATGTGTTTCTAATATCTGGAAATGCAATGCACTTCAATTCCTCTTCCACCATTTATTTCAGACAGGTATGATTATCTACTACCTGTCAAACAACTCAATCATATTCAAAGAATTCTGTGTAGATAAATTATGAATTTTTGACCTCCAACTGAACGTCAAAGCTTGATTTTTACAGGCTCGTGCCATAGCTGAATTAGCTAAGAAGGTTTTCCATGCTCTGAAAACTGATCCTGATAATTTTGAACTGGAATTCTCGGGGACAAGACGACGAAGTGGTAGAAGGCCCCAACATGAAGTCAAGGGTTCAACTTATAGCCCATCCCTTAAGGTTGCGAGGAGTTCAAAATCCAGCAATACCAATACTGCAGTTCATGTATCCCCGAAACCCACCCCATGTTTAACAAGTTGTTCATCAAGTCTAAAAAGAGCGATCCGAGTGAACTCTGCATGCTTGGGCATCACTACGCATTCTGATGCAAGAGATGATGAAGTACTTTTTGGTAAGAAGTGAATTCTGTTCTGACCACCTCAAAATCAAATTTCTTAAGGTCTTGTTTTAGGGAAGGGCAGATCCAGCATGCACAAAGTATGTTAAAGGTTAATCTAGAAATTTCAGAAATTGCTTTGGAAAATGCTGTTTATAGAGCCACTTAGTCTATGGAGTTCTCCATATGTGATTTGTCCATTTTTCAATATATGGAATCCATATCATTAAAGGTAGGAACTCTCTTTTTGTCCAGAAGGAGCTGTCCTTGTGGGTTGTCATACACTTAACTGACTTGCATTCACTAAATTAAAAGGATTCACTAGGTTAATGATTTTATCCTCTTGACATGAGATCATAGTTGGATCTGCTCCACAAGGGAAAAGGCTAGATTGTTCCCACTACACAATTGGTTGTTTAGATTGTGCAATTTTGAAGGTTTCAAACTCTCAAGAATAATGAACCTGTGGTCTGTGAGGCTCTTCAATGTGGATTGTACACAAATGGATGGAGCCATAGGCTCCAACAATAGGGACACAGAAATGCAGAAAATTTTCGTTCTCTTCATGAAGTTGAATTGTGCAAATTTCATAACATGTTTTAATTAGCTCTTCTTCAACAGGTTCTGGAGATGGTAAAAGATTTGGTTTTTCTGAAACAGATAGGCGCTCTACATATAAGCCATGGATGTCGTTCCTTGATGAGAGCTATCCAATTATTTCATCAATTTATAGTAATTCAAAGCCACTAGTGCACGTAAGTGACTTACCTGAGAGAACAGTTCTGTTTTCTATCTATGCTTCCTGATATCATGAATTAGTAGATACTTCATGAGAGATGACATTATGTTCTCTCATGGTGTAGGTGAATCAGCAGGAAATTGCCTATCATAAAAGCTTATTCTTGTTTGTTAAAGACGTAGGACCAACTGCCCAAATGGTTGCCAAACGCAAGTTGGATGGATGGCCGACCACTGCTGCCAATTTTCGAACTCCAGGTTCAAACTTTTGGCTTCAGTCTCCAAACTGTCACACTTCTGCGGCATCAACCTCTGCTCAGTGTCCACCTACTCTTGATGCTACAATCACAGCTGCATGCCAAAATGTAAGCTGGGGTGACAGAATAGACATGTTTGATGTCGATAAAGGAGGTGTTGCTTATGCTGGTAACAACTTTGGCATTCGTGGAACTTCAGAGAAAGTGGCACCAAATGGTAATTGTTACAGTAACTTTGGTTCCATTAGCGATGATGCTTCCTTTTGTAATGACACGGATGTTGCCAGTGTCTCAACGAATGAAAAGCCTCGCCAAAATCAAAATAGAGGCCTTCAACAGGGTTCATATTCGCCTATCGCTGATGCCAGAGATCTGAACCTTTTAGTTGCTGGTTCAAGTAAAAAGGATAATGGATCGGCAATGCATAAACTGGAGAGAAGCAAGATGGATAACAAATCACAACCATCGGATTCAGGTTTCAAGGGTGTTAGGTCAAATGCTTTGGAAAGCAGGTTGAGTGATACTTACAGTTTATCACCACCATCTTCATGGCCCCTAAAGACCACTGGCATGTCAAGTTTTAATCGACATATTGGCAATACACATAGTCCAAGTACACAATGTCTGAGAGGTGACGATCAAGCCCCAGCTGCTCAAGTTCCAAATCATGGACTTGGCAGTTCGTCCAAGACAATTCAGGCCTTGAAACCTAGCGAACAATTGACACCTGTTTCTGGCCATTTCATCTTTGATCTGCCATTTTTTAAGACACAGCTTGACCAGATAAATTCTCCGGAGCAGAATAGATTTTTGCAGCATGGTTCAGGTATGCAGGGATCTTTTCCGAACAGAATAGGTGAGACTTACAATGATAGCCGTCCACACTCCTCGTTGAATACTCAGCATACTAACTTGGCTCTGCAGCTGTAACATAATGGCACTAAAACATGAAGAACTCATTGGCAGGAAACATGTTTTACTTGTGCATATAATGCTAAGGCTTTGCATCAAAAAAGGGTCCTTTGTTGTAAAAGAAGGCAGTGATTGCAGCCTCGTAGGAATTGCTTTGTAATTAACTATGATTATACATTGGTTGTTAAGAAAGACGTAAAGCAAATCTCGTAGTTTATCAAGCAAGCATCCATTTCATCCTTGGTTTGAACTTGGATTAATCTTATGACAAGATAAAGAACTTGAGAATATGCTGTCAAAAACTGGAATCCAATCTCGGGGCTCCGGTCTGAACTAGTAACTTTTACAATAATAATAATAAAAAAGGGCTGCATGAATAAAGTATAAAGAGAACGCAAGCCCGTCAACGAAGAAATAAGATAGGTGAGACTCGAACTAAAAATCATAACTGGAAAGTTGCGCTGATAGACAGAGGCAGGCAAACAGTTAGACTGGTTTCTTCTTACAAGTGTGAGTTTTCTTGAAAAAAGCAAAGGGAGAAGATGAACCGTAAGCCTCCCACATTAAGTGTTCAGAATATGGAGCACAGTCATACATCATTTTATTTTATTTTTAACCTAACAGTATCTTTGGACCAGCAGTAGATCAAGATTAAATTCCATTCCTACTAGTTTTATATGGGGTATCCACACCCGAACTAGGGCATTCACAAAACCAAGTAATTGTATATTTGGAAGGAGCATAGCCGCCAGTCAATGCAAACCATTGGATCATGATAACATGAAAATATATGTAAGTGTATCTTAAGAGGCTACAAGTGGTGTCACATTAGCATTCCTCATGGTAAATGTCTTGTATAAAAAACAAAGTAAAGGTTCGTTGGACAAGTCCAAAAACAGAGAGACGGTTGTGGGCTGTGGTGATCTTCCTCTTCCTTGATCACCACCTCTACTTGTCATCGTGGCCGTGGGGGTGGCTGTAACGGCCAAGAACAAGTTATTATCATTAATAAAAAGAGATGGCATATAGGAGAAGACATGGAATTACCAGGACATCAACATTCAAAGAAGAGATTCATCACCCACCAGAACAAGACAACCACCATGAAAACATCAACAAAAATACTAATATCAATGACGACACTTTTCTTATAACATCTTCTTCATCTTCATCTCTGGCTGCTCAGGCTATTAGGGCATCTGCTGCTCATCGTGAATCATCCCTTTCTTCTGCATATGCTGGAGATTCTATCCCTCGGAGATCTAAGGTCTTCTTTATGACTTCTTTTTTCGTGTTATCAAGAACCCAATTTCGTTCTTTTGTTTCTGTTTCATTTAGGATTTTTATCTGTCAAAAATGAACATGGATCTCGTCTTATCTGCATCCTTAAATTGATCTTATCAATCTACTTTCAATCCATGATTACATACTGAATTGGTTTTGATCACTGCTTCAGTTTTGTATCCTTTATTTTTATGCATATTAAATGTTGACAATGAATTTGCAGTTATTCAATAATGTTAGAAACGTTGAAGATTTTATAGTATTTTTCCCTAGGATTCAATAAATTTGATATGCTTTTAGTCTCTAAGCTTTCCTTCTTGGTTTGGCAAAAATTCAGGAATTGATAATATATACTTAGGGTTAGGGGATTTCAAACTAGATAATCATGCCTCCAGAGCCTAAATCTTTAAGTCTTTTTTGACTGGATTTATGCCCTTGTTGGCATGATTGTACATATTGGAGTCTAGAACGATTACTATAGAAAGATGACGGAATTGGTTTGCATGTCTTTGCATTACTAGCTTTATTGCACATAATTCGTACCCTGTAAATTTGATGAGGCATGATGCCTGAACATCTAGGTGTTTGATGCATACGAGGACAAACCGGGAACAAATGATTCGAAAGGGTTTTGGGGTGTCCTTGCTCGGAAAGCAAAAGCGATTCTCGAGGACGATAATATGTCTCAACAATTTGAAACACCAGAAAGATCAAGGTTCCAGATGCCAGATTCCTCTGCAGGTGGTCAGGTGATTACCAAATTAACATTTGAGTCCCACTTATTGCAGTGAAGAAAATCGGAGAATAAAAGGGCAAGTGTCATCGATTGATTGTTGTAATATTTTACAGTATTCATACCGGACACCTGAGGGCTTTAGGAAAATGGATAATCCTGCAATACGAAAGGGCTTGGATAAGATTACATCTTCCCTTAATCAAATTGGTGACACCTTTGAAAAGGCTTTCGAGGTAATATGTTTTGCTTCCTTTGCAACTCTAGGTAAACTTATCCATTGTGTTCACTGTACAACCTGTTTTAGTTCCTGATCCTACTTGATGAGCTCATTGATTGCATATCTATATCTTGAGCAAAGCATCTAAAGGGTTTTTCTTTCCCTACTTTCTTCCATTTTTAACCTGTGGACAATCCTCTAACATGGCCATTGATGTTTAGGTTCCATTTCTATTGCTGAGATTATGGTAGTAAACCCAAGTCTCTATTAAAAATAACGGTTAGCAATTAAATTGAATGTTGTTAATTAGTGATCAGATTTTCTGTGAGGAGGAGAGTTTGAATTGATCCAGTGTCAGATTTTTTTCTACTCTTCTTCTTTTCTGAAATACTGAATTACTAAGGTAGATTCTAGAAGAACTGATAAAAATAAGTTCTAATGATGCTAACAAGTATGTTTGCAGATTTGCATTTCTGGATGAATCCGTCATACATTTAAAACTTATCAATTATATAAATTATATTTTATTGCTTCAATATCTCTACATATTTTCCAGGAAGGGCGCACTATTGTGGAAAATAAGACAGCAGATATCATCCAAGAAACTCGCAAACTGCAAATAAGGCGAAAAGGTCCCGACGCATATAATCAAAGTCCTGGTGCAAATAGTTCATGGATGCAACAACAGACACAACCTCTGAACCATGAAAATCAACTGAAGGCATCTCGCGACGTAAGGTGGCAACTTTGTATTTGTGGGTCACTGGTTCATGTGGAAAAGTTTTAAATGCATTAATTTGGAAATCGAATAAGATTTAAGCTCTCAACTAACCTATTTAATGCTGCTATGCAGCATGTCACTAAATATGGAGGTCTCTATATACAAGATAGATTATTGTGGCTGTGTGAAGAATATGATTTTTTTTTGGTCCCCATTTGTCGACTTAGATTTTAGCCTATGGCTTGGCCAAAGTAAGGCTTTCTGTAATCGCGGTTGTGAACTGACTCGGTTTGCAGCAATTTTAGAATATGTTAAGAACAGGATAGGAATCGTATCATCAGTATTCACTCCAAATTATTAGCTTCAGCAAAAGACAGTTGTGAGCCTATTTTCAATCTCCTAGCTGGTGAAATGAATGATTAGCCTTCTGTTCACAGGTTGCAATGGCTACTGCTGCCAAAGCAAAGCTTCTTCTTCGGGAACTAAAAACGGTTAAAGCAGACCTGGCTTTTGCTAAACAAAGATGTTCACAGCTGGAAGAAGAGAATAAAATGCTTCGGGAGAGCCGTGAAAAGGGCAGCAATGTTGACGATGATGATCTGGTAATGCACTCTTGTACTTCATTGTGTTTTTATCTCACAAGGTTCTCTGTGTAGGACCAATGCATGCTGTTCGACCTAATTTTGTAATCTATGCTCTCTTTGGATTGTTTTCCGCTAGCTTCTGTATCTGCAGGATGCTTTGATGAATCTTTCTTCTTTAGCTGTTTTAAACTGGAGAGACAATTGTGACAGTCTATTGATTACTATTTGATTTACATATTTGCTATGGCAGATCCGCCTTCAACTGGAGACACTTTTGGCTGAGAAAGCTCGTCTAGCACATGAGAATTCTGTGTATGCTCGCGAGAACCGCTTTCTGAGAGAGATTGTTGAATACCACCAACTTACAATGCAGGATGTTGTTTATTTGGACGAAGGCAGTGAAGAAGTTACCGAAGTCTATCCCTTTACGAAGATGCTTTCTGTTTCTCCACCTTCGCCCACCTCACCTTCTGACACCACATTAAGTTCACTATTGGAAAAGGAAATCTATCCCGTCCCTGACCTCCCGCAAGAAACACAGGAGGTTTCAGAAAGTGATGTCCAACCAAATGCAGGTATACCGGCACTCAAGGAAGAAGAAGAAGAAGAAGATACAGGAAGCGATGCCCCCCAAAGTGCAGGTATACCTGCACTGAAGGAAGTAGAAGATGCAAGAAGCGATGCCCCCCCAAGTGCAGGAGTTCCTGCACTCAAGGAAGTAGAAGATACAAGAAGTGATGCCTCCCCAGGTGTTGGTATCCCTGTACTTGAGGAAAAAGAAGAGGAAAAACGGATCCCTTCAAACAAGGAAGAAGAAGAAGAAGAAGAAAAATGTACTTCAAAGTCTGCAGTGCATGAGGAGGAAAAAGCAAGAACACCCTCAGCATCGTATGGCGTAAATAAGTAGTCCTATTCATCTCTGGCATGCGGTAGTCTTGACTCAGACTGGGTTTCTTACCGTTTATTTCTTGGTTGTGTTTGATAAAGCCAAGGTTTTTGGGGGAGATTTTTTTCTTGGGCAAACATTCTTTAATGTTTTATGAATGTAATTGTTTATGCAATTGCGTATTTGTTATCAAATAAAAAGTCTGATTTTCCTTTTCCAGATAACAAACTTGAAATTAGAAAATTGTTTGATCTCTGAAATATTAAAATCAAGTGGTTGCTGTGCTTCACAGGGTCCATCATCTACTAATGGCTCTCGGCAGGTCTGCAATAATTCTGTGCCCTGTCCCCCGGACGGAAATGTTTATTTTTATATTTTAAAAATATTTTTTTAAAAAAATAATTTGTTTTACTTTTTATTTTAAATTAATATTTTCTGATATTTTTAGATTATTTTGATGTGATGATATTAAAAATAATATTTTTTTAAAAAAATATTATTTTAATATATTTCTACATAAAAATATTTTAAAAAATAACTACGACTATATTTCCAAACAGGCATGAAATGAGCTCACCCTCACGTGATAGACAGGCTTTGTCAATTCACTGATTTTAAAGAAAAAAACCAGGTTTTGCTCTAAACAATGAGCTAGTCAATGATTTAGTTGGTCTACCTTAAATGTTATTGTATTAATATTTATACAGCGGTGTCTATAATTTATTTTAATCAAACTTGGTTTTAATTAAATAATGATTAAACCTTCCAACTTGATTTGATCACATTAATTCAATTCCTGCTTAATTTAAAATATTCACTTTAAGTTGGTGAGAAAAAAAATCATTATAATGATAATAGCACATTAAAGCTTTAGTCAATTTCTTTAAGCACATACTTTAAATTTTAAATTCACAATCAAAATTATTCTTATTGCTAAGAATCACGTTGATAATGTTGAACATATTTTTTAATTAATTTTTTTTTATATGATTTACGGTGAAGCATAAGTCAAGTGACTAGTTAAAAAAAACTAAAACTCCTTGTAAAACACTATAGCTCCAAAATATAATAATTGTGTTTTTGCCTCTTCACTCGTAAACCTTAACATTGGCTTCTAAAGACATTTAAGTCTTTTTACATGACTATTTATTATTATTAACTTGTCCAAGAACAAATAAGTCTTCTCCCTTTTTTACGATGGTACAATCAAATAACCAAAATACTTTTAGAAACAAAAAATTTAAATCTAGCATCTAGAGGTATTTTTGTATTTTTATAATGATTTTTCTATTATTATAATATCAATTAAGGGACAATTTAATATTTGACCAAATATAAAAAATAATAAATAATTAAAATGAATAGTAAAATAACAAAAATACTTTTAAAAGCAAAAGATTTAAACTTAAAGTTGGCTTTTTAGTCTTTTCATAATAGTTTTTGAGTGATTATTAAATCAGCTCAAAGGCAATTTGATATTTGAATAAATAAAATTAAAAAAAAAAAAAAACAGACACATGCAAGGCACTTAAAGGCGGGTGGGAGACGCCTACACCCTTTAGGTGGTGCGTGTGGAGTCTCATGGCCTCCAAAAATGTCAATCCACCATACTGCTGTAAGTGTCACCATATCATGTTCTCTTTAAAGTGGCACATATCGTTATTGGTGGTTTGGCTAGTCATCGATTAACTTTTTTTTTTTCTTTTTCCCTAAAAATTATAACTTGACCCTTTTTATTGTAGGTATTTCAACTTTAGTCCTTATTCTTTTGATTTCTAATTTTTATTCTTGGCCTTTTTGTATAAGTTTTCTTTGTTTGCAATTTCGTCCACAAATTTCAATTTGACATGTATTGTTTTTTTCTAAGTTAGTCCTTATTCTTTGGTTTTAAATTTTTTTCCTTTGTCCTTTTCTAAAAGTTTTATTAGTTTTCAATTTCATCCTTGAATCCAAATTTATGGTATTATATTTTTAAATTGTCCTTATTATTTTGATTTCTAATATTTTTTGGCCCTGTTATAAAAATTTAATTTATTTTTAATTTCATCATTCGATCTAAATTTATGATATATTATTTTTACTGATTTGATCCTCCTTTTTATTATTTTTTTAAAGTGATTTTTCTTTCAATTTCACCCTTCAATCAAAATTTTATTTTTATTTTTTATGTCAATTTTGACCCTCATTCTTTTGATTTTTGTTTTATTTCTTTTGCTAAATTGTTTTTTCTTTTCAATTTCACCATTCAACCCAACATAAAATTTATTTTGTATTTTAGTTTTGATTCTCATTCTTTTAATTACTATTTTTATAATTCTTTTGTATAATTGAAATTATTTTTTTGGAATTAGGTTTATGGTTTTTCAAATAGGATATTTCGGATCTAATGACCTGAATCACGGGTTTGAAAAGTTAACAAGGGTTAATATTTATTTTTTAAAATACATCAGCTTTATAATTCTCTTTATTTATTTTTTTAGGTTATTCCAATCTCATAATCTAGACCACAAATTTAGCAGGATATCCTAGGTTGACTCAACTTTTATTACTGGAATTACAGGTTTGTTGTATTAACTCAGATTTGGATTGACTAGGACTAGATTTTTTTGTCTTTTTTTTTATGCCGTTTTATTTTTTCGTATTTAATGGGCTATAAATTCAATTGCATCATTAAAAAAAAAAAAAAAAAAAACTTTCCTCATGTTATCCTAATCAATTTTCTTTTCAAAATTTTATCCATACACCATCATTTTTTATTTTTTATTTTTTAATTAAAATAAAATCAACTTATTTAATTCAATCCATCTAAAAACCTAGGCTCAACTTTTTCTTCATTTTTAAAAACACTTAACACGCTTTTTTCTTTTGCGATCACCTGGGGAAAAAAAAAAAACTCTTTTACACGCTTTACCTTTTAAAAAAAATGGAGTTAGTTTTGAGAGTGGTGGAACAGCTTCACAGATTGCCTTGCGTAGAACCAACCATTGAAGTTTCCTTGCAATCATCGACATACCCTTGCTTTCTTATTATCCCAGAATTTCTTATTGCATTTTGCACTAACCAGAACTTGCCTTCTAATACTAGTTCATGAAGTAATGTTTGTGGCAACCACCTCCAACAAGTCTAGACCGACTCAGAGACTCATTTCATCCTCCAAAGGGGCATGGCAGCATACACCAGTTACGCAGGGATTCAATTTTTGCCAGAACTGCAAGGCAGCTTTTACAGACATGAAAGAATACCATAGATTAAGCATTAAGAACAAAAACATATTGAGATATCACTTTCACTTCTTGCACACAGTCGCGGCTGCTGACTGGCAGGACACGAGATAGAGATGGTTCAAGGCCAACGTAAGCCACCAACACGAAGCAGGAAGCTAAACACTCCAAACTAGACACCAACCAGGTTCCTATGTTTAGAAATAAGCCCAAGCGCTCCAAATAGTAAACGCATCCATCCATTCCTTGAGAATTAAGAGTATATACAATTTTCAGAAAATAACAAGGAAAACTTTCATTGACAGCAAATGAAAATAATATGTATATATATATTGTTAATTATTTGAGGAACTGTGTCTTCAAAAGCCATTAGATACATTCATCCTTCCCGATACAACAAAAGAACGGGCAGCCAATTCAAGTTCCACTAATCTTTGGTTTGATTTTCTTGGGCAAGTAACCACTGAACAAGCCAGAGCCAAATACAGTCACATATACGTGTATGGATGAGATGATGATCAGGAAAAGGCATTTTTTGGCATGTGTTTGGAGCTCCCAAGCAGAAAAACTCGCTGGTCTCTACAGTAGACACCTCTAGAATATCTGGAATAATAAACTAGTTGAGCCATCACTGAACGATCTGAGATCTGCAGGTTTGACCAAAGCCCTGCACAAGGGGCACGTCCCTTCCCTCTCAAACCTGTAAACCGACTCACAGTTCAGATAAAACACAAATGAATTAACTACTGCTGGCTAACTGATTTCAGCAAGAGCAAATTATGTTCAAATAACAAACAGAAAATGAAATGCTGGTTGTATTAGGTCATATAAACTGACCATTCTGATACACAATCCTCGCAAAATATGTGTTTACATCGAAGTAGTATAGGAGCGTGCATCTTTTCCTGGCATATGGCACACAGATCTCCTGCTGCATTGACCTGCATTACAGCATTGATGACTTAGAATGCATGGAAAACTATCCCATGTACTTGTCAAGAACCACTAATGAAATCTAGAGAGAGTGAGAGCTGAACATGTCGAAGTTTCTGCACACAATGAGTCAGAGACCAATCGTTGAACAATTTTCTATGTGACATCTCATTGCACGAACGAGAAAAGAAGGATCATGAAAGATTAAAAAAATGTGTCATAGGAAGTTAAAGAGCAATTATTTTGTTAATGCCACAAAATAATCACAAATCCGTTGTATTAATCTGATGAAATGATGAAACACAAGATATAGAATTATTCATCTCAAAGCTATCATTGGATCATAAAGCAGGTTTGCTATTGTATAAAAAGGCGCCAACTATTTGCAATCAAACAGCTAGGAAAAGTGAGAAAGCTCCTGTTTTCAGCTTATTCCTCCCCGACATGCAGTGGCAGAGCTAAGAGTTTTTCTATGGGAGGGAAAATAAATTGCAAGAAAAAATAAAAGAAAAGAGACTACTACCAGGCGTTGTAAAAATAGAATTATAATTAAGTGCATAAAAGGAAAACCTGTAAATCCCTAAACAATTTTATGAAAAAGCATTAAAAAAAAATAACATGTAGGACATAAAATTGAACTATCTTAGGTTTTGGGTGAAAGAGAATAATTATTTATTTCATGTTCTTGGCTTTAATTAAACAATTAGTAAATGGGACTCAACTATGCACAAAAAGCGTAAAATATAACTATAAGAGATCAAGGAAAAGGGAGTAGGGGGAGAGTGGGTATCATTAAAATGAAGAGGGGTGGAGTATTGGTGATGTGGCATTTTATTAATGGAAATATTGAAATTGCAAGACATTTTAGGGTCTTAGTTAATTACCCGTCTTAGGCTGATCCATCGATGCACTTTCTATTGATGGCTCTCTCTGCTATTTTTTTTTTTTTGCATTTCATTTTGCCATAGTATAAACATGGGTTCTTTATTTCATCAAAACATAAATGTGTGTGGACTATTTACTATATCTTTGGGTCCTATGAAAACCCCCAAAAGAAGGAAACCAAATAACTGCAGATTTACACCTAGATATGTGCAAATGTTCCAAGAGGGGCCCTGATCTAAGAGAAAAGAGAAATCAACAGTACCTGCTCTGATGTTGCATATGCCCCATAGTGCACCTCTTTACGTGATAATGCCTTTAAAGCAGCACAGAAAGATTGTACCTGCAATTTACCAACCAAAATGAGAGTGATTGGAGAAATGCACACGCTAAGAAGGGACAGGCCATTCAGCTTGCTCCATATTTTCCTAACCAAATGTAGGCAAAAGGAGGCAACAGATGCAGGAAACAAAAACAATAAAATCACAAAACTTATACCTTCTCAACAACAGATGTGAGCTTGAAAGTTAGATACAACCCAGTCATGAGTGATGAAAAGAGGCTGCCATATTCTTTGTTCAAAAAGAAACGATACCAGACTGGTGTAGGCAATAAGGCACGGTACAGCAGCATCAGGTACTCAACCAAAGTAAGCATTTGACCCTAGAAAAAATTACCATGGTCAGAAAATAAGGTAAAATAATAAATGCTCAGGTATATGCCAAAAACTTCTTGAAGAGAATGACAGAAAGAAAGTTGATTGAGACCTCCGTCCGATTAGTAGACATGCCAAACCCCAACCAGCTTCAATATTCAGATCTTTTCAAAAGAAATCAAAACTGACATGGAGAAATTTCTTCCATATTCTTGGCATAATAATGTTTGTTGCATTATTTTATTAATGGTTAAGATTTTTAGATTTCAAAGAGTTTAATGAGTCTAAAACGCAATTTGATAAATCAAACATAACTTTTAATCCAACCATTATCGAACTGAAATTTTAACAAATGATTTTGAAGGCCCTGTTTCTTGCGAGGTTAATATTTCATGATGATTGGAGATCGAGAAGGGCTTCAAATAAAGCTCGGAAGTTACCGTGCGGGATTGTCTCTATTTACCTTGTAGTATTTGGATTCTTTGTCCTATTTAGATCAAGACTTTTAATTTAACTAGCACTTTAATATTTAAAAATCCTAATGCTAGATGGATTCATAAGTTTTAATTGGTAATCTTACCTATAAAAGATTTTAGTTTTAATTAGGAATCATTTCCCATAACAAGTTTTAGTTTTAATTAGGAATCATTTCCCATAAAAGATTTTGGGAATAATATAAATAGGAGTGTCTAGTTTATTTTGAGAAGAAAACTATTATTCAGATTTTAATAACATATCAGTGAGTTTTTTCTAAATTTCTCTATAACTTAGGTCTGTAACCTTAGGGCTTTAGAACCCTAGCTTCTATCAATGTTATACACTGCGTCTAAAACCCAAACCGAACATAAATTCTATATGATATCTCACCTGTTTACGATAATTTCGGCCTCTACTGTTCTTGTAAGAAATTAACAGAATACATTTGAATACCATTGCTGCCTGCCGGACCATTGTATCTGGAAAAGAAAAACAATAAAAAGAAGAAAATAATTGCACACTAATTAAAGGGGTTCAAAACATTCCATCCACATATGAGAACATAATAGGAAACTGCACTTAATTAAGGGGAAAAACTTTTGAGGAAGTCATGAGAAATAATTGATATTCTTAAGGGGTGAGAGAGGTCCTCTGCGTGTAGGTGTTTTTCTACATATTCCATGCAAAAATTAACAAATGCATGAGGTATGAGATAAAGTGCCATCACTACCATTTTTAGGCTTTATTTTTTACAACATTACAGCATAAAGTGCATCTTTAGTCAATCAGAAGTAGAGAAATATGTCAATAACTTGCAAACAGTAACTTACCATTCACCATGATGATGAAAATAGCATGCCAGAAAGGAGGTATAGATTTGGGGGGAAGCATAATTAATGGGTACAGAAGATCATCATTTTGATACCACCAGTAAACACCAACCACATGAATCGCGAATGCAAGAGAGATGCCAACAAGCATAGAGACTTTCCTCTCACCCTGCAGAGGCCAACAGTTGCTAAGCTCAAAAATCATAATCTAATCCAACTAAGAGATGCTTGAATTCTCACTAAGCACAAGTCCCTATAGAAAAGCTCAGAAAATGTTCAGTAAGAATTAAGTACCTTCAGAGCTGTTTGTTTTCGTAGAATATCATTAGACTTGAACATGACAACAGCAATCCAAATTGTAACAAAGAAACCTGCAAGTCCTTGTATATAGAGCAATGTCACAAAAATTTTAAAAATTAAAAGTAAGAAGTAAAAACTTAAGGAAAAAAGACTAGAATTCAACATGCTCAAAATTCTGTAAGAATTTTTTCCTCTAAAAAAGGTCAAGAGACAAACAACTAGTGATGTGATTAGCGAGCAGCAATCCATATTCTTTGGTTTTGGTCTTTTGTGAATGAACATTTTATTTTCCTTTTTCCTACCATAAGAAATCATGAAAAAATATGCCAGTTTAAACTTATTATTGAATTGGGCAATGAACAGGTAATAGACAGATTTTTGTTTTGTGGTGGAAAAGCTTACTTCAAGAACGTTCATTTCTCAAGAGCACTCCAAATTCAACCATGGTTTTAAGTGTTGGATTATCTTCCTCTTATTTTAAATTCCTGGATTTTGTGTTGTGTCCTCTTAATTTTCAATCCCCCTCCTCTTGTTCTTACTTTCTATAGTTCTTCGTTTGGTTAACAAAAGTTCTGGAGTCAGATCATCTGCCTAATCTAGAGGATCTTAAAACAAATAAGCACCAATCCGCCCTACAAGTACAAGGAACAGTGGAGAAAAATGGACGGTGACATTCAAGATGAAAGGAATAGAATATAGTTAAAGAAAAAAAAGACCAATATTCACATGCATTTACACACAGAATGAAGGTGAGGCTGTTGTTAGAATATCAAGGGTGACAAGAATTGAAATGGTGGTCATTCTATAAATCAACAATGAATTACTCTAAAGCATAACAAACTAGCAAGTTAGCACCATAGACATTTCTTCTCTAGTTAAAATCTTCAGTCTTAATGCCTGGGAAGTATGAAACACGAGACAGTAAAGAGTTCAGTTGAAGAGGATTGAGATTTATTCAACTGAGATGTAATTAGATTGAAACAAAAAATGAGGTTTGCAACATTGATGCAGCCTTTTGCTTCCTAGAGACCATCCCTGTCCTTTTGTTCTTTGCTTTAAAGAACTTTCTAAAAATAACGTTAATTAAAAACTAAATACCCAGGCAATTGGTAAAGCTGACCATTCCAACAAAAAAATCCCTGATTAATTTACATTCCATCTCTGATGAAAGTATGCAGCCTAAACAAATTGTCTATTCACTGACAGCTGTAGAAAAAAACATACCGTGCTCCCAATTCGAATCACTAAAACAAATTATGGTTCCCCTGTATGCTTCACGTGTTCAGTAACCGTAATTTGTACGAGATTTTAGGGAATCCAAAGCTGTTCATGATAAAAACACCACAATATCAACCCAAGAAGAATCCACCCAATATCATAGAAATGTAATCTAATCCAGCTCCATGGAATGATAAATCTACAGCTCCAATTAAGAAGGTCAATTCTTTAAGATCTCTCTCTTTCAACCATATTTTAATATTTGACTTTCTTCCTCCCACTCCTAGTCCCTATACTTAAGGTCTTTCTTCCCTTCTCCCATCCTCTCCTCTCACAATGACTTCCTATAATTCTTCATTTGGTTAACACTAGGTAATGGATAGGATCAACTACCTAATCCAATCATCACCTCAAAACAGCGAAAAGCCAATTGCATACAAAGGACCAGGGCCAATTGGAGAAAGAAATTTGAGATGAAAAGAAAAGAACATACAAAATTTGGTAAGCCAAATGAATCTATTTGACCTTACAGCAAGATTCACAAATATGCAAATTTAGATTTCAACATCTGGTGAGAGTGTGTGAAACTGTTTTGTGAAGAGCAGTGATGACAAGGATGAAAAACGAGGTTATTTTGTACATGGATAATGGATCACTCTGAAGAGCAAGATACTGACAGGTCAGTGCAATAGAAATGTTCTTCTCTAGTTAAAAGATTCATCTTAAATTACATGAGAATGTAACAAGGAGGAATTCAGTGGAAAAGAGTTGAGTCATAATCAGAAACAAAAGAGTAGTTAGCAACACCCAGGCAGTAATGGCAAGCAAAACAAAATTAATAACCTCCAGAAAACCACCAGTGCTGTTTTTTTATTTGCTTCATAAAAACTCGCTCAAACACATGCTGATTGACCAGGAAACCATTTGCAAGCTACTCATCCCTCCAAAATAACCATAGACTCATATCCATCCCATCTTAGTGGAAGTCTTCCAGTGCATAAACAATATATCTATTCACTAACAGTTTTTGCCAAGAATATGGTAGGAATTGCTTATCCAAAATATGGTTCCTCCACATGCTTCAAGCGTCCAGTTTTTTTTACGTTATTGAATTCCGCTCTAGAAATTTTAAAAAATATAAAAAAAAGGGCCAAACCACTGATTTTAAGATAATAAAGTAATATACAAAAAATACCTTGCAAATGCTGGCGAATGAAGACAACCAATAGAAGCAAAGAAAAAGGAAGCACTTGCTCAATCCACCTGGCAGCTTGCTGGATATCATATCTCTGGTATGTTGAATCCCTCCCGTTACCCCCAGCCCCATCAGCAGCTTCCCCATCCCCACCCACACTCGAACTCTGATGAGTAACGGCACCACCAGTGGCATCTCCCCCTCCTCCTTCATGATCACTTCTCAAATCACCCTGAAGAACATCTGCACCCATCGTTTGCTGCTGTCCCAACACCTCATTCTGCCCTCCACCAACTTGCCCCACAACCAATCCACCAGAACCATCCCTGTCATGTTCATGTTCCCCCGACCCAATTATCCTAATCGCAACCTCCCCATTATTAGAGACCACCGCAGCCGACGAACCATCAAGTCTAGTAGAACCAAGTCCTCCTCCACCAGGAATCAAAGACTCTGTTTCTTGGTGAGATGAACGAGTAGTTCTTAACAGACCAGAATACTCTAATAAAAGAGAAATAGGCGCTTGAAGAATACTAGAAGCTGATAACATTCCATATCTCCTCGACGAAGAAGGTGAAGAATTGTTACTGCTATTACTATTTCCTCCGCCTCTGCCTCTGTACGGATCAGAAATATTCCCTGACCCTTCCATAATCGTATCAGCAGTAGATGGTGCCCTAGCCCTAACCATCACATATATTTTATATTATTATCACCCTGTCAAGTTAAGAAATTAAAAACAAAAATTGATCGAAATTGTAGAGAAGAGGACAAGGGAATAACACTACCTACGAAAGCGAAACTCCGTCGAGGAAGAGAAAAGGGGGTTAGAAATAAGGAGGATATGAGATTCGAGGTGGCATTCGAGAAACCCTAACCCTAATAAATATGGGAGGTTGAAGGGAGGTCAATGAACGAAGAGAAAAGGAAAAGGTCAACGACAAAGAAAGCGTCGTAACTTGACTATTGTATCGCCATTAAAGGGAGAATCGATCAAACAATCAATCGGATTTTTCTTCTTCTTCTTTATCTGGAACAAAATTGAATAAACAAAAAGAAAGTAGGTTTTTAATTTATTTATTTTCCCTCTTCCTCCCTTCTCTTGTTTCTCTCTCTATGTTGATGGTGATGCATACACAGAGAGGAGTGAGGGAGAGGGAGAGGGAGAGAGAAAATGGAGAAGGGTAAATACGACAAAGGAATTGTTGCTGATAGCCAAGGGAGGAGTAGGGTTGGTTTTTTCTTTCATTTTCTATACACTTGAAAATGATTTGATTATCTGTTTGATAATGAGATAGTAATAATGATTATAATTTTAAAAAAATATTTTATAAAAAATATTTTTAATTAAAATTGATTTGAAAAAATATATGGTTGGTTAAAATTATGGTTGAAATTGAGATTGAATAAAAAATAGTTTAATGTATTTAATTAAAAATAATTTTCAAATTGAGGTTATAAAATAAATAAAAAAAAACATATATTAATGTTGATAGTTTTTAATTAAAATATTATACATTTAATTACTGCTATTACATCATGAAATAAACAATACTTTATATAAAGTATTTTTTATTGTTCTATTAAACTATTTGTAAATCTATCATGTATGAAATCCATCCGACAAGAATTACAGTTTTCATGGCTTCCTGAGCGTGCAACAACATCAGGTAAAGTGTCATAAAAAATAAAATTGGGATTGCTATTAAATTCTACAAATGTTACGTCATCATGCAATCACCTTCTAATATAATTATGTAGTGTCATTGAATAATGGCAAACACTAATTTCTCAAATAAAACACAATATCTGAGAAATATTTTTGGATTTTTTTATTAGGTCGGACCTAAACACTGGTCATTTAGGTTTGGGCCGGACCCGGTCCGGCCATGAACAGTGGAGAAGTTCTTCACTGTTCACGTGAACAGTGGAGCATGCAGAAGACAAAGGTGAAGGAGAAAAAGAAGGGGAAGAGAAAGAGGAGTGGCTGGCGATGGAAACGACGGAGGTCGGTGGTGAGTTGAGGGAGTTACTGTCCATTGTGCTCTGTTGTGCTCTGTTTCTAGTCTTCTTCTTCGAACAGTGGTGAATGCAGAATACGAAGGAGAATGAGAAGGGGAAGAGGAAGATCAATGGCTGGCGGTGAAAACGACGGAGGCTGATGGTGAGCTGCTCTCCACTATTCACGTGAACAATGGAGAATACAGAAGATGAAGGAGAAAACAAAGGGGAAGGAGAAGGAGAAGGGGAAGGAGAAGGAGAAGGGGAAGAAGAATAGCAGTGGCTGGCGGTAAACTGAGGGAGCTGCTCTCTATTGTGTTCTGTTTATGTTCCAGTCGCCGCCTTCTTTTTCTTCTTTGGCGCCTCTGTAAAATATTGTGTTTATAAACACAGGTGCAATAAACATGAAACGTAGCATTGCGAAAAGCATGTAGTTTCTGCTTCAACAAAACTGAGTTTTGAACGCAGATAATGGTGGGGTCCATACATAAAAATTGCGACTCGTTTTGTAACCAAACGATATGTTGCAACTATTAAATAAAAACGTTGCCGCAAATGCTGAGCCAAACAGGCTCGTAATAAGGTGTCCGTTTCGTGATATATTTCCTCGGCAGATAGTCACGGATCAGAACATGTTTCTTTTCAATAAAAACATTTAAACGTTGCTAATATATTTTAATCCCTAAAGTTAAGAAATATATGCAGCTAAAGAATTTGATAAATGTGTTCCAGAAAAATCTTGGATATTTTAAACTTAATTATATGGCACTAATATTTATTATATAAAAAGTAATAATTTTAATGTCTTTGAAAACACTAATTTTCTCGTAAAAACATTCTTTTTCTTATTAATATCTTTAATTTAAAAAGAAAATCTAAAGATTATTAATATGTCTTTTATTTGATTAATATAAACTAATTTAGGAGGGGAATTCATTCATCCCCTCCTCACGAAATATTGTTCATTTTAACTGTGCTTTTCATTAATATTTTTTAAAAATTTTACTTTTTGATATTAAATTTATTTATTCTAATCTCATAACTTGGTTGTGGGCTAGGAAATTTAACTAGGGTTTTTTTATGTCTTTTTTTAGTTGTTTCTTTTTTCAATTCCATCCTTCAATATTTAATTGATTTGAAATTGAGTTTTATAATTTTTTCAGTTTACTTTCTATAAAATTATCTTGGTCTCATTACTTAGATCACGGGTTTATAAGTTAACCTAAGTTGACTTAGGTTATTTTTCTTATCTTTTTTAATTTTATCCTTCAATATTGAGTTTGCTTATCCCGATCTCAAGACTCAGGTTATGGATTTGGCCAATTAATTCAGGTTTTTTTCATCTTTTTAGTTGAATTTTCTTTCCAATTTCATTCTTCAACATTTCATTGATTTAGAATTAGGCTTTATATTTTTTTTATTTACTTTCTATGAGATTATCTCGGTCTCATTATCTGGGTCATGAGTTTGGTGGGGCAAACCGGGTTGACTCATGTCATTTATTTTGTATTTTTTAAAATTATTCTTTAAAATTTTATCCTTCAACATTAAGTTAATTGGGAATTGATCCTCATAATTTGTTTCGAATTGTTTTCTACGGGGATATCCCAATCAGATGACATGGGTTACATCTTTGACAGTTTAACCCAAGTTGACTTGAGTTGTTTGTTTTTGGTTTTTTTTAATACCATCCTTTAATATTGGGTTGACAGAGAATTGAGTTTCATAATTTATCTCGATTTGTTTTTTATAGGGTTATCCTAGTCTCATGATACTTGTCGCAAATTTGGTGAGTTAACCCAAGTTAACCGAGGTTGATTCAATATATTTTTTTATCTCAATATTTTTTACAAAAATAGTCTTGAATTTTTTTTAATCAAACTATATTTTTAATAATCATTTGGGTTATCTTTGAACCATTAAAGTTAAGTCAACCCAATATGGTTAAATGTTTTTTTATTAGAAAGAATATTAGCAACATGTAGACATTTGTTTACATTAAAAAAAAAAATTGATTTGCCCCGCAATGTTGCATCGATGATCTAGTAAAAACTAAAAGTACTTACAATACATAAAAAAAAATTATGACAATCTAGAATAAGGATAAAAAAAATACATATTTAACTAAACTCCTATCTCTTCTATATGCTAAATTATTTTTAAAACATTTCACCATAATAGTTGTCCTTAAACACCATTTTGTCATTGCAAATTTCAATTCTAAAATAATAGCACTATAATAACATAGCTTTCAAACCCGATTCGAAGCTCGACTTAAGGTAAATTTTGAGTCAGGGGTCAAGTGGGTTGACCCAAATCAACCTTTAAAAAAAAAACATATAAAAATAGCATCACTTTGAAAAAAAAAACGAGGTTAAAGGGTTTTGAATGGGTTTCCCTAAGGCTAATTGGGTTGTGGATCAACCTTTTTTTCTACAGGATCGTATCGAGTCAATTCTCTCCCTATTTCTATTGAAACCTAACTCGGCCTAAGCCCCAGATCACTCGGTTCACTAGTCAAATTGTTAAGTCGGGTCAGGTTTTTAAATAAGTGATATGTCAAGTTATATCAATCTCATTACCTCGATTAACCTATTTTTTTTATTTTATAAATATGTAAAAAAGACATTGTGTTTTTTTTTTAAGAAAAGAAAAAGGTTAATAGGTCTTTATTAGGTTTTCCTAAGGTTAATTAGTTGTTTAGAACTATAACTTGAGTTATTAGATTTTTGTTCTTTCATTAAAATGCACTTGTAGCACCTAAATATTTTATGAGAAATTTAGCATGGACCAAAGCATAGTACAAGCCCATATCTAATAAATAACTAATACTCCATTATTAATGGATAACTGATGGAGGGTAAAATTGAGAATGCAAATTGCATCACAAAACTTTTTATTGTGATTGATTAAAGACTTGTTTTGTTTGGATTGCTTATTGGGGTATTTTTACTTACCAATATCATTTTAAAAAAATAATAGTTAAATAACAAAAGTAGAAAAAAATTAGCAAAATATCACAGTTTATTATATGCCATGACTGAGAACACAACATTTAAAGTTGTGGCTAGTTAGAAATGTGGTGTTTCAAGAAAATTATTAAATGAGCGGACATAAATTAGAATAAGGAGAGGGGAGAAAAGGAAAAAAGAAAGATATCCTAAAGGCACATCAAAACTTCACTTACGACACCTCTAGACAACAAAAAGGATATTGACGAGATAAATCCAACGACACTAAAAAATATCACTAACAACGACTGGAATGAGGCATACTATTCATTCAAATGCAAGTGAGTAATTACAATGAGAAGATACGAGAGAGAGAAAAGAAAGAAGTAAGGAAATAATAAAATAAAAAGACCATAAAGATACATAGAATATTCAATTATGACATCACTGGTACCATAAAAAAAGATTTTAAGGAGATGAATCCAACAACACTAAGAAATGTCACCAATAATGACCGGAGTAAGTCATATGCAGTGAGTAGATCACTTGTCTTTGAACGAAGAGTGTTCTACTTGTCGAGTGTGACCTAGTCAAGTCATTGTTGGTGACATTTCTTGATGTTGTTGGATATGTCCTGTCAATTTTTTTTATGGTACTGGTTGTGTCATAATATGAGTTTTAGTATGTCTCCAAGGTGTATTTCTTTTCTCTCTCTCTCATCTTTCCTTATTGTAATTGCTCACTTGCCCTTGTACGGGGAGTGTGGCCCTATTTGGTCACCATTGATGACTTTCATTGGTGTTATTGAATTTTTTTTATCGATATCTTTACAAAGATACTAATAATGTTATAACCAGAGTTCTAGTGAGTCTCTAAAGTTTCTTTTTTTTTTCTTTTTCCTCTCATGCCTCTTATCCCCATGTGATAACTTTAAAAAGTAGGTATTAAGCTATGATAATTCACAATTTTTTTTAAAATTATGTTATTTTACTAAATTTTTATTTCGAAACAATGCTATTTTATTTTTTTTAAATCAACTTGTTGTCTCACAAGAGTCCTCGAAGGGTACAAGTTACCAAAAATAGCCCGTGAGGCAGCCCCTGGTATTTTGTGCACAGATGACAGATTTTGCACATCCATGTGCTTCAAAGGCGTGCTTTAGCATGCGTGGTCCAATATGGAGAGGAGTGTATGGTTTGCAGGATCCAATGAGCTGGAATTACAATATTTAATTTAATCAATCAAGTTCCAGAACTTAAAAAGTTTGTTTTATGTTCCTGATATTAAGGAGTTAAGAGCTAGGATTTGTTTGGATTTTTAATTAAGTTGTTGAGAAAGATGAACGATGCCATTCAACCTTTTCCTATGTCATTTATACCAATCTATTTATGTCATTGTGATTCTTTTTAACAAATAATATTTTTATTTTTTTAAATCATTCTAATTTATTAATTATATAAAAATATTTTTAATATATTTTTAAATAAAAAAATATTTTAAAAAATAATTCATACCACACTTTTAAATACCCCCACGAAATTAAATCATGATTGCAATGAGCAAGTAGTCCACTCCATTTGCGCCATCTTCAACTTTTCAAGATCAACTTTTCACGCCGGTTTATGCTGCTTTACCTACCAGATTTGCTTGAAAATGAAAGAAAATCATCCTTTCAAATTCAGCGATAGATTTTTATATGACCTATTAGCAGCAGTAAAACACGCACACGTGTATATGTAAATATTTCCAGATAAAAATCATCTAGGTCGTCATCTGATGATAAAAGCTTGAGATTAAAAAATTTACTTTTTTATAGTTTTAGGTTCGAGTCTTATAGTTACTAATATGATGGTCACTTAAAACTTACATGGTCGTTAACTTTAGAACCCATGAGATTAGTCGAGGTACACACAAGTTAACCCGAACATCGATATTAATAATAATAAAAATATATATATATTTCGAGATGGGTGGCTTTCTTGAGAGTCTAGACTACCTTTCTATTCAGAAATTGATTTAAGAAAATACCTTTATTTTATTTAATTTAATTTTGTCTCATTGAATTAACCTCCTGTTTGTTTATTCAATTCACGTTTCTTACTTTCTTGTTTGCCCTTTCAATCTGACCTTCAAGTTGAAGACACAGAGGGCTTTGTTTGTGGGTGGTAGCCGCAACAATCCCATGGGCAAAATAGTAACAGCACAAAGAACAATCATGTGAGGGGTTTAGCAAATGTTTTACACACCTGTAAATCAAAATAATTAAGATTATAATTATTATTATCGCTGCTAAATGGGTTTTTCCCCCTATTATCTGCTGGAATTTTACTATTTCTAGTGTTTATCAGCCATTGCGTTCGTTCTTTTAGTTTTTAAGTTCTATGGTGGCAGCACTAGTTGTACTGGTAGAAAAAATAGTAGAAAATTTCTATCCTTAAATTCTCTCTCCAGTCCACACTGGTTCATCTCCATCATCATCTACAGAGCTTATTTCCTTCCTGTCTTTTCTTCTTATAATCTCTACTCTCTCTTTTTTCACCCTCTCTACTCTTTTCTCCATATATATATATATATATATGGAAGAGTAAAAGGAGAGAGAGGGCAGTGTAGGGGTCAGTTCCAAAAGCAAAATAAATTATTTTGTTGTGTTACTCTCTTGATTCAACCATAATGCAGATGGGTTTTGGTTAAAAAGGTCCCTCCTTTTAAATCTTCTTGCCTAGAGTTAATCATGATTTATTATCTCAAGATTCTTGCTTGGCTAATGTGAATCTTCAGCAGCTTGGTTTTGGAGAAGAAAAACCTCTAATTTTTGTCAAGTGAAAAACCCATTTGGAATTCTGAATCCAGGTACTAAAAAGTCTCTATCGTTGCTTTCGGTTTTTCTTTGGAATGTGTATTATTTGGCAGTCATTTTATTAGCCCACATGATTTGATTAATTCTAAGACTTTTAATTAGTTGCTGTAATTGTGAAGATTGGCTCTTTAATTTCGACTCTTATTGAGAAAATGCTGCGAAGATTCGCAAAGTTCTGTGTTTAATTTGGGCCTATAAGAGAGCGTCTTGTACAAGCAATTCCAAAAGAGAGAAAAAATTAAAATATAAAGGGTTTTCTACCGTTAACCTTTCAGAACTGCTTTATACTCTCTACTTGGCGAATCTGGGGATCTTTTATACAGTATCCGTTGTTTCCATTTTTTATTTTTATAGATATAGAAAAAGAGAGATATATATAGATAGACGTGTCACCCACCAACTATGGAGTTGCAAGTTTGAGGCTTTGTAGTCGTTGAATTTTCTTTGGAAGAACCTAGCTGCAATATCTCTTCAAGTTTGAGTTTTTAGTTTCTGGTTTGGATTTGGATTTGGGGTATTGTTAAGGAGAAGATTGTGAGGGCTGGCTTCGTGGTTGGTTTTACTTTTGGGTTTTGCAACGTTTTTTGAGTGTTATTCTGCTGAATTCTAACATCTCAAAGCATCGATGGGGCTTCTTCGAAGTCTCGCGATGCTTTCTCTTCTTACATTGATCCTCTGGTTGCCGAGGTTTAATGCTCAATCAACAAACAGTGCACGTGCCCTTGATGCTCTCCTCCAAGATTATGCTTATAGGGCATTTGTTCTACCTAGGACAGGCATTCCGTATGATGGGATTGTTCCTTCGAATTTGACTGGGATTAAGATTGCTGCCATGAGGCTCAGGAGTGGTAGCTTGAAAAGTAGAGGTGTTCGGATGTACAAAGAGTTTGGGATTCCAGAAGGAGTAGTGGTGCGGCCATATGTGGAGAGGGTTGTTTTAGTCTACCAAAATTTGGGCAATTGGTCTTGGAGATATTATCCGCTGCCTGGTTATACTTACATTGCTCCAGTGTTGGGCCTTCTTGCTTACGATGCTTCAAATTTATCTGCTACGAATTTGCCTGAATTGGACATCATGGCATCTGGTAACCCCCTAAATATCTCATTCCTGAATGTTCGTTCAGCTCCAGATGGGTCTATTGCAAAGTGTGTGTGGTTTGATTTACATGGTTTTCCGAGTTTGAGCAATGTGACGTCTGGAAATGTATGTTCGACAATCCAGCAAGGGCATTTTTCAATAGTTGTTGAGTCTCTTGCCCCTTCTCCAGCACCAGTGTCTCCAACTCCATCTCCTCCAAACGTGGGTCCTGGGCCAAGTGGGAGGGGAAAAAAGAAGAATTCTAAAAAAGTGTGGCCAATTATTGGGTCTGTTCTGGGTGGATTATTGCTGTTACTGCTTTTGTCATTCCTCATATTGTGGGCACAGAAATTGAAGCAGAGGAAGAAAGTGCAACAGATGGAGAGGGCTGCAGAGGTGGGGGAATCCCTGCAGATGACAATGGTCGGGGAAACGAAAGCACCAGCAGCAATGGTGACTCGAACACAACCGACCCTTGAGAATGAATATGTGCCATAACTCCTCCCGCTTGTACAAGTCGTCCCACCTTTCCACGCACATTCTTATTCAAGCTTCATTCCTGTATTCAGAAATTCTTCCGTTCACGCCTTTTTTTGGTGGTCTCTTCTTCGTCGCCTTGTTTGGTTCTGGTAGGCTTTTCATTGTAGTGTGGGTAGTATAGGATTTTTTTGTAAATCTGTTATCACCCACAAACCCTCCATAGTTTTATGATTCATTGTGGTGTGCATTATAGCCAAAAGTAATTTTATTATTTGATGAATTTAGTTTTCTCAGTGACAAGGAATAAAACTTTTTGTGGTGCCTTTCTTTATAGATAGATTGTTTTCTGTGTGTTCCTCTGATAATGCAGCACATGGATTACCACTTACCAGTGACCTGAGGTGAAGCTTGGTTTTAACAAGCTACGGCTTCAGTCATCCCAATTGAGTCCCCTTACTTTTTTAGCCAATATCAGAGGTTTGAGTCTGTCGGTGAACTTCATTTTCAACTCATAATTTCTAACCTCACAGCAGATCAAGAAAACTTACCTTACACTGATTGCATTTGTGTGTTCTTATGAGAGTAGTAAAAGATAATTTCTCCCATCATCATCATGAAATTGGGTTTGGCTCGTTTATTATGTCGAAAAATGTTCCCTTGATAATGAACGCTTAGCGTTTGCTTTACCAAGAACAGATTTCTTCAAGTTGTGAGTTCAGCCAACCAAGTGAAGGAAAATATAGAATGAAAAAGGCAGTCTTATTCATCACTTGAAATCATCACCAAGTTACATGTCATTACAGCTTGAATTGTATGCAAACAAGAAAAGATAGGGCAAGTTGTCATATTTTTATATTACCGGGAATCAGAGAAATTATAGTTGGAGGCTTGAAGCCCTACATTTACTGCTTCTGGTGGAGGTTTCTACCCATGAAAGAGACAGATGAGAGACTGTAACTCTCTTGCATTTATACCATTAAAATTTGAGCTCAGCATTACGTTCACATGACCCTCAGTCAACTCAAAACCAATGCATTTTCAGATTTACAGTCTGTCCTTGTCTGTCTACACTGTTAATGACCTTGGAGTTTTTCAGATTATAATTAATTTAAGCAATCTTCTTCCAGACAGCAGATGGCAAAGGAATCCTTTCTTCCTATGATCAGCAGCTGTTTAGCCACGGGCCGTCCAGATTTATGTTATCTTTGCTTTTATAGTGGAAGCACTGTGCTTGTCTTTAGTCCAATGCCTACCAGATGATATCAAAGAATTATACGCTGTGTCTTCTGTTTCCAAAAGCAAGTTTTATCAATTTCATCACTAGTTTTTCAAGAGATTTATTCCAAAATGACCATGTATCTACTGTGGTGTTGTTCTTCCAAAACTCATCAGTTCATGAATTGAAGAATTAGAAATTCTAAATAGGGCTTCTCATGTTTTATATGCTTCACATTACAATCTCTTAAATACATGATCTACATAATATGAATCGATTTTTTTTTAATTCGAGTATCCTCATATTCTTTTAAAAAATAAAATTAGTTTCGTTCGAGATTCGTGGCTGTTTCTTTCAATAAATACATTTTCTAAAAATTGAACTTGTATTTCCATCCTTATAAAGATATAATAGTGTCTTAACTATTAGACCACCACCTCATTGATATAATATAACACCTCATTGTTATCATATTATAATTTTTATAAATTAAGTTATATATTTTTTAAATTACAACTAAAAATACTTTTTCTAAATCTATTTTTTTACATCACAAAAACTATAACAACAATAAATACACTATAAAAACAATGAATTTAATATATTGTTTTAAATAAAAACAATTTAAAAAACATTTCAACCGCAAAAAATAAACAAACTAGTTACATGAAAGCAGTCAGCAGAAGGAGCTGTGGAGAGAGGACCAGGTGTCGCAGCCGGAGGCCACTCCTATTCTCATAAAAGGAAAGCCAAATCATCATCCTCTCTCTGCAGTCTGCACAACTCACGAAATCCTTTGCAATCTCACTGATGTCGTCGTCTACCAAAATTCTCGTACTCTTTTTAATTGTGGGTCCCATCCTATCATCAGCCAAAACCCCACACGTCATCCATTTCCGATCTCCCAACCTCTACCCCGAAAGCCTTACCTACGATCCCTCGGCACAGCACTTCATCGTCGGCTCCCTCCACCACCGCACTATCAACTCTGTCTCCGACGCCGGCGTCACCGAAACCATCATCTCCGACCCCTCCCTCCCTCCCAGCACCAGCATCCTCGGTCTCGCGGTGGATAAACTCAACAACCGCCTCCTCGCTGTCATCCACTCCTTCGACTCTCTCCATCCCTTCAACGGCCTCGCCGCTTACGATCTCCGTTCCCGCCAGCGCCTCTTCCTCTCCCTCCTTCCTTCTACCCCCTCCGACGAAGACGGCCGCAGCCCCATGGCCAACGCTGTCGCTTTCGATTTCAAGGGCAACGCTTACGTCACGAACTCCGAGGGGAACTTTATTTGGAAGGTCAGCCCGGAAGGAGAGGCCTCGATTTTCTCAACATCTCCGGTATTCACGCAGTTTCCCGTGGACCGCGACTCACCGTTGAGTTCCTTCGGGTTGAACGGGATTGCTTACGTCAGCAAGGGGTATTTGCTGGTGGTGCAGACCAATACGGGCAAGTTGTTCAAGGTTGATGCCGATGACGGCACGGCAAGGAATGTTTTGTTGAGCGAGGATTTGCCGGAGGGCGATGGGATTGCGATAAGGGGAGACGGTGTCGTTTTGGTTGTGTCGAATAAGAAGCTGTGGTTCTTGAAGAGTGATGATAGTTGGGGAGAGGGAGTGGTTTATGACAAAATTGACCTTGATGGGGAGAGATTTCCTACCTCGGTTGTGGTGGGGAGAGAGGATAGGGCGTATGTGTTATATGGGTGTGTGGTGGAGGGTCTAAGTGGGAAGGGAGGGAGGGAGTTGTTTCATATAGAGGAGGTGAGGTCGGAGAAGGAGAGTGAAGATGAGAAAATTTGGGTGTATTTGTTGATAGGATTAGGCTTGGCAATTTTTTTTATTTGGAGGTTTCAAATGAAGCAGCTTATCAGAAACATGGACAAGAAGGCCAACTGAGAGTGCTTATGCTCTTGCTTGCTAACAGGAAGGGGTAATAATAGTTTGTTTCTTTGCTTGTTTCATACTGTTGATGATTTCAAGATCAATAAGTGTTATATTTTGGCAATGTTGATGAGTGTTTCTTGCTAGTAGAAAGATTATGGTAATTGTTTGTGCATAAAGGAGATTCAGATGAGGGACACAAGTATTGGTCCTGTTTCCCTTTCTTCTTTATTTACAAGTATAATTGCGCAGTCAATTAGTAATCATGAGCTTCTCTGCTTTGCGGTCTGTTAGCTAGTTCATTAATGACATTAGTGCAAGGTGCAGGCGTTCTGTTATTTTCTTTCAAAGCTTTTCTTAGTTCTTAGATTTTGATAAACTCAAAAGTAAGGGGAAGATACATGTCAAATAGCTGTCCTGAAAGAGCAGCAGAATTAGCATTAGCATTTTCCTTCCTATCGAGAGTGGACTGGGAGAATTCGAGAGCTTGTCTGTAAAGTTTCAAATGCTGATAGAGCTTGTCTCTTGTTCCGGTGGAGGATGCAACAATGGCTTGGAGTGCATATAGGAAGAATTTCTTATTTGGATCCCTCTTGCTACTCTTTTTGGACAATTCGGAGAGCGAATGGGGTAGATTTTGTGGGGAAGTAATGTAGATGTGTCTCATCTTAGATGGGTGGTTTTTCCTACTCTAGACAGGCCTTTGCTTGGGCATTCTGCCATTTCTGTAAAGGTTGGATAACTCCTGGTTTTAGAAGGGTGATTTTGGGTGTTAACAATGAACTTTGGCTGCTGCTGAGTATTATTAATGACATTGTCTTTAAATTCTGTTTGGTGAACCTGAGCTTTTTTTTTTTTTCATTTTGACACTGTCAATTTTCATAGGTTTCCATTGCTTTCACTGGCCAAAAATTGGAGAATTTTATTTGTTGATTTCATGCTTCAGCTTCTGTTGTTGAGATATCAAATGGTGTGCTGCTGACGACTTCATGGGTGGGCTACCATATCGTGAAGCTTTTATCATGCTGCTTAAGGAGGGTGATGTGATCACGACAAGCTCTTATATGACCCTCCATTTACCTATGCTCTCTTGTGGCCATTCACTAAAACTCTTCAATCATCAACTTTTTATGATATCATGATATCCAATGCAGGAAGCCTTTCCTATGGACTCCTGAAGAAGAAATAAAGTGCACATTCGACATCCCAGAAGTCCTACGGGCAGCATCAGTTTGATCTTCCTTTTGTTTTGATTTGTATGTGAATTTCCGTCGAGCAGTCGAGCTCATAAGACAGATTGCAGACGCCTTATCCTGTGTTCTCAACTCTTGTTTGGCTTTTTGCATCTTCCTTGGTATTAACATCCATTTCACTTTTTATCGTTTTGCTTGTGTTTGCTTCTCGACTGCAGTAATGGAGGATCAAGTCAATATTCACCGCTCATGAATGGCTTGTGTCTGTGAGATGCATCCCAGGAGTTGAGAAGTTTTCATAGGAATTCCAGGTCAAATATTTTAAGTGGATCATCAAATTATAAAAGTCGAGGACAATTAAGAATCAACAGACGGCATCTTCCTTGTTTAGTAAAATACTAGCCAAGGTATATATATATGCTACCCTACAAGTAATTAAAGATTCTAAGTTAATTTCAAGCAAAGATGATGGCATTTTTTGATATCATGTTATCATAATAATGGAAAGATGATGTTTATATTCAATATAATTACTGGAAATATGTATTAACTAATATATTGAAAACAAATTTGTAAATGTTAAATTGTTAATTAAAGAAGAGAGTGGGAAGTTCATTTTTCTAGCGACAAATAAAAGATAAATATAAATATAAATATTTTATCTCTGTTATCCATTTCTTTTTATATATTTTTATATTTATCTTGAAGACTTGTTATGGTTTTTAAGTGCGTTATATAAAATCATTATTAAAATATAGTTTTATTGTAAATAAAATAAATATATACAATAAAACAAATATCCTTTGTATTTATATTATCGAATAAAATTTTGTTATTCATGTATTTTTTATTTTTTACTTTTACAAAAACATGCCTTTTTAATTAAAAGCAAGGTTTTTAAAATAAAAATTTATCATGGTTTCAATAAAAAAAACAAATAAATCATTTATTGATATTTTGCACACTACAATATAAAGAATAAAAGAAAATGATTAATTTTATAAAATTGTATGAAAAACTTACAATAAAAATAGTAAAATAAATATTTTATTATATTTGAATACTCCTAACCATATTTTAAAAAAAATCAATTGCATATTACATTCGTGTATGATTATTATTCATAAAAAAAGATGATATAACCATAAAAAAACTACATTCTTATTCAAAAGTTATTGCATAACTGAACAATTTTGTAAATATTATCTTAATAATTTTATTTATAAAAATTAAAGAAGAAAATAGAAGTGGATGGGACAAGATTCCGTTTAAAAATAGGTAAGACAATATTGAGTTTAGAAAGTTAAACTCATGCGCTTAGCCTAAAAGCAAAAAACCTAGGCGTGCTTGGAAGCCAAGCCACCACACCGGGTTATCGTTTTTTTTTAAAATGGTCATTTGACACATTGTTCATCAAAAAAAATAAAATTACATACAATGGGCAATACATCACCATCGGCATGAGCAAACAATGTGTCAATCACCATCAGCATTCGAGTTTTTAAATTTTAAAAATGCAATTTGTATTGTATTTTCACTTAAAAATATCTTAAGAACACCTTAAAAATCCCGATAAAATTGTTTTTAACCATCAAATACAATCTAATCATTTTAAAAATAAAGGATTAAACCAAATCTAAAGCAACTTTACGAGTTTTGATCTGTCTTTTCATTAACATGTTTAAAGAGAAAAACTACCTTCATTGAACTTATCTTTTTAAAATGAACACATTAGCACCAAAATCGGTTTTTTTATAATCGAAATGTGACTGACCAAACTCCTCTCCTCTTTCTTTTTCTAGTGATTTTCTCTTTCCTCTTTCAATATCCAGTGATTGAAATGCAAAAAAAATAAAGTTTATGATTAGAATGTAAAATCCTAAAATAACAAGGACCAAATAATGAAAAAATTAAAACTTTTATATATGAAACTAGAGTTTTTTGCGCATTTTGAACAATGAAAATGAAAAGAGCTCTTTTTTTTTGTGTTAAATTTAGTCATAGTTCTTTTAGTTTTTTTTTTTTGTAATTTAACTTAAAATTCTATTTTATAATTTTGATCTTTACCTGATTTTACAGAGTTTGAACGATTTCAATTTGATTTTATCAATTTTCAAGTTTTTAAAGTGATTTTGCATACAAAAATATATATTGACTCATAAAATCTTATGATTTTACATTTTACAAGTCAATTCATGATTTTAACAACATCACCCTAAAAAATGATTCTTGATATTTGTGTATTTAATTTTATGCATATCAATATTATCAATATTTATGCACTTGATTTATATTTTGTATAAGTCACAAATTATTTTTTTGGTAATAACATTCTCATAAAAAAATTAATAACTAAAAAAGGACAAAAAAAAACATATAAATTTGCTTTATTATTTTTGTAATATTTTGAGAATTAGTTATAATAATTTAGGTTGGGTCGTTACAATCCCATCAAGATCCATTCAATAAGAACAATAGCTTTTTCGTTTATTTTTGAAAAATTAATTAAAGTAAATGGGCCAAAGCTCAATTTAATTTTTATCATCTTTATAGGTTCAATGCTCATTTAAAAAATAATCAAACTGACGAGTCTTTTTTATAAAAGGAGTCGATGTAAAAGATTTTCTCAAAAAACAAATCTTCCTTTAAGGGTCGACAAGACAAAAAATTCATGAATGGCCTAAGTGATAAATCTTTTTCTCAAAGGATTGATGGCAAAATTAGTTTGCGAACAATCCAAACGACTAGTCTCCTTTTTTAAAGGACTCTAAAGATTTTGCACATGACTAAATTGACATGTCTTCCTTTTAAAAGGACTTAAAAATTCATGGGGGAAAATGCATGAAAAAAGCCCTAGATGTTGTGTCATACTCGTCGAATCAATGATCTGCACCAAGAATTTAATTGAGTCTAATAATTTTTTTATTAAATTTATATTGCACCTAAATGAATAATAAAAAGAATTGCAAAATAAACCCACAAAAAAGCCTAGGTGTGCGGGCCTATTAAAAAAAGAGCTCAGGCCAGCACACTTAGGCCTTTTTTTTAATATTTTTAAGGGTCGGACAAAAATAAATCAGGCGATATGTCACTTGTTGAAGCAAACGACATGTCACATATTTGCCCATAATCTGGCCACCACAGTGGTGACTGGAAAATTAAGGCAAATGTATTTTTGTCTAAAAATTCAATTTTTAACCCATTAAAAAAACACCTCATAAATACTCTCAAAACACCTAGAAACCAACTTATCAATCCAAAAAACTCCAAAAATAGCCCCAAACACATGAAATTAAACTGGGTTAGATTTTTTTTTCCTCAACTTTGATATACTTTTGAGGTAATGTTGAGGTTTGAAACAACTACCATTCAACTTTTTTTATAAAATGAAACTCATGAATATCAATATCAACCAATTTGGTGGTTGAAATATGTGAAAACGACGACTTTCTTTCTTTATACCATAATTTGACAAAAACTTATCTCTCCTTAAAAAATTAAGGAATGAAAAATAATAAAAATAAAAATATGTACCAAAATTGAATTAAAAAAACATAAGGGTTTGAATAGGTGTAATTTAATAAATCAGGGGTTAAAGTGTATAGTCTACTCCAACTTTAAACACAACATCCATTTTCGACACCTTCCCTAAATTGGTCCCCTGTCTTTTAATTTTTTCCCTGACCGATAAATTTGAAGTAATTGGGCGTTAATCTTGTAATTAAAGGACATAATAAAAAAAAAGTTAGGGATCAAAATGAAAAAAAACACTACTCTAGTGCACATTGTATTGTGAGTGTGTGAATAGTATTTTCACTGTTGAAGCACAACCTTCCGCGAATGTGTTTGGTATTATGGTAGCTTTTGTCGTTGTGATTTGAAAAAAGTTGTTTTTATAAAAAATACTTTTGGTTGAGGTTGGTTTGATATTTATATATGTTTGGTTAAAACTGTGGTTGAAATTGAGATTGAATAAAAAGTAGTTTAATGTGTTTGGTTAAACATGCTTTTCAAATTGAGGTTATAAAATAACTAAAAAAGATATATATTAATATTGATGTTTTTAATTTAAATATTGTAGATTTAACTATCACTATTACATCATTAAATAAATAATATTTTATATCAAATATTTTTATTGTTCCATTAACTTATCTACAATTTCATCATGTATGAAATTCATCTGATAAGGACTACAGTTTTCATAGTTTTTTGAGCGTGCAACAAAATAAGGTAAAATATCATCAGAAACAAAATTGAAATTGGGATCAAATTCTGCAAATGCTACGTCATCATGCGATCTCCTTCCAATTTATATAGTATTATTGAATAATATTAAATACTAGTTTTTGAGTAAAACACAATTAAATTTTTTTAAGTAAAACACAATTAAAAAAATTAAAATTTTTGTTGGGTCGGACGTGGTCCAATAAACAATGCCAAGTGAATTAATTCACTTGACAGTGTTTACTTCTTAAAATGAATATTGTGCGGAGTGAATTAATTCACTCTGCAGATATTGCAATAGGTGGGTAATGAAAAGTAAAAAGCAACAATTTTTTGCTTCACTAAAATTGGCGGTAAGAACTCAATTTATAGTGGGACCTATCTCCAAAATCTGCATTTAAATATTTATCAAATAATTATAAATTATGGTTAAAATAAAACATAGTTTTAACCACGATACCAAATGGACGATAATAATTTGTTTACTTGCTATGAAAATATCCTCTAAGGGGGTCGATGTAAACGACGTAGTTTGCATAAAGTGGAGGAGCGCAATCTTATTTCTCACACTCCACCTGCTCAGGACAGGGTTGGCGACATCATGATCAAAATGGCACTGGCTTCTCTACTTGGTGTGGGACCTTCTTGTAGATATTAATGGATTTTCTACTCGGTGAGGGAACCTTTTTATAGATATCAATGGGTTCTTTGCATGGCTAACACGTGTCGGTCACAACCGCAGGAAAACCTTACACAGTTGACGGTGCCTCCAAAAACCTAAGAAAATTTCCCACTTTCATTAACAGTAAAATCTCTCCCCATTCGGTTTTTGCTTTTCTTTTCCACCGCCAAAATTCCTGCCATCTTCGAGTGTACAGCTATAAAGATTTCACTTATTTGCCTGACTTTGTTTTAGGGGCATGGGATATTTTTCTTTCTTTATTTATTTACATCGATTTTCTTACAACCATGTGATGATTCTTACGTATTAAAACTGTTTATTTTATGTCCGAATTGGACGATGACTCATAAAATCCTTGGTTTTATTAGTTTAATTTAAGGTCTGAGTTTGTACGGCTAAAAATGATTCAAGAGGGAGTTAGTAGCTTTGACCATGAGCCAGTTCCTCAATTATTACTACAAAGGAAGGTTAATAGATATAAAAATATATGTGATCTGGTAAATAAAAACATTTTGTCTTTACGTTCTGCAAAATTTCACTAGATAGTTTTGTTGCCTAACCCTTTTGTTTTTGTTTTTTATAGCATTAATTATTTTGTTTTTGTTATTACAAAACTCACTCCTTTATTGATGGTGTTGTGTTTCTCCCTTTTCTTATGCAACAACCACAGCTAAAACTAAAACCCCCCTGCCTTTCGTTGCCTTTTCTTTTTTCCAGTCTTAGTATTCTCTTGTTTGTTCGAAGGAAAAAAAATAAAAAAATTCTCCACAAAAGCAAACCAAAAACCCCATGTCAGGTTTGTATAATCCCAACTTTTCACCTGCAAGAGCTGCTTCTCCTCAGATTAGAAGCACCCCAGATGTTGACAGGTATGCAAGCTTAGTGATTTCTTTCTGTAAACCTCATCATTTCTTTTTTACAAAAGACTTGGTCTTTTTTACTGATTTTGTTCAAGTTTTTGTTGTTTATCAATCTGTGTAGAGACTTCTATTTTCTTTTATCTGTTTTAATTGTTACTTACCCTTTGCAGCCAGTACTTATCAGAGTTATTAGCAGAACATCAAAAGCTTGGACCTTTCATGCAAGTTCTTCCAACATGTAGCCGGCTGTTAAATCAAGGTTTACTTCTTAGTCTTTCATTTTTGGATCTAGGTTTTTCTAGATTTTCTTGGGTTTATTTTCTCCTTTTAAACTACCATGTTCTTAATTTCAGCACTGTGGTTTTTCAATGTGCTTCTCTGGTTGTTTAGATGTGTTTGATTGTTCTTACCAAGTGATTTTCAGTGTTGTTTTCTTCGATTTGTATCGAATGTGTACTTTGTTTTTTATTGTTCCATTTCTGATTGCGGGGAGTAGTCATTTGGTATTCAACAATTTAATATCTTTAGTTGGGTTCAGGCAGCATTGTGGCGTGAACTTGTACACCATTTGAAAGGCCTTGTAACTAGCCAGGTGGCTGGATTTGTCCAGAGTGCATGAAACTAGGGAAATAATTCCTGTATAAAAGGGTTAGCCTGAACTAATTATAGGCCTTTTTCATTGAATCACTGATTCTATGTGATCATGAGAGAAAAAGTTAATGAAAACCAGTGTCATACAATTTTTTTATGCCAGCAGTTTACGGCATTTTGGGATATAGCTTTGATGGCACAAAAGTTTTATAGTAGCTTGTATTAGAGATTAAATTATGTGCACTATCTGGGTTTGGCAAATTCGAGTGCTTTTAAGTTCCACATGCAAAAAGTTTTTAACTGGTTTGCAGTGAGTCGGCAGAGGAAATTGTGAATGGCTCATGAAACGCATGAATAGATGTCTTCTATTGGCACCCTTGCTGATTTGAAGTAAAATTTTTTTTGAACTTTTCCACCAAATTTTTTTTCTGTTATTAACCTTGTATTTGGGTCTGAGATACAACTTACATGTTGCAGCCTTGAAGAGAGGTGCTTGTAGGACTCTGCGCAAATGTGGCCTAGGTTTAATTTGCTCATGGTTCTGGACCTAAATGACCTTGTAGAATATTTTGCTTGTGTTTGGTTTGGTATATTTTGCCCTTCTTTTTCTCACTTTTGCTTCTTGTTCCAGCCATTTTTGCTCTGTTACCCTTCTTTATTTTTTTCTTGGGAATTCAATTCTTCATTTAGTGTTGTTTTGTATAAGATTGCTCTGGGTCTGTCTCTCAAGTAAATGCTCTTTTATGTGTAGAAATTTTCCGGGTATCAGGAATGATGTCCAACCAAGGCTTTGGAGACTTCGACAGACTACGGCATAGAAGTCCCAGCCCCATGGCTTCTTCAAACCTCTTGTCTAATGTTGGTGGGACAGGTTTAAGCAGCTGGAATGGCATTCCTCAGGAGGTAATTGCTTCTTTTGATTTTAATTTGTATTCCATTTTTTCCCCTACGGTCCTTTCTGCTTGCAGTTCTCTATTTGCATTCCACTTGTTAACCTGGGCCTGCCTGTAGTTTGAAATTTTGGGTAGATGAGGTTTTGATTTTCATTTTCTAACTGATTTTTTACTACAACTTTTTGTGAGAAACAATCTCTACATTTTAATAGCATTGCAAGATGCTTAAATGCCACCAAGCAGTAGCTTTTCCTGAAGGATTGTTGAAGAATATAAAGAGGCATTCTTACTGGCGTTTGAGTTTTCCTTTTTCCATGCATATTTAACTATTTGTTTTGTATTGTTTTGAGCATTTTAAATGCTACCAAGAAGAGGTTATCCTAGTGCATTAGTGACTAGTTTGATGACTGCTTTTTCTTGAGAAATAAAAAATAGAGACATGCACTTGCTGGCTGTTTCAATGTAGTACTTTATTATTAGTAGTTTCTTTGTTAGTATGTTCTTACCCATAAGCTAAAGAAACTTCTTCTTAAACTGTACGGCACAGATGTTCCTCCTTCACCTTTAGAGAAGCTCCTAGTTCAATAATCTTTACCTGGAGAACTTTAAATACTTGTTTTTTACTTTATGCTAGACAATTTTAAATCCTTGCTAGTTTTAAGTTCTGTAATCTGAACAATTTCATCAGGTGCCATGCCAAATACATTCTGAGTATTTGGCCATGCATTCAAAATCATCTTGCGAAACATTTACTTCTATAGTGTGAGGTTGGAATTAGATTCAAGCTTTTCACATAAGAAAAGGGACCCAGCTTATAGTCTGTGCCATGTCATGCCTAAAAGCCCTGAGCTCATCTTACATAGACTTTGACATCATATATTCTGGGTATATGTATAGTTAAAATGCTGAGCAGCTTAGAAACACCATGGTTGGGATGTTTCTTCTTAATGTAAAGACTCGGGCCAATACATTTACATATTGCTCCAACTTTACTAGCACTTGCAAAATCCGTCTCAAAATTTTTCCTCAATTGGTCGATGATCCAAATGACAACACTTGTGGGTCCCAACTTTTTCCTTTTTAATGATGGTAGAAATGTATAAGATGATGGATTCCATTGTGAAAGCAGTTCCTTGAGTATACAGCTAAATTCTAGATAAATGACAACTGATTTCTAGCTGTCATACTATTAAAGTCAATTCCATTGTGAAACCGGTTACCTGAAAATACATTTCAAATTAAGACACTCCCAGCTGTTATACGATTGTAATCACAAGATCATGCTGCCTATGCAAAGTGTGGTTATTTGAGAAAGGAAAATCCAGCATGCTTAAAATGTCAAATGTTCTGTTAAATAATTGGTTATATTTTGATCGCTTATGTGTCAGCACTCCTCTCTTTTGTACATCTGTTTTCACAAAGTAGCTTTTATCTCGATATTCTTGATCTGAACGAGGATTCCTTCTCTAAATCCCAACTTTCCTTGGTTTATAGTATAATTAAAAAAAGTGAGGATAGCCAATAGGTCTTGGCATAATTTTGGTAAGAGGTTTCCTGACTATTTGATTATATAACCTCGGGGACTGTAACAGGTTGACAACAAGTGTCATTACTTTAAAATGTTGTGTTAATAACTGAGCTGCTGCCTTTTCTTTCCCATATTTCTCTATTATAATTGGCGGTATGATAACTAGTGTTATGGGTTTACTACTGATACGATGACTTGGTAAAATGAGAAGCTTCAGATTGAAGAGGATATAATATTGTCTAGTTCTATTTATATTTATTTGTTAAATATTTTGGATGTCAATCCTTTGTGCTTCCACTGCTATGGTACACTAATATAGCTAAATCATTCATGCAGAGATTAAGTGGACCTCCTGGGATGACTATGGACTGGCAAGGTGCACCTGCAAGCCCTAGTTCATACACTGTGAAGAGAATTTTGCGTTTGGAAATTCCAGTAGATACATATCCAAATGTATGTACTGTAAGTCATACCAATTTCTGGTGTTATCCTGTTAAATTTATTTGGTTGAGCATATCTTCACAATTCCCTTTAATGAAATAGAATTGCTTAAGTGTTTATATTTGATGGCTGCTTCTTTATTGTTAGTTCAATTTTGTTGGGCGACTTCTGGGACCCAGAGGCAATTCGCTGAAACGGGTGGAAGCTACCACAGGTTGCCGGGTGTACATTAGAGGGAAAGGATCAATTAAGGATCCAGACAAGGTAGTATACACACCCCTCACTGTAGTGCTATTGAAACCTGCTTTTTTTTAATGACGGTACAGCCAAAACTGATTGATACGACAAAGCAAACTTATGAGTAGAATCTTGTCTTTTTTTATGCCATTTTAAGTATTTTCCTAATCATTTTTATCTTATTCCATCTGAAAGGAAGAGAAACTAAGGGGAAGACCGGGCTATGAGCACCTGAACGATCCACTTCACATCTTAATTGAGGCTGACTTACCTGCCAACATCGTTGACATAAGACTCAGGCAGGCACAAGAAATCATAGAAGAACTGCTCAAACCTGTGGTATCCTTTTCCATTCTTGAATCTTCTGTTTATAAGTTTTATGAAATTCTAAATTTTTTGAAGCTGGCGATCTTTTTGTATGCTTTGTGCTGCAATATAGTTTGTCACTGTAAATCTAAGAATGGGAGCCGGCCCAAGGTGTCAGTCTGCCTGGGAACAACATTGAAGGCAAATAACTTGAGAGTTGTGTGTTTAATGATAATATAGGTTTTCAGTTCATATTTGAGATTTGTAAAATGAATTGATATTACTACTCTTGTATCTGAAGGAACCAGGTGCTAGCATTTGATGTTAAAAAAGTGAAGAGGAGCTTTCTTGAAGGTTGAAACACAGCTTTTAGTTGGAGCCCTATTCTGTTTTTGAAACCGTATGCCTTTCTTGAAACAGGAAACAAGCCATCATTGTGTTGCAAATTTTTTTTCAATAACCAGTAGAATCTATCGTTTCTAGAATTTGTTTCCCTTCATGCCTTCCAAGATATTAGGATGGAAATAAGTGAAAAATGAGCATCCACCAATGGCATTCTGGCTTATGATCTCTATTTAGTTCCTCTGACACCCAAGTAGTAGTGATAGGCTTTACCCAGTCTTTATGTTCTGCTCATGCATTTCATTCTCCCTGCACCATTAGTTGATTAAAATTTGAAAAGCATTTCCTTTCCCTTACTTCTGTAAAATATTCCTTTTTCCGTGCAGGATGAGTCCCAAGATTTTATTAAGAGGCAGCAGCTACGTGAGCTAGCAATGCTAAATTCAAATTTCAGAGAAGAGAGTCCAGGACCAAGTGGCAGTGTCTCTCCTTTCAATACAAGTGGAATGAAACGTGCAAAAACAGGGCGTTGATGAGATCTCATGTGTACTCCTGTCTGAATTGGTTTATATCAGAAACTCATCCCCAGAGTATGCCATCCAGCACTTGTCAATTCAGATATTAGGCTAACGGTCTTGCTGGTGAGCGTTCTGGTGGTGGTTTCTTTTACATTTTGTTTCTTCTTTCTCCCAAGACAAAAAATGATAACATTAAATGAAAAAAAAGGGAAAAGAAAAGGAAAAGAAAAAGAAGAAGAATTACATAGTTGGTTCTTGAGTTAGGTTTGCGAAGGTCAGTTTTTGTGTAAAACTTAATATATTCATTGCATTTATTCTTGTGTTAGTAACCTGGAGGAATGTAAAATATATATATACACATGAATGGTGTAAGTGTTAGGTCTTCTAAGACATTGGATCTGAGTTTTGTAGGTGTCAATTTTTTATTAATGGACTTTATATTTGGAATGATGCAGAACAAAATTAGCAAACCATTTGGTAGTATCTTTAAATAATAACTCAAGGTAGATGTGTATGATATCATCACAGAAAGGGATGATGAGATTGGCCAATTCTTTTTTTTTTCGGTGTGGACATTGTTAATTCATGGTGAATTGAGATGCAATGACTGAAAATAAAAGGCAAGGAAACAGGTTGGCTACGCCACAATTAGTACAAATCTGGAATGTCTTGTTCCATCTTAAGATAAATCCATGAATTTGCTGGTTGGTTTATGTTACTTTCATTGGCATGGGATTCCCAGCTGGGGCATTCTCTTTATAAAATGATAATTAGTCAATCCTTTTGGTTTGAAAACCTCAATAATGAGTCTTTATATTTTCATATTTTGTTTGTAACACTAGAAAAAAGCATGAACTTTAGGCCTTTTTATTATACTTATGGTTGATGATGACAGGCTTGAAACTTGTATTTTGTTGTGTTCTCGAGTCCTGGCACTCCCATGTGCCAGCTCTCCTGTAGTTAAATAGATGTTTTGCATCACATCCAGGGTAGATCCTCCTTGTTTGCCGGTCATACTATAACTCTGTGTTGTGTAAAATGTAGGATTTTTGTCTTGTAATACTTGGGATGAGAGGTGATTCTTCTGTCTGTAACATGTGTTGGACTATTCTAAGCAGATTCTTACATTTCCTTCTTGTTTTTGTTTTGATGCAACCATCCAAGCTCCTGTTGTTTCTACGACATGGGCACGGTGCTGTAGTCACCTCTGAGATTCATTTCAATACACGTTGCATTGCATTAGATGGGGTGAGTGGAGAGCTCGGGATGCTTTAGACCACAGGTTTTAGCTGTCTGTCGATTTAGGGATGGAAATCGAGTCTCCTGTAAGAAATTGCATGTCAAAATCATCAATATTTATTATCCGAATGCTGTTTCATGTTCAACATCAAAGAAAATGAAAACATACATTTGAGACATGCTAATATATATTAAATAAGATGATTATAAACATGTAGTGTTATTATTGGGATGGTTTATATATTATATTGAATAAAAGAATTATAAATATTTTTTTATATATAAAGAGATACATGTCAGATTAGGTTTCAATTGAATTTCAAGTGATATCCATACCCTATTTACACTTATCATCTGGTAAAAATTTTAGTCAGAGTTTGGATTAAATTGAAATCCCCACCTACCATTCTTTAAACAGTTGTAGGATCCTTCATTTAAATAAAGAATGGTCCTGTATAAATTTGGTCAGCATGGCCTAGCATGGCTAATCTCGAATACAAGAGGACTAGATAGGTGACTTGTATATCAAAATTTTTCTAATATAAAAAAATAATAATTTCAATTGATTCATAATTAAATGAATCCCATTCATAGAACAAAAAAATCAAGAGCCTGGGGGCAAATAAAGACTAAGAACATTGATTCAAAAACAAATTCATTAAGAGCTTCATTGTATAATTAAAACATATCCATTACTTGAAAAGCAATGGAAACCTATGAATATATAAGATTTTATTGAAAGTGAATCATTTTTAAATGAGAAAGATATGATATATGAGGCATTTACTTGACTAAATCTGGTTGATTCAATAACATTATTAAAAAAACTGACAATAGATAAAATAAATTCATTTTAGTAATAATTAACTATAAAAATAAACTGACAATATTATACTTGGGAAGGAAAGAAAGCTCATTGGAGAGTAAACATTGCTTCATCATGGAAAAAAGTTCATTGAAATAATTTTAAAGCAAAAGCTCATCGAGACAATTCTAAAACTACTATGAAAGGTTGCTCAACAACATCGAAAAAAATAATATGTGTCATTTAAGTAATGATTCGAAAAGCAAACAAAGTAAAATATCATAAAGTGAGCATTTTATATTTATATTTAATCAATTAATCTAATTTAATTCAAAATAAATTCATTTTAAAAAACTAAATTTAATAAAGAAAAACAATAAAAAAAACTCGAGATAATCTAGGTCATTCACAAAATTAGTGAAAAATCTTATAGAAATTAAATAAAAAAATAATGGATCCCAAACTCTAATTAAATTAATGATGAGGGATGAACTTAAAAAACACGAGCTAAAAAAAAACAATGTCGGACGAATTTTTTAAACCTGAGTTAATCTCTAAAACTGAAAATTTGAGAAATCTTAGACTTAGGCTTAACTAAAAAACTTATTTTGTAACTAATTTTATGTTGAAAGATGAAATAAAAAAAATAAAAATTACTTCAATCTAATAGATTCTTCAAAGTAATACAAATAACAATTAAAAGAATAAGGATCAAATTTGATATAAAAATAAAATTAAATGTTGAGGGAAAAATTGAGAAATGAATTATATATAAAAAAGGATTCAAAACAAAACTAATAGCACTAAAAAAATGAAGATCAAATCTAATAAATAAAAAAATTGAATGACAAATAATTAAAAAAATCAATTCTATAAACCATTTGAAATAATAATAACAATTATCAAAAAAATAAAGACTAAATTTGAAGAAAAAAACAAATTAAAAGTCTGCTTTTAGAATTTAGAGTTCATGGGCGAAAATCAAGAAGAAAAGAAAAAAAATAAAATAAAAAGGTTGCCTACCGATATCTAAAAGGCAATCTAATCATTTTATTATGTTTTTTTAAAAATAAAAAGTCTAAACAACACCTAACTTTTCAGTATTTTTTTTTGCTTTAAATGGTAAGTAATTTCGTTGCGTAAAAAATGTGAAAAGACATTACTATCCCTAGTAGTTAGGCCAAATGTTTTTGGCAAGAAGAAAAAAATGAATCTAGAGCTACAACAACTAACATTGTTCAAAACACTTCTCTGTTTTTTTTTTTATTAGACTATGGTTGTTGATAATAATAATAATAATATAAAAGTTAAGGAAGCAAATTTTTTAGGTTGGAATGAGAACGAGTTCTGTCTAACATCAGAAACTAAAAAGTCCATGTGCACTTAGGTGAGGTCCAAAATGTGGACTCGATTTTGAGACAGGGGCAGACTTGACCTGGCACATGGTTTTAGTATTTATAAATATACAAAAGAATTTGTATATATGATTGATTTTATTGGATTCCAACACATATGCATGGTATCCACATCCCTATTTAAGATGGTAATTATATATATATATATATATCTGTGTCTGGGCATATAATTATGCTAAGTGTTAGAGGTGAGAAAAAAATCAAAAAATCAATTAAACTGAGAAAACCAGAAAAAAATAACAAAAAAACCGAACCGTGAAAAAAAACGATTAAAATTTAAAAAAAACCATCCGATTCAGTTTTATAAGCCTGAAACCGAAAAAACCGAACGGAACCCGAGCTGAAAAAAACCTAGCCAAACCGGAAAAAACGAGTCAAACCGAAAAAATCAAACCAAACCGGTTTGGACCGGTTTCAGTTTTTATTTGAAAAACAAATTTCAGTTTGGTTATTTTTTTGATAAAAACCGAACCGAACATAAAATGATACCCCTACTAAGTATTATACTGAATAAATACTCAAAACAAGATAGAAATAGTATAAATATTTAAATTTTATATCCAAGTGAGGTATAAATATTGCATCCCTAACACCACTTTTCTTATTGAATACTAATTATTTAATTTCCAAGACGAGCATAGTGGAGGGTTTATTACTAATATTGATACTCATGGTGTCCTCGTAAATCTTATATAACTTTTCTAAGAATATATAGCCTTTTTTATAATTTATATAATTATATATATATAATTATTTTGTCATAAGCTTAAAACTTAAGAATTAAAATAAATAAAAAGCATGCAATCCTTGCCAGAATTTAAGGAGAAAACAACAAATCAGTCAAATCTCAGGCTTTAAATATGTAACAGCCGTCACAACCATCACAGCAAGAAGTTTCCAAAAGTCGTTACATCACGTGCAATTTTTGTGACGTAAGGACATACCTGATTCCCAATAGTACACCGCAGGTTTTCGTTGCTATTTTTTTATATTTTAAAAATATATTTTTTAAAAATTTAATATTTTTAAATGTTTTCTCATTTAAATTTAAATTTTAAAGTTTTTAAATATATTGATGTCAGAAATAATTTTTTTTAAAATAAAAAAATATTTTTAAAAATAACTATTACTACATTTCCAAACATTCTTAAAAGATTTTCAGTAAGAATTTGTTCAAAACAAAGGTAAAGGAAGAACGTCCAGTGTAGATGATGAACAGAGGTAAACTACTATGATCAGTATTTTTATTTTTATAATGAATGATAATAAAATTACTGCAATATGTTTTTGAGCTAGTTTGGTGGTGGCTTCCTACTCCAGCACTAGTTTAGTTTTTATTTTTATTATTATTAGAAATACTCTCTAGAAATAATTAAGATGTCGTTTGAGAATATAGTAAAAACTGTATCTTATAAAAACAAATTTATTTAAATTTTTATTTTATTTTTTTAATTATTTTAATATGCTGATATAAAGTATAAATTTTAAAAAAATACTATCTAAGAAGCCTACTAAGGATGTTTGTTTTTGTGTTCATAAAGTGTTTTTAAAAATATATATTTTTAATGATTTTAGATTGTGTTTGATATGTCAATGTAAAAAATAAAAAAATAAAATGTACTTTTAAGTAAAATATATTTTAAAAAATAACAGTTTAAAAACTAAATTCCGACCTGCCGGATTCGAACCAGCGACCTAAGGATTACAGCAACAACTACAGTCCTCCGCTCTACCAACTGAGCTAAGGTCGGATGCTTGTTGCTTGATTCAATATAACTATATTAATTAAGAGGGACAAGCAGAGCATGTACAGAACAGACAAATACACGTGGCATCCCAGATTCTGGCACCGTGACAAAAGGAGAAGAGAATATTGTGATTGGCTGTGGCTGGGGGGCGGCCGGCAGTCACGATCCCCAACTACCCCCTAGTAATAACGTTACAATTAGACATTTAAATTTCAATTTTTATCAATGAAGTTGCCAAAAATAAATAAAAATAAAATTAAAAAAATACTTCAATGAATATTTATTAAAAACTAGACATGAACAAAAAAAACCTCTAAAAGAAATTATAATTCATCATGCGTGTTAAATATATTTTAATCACAATGAAATTTGGCTTATTCATTTTTGTTTCTTTGCTTTACTTAACTAGCATCTATTTGAATTTAAAATGAAATTAATATTAATTTTTATATCCATTTAATAATATATAATCACCATAAATATCTTATTAGTTGATTAACAAATCAATGGATAAAGATTAAAGTTGAGATGCCTAATTGTAAAATAACAATAGTTGACATTACTTAATTTTTTATTATCATGCCAAACAAAACAAAATCTCCCGATTTAAAATACAAAAGTAAAAATATGTTTGAGAGTATGGTTGAAAGTTATTTTTAAAATTTTAAATTGTTTTAAATTAATTTTTTAAAATTATTTTAGTATTTTCTGTGAAAAATAAATTTTAAAATATATTATTTTAATATATGTTTAAATAACAAATACTTTAAAAAATAATAAAGATTAAATTCCCGTACAATAACAAGCATCTCCTCACAGCGCCAAGTCCTACTAGGGTTTTAGCCTTCGCATCATCATCATAGACGACATAAATAAATATGTAAAATCCGTACTTCTCTCTCTCTCTCTCTCTCTATATATATATATATATATGTATGTATGTATTTCTCTCTCTCAGTCTCTATACTCCAACAGGCAGCGGCGACAACAACAACGTTCCCTCTCCGACTGCAGCGTTCTCCTCCTCTTTTTTTTTGTTTTTGTTTTCCCTTCCACTCCATCTATCACTTTACTATCAGTATAAATAAATCGAGCCCGTTCTGATTCGATCGTCGTCTTCGAGTCCCAGGTACATTTTCTTAAAATCTTTAATCAGCACTCTTTAGATCTGTAAAATCATTGTTTTCATCCTCTGTTAATCCATCTTTTTTTTTATTCAGTTAAAAAATGGCAACGGCAGCAGCCCAGCTCCGATTCTCGACATTTGCAAGGCAATACGCTGCTAATTTCACCAAACAAAACAACCCTAGATTCCCAAATCCCAATTCTCATTCTCTCTCTTTCCCTTTCTCCACCCCTCTTAATCCGTCCCCCCGCCTCCTCCATTCCAAACCACCCCACCTTTCCAATGCCGGTGGAGGCTTCGGTGGAAGTGGCGGAGATGGTGGAAACTGGAGTGGCGGCGGCGGCGGAGCTGGTGATTCGAGTTCTGACAATTCATCATCGTCCGCGGCGGGGTTTGGGGTTCTGGGTCTTTTTCTAAATGGGTGGAGATCGCGGGTCGCTGCGGATCCGCAGTTCCCTTTTAAGGTATTGATGGAGGAATTAGTTGGTGTGTCTGCTTGTGTTCTTGGTGATATGGCTTCGCGGCCGAATTTCGGTCTTGACGAGTTGGATTTTGTTTTTTCGACCCTGGTTGTTGGTTGTATACTGAATTTTACCTTGATGTATTTGCTTGCGCCTACTGCGGCTGCTACCAGTCAGACATTGCCTGCAATTTTCGCCAATTGTCCGACAAGTCATATGTTTGAACCGGGTGCATATGGTTTGATGAACAGGCTTGGTACTTTTGTTTATAAAGGAACAATTTTTGCTGCTGTTGGTTTTGCCGCGGGTTTGGTAGGGACTGCGCTTTCAAATGGGTTGATTAAGATGAGGAAGAAGATGGATCCCACTTTTGAGACGCCGAATAAGGCACCTCCCACTGTTTTGAATGCATTGACTTGGGCAATTCATATGGGGTTTAGTAGTAATTTGAGGTACCAGACGCTGAATGGGGCTGAGTTTTTGTTGGAGAAAGGACTTTCTCCCTTGGCGTTTAAGACATCGGTCGTGGTTCTTAGGTGCTTGAATAATGTTCTTGGTGGGATGTCGTTTGTGATATTGGCGAGGATGACGGGTTCTCAGAGCGTTGTAGAACCAAAACTGGTTGATGTTGATGTCGGGCTGGCTGCTCCAGAGAAGGAGAAACTGCTTGATGGAGGAGACGAGTTGCAGAGCAATCAGTCGACTTTCAAGTGAAACTTTTTTCGCAGAGCAATCAGTCGACTTTCAAGTGATAAAACTTTTTCAACTTTCATGGTTGGTTGTGCTTTGGGAAGGTTTACTCTTGGTATCCTCAATCCATATTGTTTATATCAATAAAGTTTGCAATGGAGTCTGTCTAGTGTTAATGGAAATCTTGGATGTTAAATGATTTGGGGGATTTTATTTAATGATGCTGGCCAAACTGAATGTGAACAAGCTGCTGCTTGTATTCCCCTTTAAAATTTCGTTCTTCAGGATTTTTCAGCTTAAATATCAAAGTATCACTTCAGTTATAGAGGTTGAGAGTGATGAATCATATATATCGATTTTTCATTTCGTTCTTTGTTTTGCTGATTCATCTTCTTCATATTTGTGTGTTTTCACCATCTGGCAAAGGAATGCTTCAAGCCTATAACGAAGTAAGGAGAACATATTTGAATGAGAGGGGAACTAACGTGGATGGTATTCGTTCTTGGCTAATAATCTCTCCTAAGCATTTCTCGTTACCATAAGAGATTTTTTTAGTTTTAGCGATAGCTAAGTTGGTGGGTTAGTGGGGCAAGAAGTTCTGGACCTTTAATGGTGTTGCTGGTGAGAGAGGGAAATAAATTCCTTTTGTGCGTTCATAATGGAAAGTCCTTTTTTCTTTTTCTTTTGTTTTTTCGCAACACTACTTTTCAATCTGCTTCTCTCTCTCTCTCTTTGTTACATCAAAAGTGAGGCCTAACCCATCGTATTGGATGGTTTTGATTGACAAAATAAACATCGGTGAAATTGGGAAATTTTGGCAAACACAAGGATGTAGATATTTCTCAGGGCGACTAATTTACAGTATTCATATTCTAGTTTAAAAGTAAAACTTCATAAGTTATGAATATGCCTATCTGCCGACAGAATTTACAGCACACGCCCTCAAACAAAAACACTAGTCAAGTTTCTCTAATCAACCGTAGTCAAGTTTCATCAGGTTTTGATTCCCTATTTGGTGCGTGGGATGGGACACCTCAGAACCTTGCAGCTGTCAAACCATAAATTGGGAATTAAGAACGAAGGATCGCCTAGCAAGACGGCAGACGCTGGCTCACAGCACTCTCGAAACCATTTTCAGACTGGTTTATGCGTCTGATCATGTTGGTACAGGTGTGTTTGAAAAGTTAACAATTATTTTTTAAAATATTTTTGTTTAAAAATATATTAAAAAAATATTTTTAAATTTTAATCTAAAAACATCAAAAAAAATATTAAAATATAATCACAATCATGCCAACAAGTTTTGATAAGAATGTTTAGGATAATGTCCCTTGATTGTTGATAATAGCGAAGGGAAGATTTAGACTAGAGTGCTCGTCCCTCCCTCACACTTGCACGCGTCTACCCATAGAAGCTTTCTTGTTGTAACTTCTTAGCAAGTAAATGGTCTCTCAAACTCAGACTACTGTACTCAGCAAATTCCACAAACATTCATCTCCTCTCGGAGGATAATTCAAATAGGAAAAAAAATGAAAAAGAAATTATTGTACAATGCGAGGGAGAATACATTCTCCACCAGATGTTTCCTCTGTATCTCCTCTTTTCCGCATATTCTACTCTACAAGTTATCTATGCATGCTTGTGTATATCATAGGCGCCGACATGCTAATCGCAGCATGTGAATTGCACCTCTGTAACTGATTATCACAGGAGATCATCTCATCTCACCTCACCTCACAGCCTCTGGAGCAGAATTGCAGTAAGGTGTGTGCAAGCAAACCAACTTTGTACACATCAAACAGAGACTAGCAAACCCCACCCCAATTGCTAGCCCAAAACCCCCCTTCCGAGCATCCAACCTTACTCCTCTTCTAATTATGTTTCCAAAGCTAGGGAGCAATCCACCACATGCAAAGACCATTACATGATCCAGACCACTGTAGTCAATTCCTGCAAGTATCGCTCCTATAGCAGATATTGGACCCACAAATCCAATTAAAGTTGCTGCTGCTAGGGCACTATGCCAGCTATCAGTAGCCCCAAAGATGCAACTAGCAACAGCTGCACCCCGAGGGAGTCCATGTAGAGATACAGGAAGGACCATGTGCCGACCAAGTCCATAAGCTTTTGGTGCAGCCACTCCTAAAGCCAGCCCCTCAGCCAATGCATGAAAGGCAACTGCTCCGCATGACAAGAATGACTGGAGGGTGTGAACACTCACTGAAAAGCCATTTGCCGTAGGTAAATTATTCACCGATGCCTTTTTGCGACCTGCAAGTTTCAAAATGCTACAGCTTGAAACATGGACAAATGCTGCTCCCAGAGCAAGCAAAAATATGAGGGAGAAGAACCCCATCTTTGAAGACACGAGTAGCTGGAGAGGTCGCCAGGCGGAAAGGATAAAGGCAATGCCAGATGCTGCACCCATGAGAAGGGCATGCTGAAGATGGAATGCAAGAGCAAATACAACAAGAATGAAGCCACCAAGCAATGGCCCAAGACCAAAAAGCAATGAAACAAAGAAGCCTGAAGCATCCTCTGAACTGCAATATACAGGAATGAAATTAATAAATACAAGTAAATGGAAGATGAGCAAAACATGCAAAATCAACATAAAAACCAAAGTGGCGAGGTTGCATTTAGGATTGGCATCTCATAATCTGACAAACTTCTAGGCAAGAAAGTGTTTCTTTGATGGAGGGAGGGAATATACATTCTGTTTATGGTACGGGCCAACTTTGGTTAATGAAAAAAAAACCCCAATCATGCAGATCAAGGCTGCGTTACAAGAACTAAATGCAAAACTGCATGCATGAATAGAGGTGTTGTCAACGGTGCAAGACCAAATCTCAGTGAACCAACCAACATGTTATCCAGGAAGGAAGAATTCATGCAGATTAATCAAGTATAAAGAAAACAATGGAAAAGATAAGGGATTAATAATGGATTGAACATAAGGATGATTCACCCGAATTCCTTCTTCATTCATTCATTGTTTGTTAAAATTTCTTAGCTGTCTTTTCTCTTTGTCCATTCTATTATATGCATAGCAGCAGTACAAAGGAAGTTCCTACAGAATAGGAATTCCTGACATCCATTAACCTAGCCACACGTTGCCTCTAGAAAAACTAAGAAAACAAAATATAAACATAACATAAAACGCCGCGTTTAACTTAAACATCACAACATAAAACGCTGCGTTGAACTTAAACATCAGTAAATAAAATGCTGCGTTGAGTAGATTGAATGTGCAAAGGTCAAAAAGCATTCCCTCAGTCTCTTCTCATTCAATTTGAAATCAATTCCCAGTAATCACTTTCACTTGCAACAGTCAACTGTAAGCCTAGAAAGGATTACATGTGCAATGAAAGATTTTAAAGCATGCTTGGTGGAAAAGGTTTCAGATGACCTAAATGTTCCATGCAATCAAGATGACCTGGTTGGGTTTAGTAACTATATGTCGCCAAAAGCAGCAGTTTGCATCATTTTCAATTCATTTAAATGACAAATCCCAAGAGAGATGATTTTCCTTATTAACATTAAGGTGGAGAAGCTGAATGTCATTACGATGTCATGAGCTGCAATATGACATAAGATGCACCAAAGCAGGTATCACATATGACAATCAGGACAGTAAGATATTATGGGCTTCAAAAGGGGATACCAGTTATTAGATACCATGGCTGTGATCTAATATCAGTATGTGTATGTCAAGGTGACTTGTGACACATTGGGAACTTAACCAATAACACAATTTTACCACTTCAGAACATGCATTCTCAGAAAAGTTAAGTTCGTAGCAACTCACTTGTAGTCATGGCTGAAATTCTCAAAAGCAGTGCTGAGAGCTTCCATAAATGCTACAGAAATTGTAGCTGCTGATGCCACTTGAGGAGGAGAGGCTTCCTGTAAGACAAAAATCAAGAAGAATTTAGCATTCTCTATGATAAAACAAAAGTAGACACATAAAAATGATGAAACAAAATTCATTTTGAACTTATTTGAAACTATTTTGACATTTAGCATTCAAGGTTCCCTATCTCTATCAGCAAATTACCTTGAAAGCATCAGGAAGCACCTCGGAAACCACCATCCAGATCATACATCCAGCAGCAAAGCCCGTGCAGAAAGGAAGGAACTTGCTAAATGCACCAGCACACATGAAAGCAGGAACAGCTACGATGGGCTGTAAAAGTAAATGATTAATAATCAAGAATGCCGACAATAATCATACTAACACAATATTGTTGACCCTGTAACCATATTATTTGGATATATTTTGTTACTTCAGAGAAAATGTTTGTGGAGAGACCAAATTCTTGCTTCTAGTATTTTCATGATCTGAATATAAGCTTGGATAGGTAGCAAGATCTCAAGTCTTACACAATCAAGAGCTAAATAATCAAAGAGGTTGGATTTGAACAGAACACTTCCAAACCACAAGCAGTTAATACGATCAAGATCTGTCCAACAGAGGTAAAATTATTGCCAACAACAAATTTCAAACATGAAACTGATTTTAACTATGGTGGGTCCTCCAAGCTCTTACCAATCTAGCAGAAACATCATTAGGAAGCATACAAAACTAGAAGAGATGAGGAAGTTCTCCAAATCTTATCCTGATAATAAATGCACGGCACTTTTAAAAATGTTGCGTCTATGATTTACTTTTTTCTTGTTCATTTAATTGTACTGATTCATAGGTCTCACAGAGTGATCTCTTGAGGTGAGTTATACACATGTACATTATGAAGTATATGCATTACCTGAGGCAAGGATGTAATTACGCTCCATAGCATTGCATTTTGTGGAGAAACACCCTTTGATGCAAGCATCATACTCACTGCCAACCCCTCCGGTATGTTGTGCACGGCTATGGCCAAAGTTACCAAAAGTCCTTGAGAAAAGCCTTTAGAGCCAGCAAAAGAGACACCAACACCAGAACCCTCCCCAAATGAATGAAGAGTCATAATTCCAATAACAAGAACAACTTTAGTTGCATCAGCACCTCTAATGTCCAACATGCTTACTTCCCCATATTGTTCAAGAAACTGAAACAAGAAATCATATAGCATAATGAGATACCAACAATAAGGAACATGCATGAATACACACATGTAAATTATACATGCACATATGAAAATCCAAACAAACATAAATTGAAGCCACAACATAAAATCAATAAACATATAAGAATAAACTCTCTTCAGGGGTTTCCTAGCTTGACACCTTGTCAAAGTTCCCAAATAAAGTGCCATAAAAGAGAAAGGAATAGGAACCTTATCGTACAACTACTGAATGCATGTTCTCATCACTACCCAAATAGGAAAAACAACCAAACATACACGCCATTTATGAAACATTGAAAGAGGAACAGATGCATCCCAACCCATAATCAAGTAAGAGTAAGAACCCAGAAGCACAAATCAGTTTTAGCTGGAAAAAGAAGAAAACTTCATATTAAATGTGATATGCTGACCCATTACCTTCTTACACAGCAAAATGAAAATTCCACCAGATAAAATCCCAATCACAACCCAACTGCCAGCACCATGGCTTTGCCCTTCCTGTATGAGGTCAAAGCTAGCAGCCAACATCACACCAGCAGCCATCCCACCGCACAACCCTTCCCACTGAGGGTCTAGCTCCACAAAAAAGAATGGGACAGCACCTAAACCAGTGGCAGCAGCCATGGCCAATGTAAATAATGCAACTGTAGATATCGAAACTCTGTTATAACCACCCTTCCCCTCCTTCATCCCACCACTTGTACCCTCAAAATCAACTGCATTCTCTGTACCACTGCCATCTATAACATTGTTCCTCACATTTTTATGAGGAGCCGATCTTAACCTTTCAGAATTATCACTATCAGATTCTGCTGAAATGCATGCAAAGAACACTAGAGAGAGCAGAAAAAATAGGAAAACTTGCTTTAACATGAACCTCGTGGTTCTTTGTTCGCAACCCAAAAACATTTCACTTCCTTAACCTGCACACCTAACTCCTATACAAATTTGGCAATTATACTATTAAAATCTCATTCCAGAGAATTCTGAATATAATCAATTAAGCTTTCAGATTGACTTGAGCAATGAGGTAGACACAACAATGCTGTCCGAGTTGTGCCAGGAACTTGCTTGATGCTGACCAAAGTTCAAAAGAAATTCATAAGCAAATGATATGATATGAATCACAAATACTTACTCATCAAATTACACCATAAATTCAGATAAAGAGGGAAAAAGAAATAAAACAATTGAGGTGGCCTTCTAAACCCTTTCAGCAGAAAATCCTTGAAAAAGCATAAAAAGTAAAGCATTATGATGAGTTCATGATCACATTCAAGGATCTAAAGAATTCAAAATGGTAAAACAGCTGAAATTATAGACATCTAAATGTGCCCTCTTGATCCTCTCTAGTCAACAATTTGATCCTCTCAAGTCAACAATCCAAGAGCACGACAGTATCAATGAAAAGTAAAAAACTTTTCGAAATCCTGAAGAACCCATTTGGTTTCTGTGGTGTCACAGGTCAAAAAGATGAAAATTTTCGAATTTTATACAAAATTCCCAATTGGGACTTTGATTGTGAAGTGGAAGTTTCCAACTTAAAAAAAAAAAACAAAAACCCTAAAATTCTTGAATAAAATAAAGAACCCTCAATTCACACGATCAGATAGAGGAAAAGAAACTTACCCCGATTGATGAAAAGCGGGCTCAATTCGAAGAAATGGGTCAAGCAAGTGCTATTGAATTCTTGATACAGATACGGGGACAGAAAATAGAACTATAGAAGGGGACAAGTATAATTCCTAAAAAATGAAAGAATGGAATTGCAGAAATAATTTATGAGTTAATGAGAGAGAGAGCACGTTGTTTTCTATATCGAAACCAGCTAAGCCTCCAACAGAAAATAAGTCAGTGAGTGGTGAGGCTACGGGGTGTCCGGGAAATACATCATTATTTTTTAAAATGTTTTTTATATAAAAATATATAAAAATAATGTTTTATTTTTTATTTTTTTAAATTTATTTTTAATATTAATATATTAACATATTAAAATATTTCAGAAACATAAAATGAAAATTATTTAAAGTGAAAAAATTAAAATTATTAAAAACTTCCGGTTAAAATATAAAGCCAAAAATGCTCTAAATAAATAATACTTTTGTTTTATGACATCACCGGTCCTGCTTGATTAAAAAAAAAAAACCTATTTGGGAATTGCCATAGCCACACAGCCTTTCATATTTGTTTGGTTGTTTGTTTGTAAAATACCTAAACTAAACTTACATTCTTAACATCAAGAGCTTAATTTTTTTTTTTAAAGTATTTTTAAAAAGATTTTAATTTTTTTAATGTTTTTTTAAATTAATGTTTTTTTAATATTTTCAAATCATTTTGATAAGTCAATATCAAAAATAATTTTATAAAAATAAAAAAATATTATTATTTTAATGTATTTTACAGCGAAAAAAATTTTAAAAAACAATCACAATCATATTTCTAAACACCCACAAATAAAAATAAAAAGTTAGGGTGCAATAATTGTAATGCGTACCCACAATTCAGATTTTTTTATATTTATATTTTATTTATTATTTGTCAGGTAAAAAATATAGATATTTATAAATTATTCATTGAATTTTGAATATTTATTATCTAACTATTATTTATGATTCAATAAAAAGTAAAATAATATATATATATATATATATATATATATATTAATGATAAATGATAAATATTATATATATACGTATGCTTTATGTCGATACTAAGATATATATATTATATTGTATTAAAAATCTAAATGTTCTAAAAATATATCAATATAATATAAATATATATTTTAAATCAAATTCAAGATTTGATAATATTTATGTTTTATTAATTATCTATTAAATAAAATAATAATGTAAAAATTATTTTTAATTCAAAACGATCGGGTATGCTTGAGGTTAAATTCTCATCTTAATATAAAGACTCATCGAAATATAAAACCTTCGTTCATTATGACTCTTTTTTTTTAGAGATGTGGTGATTTTTTGTCAAAGATACAATATCTTTTAAGCACAAACTACACCTCTAAAAGCTATAAAAATATATTTTTTACTCAAAAAAACATAAATTACCTCCCATTCAAATGCCCTCTAAAGCTAAACAACATCCATACATGTAAAACGGCAGACATCCAAGAAATAAAGCCCATATATATATATATATATATACAGTTTTTTCGCTAGCATTTTTGACGTGGGTTGGACATAATTTATTTGAAAATTTAAAAAACATATTTAGATTGTTAAAATTTTTATAATTTGTTATTAAATTTGGTTTCATAATTTAAACTTAAAAAAATATCTATAACTTTTTAATTGATATTTAGTAATTTCTCAACTCTGCGACTCATGTTATGAACTCCATTGAATTAAATTAATTTTTCATTTTATTATATAATAGAAAATATCAGGATTAATTTTTCATAAACCTAAAACTAAATGATAAATTCAATAAAAATCCAATACTAAATAATAAAATTGACATAAAAAAATAAATTAAAAGATATAAAAAAAACACCAAAAAATCCCAATCCGATTCTTTGAATAATATTTAGTCAATATTTTAAATTCTCAACTTGAATTATGGAATTTACTTAATTTATTTTTAATAATATAATTAAAAAATATAAAAAAATAATTTGAATTAGGAGTGTAAGATAAATACGTTTGTTTGTATTAAGAGTGTAAGATGTATATTTCTTTTTTCCTAATTTTTTGGGTTTGAATCCTGGCATGGATTCTAAAGAATTTTTTAAAAATATATTAAATGGATGTAAACGTGTTCAGGGGAAAGAAAACTTAATCTTAATTGAGTAATTAAGTATAAATTAATATAATAATACACCATGAAATTAAAGAAGAAGAAGAAGAAGAGGAAGAGAAGGGCTGTTTTTACACAGGGTGCATGTTTACAATCCTCTGCATAATTATAACCAATTGGCAGCTAGTACAGTGAAGGACTCTTGTCTGAACCCAGAAAGGAAAAGAAAGCACGCTTGGTTGACAAAGAGGCCAATCAATTCATCTACTTTCACTTTTCATGATTGGAAGAAGGCTTTCTTCTTCAATGTTTTCGATTCATCTGCTCTCACATTTCAGTTGGCTAAGCCAATTTGTTCAAAATTATACTAAATTGGTGAATTCTTCAAGAAAATAAAATTGAATTGCATTACCAGATACGTAAATATTATGTGAATGATTTAAGTGGTTAAAAAAAATAATTTCAGGGGAAGTACACATGATGGAAGATTCCTTATTTAGTAACAGAGAGTATCAACTATTCTTTGAAAACTCTTATCAACTATGAAATGTATCAACAACTTTCATGCAATAGCTGCAACTATCCTCTTCACTTTGTCTCGTGTTGCATAAGATAGGGCATCACACCCCCGCTTTACACCTAACTAAACTGCTCATTGTGGCTTTCTTTAATGTTAGTGAGGCGTGATGGTGGGAACAACACCGCTGGTAAGATCACTTCCCAGAAGACTTGAACTCCCGTATGGATCTCGGCTTGAGTAAAATGAAGACGATGATGCTGACTTGCCAGAATATGTGGGAGTGGATTCTGTATAGATGGCATCAGTTTCTGGCATCATTTTGAGTATGGTTTGCAGTTCCCTGACCACATCTTGCATTGACGGCCGCTTGTCTTGCTTGTCATGGCAACAATCGAGTGCCAAAACCACAAATCTCTCCACACATTCAGATGGATAAGCACCCATTCTGTTGTCTATGATAGAGAACATAATGCCTGACTGATAAGCCATGTTTACCTGAAACCAAAGTACATATATCAGGATTAGCGCCGGTATATATCTCAATTCCCATTTTCCCGCCTTTTGCTGTTAAATCATAAACGAGAAGTTATTCAATCAAGATATGCTGTAATTGAAACTTTCACGTATCGCTGAATAAAGTTGTGACTGCTATGTTAATGAGAAGAGAGCCCAAGACCCCTGAAAGATGAGTCCATTTAAGTACCTCACGAACAATGTTTTTGCCATGTGTTATTGGCTGCATGCCAGTCAGGAGCTCCAAAAACACAATCCCGAGGCTATAGACATCACTCTTGTCCGTCAACTTATGGGTCAAAAAATATTCTGGATCAAGGTATCCCTGCATGTACAATGGCAATCAAGAGAGTTACTCAAATGAAGTAGATGAATGATGCTTCGTAGCATCTAATGATGGTAGACGAGTTGCATCCAAGGATTTGCTGGCGATTCTTATGATTCAGTTTCTATCTATCCAAAGGTATGAAACAAGTTACAAAGCTTAAATTTCTGGGCCATCGAGACATGACAAGTTTCTTGAACCGGATAGTTAGATATTGGGATAACAAATTATATTTGTTACTAGAAGTTATCAGCCCACAAACATGCTAACCTGAATGTTCAGTAAAGGTAACTTCAGGGTATACCACAAAGGTTTTTGGAATCTGTTAGTTATTACTTTAGCAATTTCTTCACTTTATTTATAAGTAGTCCTCTTGGCATATAGATAAGAGAACAAGATGGAAATTTTGCAAGTGAAACACCAGGATCAGAAAACCTCGCAGAATTCATTTTCTTCACATCAATAATAGCTTGCACATTCACTATGTCATCATGCATACTCTTTCCCTTATTCCCTAAGTGTTTCTGAGAAAGTGAGCATAATATGGAGTCAAACTTACTGGAGTTCCCCTTACTACTGTTGATACATGATTAGGAAGATTCCCTTCATCATCCAGCACAGGAGCAAGAAGTGAGAGTCCAAAGTCAGCAACTTTAGCATTAAGTACAGAGTCCAGGAGTATGTTAGTGGCCTTGATATCCCGGTGGAATACTGGAGGCTGTGCTTCGGTATGGAGGTAAAGGATTCCCTTAGCTGAACCCAACGCAATGCTTAACCTTGTACCAAATTTCAAAGTTCCCTTACCCTTATCTGCATAACACAGCATTCAAGATGTCAATTCTTAAACCGATGACTAACAGATAGTGTATTGAGAAGATCCTAAAACATTGAGTAAAAAACGAATGATACTGGAAACTATTTTATGTGCTACATGTACGATTGCTTGAGTTTACAGTCCATTTGTGAAATATGATGATCCATTATAAGTCCTTCGTAACAGGTTAACAACACGAGTTGCTCAGCTACGAACCTATTACTCAAAATCAGCAATTAGAGATACATGATTATATGATCTAAAAGTTAGTAAAACTATTGTAAACATTCTGTATAGAATATTATGGAGACATGAAATAGATTAAAGAGCTATAACATTAGAAGATTTTCCATACCAGAAAGCCAGTCCCGCAAGGTACCATTTGGCATGAACTCGTACACAAGCATCTGTTCATGAACCACAAACAACCAGGTGAATTTTTACAGTTTTGATGCTAAAAGAAAATCAAATCCCTTCACTTCCTTGAGCAAGGATTAGCACTATCAATTTCTAGAAGATGGTAGAGTCAACTCTCAGTTTATTTGCAATAGCAAGGCATGAGTTAGAAAAGCAAGCACATCTAATTGCTAGACTATGACCATAAGCCATCTAAAGTATAGCATCTCTATCCTGATTTTTTGTCAAACCAATGTGGACTCTTCGCAGATGGTAATGCTGTTGGTCTTTGTAAATTAAACAATAAGGGACAGAAAAGAACATCTTGCCTGTTTTTCAAAGTCTGATTTACTATGCCAAAGGAAAGACATCTTGTAAGTATTACTCAGGAAGAATGAAACGGAATAAGACAAAAGGTCCTTTCCAAGAACCTTGGATGCTTTCTTCTAAGAAAAAAAGTAAAAATAAGAATGAAATAAAACTTTTCTGCTTGGATATATATTTGCATGGCTGAACAACCATAAAAGTCTAGTTCTTAGAACAGAACAACAAATAAGGCTTTCTGTTTGATCTTTGAAGAAAAAGGTCACAAAAACACTTGCAAAGTTGCAAACCAGAATGATCTAAAATGAGATTTAATGTCAGCACCATAATAATTACCTGCTCCTCTTCATCACAATATCCAACCAGTGAAACTAGATTTCTGTGATGCAACCTCGACAACAATTTAATCTCAGTCAAAAATTCTTTTTGGCCTTGTAATGATCCTTCTTCAGAACGCTTTATGGCCACAATTGAGTTATCAGAAAGAATGCCTCTATAAACCTTTCCATAACCTCCTCGACCAACTTGAGTTGAGCTGTTGAAGTTGTCAGTAGCCAGGGCCATTTCCTTAAAAGTGAAGCCTTTCACACCATCAATTTTCATGGATGCCTTGGATGCTGCAAACCAAAAAAAAATTCTCATGACACCTTTTCCAGGGATAGCCAGACATACAAACTATTAAATGAATCAATCACAGTAAGAAACTTACATAAATGTCTTCTTGACAGCTTTCTAAGGTTTCTAGCATATCTTCCTGCAATAAGAAATGTGAGAACTGAAGATATTGCAATGGCACAGGCAATAGCACCTAATATAATGGCTACCAAAACTCCTTTGCTGATACTCTTTCCTTTTCGGTCGAAGTGCACTGTTGGCAAAAGAAAAGTATATAATTATATGGCCACTCATTAGGAAACAAACATATTAATCAGAGGCAAACTAATGTAATAATCAAACAAAGGCATAAATTTCAGTGCCAATAGGAAATCTAGACCATATTGCCCAAGGCATGTAGCCTTACTGGCTGTCCACATCAAAGAGTTCACAGATTTGTATTGCATATGAGAGAAGAATATGCACTACCAATGGATGGGAACCATAGTTGGTGATAAAGCAGCAGTGGAACTTTTTACTTCATAAATTTTACAATTTTGAATACAAATGTGTCAAACTTAGATAAGTTAGCTTTAAATCGTCATACTTCCCTATTTTGGAGAGGCACGAACAATTTTCATGCAACTGCATTAAAGTCAGCAAGATGGAATTATCAACGAAGAAACAATTTTACCTTGTAAAAAATGGTAAAGTTTCTGACATGTCATGACATGTTACTTCAAATATAACTAAAAAGTTTAAGGCTTACGACATGCTAATTTACTTATAAAAAAGATGTGCATATTTTGCAAAGAAACTACTATGAAAAGAGGCCAATTATTTCCAGTACTTGCATTTGATGAAAGAAATAAATCAAGATGCCTAACTTGTTTCTCAAATACGTACTAATTCTTGGTGCACAAACAATACAAATATCCAAGTTTGGTAGACAATCAGAGCGCATAATCCAATTCAGTATCATTTGAAGAAGAATAAAAAAAGAAAACAAAGTCTAAAAAGAAGTAGAAACTTTGAATACATACTCCCTGCATAAGGTCCCACTAGAGTGAAGTTGAGAAGTTCATACGGTCCAAAGAAATCGTCACCAGGAAACTGCCATGATGTGAATATACCTCTTATTCGCCGAACCTCGGATACATTAAATGTGTTTGAGTGCATATTATTAGCTGGAGGAAAAAGATTTAAATGCATCCTTAGACGAGGGCCTTCTTCCCAGAAATAGGAATCGATTGCGAGTTGATAAGGGTTCAGGTTAAGAGAACTAGTCACATATAACTCAAATGGAAGAACATATGGATCAAAATAAGAGAAACTGGGGCTTTTAAGTCTATATCCAACTTTTACAGGGGAGGCACAAAAGCATGGTAGAGGTGAAGCTGGGACATATTCAAAGAAATTATCTATTGGGCATGCTTGAACGGGACATGTCATCGTAGATTTCCTTGACCTCTCAGCATTCCTATCTCCTCCAGCTTCAGACCCACAGAACTGGGTTATGTTGGCTATGTTTGCACTTTTACAAATAGGATTGCCTCCAAGCCTAAACAAAAACTGCTAAAATGATCAGAATATGACTGATGGAAATAATTTTTTCTTTTCAAAATAGTATTTCTCAACGCCATCATCATGTTGGTATTTTTGAGTTACTTCAGAAGATAAGAATAATCAAATCAAAGAATATAAATCAACATCTCTTAGTAACTTTCACCATCTCCAAATCCTGACAGCTAGTACCATTGGAAAACCAACCTGCAGGCTCCAATTCTGGACCCTGGATTTTGTATATGAAGCCTTCTATACAAAACCTGAGTGCATGGAGAGGAATGTTTCATTGTTGGTTTTGCAGATCTTAAACAAAAGCTGGAAGCACCAAATAGTAGGGTGGACATTGGAAGATGCAAGTCCATCTAATAGACAAATTTTAATACATCCATATATTTGACAAACTCAAGTGATTCTCTTATGATTTCTTCCGATGGTCTATAAGGTTACGACATATTTTTAATTGGCACACTTAATTACCTGTATCAGATAAGCAAGTGTATGAAACAGACCATTAAAAAGAAGGGCATACACTACTTCACAAAAATACTACCTTAAGGTGACATTATCTGGTGGATTCAATGCCCCTGAAATGGTCGAGAGTGAATTGTTCCTAAGATCACTGCGAACAGGACGATTAGTTAGTATTATTCCAATACTATAAAGTTTGCAGTGAGTCTTGTATACTGAAGTTCATGCTGAAAATTAATGATTTTAATTGCATTTCTTCTTTCAATGCTTACATTGTAGTGAAGGTCATGTTCTGCCAGATGTCAGTTGGCACAGAACCATTCAACAGATTATTTTCAAGTGACCTGCAGTATACAATCATTTAGAATATTATATTTTGTGTGCATAGGCTTCGCAAATGAGAGCGTCTAACTTGAACCATTAATCTTTTCAAGAATAAAAATAAGTAGAATAAGTAGATAGAATCTCACAGTCTCTGAAGAAAAGGAAGATTTGAAAAACTTCCAGGTATAGATCCACTAAGATGGTTCTCTGACAAATCACTGCAGTTGACAAGAATTTTCAAACACAAAAATACCTTCATCACAAACTAGTTAAGTCATCCATTGGTAGCGAAGTATAATAACTTCCAGTCTTCCACTTATAACATGGTTTTACAAACATAGAATATTACAAATGCAAATCTATACAACCTACAATTTGCTAATTTTCTTTCCCCTTTTCAACATGGTTTTACTTACATAGTTCTCATAGAATCAGAAAGTTTGGAAGGTATAGATCCACTAAGGTTGTTCTCACTCAGATCCCTGCAAGCCAAATTAGATAATGCAAGTACCATAAGTGCACGTAATGGAAAAATAGATATGGAAGTCAAATAAAATGGAATTGATAGAATGAGAATACTACCAAATGTAGAAACTACTTACAAATAGTATAGGTTTGGTATGCTGCTAAGATCAGGTATAGCACCATGCAAGCTACAATTTCTGAGACTTCTACCTTGTCAAAGAGGATTACAAATTAAAAAAACAGTAACATTAGCACTTTTTTTGTGTATATTTATGCAAAACAAGTTTGTCATTTGATTAATGTTTATATAAACACAAAAGCAAAGCCCTTAAGCATCCCAATCACAAGAGTAAAACATGAGTTCATGAATATGAAAAATTAGTTATTTTTTAAATTAGAAAACCTGCACAATCAGTATTCATGTCAGAGAATTCATATAGCAAGCACTAAGAGTGTGAAGATTCCTCCTCTGAATGTGAAACAGCTATGGAGGCTGGCATGGTTTTTTAAGACTTACAGTTTTGCTAATCTGGAAAGGTTGCCATAAGTAGCTGGAATTCCCGACCCGTTAAAGTTGTTGTTGTCGAGTTGACTGTAGGGAGGAAAATAAAGGAACGGTGAACAAAATTTACTCAAAGCAACACACACAGGGACTCAAACAAACACACAAAAACACAAACATGCTGTAGCTTTACTGAATTTTTACTAGGATCAATACCACCACTATTAAGAAAATCTAATCAGATGCATATACATGAAATATAAATATCACATTATAAGAGAAATGATTAAATGTGACAATGACCCAGGTAACATTCTAGACAATGTGAAAGGAGCACCTACATTATCCGCATCTCTGTCAACTTTGATAGTTCTGGTGGAAGATATCCAGATAAGTTATTATTATCCAAAAGCCTGCAGAGATTGTTTCACATGTTCTCAATCAAGGGAAACATTGCATATGGATCACAAAAATATGTATACAGTGGAACAAAAAGGGAAACCAATGCAATAATAACTCACAAGTGAAAGAGAGTTGATAGTTTGTAAAGCTCAGGTGGAATTTGACCACTGATTGAGTTGTTATTCAAGTGGCTGCAAGTATCACATGTAAGACAATTACATATGCAAATAGAAGCTAACCTCTTCACAACTTAAATAAGGATTTAGCTTGAAGTTACACTTACAGGTGTCTAACACTGCTCATGTTAGCAAATGATTTTGGTAGTGGTCCTGAAATGTTGTTCTGATCTACTTGAAGTCTATCTAGTTTTGATAAATAGCCTAACTCATCAGGTAAAGAGCCTGATAATTTGTTTCCATTCAAGAGCCTGCATTGATAATACATCACAAGAAATTAAATTAATTCCAAGCATGCTACTGGTTCAGATTCGTTTTTAAGATATCCGTTTCTATAAACAGTAACAGTGAGATTTGCTAACACCCTTTAATAGTATTGACTTCATTAAATTTTTGCATCACAGGTTTCATAAAATAACACGACCAGTTGGATAGTATTTTATCCTTTTTCAGAAAGGATAAAAGAAATAACAAACTTGCTTGAAACATCCTCTATATTTACGTACGAAAATTCTTTGAAGCTTCAGGACAAAAGACAGCTCAGATAGAAATTTAAGACACTTCTTGAATTTATAATTAATCAGTTCCTAAGGATAACCATGACAAGAAGCAGAACGAAAACAACCCACTTACAAAGTGAAATAACATGAAACCAACTTACAGGAGTTTCAAAGATGAAAGACTTCCTATCTCTCTTGGTATGCTGCCAGTCAATTCATTCCACATAAAATCCCTTTTAATATCACAACAGAAGAAAAGGGGTCTTAGAATCACCAGCTGAGGATTAGCAAGACATGTTCAGATTCTCGAAGTAAATTCCCCAGAAATATGATTAATATATATTGCAACTCACAATATTTTCAGTTGAGAAAGCTGGCCAAGCTCAGGTGCTAAAGATCCAGAAAGATTCATATTCATAAGCTGACTGCACCAAATCTAACAAACAGTAAGTATTTATATCCAAAGTTTTGGTTGTATTACTCATTATATTCTGTAAAACAAAGAAATTCATGACTTTATTCATCAAAACCAGAAGGAATAGAAATAATTAACAACAAAAAGAAAATGCATAGAACATACAGCTCTTGAACATGCAAGTAACCATCAGTCCCAGTTGAGTCAGAACAAAAAACACCAGTCCAATTGAAGGCACATGGATCTCCCTTGTTCCAATTACTGAGATGCTTCATAGGATCAATCAAACTGTTCTTGACTGCTAGCAATGCAGTAACTGCAAAAATGCACAATATTGAGAACATGAGACTAGAGCAGTAGTCAACCAGCTCTCCCTATCGTTACCAAAAAATTGTGAATCACAATGACACATTCAAAGAGGAAGTGTAATCGTTTGCAAGAAATTTATTTGCCTTATTTTTATTTTCTAATTGTTTGCTTATTCTCCAACTAGTTAAACATAATTTTAATTAACAGTTCAAAGCACAACGCATTTCTACCCTTCTAAAAACCTCAAAGAATACATATGATTGGACCCATTTTGTCTACGTAATCATTATATATCTATTCAAGTAAAAGTCAAGTTGAGAATTTGTGGGGGAAATTAAATTCACCTTCTGAGGGACTTGAAACTTGAGCAACCGTGAGTAGCACCAAGTAACAATATGACAGCACAAAAACACATTCACAAGTTCTCAGCTGCAACATCTTCGTGCCCTACGTAAGCACCAAACAAGCTAAAATAACTAAAAATTGCAAATTCATTTCCAGTTATCCCTTCAAATTACAAAGATAAATAGACAACAAGATACAATCTTTTCACCCAGATAAGCATCCCAGGGAAAGAGAAAAGGAAAGTCCAAAAAGATTCAAGCCAAGTTTGCAGATTTAATGTCCCCAAATATCCAGCGTACCAAACAAGGAAAATAGTCAAACCCCTTAACTTAGTAGCTAATAACGAACCAAGTACCCAGCCAGGAGTAAAAGTCTAAAAACATTCAAAATTCTCACTGGCAAAAGAAAAGGAAGAAGAAAGGAAGACCAAAAAGGGAGCTTACTGGAAAACAAGTCAAGTATGAATGGCCTCTAGTGGGATTGCTGTTGACATTCAAATTATAAGATAAGCTTTGAATCCTTAGAAGCACAGAATCAAAAGTTGTAGAATTCTGCAACACAGCAAGCAAAGCTTGATGGGGTGGAAAAATATAGCAAAAAGTCTTGTTGATGGGTAAGAATGATAATAAATGGATCCTAGTTTGGGCAATAGAAAACGATATATGTGTGAGATGGCATTGTCATCATGGTTGGTTCATCCATTTTAGCAGGCAAGAGAAGACAGTGACAACATGCAACCTTAACACGGTTTGCATTAGTGAACATGTCTTGTAAATCCGTTGCACGTTTTATTGCTTTAATTTATTAATAAAAATTTATTTATTTTTAATATTTATCAAATATTTCATTAATAAAAATAATATTTAATTAATAAGTTTTTAGGACAAAAAAAAAATTGCAATAGAAATTATAAAGTTGTTATAAGTATGAGATTTTTATTGCATTAAAGCATTGTTTTTAAATATTTATAATCAATGCTCTATTAAGACTGGATATTAATTAGAAAATATTTTATTTTTTCAAGTTTATTAAAATAATGAGGAACAAATCTTACAAATTAAAAAGTTGAATGAAAATGAAATTAAAAAAATATATTATTTCATAAATTATTTCAAATAAAATAAATAATAATCAAAATAATAGATATCAAATCTAACAAATAAAAAAATTAAAAGATGAAGAAATTAAAATAATATTAATTACCATTTCATAAATTATTTCAAATAAAATAAGTAACAATTAAAAGAATGAGAACTAAATTTGATTGATAAGAATTTTCAATTAAAAAATGATAAAGTAAAGGCAAATAACAATTATAAAAATGAAGACCAAAGTTAATATAAAAATTAAATTCTAAAGGTTGAAATTGAAAAAAAAAATATTCAAAACAAAATATATGTAGCAATTAAAAGTTTGAGAACCAAATTTGATATAATCAGCAAATAATATGATATTTTTAAATTTTTTACAAACTCTGAAAAGTGTTTTCTGTCCAAAATAGAAGGAAAACACTTTCCTGAAAATCAAGTCAATTTTTCTTTTACTGGAAATTGTTTTTCGTTGACCAACAAACATAGAAAAGTTTAGAAAGTGATTTCCAGAAAATCACTTTCCATCAAACAAGTGAGACCTTAAAACTAATATGCAAGTACTTTTCAGATAATATGTATATTAAACTAACTCATATAAAAATTTTATATGAAAAAATAATATGTATTTATAAAAAATCCCACGTAACTATCACGCATCATCGTACTAATAAAAAGAAAAAAAAAGACCCATTGACTATAATACATAATTGAGTATAAAAAATAACAATACCCATGTATTTATTTATTTATTGTAATAAAACATGGGGGGCTCTATCCATTTCCATGGTTTAATCTCTGATGGCGAGAGGCGTGGACTTTTTAGGCACAGCAGCCTCTAGGGCTGAGATAATGGAGAACGAGAAATATTTGACTCCTTCCTTGAACAAGAGAAAGGCCTCTACGAACAGGGGCTGGTTCTGCAGTCTTCGTTCTATTTTCTATAAAAAAAAATAAAAATAAAAATTTTAAAATCTAAAAACTAGACATTGACTTTTTAATTGTTAAAGGTGATTAAAAAATTATCTAGAAAATAACATATCATCCGCTTTTTTTTTTAAAAAAAAAGTAATGAAAAGGACGACATCGTCATCCTAACCTTAAATAAAAAATAAATTAAATTAATTAATTAAATATGCAAACCTACCCTTCCAAACCCAAACCAACATGAGCTTTTTCATGCATGGCTAAGCACGCAAGCGTAATTTGCCAGGCTCAGTAGTGCATGATCCCTTCTTTTCTTTTTTTTTTAAACTTCTCATTAATATCTAAATTTTAATTAATATGTTCTCTCTTATTTTTAATTTTTTTTTAAAAAAAATTTAAATAACAATTAATCTTTTAGCTGTTTTTCTAATTTAATGACCAAAGACAATTTATTATTTTGTCTTCAAATATTTTTCTCTTGTATTTTATATAAGTAAAATGTATTTTTATCATTTATAAAAATAAAAATCATTTGTTTTTAGAAACTAAAATTAACCTTTAAGATAAAATAAAAATAAAATATCTGGGGTAAAATATCTAGCAAACAGTTGTTCTTTGCTGTTGCCAAAATAGTCAATGTGAGAATTTTATTTTATTTAGCTGAACAAAAATAGCAACCTACTTCTATGTGAAATCGTGAATGTGATAATATTCCGATCATGGCTGACAAGGATCCCTCAACCACACCTTTCGCTTGCTTCTGAAAATTCATTACTTAATCAATAAAGGTCGTTTTCTCTCTGTTTTATATATATATATATATATATATATATATATAGAGAGAGAGAGAGAGAGAGAGAGAGAGAGAGAGAGCCCTCATTACATGCACTATTCAACCATGCATAACTTTTAGTTTTAGTTAAAACCAAGAAAGCTAAAACGACTGTTCACTCTTTTGTTTTTTATATCACTCCATATTGAAGTAGTTTAATGATGAAATTGTTTTTGCAAATAAATAAATAAAATTGTTATACGTGTGCAATTGAAGGCTTCTCCATCCTTTCATTTTCTTTGAAACAGTTCAAATAAGTTATGAAGCAGTTGGAGAAGTGTAATGGCTGAAGGGCATGCATAAGCGGGTGGGTGTTGCCCGTGCTATATGGATGGTGCATACAACCCTATAACAGAACCAAGAGTTATCTTTTGATGCATCTCGCCACCCCAGACACGTGTGCTGAGGAGGCCCACGGAAGAGCTCCGGAAGGGGGTTTTTCTCTCCCTCCCTCTCTCATCCTAGAAAATCATATTACCCATTAAAAAAAAAAGTGGGTCAAACATGATTTTTATACCCAAGTAACGTGGGTCTAGCATGTTTCCAGCCCCAAGTAAAAGTGGACTAGACACCTTTGCTAGACCCAAGCAAACTTGGGTCAGACACCTTTGATTATAAGATGTATTTTAATTATTTAACAGTGGGTGTGGAAACCACACCAAACTCAAACTATTTAGATCTGACAGGATTTCCAAACCCAAGTATCTTGTGTCTGGTATGGTTGCCAGACCCAAGTCACTTGGGTGTGGCACCATTACCAAACCCAAGGTCCTTGGCTCTTGGAGACCCAAGCGACTAGGGTCTGGCACCCCCTACGCCAGACTCAATTACCTCTCCATCCTTTTATTTTCTTCTATTATTTCTCTTTGGTCACTAAAGTTTTAAATTTTAAAACACCTATTTTGATGTTTTCAAAACTTTTCAGTTTGAAAAATAGCTAAGAAAGTCTTTACTAATACTATTTAAGAACTTATTCTTGCAAAGTATCTGTATTAGGGTGACGAAATCGTTTATCATAGTCGTCAAACCTTGGATCATTAGATTATCAGGTGTTCATGTTATTTTTTTATTAAAATAATATTTTTTTATTTTCAATATAACCACCCCAAATCCAAGAGTCATACGTTTGACAACCACGTCAGACCCTATCGGTTTGAGTCTAGCAAACACGTCAAAATCAATCGCCTTAGGTCACGCATGCAACGTGGGTCTGACATTTTTGCCAGACCTAAGTAAACATGAATACCCCCCATTATTATAGAAAATTACAAAAAAAAACTTATATTGATGAACAAAAATACTCGTATATGCAAAACTTTTTTTTTTTGGTGTGAGACCCAGGCACAGGTCCACACCATGGTCACCAGACCCAAGTCACTTGGGTCTGGCATGACCGCGAGACCAAATCTCTGGGTTTGAATTGGCGCGAGACCTAAGGCTTTTAAATCTGGCATGTTCGTCAGACCCAAGATTCTTGGATCTGGATTGGTGTCACACCCAAGTCCCTTGGGTCTGGTATGAGTGTCATTATCTGGGGTATTCATTAATTTGAGGCCCACACATGCATAACTTAGTTTTAGTTATATAAAAAAAACTAGCATTTGGAACCTGTTTAGTTGCGAGTAGGATAAAAAACATATAATTACATTAAACAAAATATAAATGTTATTATTTTTATTTGGATACGATGAAATATTTAAATGAAAATTAAAAATTCCATCAAATTAAATTAATCAATCATCATAAGTATTAATTAATAAATAAAAATTGGTGTGATTTGTTTGACCATACGAGCAAACATTAATCTAATTGCCCCTTCCAAATGGTGATGTAGTAAAAAAATAATTAATGTTGTCATTGTTTTAGTCTTACCTAACACTAGCTTAAATGTGAAATAAAAAACAACCAAAGGATTAAATAAATAAAAAAACTGAGGGAGTGAAATGAAAAGAGGACAACACACTGTATTAACCCTGGTTAGCACATGAAATTTACAAATCAAGCAATGGACATTACCATAATGAGTTAACCCGGTTGAATAATTTATCTTCTTTTTCATTCCTTTATTCTCTTTTCGGTTGGACCGACATTGAATTTTAATTGACAACAAATCAAATTAATTCTAGAAGTAAATTGAAGAGTTATATAAGAATCAAAGCTAAAATTTTAAAAATATATTATATTATATAGACCAGGTTAACTTTAATTAACTAATAAAATTTAGAACCCAAATCAAAACATGATCTCAATTAGGCATAATTTTTTTAAACATGATTTATCTTGCACCTAATAAAATATAAAAAGAATTAAAAAAAACAGCACAAAAGAGCCCAAGCACGCTAAGTCATTAAGCGTCTAGGCCTATTTATAAAAGAGCCCAGGCATATGAGCCTGATGGCCTGGGCCCGCTCACATGGGTCTTATATTTTTTGAATCTTTTTAACAGGTGAATGGCATGTTGTTCGCCCTTAATATTTTTTTTTTTTGAAAGTCAATCAACATGTCGCGTGTATGCTCAAATTTTGCCCACCACAATGCTACTTGAAAAATCAAGGCAGACCTATTTTTGCTAAAAAAATTCTCATTTTATAACCCATTTTAACAAAAAATAAAAATAAAACTCATAACCACCCTCATAACACTTAATTAGAAATCAATTTATCAATTTAAGAAACCCAAAAAACAGCCCTAAAACATGAAATCAATCGGGGGTAGATTTTCTTCCTCAATTTTGATCTATTATTTTAGTTAATATTGAGGTTTAAAATAACCACCTTTCAACTCCTTTCATCAAATGAAACCCGTAGACACTAATATTAACCAATTTAGTGGTCGGAATATTAAAAAACAACGATTTCTGTTTCTGCCGGAATCTAGCAAAACTTTCTCTATTTCAAAAACAAAGAACTAAAAGAAGAAGTAGAAGTTGTGTACCAAAATTGAATTTAGAAAAACATAAGGAACCGAAAAGGTTTAATTTTAGAAATTGAGGAGCTAAAGTGTACTTTTATGCCAACTTTAAACACACCACCTATTTTCAGCACCTTTTCTAAGTTGTTCCTCCGTCTTTCAATTCTTTTCTTAGCTAAAAAATTTGAAGCAATGGGGTACTAATTTTGCAATTAAAAGACACAACCAAAGGGAAAAAAAAAGTTAAGGAACCAAAGTGAGAAAAATAAAAAAAACACTGCTCCAGTATTATAAGTGTGTATACAGTATTTTGCACCGTTCTAGAACACCCTTCCGTTTTAGTTTATGTTGTTATTATAATAAAGAGAAGCAAAAAAAAGAAGAAGAAGAAGAAGAAAAAGGAAAGCTTGCAATACTGTAATCGGGTTTTGCATAAGTCATTTGAGGCAAAGCCCAATTGATCATAAAAGCCCGCAAGAAACAAAATCTTTTACATAGGCAAGTCCAATCCAGTGTTGACATGACTGATTAATATGGCGCTAGTATTTTTCTTGGAAAGAACGGATCCTGAGGTGGCAGACATGTCTTCTTGAAGCCATCTCCTCTGCTATTACTGATTCAATTGATAATCTTGCGTTGCAGTGTTCAGTACTACTCTTTACTGATCAGTGGAGCTATTATGCTGCTGCCAATATACAAAAATATATTCTGTCTCATGGACTCATTGGATAGTCCGGGATGATGTGATCATTTTCAACAGAAAGGCTGCAGATGGTTGGGATCGATGTCGACGCATGCACGCTGTACATGCTTTGATTAAGAAACGTGTATCTCTTGGCTCTGTAATCAATCTTAAGCACCATGCATGGAAGTTTAGGAGCATCTTAAACTCAAATAAAATGGCTGCTGATCAAATAGTTCTTCACAGCTTTCAGTTTCATTCATGCAAATGGAGAAGCAAACACCTGCATGTGCTGATTCATGTGCATAAATTGGATTTACCGTGACTGTGCATGTGAATTTACCACAGCTTGGTTAGATTTCTCGTGCCACGCCACCTTGCAGGGCAGAGCTAGAATTATTTGTTAAGGAAGGCCATAATTAATATAATAAAATATAATATTTATTTTACTTTATTGTACATGAGTTGTAAAAAATTAAACTTGTATAATTTAGTTTTATTCAAATAACTTACTATAAACATATAATGATTTTTGTATAAGGTAAAAGGTTTGAAGAAATATCAAATTGAGTCAAAGCAACAAAGTTAATTTCATCTTCATAATATATTTATCACTTTAATGTTGTTGGTCTTTATATCTTTCAAATATAAACATACAAAGTATATAAGAAATATTAGCTAAAACGAAGTATTATTTATGTTCAATAAACTTTGAAATAAAGCATAAAATAATAAAGAACTATTCTCACTAATCAACGCAGGTTCTTTGTAAATTGAGGCGCATTAGAGTTGCTCAATCATAACTTTAACATTACACATTGGAGATGGTTCACTAGGCTGCGAGTTATCAATAATTTTTTTGAAAAAAAAATCAAATTCTTCTTATTTTGTTCATGGTTCAACCTAAAATCAAAACATGTATCGTGAGAAAAAATAGAAAATTTTGGTGATTCTGCTAAAAACAGAACATAAAAAAAATCAAAGTATAATAAAAACAAATCAATAAAATATATCTAATTAATTAAAAAAAAGCACTATAACAAGAATTCAAAAACAATTTGGTAAAATTAGCAGATTTAAGAAAAAAAATGAAGCAAAAATGGTAGAATTATAAAAAAAACCTCATCAAATTATTAAAAAACATCTCAAAACAAAATAAAAATAGATTTTAAATTTAAGTTACCTTGTTTTGTTTGATGAAAAATAAATTAATTGATGGCTTTGCTTTAATCTTTCCGTTGAAAAATTTTACTTATGATTTATATTTATATTTTTGTTTTTGACCGGCTGCAAAATTTATTGCGCAAAGTAATGATTTTATATTTACAGGATTTATATTAGTGCTACGTAAATTAATTTTAAAAAAATCAAATTTAAAAATCACACTTAATTACAGTAAAAAAACTCATCTATGTAGAATAAAAAACCTCCTCCACACTTATTACAGGGACGTAATATTTTAGGAGGAGCCCGGGCCCCTGCTTACCCCCTTTTCTTCCGCCCCTGCCACCTTGATCAAATGCTTATACCATTGTTGCAGGTTTTCAATATCTTCAGTGTAGGCATCTTTTCATTATTTTTTCTCTTCTTCTTATGTTATTTCTTCTTATCCACATCACTGCCTCCCTCCCATGCTTGTGTGTAACATAACCCCTCAAAAATTTCTATCCAAGTTCTTGAAACCCTAATTTTGTGCTAATTAAGACTAGCTAATCAACACAAAATTCCATTTCTTGTGTTTTTCCAAAGTTTTCTTCTTCAATTTCCCTGATTTCGGGTTTTCACCAAATGTACAATTATGTCAGGTTTTGAAATCATGATGGTTATGATTTCCAACTTTAAAAAGATTCTAACCACTACCTAATTTGGTTTTTAGTTAATTATAATATGTAAAATATGAAAACTATAAAGTAATATAGGCTGTCCTTTATGTCATTTATTTCTATTAAAAAAAATTAATACATTAATGAAGTTAAGATAAAAAAATATGAAGACAACAAATAAGATTAATTCTAGAAGGAAATTGAAAAGTAATATAAGAATCGAATCTAAATCTTTAAAAATATGTGTTATTATATAGATTGAATCAACTTTAATTAACCGATAAAATTTAAAATCTAGATCAAAACATGATCTTAATTAGACATAATTTTTTTTGAGCATAATTGATCTTGCACCTAAATAAAACATAAAAAATCACAAAAAAATTGCATAAAAAAACTTAAGCACATGAGCCTGGTAGCTTGGATCCACTCACCTAGGTCTTATATTTTTTTAATCTTTTTAATGGGTGAATGACTTGTTGTCCGCTGTTATATTTTTTATTTAAATTATAAAATTTGAATGATAAAAGAACAAGGGATGAGTAATTTTTTTTTTACCCGTTCAATTTAGTCTATAATTTTTTATATATATATATATATATATATATATATATATATGTATATGTATATGTTTTTGTTCAATCTTCAAATTCAATCCTAAAAACTTTAATTATTTTAAATTTTAACGAACATGCCACAAAATTTTTCCTCTCCTCTCCTGCACAATCTGTTTGAATTGATTTGATTTTGGTGTTATACTCTCATTCATTCAACATGAGCTTGGATACGGAAGAAAATGTTTTCATCATCAGATTTAAATTTCATTGGAAAAACCCACAAGAACTTAGTACAATCATCATGAAAGCTGACATGATATCTTGCTCCAGTAGTAGAAATAATGGAAACCGGTCCCCAAACATCATAATATATCAAATCCGAAGAAAAATTATATTTTAAATGACTAGTTTTGAATGGCAAATTATAGCCTCTTGCCTTTTGACAATCTGAAACATACAAAGTGTTTTTGATTTGCTTCAACAGGAACCAGTTTTAGTAATTCTCAAACCTGCGCCATTGCCAACTTGAATTTATTCTGCGCCATCATAGACTGGCTCCCTATTATACTGCCCTCGGCTACCATGATTACAGGTGGAGTGATTACCATGATGATAACCATACCCTATTATACTCCCCTCTTGTTCTTGTATGAGAAAAAGGAAAAACAAACCTCCTCGAGCCATGTTCCTTTTTTTCTGCGAAATTTCGTTGAATGAATCCAACATTTTCCCTCTTAAGCGAAGCTTTGTAACGGTACTACGTCCACGTTTTATTTGCGACGTTGTAAAAGGTCGACTCCGTTTTTAGCCAACTTTCTTCCTCGACCTGAGAGCCCGTCCATGTTTCAGATGATCACTGTTTGCTGCAGCAGTCTCTTCGTCTTCCTCCTTTCTTATCAAAACCAGGCTTGCAATGGAAGTCTTTCGCTCTGCCTCTCTATATGTTGAGCACCAAGGAGGCAGCAGAGGAGCTCGAAATGTTGAGATAGGAAAAGGTTTGTGCTTAGAATAATTAGTGGATAGCTTACCTTATATACTCCATATACAAGGGCATTGTATACAGAATTTATATACTCCATATAAATACAAGGGCATTTAGTTTTCAACACGAAACTGGTTTTGACAGGTAAAACTTCATTTAATTCCAAAGTGCATGCCCCACGTTTGCTTGTTTTACCTTTATATATTTGTGGTTTTAGGCTTTCTTACTGGGATTTCTAGTTTTGGTTTTTTGCAATATCTGAAAACATGATTAATATTCTCATCATGATTACGTTTGATCATTTATGAAGCACTAATCTTTGTTCAAATACTGCTCAGAGGCTAATACTGTTGAAAGCTAAGCTGATTACTGTTGATAAAAATCGATGAAGAAGACTGCAGCAAGAAGGATGAAGAAGTTGCAGAAATTCTGTTAAAACAGTTAAAAAGGCAGTTAAAACCGTTATTTCCGTTTTTCTGTTTTTACTGTTACAAAACTGATTGTAAATCAGTTTTGCGTGAGATGATCTTGATTCCTAAAATAAAGGAATCAGTTACATGAATTAAGTATAAAAGCAAGGCTACAGAATTGAAAAATAATAAGAAAAATATACAGAACTTCTTCATTAAACTTCTCTGCACATTCAAGCTTTATTTCTTCTATCATATTCTTCTTCTTCTTCTTCAACAAAATACCAGAAATCAAACGTGGTATCAGAGCTACAAACTGATTCCTGAGAGGGGCGTAGACTGTGAAAAAAAAAAGAGATTGATTAAACTGTTAATTACTCAAAAATGGTAGGATCAAGCTCAGCTGGAGGAGACTTAAGAACTCCACAGTTCAATGGCACGAATTATGATTTTTGGGCTGTAAAAATGGAAACTGTCCTCATAGCACTCGATCTATGGGAAGTAGTTGAAGATGGAATAAAGTCTCATCAAGCACCTGAGATTGCAGGAGGATCAGGCGATGAAGAGAGTGAGGCTGATCAAATTATATTGCATGCATCCACGGCATCCAGAGAAGAAAAAATCAAGAATGCAAAGGCTTTAAGCCTCATACAAGGAGCATTAACAGATGATCTATTCCCACGTATAAGAAATGAGAAAACTGCAAAAGGAGCATGGGACATCTTGAGCAGAGAATTCAGAGGAGATAAAAAGGTTAGAGCTGTGAAACTTCAAGGAGTAAGAGCAGACTTTGAATATTTGAGAATGACAGAAAGTGAAAGCTTAGATGGTTACCTAGCTAAATTCTTTGCAACTATAAACAACCTAAAATCATTAGGTGAAGATGTATCAGAAAACAGAATTGTGCAGAAATTATTAATGAGTTTAAGCAGAAGATATAAATCCATTGTGTCTATAATTGAAGAGACACGTGATCTTGAAGTTCTAAGAGCAGAAGAAGTCATTGCTTCTGTTAAAGTATATGATAAGAGGGAGGATCTGCATGATGAAAGGGATAAGCTAAGAGGAACAGAAAAAGCCTTTAGCAGTTTTAAAATTGGAAACAATCAAGCTTACAATTCTCACAAGAGTTTCCAAGGCAGACCTACACAAAAATGGCAACCACAAGACAGGAGGGGATCAAACTGGAATCCAAACAGAACTCTGAATTACAGCAACTCAAACTGGAATAACACTAGTGGTGGGAGCAGTCAAGCAGGAGAAAAACCACAGTGTCAAGTTTGTCAAAAACATCATTTTGGATTGTGCAGGCACAAAGGAAAACCAAGATGTGGAAGATGCAATCGGTTTGGCCATATTACAAAAGATTGTGAAAGTCAGAATCACAAACAACTTGCAAATTATGCTAAAGAAGAAGGAGTCATCACTGGAACCATGTTCTATGCTTGCCATGCTGCAAGTTTGCAAGACAAAAAGATATGGTTTGTGGATAGTGCCTGCAGCAATCACATGACTTCTCAAGAATCTGAATTAATCAACATTGATAGATCAGTAACATGCAAAGTGAAGATGGGCTCAGGAGACCTTGTACAAGCTACTGGAAAAGTTACATTGGTTGTGGAAACTCAGCATGGGAAGAGATACATAAAAGAAGTGTTGCTTGTTCCCGGATTGGATGAAAACTTACTAAGTGTAGGGCAGATGATGGAGCATGGCTATTACATTCTGTTTGGAGGTAACAAGACAGTAATATTTGATGATGAAAGCCTCAACAATGTTATAGCAATAGTAATCATGGGAGGAAATCGATGCTTTCCACTTTCACTTGAAAGTATTACACCTGCAGCAAGGAAAGCTTCAGTGACTGAGGATTCCTGGATATGGCATAGGAGACTTGGACACTTGAACTTTGCCAGCATGAAGAAGATGCAGCAGAAAGAGATGGTGTGTGGACTTCCTGCTCTGACTGAAGTAGAAGATGTTTGTGCAGGCTGTGCATCAGGCAAACATCACAGGGAGAAATTCATCAAAGAGCAAGTGTGGAGAGCAAGCAATCCACTGGAATTGATCCACACTGATCTGTGTGGACCAATGCAGAATGACTCTGTAGGAGGAAACAGATACTTCATCACATTCATTGATGATTACTCAAGAATGTGCTGGGTATACTTTCTCAGAAATAAATCTGGTGCACTGAATCTATTCAAGAAATTCAAAGCATTCGTTGAGCTGCAAAGTGGACACAAATTGAAGAAGCTAAGAAGTGACAGAGGAGGAGAATATACTTCTAAAGAATTTGAAGAGTTCTGTGAGAAGCAAGGAATGGAGAGGCAATTAACAGTTGCATACTCCCCTCAACAGAATGGAGTTGCAGAAAGGAGAAACAGAACAATTTGTGAGATGGGGAGATCTATGCTGATAGAGAAAGGAATGCCAGTAACCTTCTGGGCAGAAGCTGTTAATACAGCTGTGTATATACAGAACAGATGTTATACAACATCTGTTGCAGAAAAGACTCCTTTTGAAGCCTTCACGGGAAGGAAGCCAGGAGTCAAGCATTTGAAGGTGTTCGGTTGCTTGTGTTACACACATATCCCAGCATCACTAAGGCAGAAATGGGATAGCAAAGCTGGAAAGGGAGTGTTTGTTGGATATGGCAGCTGTGAAAAAGGGTATAGGATATATGATCTGAAAACTAAGAAGATTGTTCTCTCAAGAAGTGTGATTTTCAGTGAAGATAAAGCGTGGAATTGGAAGGGAAAACTGATGAACCAAATCCACTTGTCCTTCAATCATGAAGGAGGTATAATTGAAGGTGAGAATCTTGAGGAACACACTTCTGAAATTCAACCCGACAATGTTGAACATTGCAATCAAAATCCTATAGTTGAAGAGTTAGCCGAGAAGATTGATAGTGTTAACAGTCAACAATCTTTACCAAGCTCTACTCCAGTGAAACTGAAGACCTTGGAAGACATATATGCAAGGTGTCACATGTGCATCATAGAACCCGAGAATTATCAAGAGGCTGCTGGGGATAAAGCCTGGCAGGAGGCTATGAAGGAAGAATTGGAAGTGATAGAGAAGAACAATACTTGGGAATTAGTGGAAAGACCAAGTGATAAACCTGTTATAGGAGTGAAATGGGTGTACAAAACCAAGCTTCATCTTGATGGATCAGTTCAGAAACACAAGGCTCGACTTGTAGCAAAGGGTTATGCACAGAAATCTGGAATTGATTACAATGAAACCTTTGCACCAGTAGCAAGGTTAGATACAATTCGAACTCTCATTGCACTTGCAGCACAGAAGGGATGGAAGTTGTTTCAATTGGATGTCAAGTCAGCATTCCTAAATGGTGTACTTGAAGAAGAAGTATATGTTGAGCAGCCTGAAGGGTTTGAAGTAAAGAATGCAGGACACAAAGTTTACAAACTAAAAAAGGCTTTGTATGGATTAAAACAGGCACCGAGAGCCTGGTATAGTGAGATTGATACATATCTCTCTATGTGCAATTTTAAAAGGAGTGGAAGTGAAGCTACTCTATATACAAGATCAGACATGGAAGGAAATTTGATCATAGTTTCAATCTATGTTGATGACATAGTGTACACTGGCAGCAGTGAGAGGCTTCTCAATGAATTCAAAAGGGAAATGATGCAGAGATATGAGATGTCTGATCTTGGACTTCTTCACCATTTTCTTGGCATGGGGATATTGCAAACCAATCAAGGAGTGTTTATTCATCAAGGGAAATATGCCAAATCTCTGCTCAGTAAGTTTGGACTTGATGATTGCAAACCAGTTTCCATTCCCCTGGCCACTGGAGAGAAACTGAAGAAGAAAGATGGAAGTGAGTTGGCTGATGAAAGTCTTTATAGAAGAATAGTAGGAAGTCTACTATATTTGACAGCTACAAGACCTGATCTAATGTATGCTGCAAGTTTATTATCAAGGTTCATGACTGGACCTACCAAGATTCACATGGGAGCTGCAAAAAGAGTTCTAAGATATGTGCAAGGAACTCTCAGTTATGGGATTGAATATGTGAGGGAGCAATCAGCAACTCTCATTGGATTTTGTGATGCAGATTGGGCAGGAAGTGAAGATGATAGCAGGAGTACTTCGGGCTATGCATTCAGTTTTGGAAGTGGAGCATTCTCCTGGTCTTCTGTAAAACAAAACACAGTAGCATTGTCAACTGCAGAAGCTGAGTATGTCTCAGCATCTGAAGCAACTGTTCAGGCCATTTGGCTACGGTTTGTGCTTGATGATTTTGGGGAAATGCAAGCTGAAGCAACACCCTTGTTCTGTGATAACATGTCAGCAATTTCGATGGCCAAGAATCCAGTTTTTCATCAGAGAACAAGACACATAAACAGAAAGTATCACTTTATAAGAGAGGCTCTGCAAGAAGGAGTAATTGATGTCAAGTTCTGCAGAAGTGAAGAACAACTTGCAGACATCTTCACAAAGGCATTACCCAAAGACAGATTTAAGAAATTAAGACTGGATCTTGGAGTTAAATCAGTAAACAGCTTAGGAGAGGCTGTTGAAAGCTAAGCTGATTACTGTTGATAAAAATCGATGAAGAAGACTGCAGCAAGAAGGATGAAGAAGTTGCAGAAATTCTGTTAAAACAGTTAAGAAGGCAGTTAAAACCGTTATTTCTGTTTTTCTGTTTTTACTGTTACAAAACTGATTGTAAATCAGTTTTGCGTGAGATGATCTTGATTCCTAAAATAAAGGAATCAGTTACATGAATTAAGTATAAAAGCAAGGCTACAGAATTGAAAAATAATAAGAAAAATATACAGAACTTCTTCATTAAACTTCTCTGCACATTCAAGCTTTATTTCTTCTATCATATTCTTCTTCTTCTTCTTCAACAAAATACCAGAAATCAAACGAAGCACTAATCTTTGTTCAAATACTGCTCAGAGGCTAATACAAGTAACTTCATTTGCTAAAATCTTGTGCCATTTATTTGACTTGATTATGTTTAGTTTCATTTGCGAACATAATAATAATGCTACAAGTCTTGTCTCGTGATCATTTCCAGAGACAACTCACTGCAACTAGAATTCCACTGAATCTCAGGGAACAAAATACATTGGATTTGGTAGCTTGAAAGTGCGGTTTCCCAAACACTCTCCTTGCAGATCACTCCATTGGTCACCAACGTTCCCCCATATCCTGTAACCTTCCTTTTCTAATCGCCTTCTCATTTCTGACTTGTATGCCAAAGCGCTTTGTCCTTTGAACCCTGCCGTCCTGTGGAGATTGAGACAACAAAAGGATTAGGAATCTCGGGTATATCATGAGCCATTTAAACAGGGTTATTACTCTGTATTATGCTGACATTCAATCATGCACACATCTGTTTCCCATTCAATCCTGCCGACATGGAATTTGAACATCCAAGGCTCATCCACGCAACTTCTCTTGGAAAGGCAAGTTTTTGGCATTAGGTGGTGGTGGGCCTAGTTTCCTTTTCCAAGTTGGATAGGCTTCTTGACTGTAGATTGAGCTAATTAAGAGGTTTCCTAGCCTATGATTCTGATGGAACAGGTGCTTCCTTGCATTGATGTGTTGGGGATTCCGACTCTTCATGCGCAGACCAGTGGTATACTGATATTTGTTTATATGAAGGCTAAAGCACACTGACACAATATTTAACGTGGTTCGGCAAAACCGCCTACATCCATGGGAGAGAGTCCATTTTATTAGAGATTAGAAAAAGGATACAAAACAAATACATGGAGGAGGATGATCACTTCACTCAAACTCTACTCCAGCTCTCTTATTGCACTTGCAGCTGCTGCAATGGCAGCAAGGCTGCTACTATTGCAACCCTTCACTTTCTCTTTACACTATTCACATTCTCACCCCTCTCTTACATTTTTCTCTCTCACGTATGCCTATAAATAGGCAAGTATGGTGATTCCTCTTCTTCAACAACAGCAGCTGCACATGGGTTGATACATTTGTCAATGGTGGGTGCAACTACCATTGACAAATGGTAACCCTACTCCTTAGGGTAGGCTGCCCAATAATGACAAATCCCAACAATCACCCCCTTTGACATTTATATGAGCAATTGTCCTCTTGCTTCTTCAGCACAGGCTTGCATTTTGCAGCTCTTCCAAGCTTACCATTCTGAGAGCATCTGTGGCTGAGTTCACAGGTACTCGCCAAACCTTTCAATCACCAGAGTTACCAAAGCACACCTTTTCTCACACAAAAGAATCACTACAACCAGATGGTCTGCCACTTCACATCTGAAGAGTGTTAACACTTGTCTCTAGGACACACTACATTCCCCTTCGAGTGTATCAACCATGCTCGGTCCGGAATGATTCATCAAGCCTTACATCAAGGCTTACAACACCCCCTCAAACGGAAATTTCTATTTCCAAGTGCGACAGTCATTATCTGAGTATCTCAATATGATCACGAGCTCACCACTCTTCCAAGAGTCTACTCATCCAGGAGTTGCGCCTGCCCTCTATTCCACCCTAGGAACCACGCCTTACTTCTCCGTGAGTCTCTCGCTCTTAGTCATAAGAGTCCAGGTAGCTCTCCACCTTTAATCATGGGGGTAGCCCATTAAAGGTTGATCTATATCTGTCTTCATACTCTGAGTATTACAATGTCATTACCGAGCTCACCACCTTGACAAGAGTTAATTCGTTCCGAAACCTGCACATGCCCTCTGCTCCTTCATAGCAGCCGCGTCTTAATGCTCCACAAGTCACACACTTATTGTCCAAGGCAAATATCTTCTAGCTCATTGATCTTTAGCATGGGGGCAATATCCATGAAAGTCAATCCTGCATTTTTCTTCATACTCATCATAGCCACTTCATTGGCTATACACATGTCCACTCATATCTAGCCATTACATTGGCTTTGGGGCATTCTGAACTGGGCTTCATATCGTGGCCCACACGCCTTCTCCTTAGGTGTCTCCGTTCGTCGTCATGCGGCGGTCTGAACTAGGGCTTATATCAAGGCCCTCACATCTTCTCTACGGTGTCTTCGCCTGTTGTCATAAGATGGTCTGATTCGGGTTCCTATCATAACCCTCATACACCTTCCATCTAAGGTGTCTTCACCTTTCATAGGTGGTTGCATCCTCCTTCAACTGAGATGCTTCAAAGTGGCTCCAGAATTCTCTACCACCATGTGCACTATGGAAGAGATAATTGCCACTAATCACATTGAAAGAGAAACTTGTGGTATACTCATCGCAATCCTCCACCTTGATTTCTATGTTTAGAGCTTCTATGCCTTTCTGCTTGACAACTCCACCTACACCAACTCTCTTTGGTTTCTTCGCCTTTCATCATAGGCGGTCGTCTTTTATCACAGGTGTTTGCACCCCCTCAATTAGGTGCCTCTACAACAGCTCTCTTTCCATCCTTGCATGCATTGGAAAGGTCTTCGCCTATTATCTTCATTAAGAGCATAAGAGACTTCCTGTTGTACAAACTTTAACAGTCTCTGCTCTAAGCTTCATCTGGGAACACTTCTTCTTCTTGCACCTATTGTCTCATTACAGTACCTCGTTGGATCCTACAGGTACTCCTGCACAATCTCCGTGTGCCCTCGTGCAATTTCTGTTCTCCAGATTTTTCCCTATTCCTTGCTTATGTTTGACAGCAGCTCATCCTATCACAACACATGTTCAAGTCAAAATAGGGTGCCAATCTTTATCCCCTTGCTGTATTTCTCTTCCATTATCAGGGTCTTCATCAATTCTCCCCTCGAGAAATTACAGTCACCGAATCTAACTTCTTTAGAGAAATCACCACTCCATCAGATCTTTGATCCTTCGGAACCTAACTGTTCCCTTGTGTCGTCATCCTACTAGTCTTCAACTGTTTCATTACAAACTGCTATATATACGAAAATAGTACCGTATGGATAATCCTTCCACTAAGCAAGTTCTCAGGAAAGATTGGAGGGGTCACACTGGTCCCGCTTAAAACCCAATCTCCTAGACAGAACTTCTCAGGCCATATCTATCCATCGTACTGTCTTTCATATATACAACCATTTGCTAGCTTTGTTGCGGCTTTCCTTTACAAGTGATCTGGAATATACTGGTTTAATACATGATTTCTCAATATCTGGCGAGACTACCAGTGCTTAGATTCGTCAAGATTGGTCTTCGTCAATTTCCACTCTTCACCTCAAATTGTCCACATGATTGGGTGTCCAGAGTGACCCAATTTTGCCTTCCCTCAAGGCAGTTAAAATTCTCTCCACTTAGCAGTCTAGCACATGTAACTAGGTAAACATATGCACCTTCTTCTTCATCTTCATCGACCACCATGAAGACCATCAGATGCCTCCTGATCGGGCAATCTCTCTTTAATAATTCACCACCACCACTTTCGGTCTCAAATCTCAACGATTTGACCGTACCATTGTATCCAGAATGATTAAATTAGCTGGAAACAAGTCTAAAATCGTCCAAATCGTATTTCAGACGGCTAAGATTTGATCAAAACAATTCTGGCCTGATAAACGGCCCAGATTCAATCTTAGATCTGGTTGCACGTAGACTTTGCTGCATAGAATCTTATCCCTCGGCTTGCGGCTCGACTCCAAAATGGCTCGGCTCGTGGCTAGTGACGTGGCAAGTGGGTCCCACTATGCTGACGTGTCTGCTGACTGGACGCTGACATGACATGTTGACTGTGTATGCTTGCGACATGATGATGTCATCCTTATCCGGGTCCGGTCGGCTTATCCGGGTGGAGAAGACGCGTGGCGCGCGTGGGCAGTCTCATCACCGACGCCTGACGGCGCTTAAGGACGATGCTGACGTCCGATTTCAATACGGTTTTCAACAGTGGCTTCGTCTCTTCCTCCTCTACACAGTGGTATGGTCAAAACACAATTTTGACAACTTTCATTTTTGAGCAATATCAAACACCACTTAAACCATATGCTCTGATACCAATTGTAGGGACTATGGACACCACCTATCTCCACATTGGTATGATATTATCCACTTTGGGCCTAAGCCCTCATGGATTTGCTCTTGGGCTATACCCAAAAGGCCTCATACCAATGAAGATATTTATCCATCCTTATATACCCATGATCCTCCCCACTTCTAGCCAATATGGGACTTTGGTATATACCCAACAATCCTCCCCTCGAACAAAGGACCACCGAGCCTCCCCTCAAACCGATCATTCATATGTCCACTCTCTACCAACCAGGATTCTTCATTCTCTACTTCACCGTGTTGGGGTCAGGACACGTCCATAAAGCATCCGGAGAGCACTACCTGACTTGAGAGTTTGCTCTTTTTAGGTCAACTCATCTTCACCGTGTTGCGATCAGGACACGTCCATGAAGGGAGCACACCGCCTATCCAATAGAGCTGATCCATGGATTACATCGTGATTGGGGGCCCACCATCTTCGTTCGGCATTCCGAGGATTCATCCATCATGGCTAACTTTGGGGTCTGGCTCTGATACCAGTTGTAAGGACTATGGACACCACCTATCTCCACATTGGTATGATATTGTCCACTTTGGGCCTAAGCCCTCATGGATTTGCTCTTGGGCTATACCCAAAAGGCCTCATACCAATGGAGATATTTATCCATCCTTATATACCCATGATCCTTTCCACTTCTAGCCAATATGGGACTTTGGTCGTATACCCAACATGATGTTGATTCGAATGGCATCCGAAAATATACACGGTTAATTGGCATGATATTAACTTTAACATATCAACTGCAAAGTCAACACTACAAATAATAGCAACCAAGCAGTTTTAAAAGACGTGATCATTGAGAGGAAATATGGCGAGGAAGCCTGGTATGCTACGTGTTAAAGTAATTCATATCAAACATAAAAGAAGGCTAGAGAATTCTCAATAATCTGTTTATTATGAGTGCTTAAGTTAACCTAAATATAAAGGAATTATATATAGGTTAAACTGAAAATACTATTCTACCCTTAATAAATAAGACTAGATAACATCTCCCCTCAAACTCACGATGCGACAGCTACAAGTATCGAGAGTTTTCCAACTAAAAAACAAAAACGAGAGATGAAATGCGTCTTGGTGAAGAAATTTGCAATCTGCAAGGAAGAATGAACCAAAGGCAAAGTAATGGTGCCATGCTTGAGATGATGACAAGTAAGATGACAATCGATCTCAATGTGCTTAGTTCGCTCATGAAAACCAAGTTGTGAGCAATCTGAATATAACTCTGGTTGTCACAATACATAGGAGCAGGATAAGAAAAGAAAACTCTCATATCAGCAAGTAACCAACATAACCAAACAATCTATTTGGTAGTAGATGTCATGGCAGAAGCTGAAGGAAAGTCGAAATACCAGATTTTGCAGAAGCGAAAGATAAAATATCACTCCAAAAAAAATTGCAGAAACTGAACGCAAATACCAAATTGCAGAAGCTGAAGAGAAGATGAAATACCAAAACAATTGCAGAGACAAAACAGAAATACCAAAACAATTACAGAGACAGAACAGAAATACCAAATTGCAGAAGTTGAAGGAATGTCGAAATACCAGATTTTGCAGAAGCGGAAGACAATATCACTCCAAAAAACATTACAGAAACTGAACGCAAATACCAAATTGCAGAAACTGAAGAGAAGACGAAATACCAAAATAATTGTAGAGACATAACAGAAATACCAAATTGCAGAAGCTGAAGGAATGTCAAAATACCAGATTTTACAGAAGCGGAAGACAAAATATCACTCCAAAAAACATTGCAGAAACTGAACGCAAATACCAAATTGCAGAAACTGAAGAGAAGACGAAATACCAAAATAATTGCAGAGACATAACAGAAATACCAAATTGCAGAAGCTGAAGGAATGTCGAAATACCAGATTTTACAGAAGCGGAAGACAAAATATCACTCCAAAAAACATTGCAGAAACTGAACGCAAATACCAAATTGTAGAAACTGAAGAGAAGAAGAAATACCAAAACAATTGCAGAGACAAAACAGAAATACCAAATTGCAGAAGCTGAAGGAATGTCAAAATACCAGATTTTACAGAAGCGGAAGACAAAATATCACTCCAAAATTTTATTTTTTTTGCAGAAACTGAACACAAATATCAAATTGCAAAAACTGAAGAGAAGATGAAATACCAAAACAATTGCAAAGACAGAACAGAAATACCAAATTGCATAAGCTGAAGAATTCAAAATAAATGTTCAGATATTAACTCTTCAGCCTCAAGCACAGAACTTGATCTTCATCCTCCATCTTTTAATAGGTCAAACAACCCATGTTTGATGTTTTGAAAAATAGATATGAAGTTAAGCTTCAAATGAATGCATTAAGTGTGCTGGAACATCCTATAGGGAATGAAGTGGATGATGATAACAATTTTGATACTAGCAGTGACTCTGACATTAGTGAACATGATTTCTACAGGGGCAGTGAGTTCCATAAAATTAGCAAGACAAGGGTTCAACTAACCAGACTCTGATACCATGTTAAAGTAATTCATATCAAACATAAAAGGAGGCTAGAGAATTCTCAATATTCTATTTATTATGAGTGCTTAAGTTAACCTAAATATAAAGAAATTATATATAGGTTAAACTGAAAATATTATTATATCCTTAATAAATAAGACTAGATAAATATTATTTAACACTGTGTTCTCAAATCAATGTATATCAGGTATCCTTCCACGTGATTTCCGATTTAGTAATCATTTTGAAGGAGAATACATGTTATGTTCAAGTCTAGAGAGAACTATCCACTCAGGTTAATCATTTGCCTCATTGAAAATATATTTACTACGTAGATTTTTCCGACCTGGACGTTTCGTAGTGTGTGGTTAATTATATCATCTTACTTCAAGATTAGTCGCTCATAGCCGATGAAGCCCTGATCATGCAGATTATCACTAGTGACTTGGCCAAGTGTTTCCTGGTCCCTTCCAGTGATCAGGAATACTTTAAAACCATTTTGAACCAGGTTGTTAAACAATCCAAGAACAGCAGGAATTGCTTGGCATCCTCCCTTTAATGCCCATGCCTTGAAACCAGCTTTATCGAATGGGTCACACCTACAGGACAGAACACAAACACCATTGATTAATAAACGTATATATACCAATGGACAAATAATATATAGGACCATGCACACATACCCATATCTCTTTTCCCTGTAGTAGAGGAGATTAGAGATGCAGGTGTCGTCAACATCTAGGATCCAAGCATCCATGCCATCGTTGGAGGGATCTATCTCATTAATATAACTCAAAACTTGGTCAACAATCAAGTCAAGGTCCCTGTCATACTGTCCTCCACGCATGTAAGCTTCAACGTACCTCAAGCATTGAGAAGGGACCGTGCGCCACGCACGCACATTGTTAGCCTCCACAGCCAACCTCCAGCTCAGGTAATAGGAAGCGCCTTTTGGTGTCATGCCGCCTCGCGGATAAGCCCTAACCCCAGTTTCCTTTGAAAAAAACTGCCAGCCACAAAAATAAATACCATTTAATGAGGAGATTTGTCACATTATAGTGATCCTAGCTTACGTACTTGAAAATAAAGATGGTAACCTATGATGAGGTGGCCTTGCAACCAAAACACAGTCAGGCAGGATGAGGGAAATTATGGCTACGTAAAGAGAGGAAACGTGAGGGTATATTTATGGTAAACGTGAAAAGAATTGACGGGGTTAGAAAATTAGAGTATCACAAAGATGATGACATTTGACTGATGGGAAGTAATAACGTAAGGAAGAGGTTTAATATTATTTCTCAGGCGTCCTTTCCTCGTGGAAACTGCTGAGAAATGAGTGATGGAAACTGGAAAGGTCTTTGTTGCCTACCTGATTTGACTCGGCTCCAGCTGTTTATTTGAGATGGCTGGCTTTATTTTTTTATTTTTTTAAAATTACTTTTAATATAATACATAAAAAAATTAATTTTAAATAAAATAAATAAATTTTAATTTTTAAAAAATACTTTTAAAATACAAAAACAAAATTCACTCTTGTTGTCATGCGGCTTGACTTGTTCTCGGAGTAAAGGAGACTCTCAAATCTGAATAATTAAAGTTTAGCTTTACACTTTGGTTTTGGAGGAAGAACAAGGAATATCGATAGAAACTAAACCATGCATTTGTATATTTCTTTCTTTTGACAAGTCATGTATGATTTTGAACCAATAAAGGTAGGAATATTTGTCGAGTCATAGATACTACATTATGATTCAAGATTACAAAGAAACATTCATTCTTGAATAATTTTAATATTGGAATCATGGTGGTTGTTTTTTAAAATATTTTTATTTAAAAATTTATTAAAATAATATGTTTTATTATTTTTTATACTTGTACGATTGTTTGTAAGAATATTGAAGAAATTAATTTAAAACAAAAAAAATTAAAATTTTTTTAAAAATATTTTTAAAACACAAAAACAAACAGGTTTTTAAAGATAAGTACTAGGACTACTAGTACAATTTCAATTTGATAATTTCATGTTGGGTGTCCTAATCAAATACCAGCACTGGTTCAAATTGAAGATGGAGAAAAATAGTGCTTTAAGAAATGATGAAGGGCTAATATCTTATTTTCCTGGTAGAAGGTTAATTGAACCTTCCAATAAATCTAAAACTACAAGAATTACAAAGAAAGTTCGGGGTGACTTCCCAGCCTGCCATGAACATGCACAAGGGGACTCGGAATCTGGGATGTTCAGCCCCAGACACAGTGCCCTGAGCCGACAGATCATCAGATGATCACAGATCACAGTGCCCTGAGCAGACAAATTAATAATTTGTTTTTGAATTTATGTATTTCTCAATCTAAAGGAGTAGAACTTCAATTTTCTAACCTTTTTTTTTAATAAATGAATATAAATGCAGTTTTATATATATATATATATATATATATATATATATATATATATATAATGGAAAACTTCTGCCAATAGGGTAAAAACCATTGTTATTATGAATAGTATGACACTTGAATATATCTGCCCCGCAAAGAAAATGCCAGCATAAGCCTTGGAATTTTCATAGTCATTTCATTGGGACCAATGCGCATTTCAAAGAAGCTTCATCTTGTCTAGTCTTGCTTCCTAGGTTTGTAGTGGAAAGCAAACAAAATTTATTTAAACTTGCAATTGATAGATAATACAGTACTGAAAATAACACCACTAAAAATTATATATCTTCCATCATTTTTAGATATTAAGTATAATATACTCCGGTAATTATCGGTGATCTTTCTTAATATGTTAGATTTATTTTATTGGTGATATTAATAATATTATAATTAGAATTCTGATGTCATCGAAATATTTTCTCTTCCCTGCACATTTAATATTGTTTCATGAAAGTGATCTGAGTAGCGATAAGATATAAGTATCGCATTTTAGACTTTTATAAACTGTGATATTTCTTTTTAGAAAAAGTGATAATATGTAAAAATAGAAAAAGAAAGAAAAAGACAACGTGAAGAAAGACCTAAGTAGGAAGCATGTGGATGCGGTTGATGTCAGAGAGCAGACAGATTTTGGTAATGAGGAGGAAAAGGGCAGGGTCGTTCTGGCCCCAATTGCGCCACCAGATTGGAAGGGTAATCAACTGCCATGGAACCGTCACAAGTTCAGAGCATGAGAATATACATTGACCAGTGAGTCAATGGCATTTGATGATGATGATGATCCATATCCACTACTACGTGGCCTCAGATTGAGAAGGACTTGACAAATAACAATACCTTTTGAGAAAACCAGCAATGGTGTCGTGCACGAAAACATGGCCTGTGTTCGCTCAGCTGAATAGCTTTTATAAAACCAGAGTCTCGTGTCATTCAAGAGTTCAGAGATTTACTAACAGTTGACACAAACGAAATTCCTTCCTTTTGCTCACCTGTGGAGACCTAACCAAGATTCAGAGGAGACATTGGTAGCTTTTAGAGGTGACCGAATGGCAGATTATGTGAAATCATATATTATGAAAACTACGTCACGAAGTGGAAATTCATGAAAGTAGAAGTAGGTGGGTTTTGTTTCCAAGTAGTGGCTACAGAGGCCATTGGCGAACACCTTGAAAAACAATCCTTCAATAAACTACTTTGCAGAAATCTCCGCATCAGACTACAAGTTCCAGTAGCCATCATCCCACCGAAGGTGTCAAAAATATTTTTTTAACATCACACGGAATATATATACAATATAAAATCACACGGAATATATACAATATAAACTCAGATGGTAAATTTAAATAGTAAAATCATATGTAAAATATTTTAATTAATTATATATTAATAATTTAAGTTAAGTAGTAAATAATAAGTTAATAACTTAGTGTGGGGCTTAGCAATTGTTTAATAATATGATAAATCTTGTTTTTTAAAGTGTTTTTAACTTTGAAATGTATTAAAATAATATATTTTTTTATTTTTTAAAATTTATTTTTAATATTAATACATTAAAACAATTAAAATAATTAATTAAAACTTAAAAAATAATTAAGGATCAATTTCTATGACTTTACTCACAAAGTCATTCCACGGTATTTTTCTTCTGTCTTTCCTTCTTAATTGATGTTTTTTTATTCACGAAGCAATGTAAATCACTTTGATTGGGCAGAATTCCAATCTCACAACACGACAACAAAGAAAACATAAAACCTTATCTTTCACAATTCATAACCAACATCACCACCTCTGAATTTATCAACCAAATGGAATAACTTTAAATGTTTAGCAGCAATTAGCGAACAAGCCTAGCGTTTCTTCTTTGCAGTATTACTCACCGTTGCCACAAGAGATACTTCAGCTACTAACCATTTGATCAAGAAATTTGTAGCATCATTATCGAAATCAATTGCCCTTTATGCACTCTCTCATCTTCTCTCCCCTGACTCCACTCACCACCCTCTGTTGTATCTTCTCACTCTCCTTGCAAGTAATAACTCAAGACCCATTAGATCTGCTTGGTAGGGACTTGATGTTGAGGGTTTTAAACAACCTCGATGCACGCAGCATGGCACGATGCATCGTCGCCTCTCGTAGCTAGAACCATGTTGCTTCCAGTGATCTTCTTTGGACCTCCAAGCCTAGGTGTTTTTCTTTTGTTTGAAATGGACACAGAGATCAACAAAGAGTTGAAGAGTTTGTCAACTAACAAATACACGGAGAGTTGAAGAGTTTGTCAAACTCGTAAACTCGGACCAAGTTAACCGAGTTTGACCGAGTTTGCTGGTTTTCGAGTTTCTAACCCGATTGTACATGGTATATACAAGTTAACTCGTAAAATCATTTGATTTTACAAGTTAACTCGCGAGTTTGACAACCTTGACCTCACCAATAACTACAGCATAGATTGCTAGCGCCTACCCAACAAATTATACACACACACACACACACAAACATGTGGCTAACGTAATGCAATGGGTTCCATCAAAATTTACTTAACATAAAGGCAACACTAACATTCTTTTTTAAAAAAAAACAAGAAAGATATAATACTTGGTCATTGCTTGACCGAGAGTGTAATAAACTTAGATAACTTAATAAATATAATTTAAAAAAATGTCGGCAATAAGTAAAGAGAACAAAAAATAACGATAATTAACTATAAAAATAAGCTGTCAAATCATATTTGGAAGGAAAAAAAAAAGGAAAAGTTTGTTAGATACTCATCATTGCTTTGTTGTGGACACTGCCCAGCCACCAACAAAGAGTCTGCCAAGACGGTTCAACAGCCACCATGAAAGATTGTACAACGATACCAAAAGAGGTCACACACACTGATAAAGCAACGACTTAGAAAGTAAACCAAGCAAAATATCATGATGTACAAAATTTCTTTTAAAAATTTGAATTTAACAAAGAATGAAAAATAAAAAGACCTGAGATGATCCGAGTAATTTTTAAAATCAGAAAAAAAACCCTATAGAAAGCAAATAAAAAAATAACGCAGCCCAATCTTTAATTAAATAAATGTTGAAGGATAAAACTGAAAAAATATGAGTTTAAAAAAAGGGAAAAAAACAAACCTGAATGAATCTCCTAAATCTGGGTGAATCTCCAAAACTTGCAACCCGTGAAATGTTAAACATAAGCTCAATCAATAAGCTCAATTCCTAACCAACTTAATGTTAAAGGATGAAATAAAAAAAATACCAATTTAAAAAATTTGTCAAAGTAAAAAAAAAATAGCAACAAAAAGAATGATGATCAAGTCTGATAGGAAAAAAATTAAAGAAGGTTGAAATCCTAAAAAAAATTAATTTAAAAATTATCTCATAAAATAAATAGTAATAAAAAGAATAAAAACCAAATCTAATAGATGAAAAAATTAGAGGATGAAATTTAAAAAAAAAACTCTAATTTTAGAAATTATTTTTTAAAAAAAATAGTAAAAAAAAGAATAAGGACCAAATTTTTAAAGAAGAAAAAATGAAGCGTTAGATGCAAAAATCAAAGAAAAAAGAGAGAAAAAAGAAAAAGAGAGAGAAAAAAAAACGAAACTCGTAAGCATCCTACTGAAAGTCAATTGGCCACATTCACTACTCAAGGATGGAAAAGTTGCCGAGACAATTCGAATGTTGCTTTAGAATCCATCTTTTGACAGCTTAATCGCCCTCGTGTGTTGCCCGAATGGCACGATCACAACCCACATGTTGATATTTGCAACACATGCAACAACAATAATTTTTTAAAATAATATTTATATTTATTAAATTGTCAAATTGTACCTCATTCAACTATAATATAACAAAAAAATAGGCTAAAAATACGAAACAATTAATGGACGCGAGTTAAAGAAATTTTGCTTTTAATTTTACTTTTGTTATTTTACTATACTTTAAAAAGTGAAAATACAAAAAAAACCATAGACACTAGTTTAAATTTTATTATTGTTGTTTTGAAAGGTAATTTAATTATTTTATTATGTTTTAAAAAGTTAAAAGACTGATTAGTCCTTTATCAATACAATAATAACTAATAAATTATTGCAAAAAGACTGTATTAGAACATGTCTTGGTCTTCAATGAAAAACTCAACCCTATTAGTTTTTCGTTTTTGTTTTTAATGGGTTGTGTTATCACCACATTTAGTTATACCTAGTTATTTATTCTCGCTTCTCTCAATAAATAATTGAAAAATGTGTTGAAAATAAAAGGTATTTTTTTCTAAATGAAAATACATTAACATTATGATTTTGTTTTAGAAAAAGAAAATCAAAACTATAATTCATAATAGCCATCATAATGTTTTATATTGATTAAAAAAATCTAATTGTAAAATAGTAATGGAATTTAATTTAAATTAAAAAATTTCAAGAAAAACTTTATACTATTAACTAAAAAATATTATATTTATAAATTAAATTAAATTTATGACACCAGCTCAATATGTATAAATTTTATCCTTAATTTTTTAATTTAAAATAATTCTTTTATAATATAAATTGTTCACTGTATATAGAATATATCTAATTAGTAAAATGAGGTGTTCAAATATATAAAATATCTTTAAAAAACTATAGCATCGCATGGGTAATGTATATATAATCATAGTTGTTAAATCTAAGTCAATATAGCATGTTAATTTCGAAACTCATGTTAAAGAACTTGACTTGAGTTGGGTTAAATTAACTAGTTTTCAGTGATTAATTGATTCGGTCAAACTCGATAAAAATTAAAAAAAACAAAAAAAATTATTTTATTAAAAAAAAATTAATATAAGCTTTCTTGGTGACCATGTGGTTTAAGTTATTTCTCGAGTCAGATACCGGGTTTTACATCATGTGTTTAAGTTTAAAAAGAAATATATATATATATATATATATATTTGTGTGTGTGTGTGTGTAAAAGATTGTGAATTCATCTGACCAACTGCTAATAACCTGTTTATAAGGGGTCGTGTTAAAATTAAAAATTAAACACATGAATCAAGGGGCCATCTTGAAATTCCATATCAGAATTACGATATTCTTAAAGTTTTTTGTATTTTGTTTAAAATCCTACTAGAAAGGGTTTACCGACAAAAGACCAAGAATATATCTAATTGAGTTATTGGATTAGTGGAATCCATCATGAAATCCCATATTAAGATTATAATCTATATATATATATATATATATATATATATATATATATATATATATATATATATAATCCAGCATAGAAATTTGGTTGCTAGAAGATATAAATATATAATAGAAGACGTACGGTGCCTAAAGTCATCCAGCCCACTCACATGCATGAGTCGTCAAATGACAGAAACTGCACCAATGGGAGTCTGCAATGCTACCTTATCACAATCATCCCATTGCTCTTTAGCTTTCTATTTATTTATTTTCCTTAGGTGTTGGATATTTTAATATATCATATGGAATGGTACCTCAGCGCTGCTGCCACCGAAGCGTGTAGTGGAAGGGGCTGCAATCTGCATCCACACAGCCGGTGCTATTAAGCTTATTTTCTCTTTCAGGAGATCAGAGGGTGCTGGAGCTGGCTCATCATGAGAGCAGTAGAACGCTTCTTGAACTACTGAGAATGACAGAACACAGCGTAGGAAAATTGTTTCGTGCAATTCAGCTGTTCAAAAACCATTCCTGTCTTCAGCGAAGCAGTTAAATAGCTGTCCAAATCAAAACAAACAAATATGATTATCCTGTTTTAAACAAGCAAGGATAATGTTCTTAAGAATAGAAGGTCCAGTGATTAGAGTGCAAATTGACCATGGAAACTTAAGATTTAGCCTGTTCTATCTGAAATTTTGCCGTGGCTGTGCCACACAGTTTGCCTGACTATATATTCAGAGTGGACATAGATGGAGTATATATCGTCAAGAAAAATATAGTTATGCATATATATCCAGTCAAATGGAAAACAAAAATAATAACAAGCTTTGATTTTCGACAAGAATGTCTTAGGTTCAGACCAGACTTGTATTCTTTGTTCTTTGATTTCCATTCCTTGGGTTAAGCTACATTAATTAAAAGCTGATGTAGAAGCATCCTCTTACTCTTGAAGTGAAAACCCTAATAGTGAAATCCATGATGAATTGCCCATAGAAAAGTATTATAGATCTATAGTGGAGCAGCCAACATACAGAAAAGATTGTTATGTTTACAACAAAGATGCAATGATTTACTGGATATATAAAAAATAAATTTGCTCACAGCTATTATTGTAGGTTTTCGGCAGCAACTGATAGCTTGCTTCTATATCAGTTGGTATAATAGCTAGAATAGCATCTGATAATTTGTTCATACATCAAAAGTCTTAGCAGTGAGCTTAATTAACAATAATTTGTTCATACATCAAAAGTCTTAGCAGTGAGCTTAATTAACAACAGCAATTGATGATAAAGAGGGAAAAAAAAAACCTGATGATAACATGCTAGTTTTATTCTCTATGGATATGAATTATTCCCAACTCTTCATCGATTAGTTGGCTTGTAGGAAAAACATGAATAGTCTAATGGTAGCATAAACCTTGCAGGAGGTCAACCAAAAGAAATAACGCAAGACTGCACGACCATGCACACTGGGAATAACTAGCTGCCATCCCAGAGGATCTAGATTGGTTGTACTCTGCATAATCCATGAACAAATAGATTGAAAATAAATAAAGCTAACAGTTCTTTAGGAAAAAATCTCAGGAGTACACCACACATTAAATTACATTGCCATTAGGCTTGATATTCGGTTACTAAATTCCCATGCTGAAATAGAAAACTATCTCAAAAAAGAAAAAAAAATTGTGTTGAAGACTAAGCAGAAGTGTTGAGCAAACTTCATGTTTTCTCAAGGATTTTATTTATAAAAATTCCATCAACCAAAAGTATTTGGCATCGCCGGAGAATAAACTGCTACTATTAATAAGTTATACAACATCCAAGATAAAAGAAGAGGAAGAAAAAAAAGGGGGGGAAGAGGGGAGACTAAACCTTAATTAGCTCTAAACCTAAACCTAAATAACAAAAGACATGCCACTAAAACTTAGATACATAATGAGACTCATCTTCTTCACTTGCAAATTGTTGAGTTTTAGCAAGAAATTAACAAACTAAGAAGAAAAAAATGAAAAGAAAAAACAAAACAAGAACAATTAGCGACAAAGATTTCTAGCGACTTTAATAGGGACATCTATACCTCTCATCTCTTCCCTTCAAGAAAGAACTTCCAACAACCTTTCAATGGTAACTAGAATGAACATGATCAATGTTATTGCTTCCAAAGGAAACAAGATTGCCAAGTCTAGTTGTTGACACTTCATTGAAATTTCTTCAACCTCGCCATTGAAATCAAACTCTATTGTTGAGTTGTATGTGTAAACTAAGCCGATTCTCGAGTCCATAATCACGTTGAATGCATGGAGGGTAAGAGGACTCACTACTCCAAGGCTGAACTACAAGTAACTCCATCATAAAAGTCAAATGAGGCACACAAACTTTTTATCGACAAAAGGTGACTACTCACATATGGAGACTTATACAGTCGGGCTTGCAGAAACTTAAAAATCTAAAGTATCAAAGCAAGGATTTGAAACTACTAGATAGGGATCTGACATAGAAAAACTATGTGGATGGCCTAACATATGTTTTTATGGACCAACGAGATAGGTCTAGGTCCAAGAGAAGGCCTGGTCATGTCAGGCTAGGTTAGCTCTTTAAAACTAAAATAACAGGGGGTCTAACCGTTAGATCGAACTTAAATTTTTCTAAGTGATTCTACAAGTAGTAGAAAGCTATAATATCACTTATTAGATTGTTAAATCTTCCAGAATTAGGCCTAAAAGTTGTTGTTTAGACCAATTTTATTATTTTCCTAGGATTTCTCATACTTATTATTTTTATTTTGGATTTTATTTTAGTTTCCTTAGTTTTTTTGGATTTTAGGTTGTTTCCTAGTAGAGTTGGGTTTTCCTAACCTATTTAAAGGTCCTGTAAACCTCTTGAAGAGACAACCACCATATATTTAAAATTTAGAGAATAAAATTATGAATTTAGGGTTCACATCTGCAATCTTTTTTCTCATTAAAATTCTTGTGTTTTTATGCTATTGTTATCCTGTTAGATTTTACATGTATCAGTTGGTATCAGAGCTTAACAATCTCATGTTTTATATTGCTTATTTGCTGCAATTTCATGAATAATTGTTTGAGGCTAACAACCATGATAGGAAGAGGTCATGGAGCAAAGCGTGGCCAAGAATGGATGAGAAAGCTCCCATTCATGAGAGAAATGTCAAAAGCTTGTCATGGAGAACATGCAGAGGCAGATCACAAAATTGACTTATAGGCTAGAAGAGAGAGAGAGCAACTAAAACAGACCTAGGAGAGTGATCATGAGTCATTAGTTAGCGATAATCAAAGGAGAACCCTATGACAAGGAAAAGATCAGATCTAGGGATTTCAAGTTTCATATTAAAATTCCCTGAGTTTATTGGAACCTTACAAGCAAAAGAGTTTATAGATCGCTGGAATCAAGTAAAGAGATTTTTTTTCATATAAAAAGGTTCTTGAGTAGATGTTAGTTAAATTAATCACAATCAGATTGAAGGGTCAGACATCTTCTTGGTAAGAACAGTTGAAGAAGACACAAGAAAAATCAAGAATAAATGAGTGGGACAAGATGAAGATAAATGAGAACTTTTTTCCTTTTGGCTATTCCCAAACTCTAATTAGAGGCTTTAAATGTTGAAACAAGGAGGTGAATCAATCAATGAATACACTGTTGATTTCTACTAGTTAATAGCTGAGAATAATTTGGAAAAAATAGAAAAGCAGTTAGTGACAAGGTATTTGAGAAGTCTACAACTGTCCATACATAATGTATCATGTCTCCAAATTTTATGGACACCTTCACAGGCTTATCAAAGGGCCTTGATAGTTAAGAAGCAGTAGGCTATTAGGTATGTTAATAAAAAAAAAAATAGCAGATCAAAATAACAGAGAAAGAGGGCATAATAATAATCAAAGGGATATCACCAAACAACCTTTGTCATCTCAATAAAATCAACATATGACGGGTCAAAATTTTGGCTTTAAAAATTATTGCTTCAAATATGGTGAACTAGGGCATTAGGCTAGCAAATGTAGCAAAGTAGAGAGTTTTTCTGAAAATAATTTTCTGATAGAAAAGCTAACAAATATGGATCCTAAGTATGATGATGACTCAGGCAGTGATGGGGATATTTTTCATAGAGATGATGATACTACCCTTGTTATTAAAAATATTATATTAATGCTTAAGGGTGATTCAGAAAAGAATTAGCGACGTATAACTATCTTTCATTCTATATGCATTACCAAAAACAAGGTCTGTAACTTGATTATAATTAATGGTAGCTTTGAGAATGTAATGTCTGTCAAGGTAATAAATGAAGCTTCAACTGAAAACTAAAAATCATCCTAAGCAATGTAAGATAATATGGATGAATAAAGGCACTAAGGTAATTATTGATAAATGTTGCTTTGTTTCTTTTTTTATGGGACAAAAATATTTTGATAGTCTTTCGTGTGATGTGGTATCAATAGATGTGTGTCACATTCTGTTGGGGAAGCCATGTTAGTTTGATAAAAGTAATGATGGTAGAAAAAATACATAAACCTTAAGCATCAAAAGGAAATGTATAGAATTTACACCTATAAAGGAAAGGCGGAAATGAGGACTAAAAAAAAAAAAAAGTTGTTTTTATCATAGTTTATGGCAGAGATACAGGTTAACGAGTAATATATGCCATAGTTCCTAGTAGTGAAATGATTGGAGAGGATGATGTTTTCGACAACTTTAAGAAAGTACAGGGTATGATAACAGAATTTGCATATTTGATCCTAGACAAGTTATCCCAAAGATTGCCACCCATGCGATATATCCAGAACTAAATTGATTTGATTGCCACCCATGCCTTCCAAACATACTAGCTTATAAACTTATCCCTAAAAAAGATAAAGAGTTGCAAAGATAAGTGATGGAGTTGTTAGAGAAGGGATATGTTTAGGAAATTCTTCGGAATTATACTAAATGGGTCAATCCTCACCTCTTCTTTGTTTTAGCAACTTATCCTGACCTCGCCAAGAACTCCCTGGCGACGAGGAGTCCATGTGCAATACCAATTCTTCCAGTTTTAAAAAGATGATAGTTTATGGTGTATCTGTATAGATAGTTAAGTCATTAACTAGATGACAATTAAATATAGATTTCTGATACTAAGCTAGATGACATGATAGATCAGTAATTAGGTTCCAGATTGTGTTTGAAGATTGATATTAATGGTTACCATCAAATAAGAATCAAGCTAAGAGATGACTGAAAAAAGGTTTTAAAACACAACAAGAGTTTTACGCATGGCCTTTTCTTATGCATCCACTCCATAAGGCCCTTCAAGTCAGGTCACGAGAACTTTTGGCAGCAGCTTGTGATTTGTAATCCATCAAAATAGACTCAAAATAAGCTTTGAAATGGGCTTTGAATCCAAACTTCTGCACCCAAGTCGCCTATAAAAAAACATCATTATGCTAAGCAAGAAGCACAAATCAATCAAATATGTGGCACACAAGGAGGGGAATCAATAAAATTGCAAAAGCTAGAGCACTCAATCGACCTCCGAATATGGTGGCATGGCTATGCTGAAGATATTGATACATTGGCTGAAAACGGTGAAAGATAACAACTTTTGATCTCAGGAGAAGGCCTTATACATGATGAGAAAACGCTTCACCCAGGCATAAGACCAGAACCGGGAAATGTTAATCGCATTCCCAGTTAAGTGATCAGGTAATCGGACACGCTCTTCATTTCCTAGTTACAGGATACACAGCTCCAGGGGTTCCCGTTCAACCACATGTTATTTGTTCTAACTTAAGTTGATCGTCTTTGTCAACTGTCATCTAACTAGAGTCAAACATCCCACCATGCCATGGTTGTTTATCCCCAAATTTCATTGGAAAACACCATTGAAAGTTCAACTAATCCTTGAAGTATCACGTTGAAGAACAAGTACGAAACATGGATACAAATAGACTCGTGAAATAAGTTTTGATATTTTCTAGTTCTTTACACTAGAACCCAGGTGACAGAATAACTAACAGAGCTATAGCATGCTGGCTTCCGAGATAACAACTAGACCCAGCAAGAAAACACCTAACTGCATTGGTTCACTAATTTATCTACTGGTTCCAAAGATCCATAAACAAGCCGGCCATCTACAGAACACCAAGCAATCGAGATATCACATTATCCCAAGCTTACATATGCAAATAGTTTAGACCAAGTACAAGGTTCTCTAAACCGCAGCCATTTAGCCCATTATCATTTCTTGGAAAACAGCTGACAGAGACAACTGCAGAAATGGCAATAATGGTAACATGTTTTGGCAATTTAACTGAAATCTGGGAATACAATTCAAAACAATCTTCCTTTTCCCTGCCAAATACAAGATTAATTATGCATATGTTTTGATAACTTCAAATTCAAATGAAAGCATAACCATTTCCTCCAAGCGCCTCTGTTTACTCCATAAATCAGTCACGTTCACTAATGGCAGTTAAATGTTCATCAATTTCCTCAGTGGACAGCACTCTGAAAATACGATCACCTGTTCTCACAACTCCCACCTGGCAAAAAACCAAACACTGACTGTTATAAACCATTTTACTTGTACAGGTAAATTGATTAAACGGCATTTCCATGCCATATTCTAAAGGTCAGCATATGTAGCACACACTGCACAAGGGGCATCTCATAGGCAACTGGGAAAAAAAAAAGGAAAAGGTTCTGGGCCCCTATTCCGAATTCTATTGGAAACTCAACAGCAGGAAAGCCACCTTAACAGAAATGGAAATGCCAGAGATCAGTCATAGGCCACATGTCGGAGAAGACAAATTACACTGAAGTTTCTTTATTTTTTGAGTTTCAGCCTTCACGGGATATTTAATTTTGATCATTTAATATTAGTGGTCGAGTATCACTAACAGCTGGAAGTTAAAAGTGAGACATCAAACCTCTATCTCAGTAGCCTTGAAATCCTCTTGAAGAACAGATTGCAGAGCAGAAATAGCAGTCTGCACAACAAAACCAATATGCAGTATTAGGATATAAAAAATGTTATTTCTGGAAAAAACAAAAAACCCATTACAAATAATCAAAAAGTAGCTTTGCACAAATTCATGAAATAATCAAACAAAAACCAGTAACATTTATCCTCTAATTTATTTTCTAGTTCTATACTCAGAATCCTCTCATAGCCCAGGAAATCAAATAATGCAGAACAAAAATCATGTGAGCACTCCTATAAAGTTATACCCTTGAAATTCCTTAACACCATGAGGACAAATTAAAAGTTGTTGGGTAGTGCGTTTTATATGGCCCAAACAATTCCATGCATATTAAACCACATTCAAACCCAGACAGAAAATAAAAACACAATAGTTGACATGCATGGCCAATCATAAGTTAAAAAAAAAATATAAAGTCCTTCAGCATGTCATTTCCAGGAAATAGGAAACAGGCACAAGTACCTGCACAGTTTCCTCATAGGAGAGAGAAGGGTCATTTTTCATTTTCTTTTCCAGGAAATTGATAGCCTCTTGTTCTTTCAATCCAGCACTTGTAGCCTGCAACATGAGTGTAAAGTTACGTTCCTCAAGCAAAACGCTTCCTTAGAATTATGTACAATGCAAAGCTAAAATAAATCCATATGCGATCAATAAATTCTCATATTCAAAAACAATCATTTCAGGAGTTGCATCATACACCATTAAGTGATCATATCATGAAAACAGGTAGTTTCATGAATGTAATATCTGCACTGTTCATTGGCTGCCAAATCTAGTAAACATACCTAGAAGGCAAATTAATTGACCTGGCACAAAAGTTGATCGATTTTAGGGAGTGGAGTACTTGAAAAACATAGATCACCAAAAAAGGCAATAGACATTGTCATGTGAAATTCAAAAGCATACATGCTAAATTATCTGATATTTTTTATCCTGAGGATATAGCTTAAGCATGTCTTTAAAGAAATATTTATCTCAACTTCATCCAAGTTTCTTTGGTTATATGATCATGGGATTCACAGATGCTTTCATTATACAATAGAGAAACAGCACACTTAGAATAAAACATCAATAATGTAATGCATTTTCGAGAAAAGAACAAGATTGCCAATTACCTTGTGACCAAAATAGTGTCCAGCTGGATCACACTTGTAAAGTTGAGGCCCGTTCTCTTCATCAATACCCAAAATCATAGCAACTTCACAGAAAAAGATACGGTAAAGGTGTCAAAATAAATAAATATAAGAATAAGACCAGCAGCATCAATTAGCATGTATAAATGTCCACAAAAAAACACTCAGATACACCTTATAAATAGCACATTGCGTCAAGATGTAAATCATCTTAAGAACTACAACAGAACAAAAAACAAAAACAAGAGCCCATACCAACTCCAAGAGGTCTCATATATGCATGCTGAGTATAAACTTGTGATTTGTCTGCGATCCTACATATGCAGAAAAAATTAAAATTCAATATTATACGGATGGAAAACAAACATGGTTAGAGAAGAAGTCGTCAGTTAAAACTAGAGAATGAGCTTATTGGCAGGAAAAGTTAAGATGAAACCTAAACTTGCTATCAGTAACCCAAACAGAAAAGGATCCATCCCACTTATTGAAAAACTCATACATAATCAAATATAGGTATAGGATCATGGAAAACACAAACATACCATCTGGCTAATGCATCGACAGGCATTTCATACCCATATCTGAACCTAAACTCCGCCGCTTCATTCCTTGCTTGTTGGACTAAGTTCCTTGCATCAGCTAAAAAATCCACACAAAAAGAAACATTTTATCATGCTGAAACCCAAAAACAATGTATATTATCAATTACTTGAATGCCACAATAATTATTTTTTTTCTCTAAGAAAGAAAAGGAGGAAAGCAAAAGAAGTAGACCAGTCATGCCGGTGGCGAGTAGACCAAGAAACTTGGTAATAGAGAAAAGGTGAGTAACACTAGTCTGATCCAAAAGCTTGTCCTGATCCCTCATTCAAAAAACAATTAGCAAAAAAAAAAAAACCCTAGATCAAGGCAGTTAATAAAATTAAAAAATAAAAATGGGAAAAAGAGTGATTGACTCACCGGAACCTTCTTTTGAGTAACAACACAGACAGAATCGCTGCCGCGAACTCCAATGGAAGTGGTGGAAGCCGCCTTCACTGCCTTGAACGCATACTCTGCACAGAAAATCTCAATATCCATTCAATTAAAACCGAGAGAGAGATAGTAAATTTCAATAACAGTAATCGAAGACAGTACATACCAACTTGAAAGAGGCGACCTTCAGGTGAGAATATAGTGATATGCCGATCATATCCACCTCCGCTTCCTCTACTCATTCTCTCTTTTTCTTTTTCTTTTTCTTTTTCTTTTTCTTTTTAAGAGTTTTCTGCGTCTGGTTCTGCTGGAAGAAGGAAAGAGTTTTAATAGAGATATTAGTGACTCGCTGGAGAAGAAACCTTGGAAGGCTAAAGTCGTTATGTTTACCCTGTATTTTCTTAAATTAGTCAGTTTAGTCTCTTTTTAGACTATTCGTTCAATTGAGCCCCATATTTTATTATTACAGTCAGTTGAGGCCCTATTTGTAACTTCCTATACCTTATGTGGAATTTTATTTATTTATTTGTCCCGTATAAAATTAAATTATAGTTCCGAGTCAAGACTTAAGCGATAAGAATTTGGATAGAAGCTGCATATTGGACTCAATTAATTGAAATTAGAAAACATTGGGGTTCAATTGAACTAACAGCTTGATTTATTTTGCTAAACAGCATCGTTTTATTCTGTAAGAACTAAGAACATGCGGGTTGGAGCCCTAGGCAAACCTCAAATGTAATGTGTCAATTATAATCACAATTACAATATAAAAATAATTACTACTGTTTTTTTTATAGCAAAGTTAGATGGTAAACAAATCTATATTGAACTATTATCTCCAAAACAAACCTAATGACATCAATCATAGGTATTTTTTTATTGGAATGTAATAGCCTAGGTCTTTCTCTCCGTTTCCTTTTTTTAAATTATTCTCTTTTTTTTTATAACTGAAAAATAAAAATATGATAAAAATAAAGTTTGGGAATCAAAACGAACAAACCTAAAACTATTAGGACCACATATAGAAAAATAAAATCTTCAAGGAACACAGTGTAAGAAACCAAAAACTACAGGGACCAAGTAAAGAAAAACTAGAAAAATAAGGGACCGATATGAAAAAACTTAAAATGTAAAAGGACCGATATTTAAAACTATAAGGATTAAATATGAAAAATCTAAAAACTTCAAAGGTCAAAGCGTAAAAGATTATAGCTACAGTTGTTTACCATATTTGTTTTTGTATTATTAACTAGATTATTTATTCACGCTACCGTGGATCGGATTAAATTTTTTAAAGTATTTTTTTTAAAAAAAAGAGCATTACTAATATGTTTTCAAAAATAAAAAAACTAAAACCATGTAAGTATTGATTCGTGTGATTTCATCAACTTGACAAATTCAAAAATAATTTAAATAACTAAAAAAATATATAATTAAACTAAAAAAATATATAATTAAACTATTTCTTAAACAACTGATACCATGATATTCAACGAGCTCTTAGCCCAAAGTATGAACCATCACATGACACATGGGTATGCTGTTGGGCCTAGTATGCTGGCCCATACATTTTGCACAAATGCTTTTCTCAAATGGTCCAGCAATTTGATAGTAAGTGATCATCGTCATGCTTCAGTTATTAGTTTTTATTGGAGGGTTCTCCTGCCATGGCCCATCTAAGGATTCAGTATACATGGTTGGTCCGTGGTGGGGTTCATATCCTAACAAATGATTTATAATGCTTCAAATTTAAGGAATGAAAAGGGAAGAACTAAGAAATATTGCATGCTTCGGATGGTATGATATCAGTGAATATATTTAGTAATTCACTTGTTAATTGTTCATGCTTCAGATCAGATTTAAATTCTTTTTTGTCAAGGCAAAAAAAAACATATGGTTTAATAAAATAAATTAAGAATTATATTTATCAATAAATATATAATTTTAATAGAAGATACTTGACCGCACTATATATGAAACTCTTCAAATAAAATTTGTTTAACTATACAACAATGATGTTGTTTCTTGAAAAAACAGAAATATTTAAATAAATTGTTTAAGCAAATTCTAAATCATCACAATATTAAATAATAAATTTTTAAAAAAAAACTCAATGATCAAATTAGAAAATAAAAAAGAGTATACAATTGCATGCAATTCACTGAGTCTTGATGAGCAGTGATTTGCAAAATAAATTTAACACATTCTTTGCATTTATTTTTAATGTTTTCCTCAGAATACAGCAAGTAGATTTGCATAGTCATGAAGATTTAAAAGGGAGAATTAAAAATATAGATTCATGAAGTTCAGTAAGCAGCTCCATGCTAACATGATACTCAAGAGCTCCATGCTTGCTTTTGTTCTGAGTGATCGTCTTGCCACACCTAGCTAGGGTTATGAAATTTAGCTTTTAAGGTTTCTGGGAGAAGAAATCCAGATTAGGTCACGGGCAAACAAATGAACTCCTTACTGTCCCCTGTGTTTTTCTTTCAACATCAGGAAAAAGGGAGGAAAGTAGAAATGTAGAAGAAAGGTCAGTGTGATGTTATTTCACGTGAGATTCTCTGTGCAAAGATGTAGAGTTGTAAAGAAGTCAGATGTTCTTGATCCTCTGAATTTCTTTTGACTTTGTTTCTCTCTTTTCTTTTTTCTTTTTTCTTTTTCCCTCTTGGAATAGAAGACGCTCAAGGTGGCAGGTGGATGTAATGAGAGCATAGTTTTGAAACATGGTCCGATCTGAAGAGTTCATTTAGAGCTGAAACGGGCTGAGTTGAAAAAAAATAGAAAAAGAGAAAACCTAGTGTAATCCAATGGACCTGACAGATTGATTCAACAGGTTGATCCGGCAACCCGGTCAAAAATCCGGTTATAACCCGTTAGCAGAATAATGGTGAACTTTCACTTCCAGCATCAATTTAGGGTATTGTTAACTTTACAAAATTTTAGATTGTTTTTTTTAAAAAAAAAACAAAAAAGAAAAAGAAAGAAAGAAACTATCGTTTGTTGCTGTCGGTATAGCCTAAAAGGCTAGAAGTAAATGAGAGCAGTAATGCTTGTATAATTGATTGCCTTGGCATCTTTGATGCATTTGAACAACATGTGAGGTTAGGTCCGTGACCAATAGCTCCGCTAAAGAGCCAATTTCAATTTAAATTGAAGATTTGTTTTTTAATTGAAATACATTACTAATTGCATTACATCATCAATATTCAATATAATTATCAAATATTAGATAATAATTATCCTCCAGTTTGGCCCACCCCGTTTAATAAGATGAAAATTGTGTAATTGGAAAGGTGATTTTTTTATTCTTATTTTAAAAAGTGCCCAAGATTTATTTTAATTTTATTGATGATTTGTTTTTATTTTTATTAAATAAATGACACCAAACAATAATTGTTTTTTGTAGAGGTAATAAATTTTAATAAGAGAAAGAAAATTTATACCAACAAATTATTTTATTGTAATAACATTTAAATTATTACTCTTTTTATGTATAAAAATATCATTATATAAATAAATAAATAAATAAATAAAACTATAGTGGCTCTCTACGGGATAGGATTAAGTGTCTTTATTTATGTTTATCTCTCAGATTTTTTACTTGATATTTAGTTTTAAAAAATATAATTATGATAATATTAATATTTATTACTGTACAAAAATCTCAATTAATTTTAGTAAATCTTGAATTTACGATGTAATTTTATATCCTCGCGAACCACCTCACGCTATCCCCATCATATAAATTCGCAACATTTATATAAGGGTGGGACCATTGTAATTGTCTAAGACTCCACTCTTCCCAAATTTCATCATATTGTTATGTCCCTTGGAAAAGCAATTCTGTCATTAGCTACAAAAGAAAACAATCATGGCATTTGACCCTAGAAAATATCATGATATAAGCATATTAATTAAATATTTTATTACAGTGAAATGACATTACAAGCCCTTAGAAAAGGGATGGTCAAATTGATCATGTGAGATTGTCTATGGATCTTATTATATTTTACTATGAATTTTTACAATGAAATTACTAATTTTTTAACAGTGGATGCCTTTATATTAAGGATAATTTAGTATTGTTTAGTGGCTTTTAAAAATTATTAATAGGTATATGTTTCTTCGAAAACATTTAATAGTCAAATGACTTATTGACCCTCAGAACATGAAAAATTTAAAATTATTGACCAATGATTTTTCCATCTTTTTGTTTCTTAGAATACAATAAAAAAAATATTTTTCCCCTTGGAAACAAATAAAAAATAAATTATACGGCTAATGGCATTTTAGTCCTTTCACGAAGGTCTTTTTGGTAAATTTTCAGACTCATTGAGGATATTTTGATCTTTTTATATTTAATAATTAATTTTTTATTCAAAAAAGCTGATAGCACATGCTCTTCATGCATTAGCGCATGAGAGATATCTGTGTCTTTTAAAGGCGAGTGCGACATCTCTCGGTGGTCAAATCTAACCTTTTTTGATGTCACTAAAAGCGCTGCTACATCCTCTTTCTTCTTACATGGTGTGTGACGAAGATTAATGAATGACTTGTCACCGGTAGTTGTTTCTTTTTTATTTTTTATTTTTTTCTCTTTCCTACCCATAAAAGTACACAATCATTCTCTTTATTTTTGGAATTTTAATTTTATTCTTTATTCTTTTAATTTTTATTATTGTTTTTTATATAAAAGTTTTGTTTGTTTTCAATTTAGTCATTCAATTACAACTTATCATATATATTTTTTTAATTCAGTTCTTATTATTTTGATTTCTAATATTTTTCTTGGCTTTTCCGTTATATTTTTATTGGTTTTCAATTTCATCATTCAATTAAAGTTTATGGTGCATTAATTTTTTTAATTTGATCCTCACTCTTTTTTTTTTGTTTTTTTTTTGTTAAAGTTAGTTTTCTTTTCAATTTAGCCATCCAGTAAGACAAAATGGTTGCCCTTTATTTTTTTTTTTCATTCTCATTCTTTTAATTACAATATTCTTTTTTGGTTTCAAATCTTTTTGTGTAATTAATTAATTTCATGGTTTCATCCTTTAGCGTTTGATTTTTTAGGGATTAAGCTTCATGATTTTTTTACTTATAGTATTTTTGATCTAATGACCTAAGTCATAAATTTAAAAAGTTAATGCAGGTCGACATCTCATTTTTTTTCTCATTTTCTTTTCTAATTTCAGTGTTCTATGTTATTTTGTTTTTTCAAATATTGATTTTGTGGTTATTTTCAATTTCTTTTCTATTAGTTTATTCAGTCTCATGATATAGGCCACCAATTTTGCAAGCCTTTTTTGAATAAAGGTTTTTTTTCTTTTAATTATTTTTTGTGTATTTAACTTTTAGAGATATTATTCTGATTCATCTATATTTTTTTTGTTGTGTTATATAGATTAAATGTATTTTTTTAAAACAAAAAATATTTATTTTTAGATAATATTTCTAATATGTTGGATCTTGCATAGTTTTTTTTTTTTTATTTTATTTAGTTAGTTTCATGTATGTGATTATTTCTATTATTGTTTGATTCAATAAAAAATTATTTTAATAAATAAATTTAATAAACACAACCAGATAAATATCATATATTATGCGATTAAATATTCTAATCTATATCTATTTCTCAATTATTTTAGTTTCGCTTTTAGTTATTGATAACAACTTTTTATCCACTTATTTATATAGATGATTATTAATTTATTTAATTGGATGTTTGCATAAACTTTTCAATTTATATTTTGATTTTTTATGTAAAAAAACACATCGAAATAACTTTTATATATATATATATATATATATATAGTAAAGTGGATGTCAAATAACTAGTAAACACGAGTGGATTATTCCTTACATGGATTCAAAAAATTAGTTGGATGAAATGATTTGAATACCTTTACACCAAAGATAACAAAATGATCAAGATGACACTAATTTGATTTTCTTTTATGTAATGATAATTAGCGAAAGTTAAAGGGTTTAACTTCCCGAGAATAAAAACGTAAGTTGAACTACAAAGGCAATTGATGCTGGTTAGAATATTATAGATTGTAAATCTCAATGAATTAGTATAAGATAAAACTAAAAACCTGAATATGATATTTTTTATTTATTTTTAAATTGCTTGGACTTATTAATATTAAAAATAAATTTTAAAAAATAAAAAATATTATTTTAATATATTCTAAAACAAAAAAATATTTTAAAAAATAATTGCAATTATAATACTAAATAATCTCTTAAATTGATAAATAAATTAAATAGAAACAAGTATATTCGGGCAGATTTACCATTCTGTCTTGTTATCCTCCATTGACAAAAACTACACCTGAGCACCGATCTCCCTAAATCTGGCTCTCTAAAGGCTAATTAATTATGTTCTGACCATACCCGCAAAGACAAGCAGGTAAAAGGTCATATTTATCCCCAGCTATTATAAAACCCTCAATTAAGTCCCTTTACAAAACCAATTCTCACTTGGGTCCCCACATACCGGACAGTACCCAATTGACCATCTTCATGAAAATATATTTCCCTTTTAAATCATATAAAACAGGAAATATTTATTGTATTTAATACACACCGTTTTGTCATAAATCCCAATGGTGGGGTTGGGATGGGATAATTAATTTGGTCATGTTGGGCTGATGGGAACTCGATTGATAATAGTTTTTGTTCGGAGATCCATTTGATATTCATATGGTGCTTGGGGACCAAATATGTACTCTGTTCATATAAATAATTAAAAAAAACACAGATCCAAATCCCTTTCTCTCTTACATGACGTAAAACATTGAAGAAAACAAAAGAGAACTCGGTGACTGACTGTCTCTCTTCGCATCAACTGCACTCTCTCTCTCTCTCTCTCTCTCTCTCTCTCTCCCCTCCTTCTTTCTTGCAGTAGATCTTGTCATCCCCCCTCTCTCTCTCTCTTTGACATACATTTTGCTGCTTTAGAGAAGCTAATGTGTGGATGTTGCTGGTAGTAGCTTAGCTAAAGAAAAAAAAAGGAAAGAAATGATGAATAATAATATTAATATTATTAACAATAGTAGTAATAATAATTCTAGGAGCACTAATGGGAGTTTGAGAGAATCTCTAGTGGGAGGGAGGAATATTCCGATGGGATCCCAGTACTACCGCCGTGGTCATAATGTGACGGGTGGCGGTGGTTTCTCTAAAAATAATAATGGCACGGACGAGAACTTGGATCTCTTCTCCAAGAACCGCCGCGGTCTCTCTGTCTCCTCCGATGAATCTTCTGATGGTATGTCATGGGTTTTCTTTCAGTTATGTTGCCGGAAATGCCCTCGGTGGTGTTTTGTGTTTCTCGCAATCCTTTGATGAGATGCTGGAATGAGGAAGAGGATAATTTGGTCATTTTACTGACGAAAATGAAAAATGATGTCACTGACTAATATATATATTGAACACTATATATAATAAAAGAAACAGAAAAGGAAAGAAATAAAATCAAACGTTGTCGTTTCTATTGCTATCATGGCGGCCAGTTTGGAAAGAACTACCATTGCCTCTTCTCTTGTTTTTGTGTTTAGTTTTGATGGATTTGATTCATTATTTATTGATTTCTGAATTTACAGATATGGTGATTTATTATATGGGATTTTTCTCTTAATTCCCAATTTTATTTTAATTTAGCCAGGACTGACTTTTGCTTGTCTATATGGCTGTGATTTTCTCTCTGTTTCTATATATATAGTTGTTCTTGTGGGGAAAAATGTGTGGTGGTCTTATGATTTGAAGTGGGGTTATTGGTTACAGTTTCAGTGAAATTGGAGAGACTTGCAGTTGGCTCAGCTAAATTTGCAAGGAGCGGGATCGATGATCTGTTATCATCCACGGAGGGAGGGAAGCATGATTATGATTGGTAAATCTCTGACGCTTTCCAGATTCGGCAATTACATGTTAAATATTTTTTTTTTCAGATTTTTTTGTTCCTTTTTTTTGGTCAACATCATTGATTCTAGTTGTGTCTGGTATAAGATTTGTTTCATTTGGAATTCTGGATTCAAAGTTAAAAATTTCTCAACAGATTTGTATCGATATTGATATGTGTAGGTATGTTGGATTGATAGTTCCAGGGGAAACATGGTTTGCTAAAGGATCAGATTGTCTTGGAAGTCCTTTAACTTTGGATAATCAGTCCCCCTTTTCTGCTTTGATTAAAGATATTTTGGAATGGATAGTACAATTTAGGCAACCCAAGAAGAAAAAAAAAGAAGGAACTCTGATTCTTATGTTGATGGCACGTAGGGATCTCTTATAGAGTTTTGCGTTCTAGCCTTTAATGAATTCAAAATGGAAATTCTGACCTACTTTGTTCTGATGCTTCTAAGAGTTGCAAAACTTTGCACTGCTTATTTCGAATGGTGAGCAATTTTATTGTGCAAGATAGAGAAGAGTATCAGGAGAAACTCTCAAAATGGCAGTTGGACATGGTTACTTGAATACCATTCAGAATATTTCTGTGCAAGCGCTTTCTTATAGACCAAAAACTTGACATTTTTAATGAGTTGAAGTTCTAACCAAGACATTGTCCCGCTGTTAATTTATTTGCACTTGACTTACAAGATTTAGCAAATAATTTAGGCTTGAAGTATTAGCAGTTAAATGTTCGTTTTGTGTTGAATAAATATCTGTTTATCCATAGGCTAAGCTTGTTACTCTTGTATCGTAAACCAAGAAACTAGCATTAATATACCATAAAACCCGTACTTATTTCTTCTTATGTCACCAGGCTTCTTACCCCCCCTGGAACTCCTCTTTCTCCTTCATCGGAAGGAAGTGAATCAAAACCAACTTCAGTGGCTCCACGAAGCAGTTCTTTGGCTAGATCAACTTCTACTACCAAGGCGGTTTCTAGGGTATGCTCTCCTTTTCTTTCTCTAAGCTACGCACTGTCAGTCTTTGCCCCAATTTTAGATCATTTTATGCTTGTTGAATTACCCCCTGGTTGAGCAAGAATATTTCTTCTATTTTGGAAGGAATTTATTGTGATAATGGGATGACACAAAATCAGCTATGGAAGTTTAAGCCTAATTCTCTCTCTCTCTCTCAGCTTTCAGTTTCACAATCAGAGAGTTACCATTCCTCAAGACCAACTAGAAGCAGTTCAGTGACTCGACCTTCTATATCTTCTTCACAATACAGTACCTATTCCTCGAATAGGTCCTCTTCAATCCTAAATACAAGCTCAGCCTCTGTCTCATCTTATACTAGACCATCCTCCCCAATAACCCGCACGCCACCTGTAGCAAGACCTTCCACACCACCAGCCCGCCCAACACCATCACGTTCCTCAACCCCGTCAAGAGTTCGACCTGCCCCCACCAGCTCATCAGTTGACAAGACTCCACCCTCCCAAAACTCGAGGCCCTCCACTCCACGTTCTAGGGGGCAAAGTCCTGCAAACTTTAGTGCAGCACCCACTCGATCAAATTCTCGTCCATCAACTCCTACACGTCGGAACCCAGCACCTTCCTCATTTGCCGCATCAAGTCCTTCAACTTCTGCTGGACGTGTTCTGTCAAATGGTCGCATTCCTGGGCCAGCATCCCGACCAAGTTCCCCGAGCCCTCGAGTTCGGCCACCACAGCAACCAGTTATTCCTCCTGATTTTCCTCCAGACACACCTCCAAACCTCAGAACAACTTTGCAGGGGAGGCCGCTTTCTGCAGGTAGGTCCAGGACAGGTGTTTCTTCAGCTATGAAGGGGAACCCAGAAACCATGGGCTCTTTGAATGCACCAAGAAGACATTCATCTCCAATTGTCACAAGGGGAAGACTCACAGAGCCATCTGGAAAGGGCCGTGTGCACAGTAATGGGCATGTTGCTGATACACCTGAGCCTCGAAAGTTCTCACATGTGTCAGAAGTAGGAATAAGACGACCTGTAAAGTCATCATCAGCTGCCTCAGATAGCACTGGGTTTGGGAGGACTATATCTAAGAAGTCTCTGGATATGGCCATCAGGCATATGGTATGTGTACTCTTCCTTCCATGTTGTGATAAACTAGCTTTCTATGTTGTGTTGCACCCAACTCATTCAAAATGTCTAATGTGATCATTTTTGTCCATGTTGATTTTAAGTGCTAACCTTCATGCATCACACAATGCTATGCCAATATCATCATTATAATAGATAACGATGCTGTTTATTTATTGGCTGCCATTGAACTAGCAGCATGATCTTTTTACTTTATTGTTCCCTGGTTGTTGGTTCAAATTTCATACCCTGATAGTTTTGAAGTGTGACTGGGATGATTTGCCTATTCTTGTGCCCGAGAGCCTGGATTGATGATTATTGTCTATTAAGTTAGGTGACACAGGCAGAAACAGCTGCTTATATTTCCTCAACAAGAGATTTTCATGTTAGGTTACTGTTGCATGAAACTTTTTTTTACCATCTTTCTTCACGAGACAGTTCTATCTTATGATAATCCTAACAGTATATTAACTTACTGATGTAGGACATAAGAAATGGCACAGGAAGCGCTCGATCACTTTCAAGCACCACCCTCTTTCCTCAGAGCATTAGATCCACCACTCCCAAAAGCCAATCTGTCCGTTCTCGGAGTACGCAAGAATCCATCAACAACGGAAATTCACAAAATGGAGATGTTTTGGATAATGAAATCCACTTTAGCAGGGCTGCAGAAATCGGGCATGAAGCAAATGATGGGCGATACTCTGCAAAATTGAGTGACGTTGACATCTATGAAAGCTCTCGATATGATGCAATATTACTCGAGGACTTGAAGAACACAAACTGGTTGCACAGTATTGATGATAAATCCGATCAAGGGCCCTTCTTTGATAATGGATCCGAGTCTCTGCCTGAACCTTTCGGCTTATTGTAACATCTAATAAAAGGAGATCTTTATTGAATGATTTATTTTTTTCCTTTTTAATTTATTTGCGTACTTGGAATTAATGAATGATGTAAACTTTTAGCACTAAGAACCGATAAAGTAAAGAGGCAGTGTATTCTCTGCAATGAAATGATGATTTCGGTGTTGGAATTTTTGTTTACAGTATATGCTGCCTGTGAATTAGGTTCTCGCTGCATCGGTTGCAACCATCCATCTCGTTCTTTTCCCTTGAATTGTAGCAAGGTTTCTTATTTCAATAACCAAAAACAGAAGAAAAAAATTATAAGAAGTCAAGTAAGATAGCAATAGTCGAAGTCTCTGAGATGTTTTAAACTTTACTAGCTTGTTGTATGGAATTTTTTGATATTTTTTTGACTTTTATAAGGAGTTAAACTTGAAAACTCTTTTACTTTAATTTCTTGGTTATAAAATAAAACAAATAATAAATAAATAAAACAAATAAAAGAAAAAAATACTAAAAAGACTAGACATGTGGGTCCAAGTGCAACTAATAAATAAATAAAACAAATAAAGGAAAAAATACAAAAAAAGACTAGACATGTGGGTCCAAGTGCAACCTTGAAGACATGGTATGTTGGATTAACTCGGATCAACTCAGGTTAATTTGTCAAACCCATAAGATGGGTTATAGACTTCAATAATATTGTTTTATTATTTAATTATATTATAAAAAAATAAAAACCATTTCAAAATCAACAAATTATTAAAAGATAAAATTAAAAAAAAAAAACCAACAAGAAATTCAATAAAAACCCAACTTTGAATAATAAAATTGAAAAAAAAAGTTAGGCTAGACGTTTAGGTCTGGGTGATCTTGAGCTCCATAGCTTTAAAAAAAAAAGCTTAGGCGCATTTATTTTTTTCTTTTATAAGGGAAAGACAACCTTTTTTCTTTTTTAAAAAAAGAACACATTGTCTATAGAGGTAGATGACATGTTGCCTGTTGCTACCTAGTCTAGAATTCAATAGCTATTGTGGTGCCTGGAAAATCAGATGGTGGGTTTTTTGGTTTGAAAATCTATTTTTCAATTTTTTTTCACCAAAAAACGTCTAATAATCACTAGGAAAACCTCTATAAACCACTTATTAACCCTAAAACACTTCACAACCACCCGGAAAATAAAAATCAACCGAATTAAAAAAATCAAATGGAACTTAATCTCCCTTTTCAAGTATTTTTACGGGGAAAAATCACCACTATCTAATCTCTTTTGTCGAATGAAACTTATTGACACCAACAATAATGAGTTTCGTCGTCAAAAAGTTGCCAAATCAATGATTTTCTCTCTCCTAGTTGTTTTTAGACGACTTTCTCTCTCCTTTCTCAAAGCCAAGAAACAAAAATAAAATGAACTTTTAAGCCAAAAAGAAAATTATCGAGAATTTGAGATTAGACATATATTTTCTCTGTGTTTTATATTTTAGTCCTATTTTTTTTTTTAATTTGGTAGTTGTGCTATAATCTCAAAATCAATTTAATCTAATTAGGTTATAAAAGTATTAAAAAGGATTAAATTGAAAGAAAACCTTTGAAAATGGAATTTTTTTGGCAGTTGGGCTATACCCTAAATCTTTTAGTATAAATGTAATAACTAGATAGGTGGCCCGCACTACGCCACTGGCCAAGCCAAACTTTTTCCAATGCTAAAAAAAGATATTTAAGTGACGATAATCCAAGAAACCCAGGTTAAATTTACTAAAATGTGACTTGAGATATGAGACCGAAACAACCCGCAGAAAGAAAAGTGAAAAGAATTGTAAAGTTCAAGGTCTAATAATATAATATCAAAGATGAAAACCGAAAAATATCTTCAAAAAATATTATGCCGAAGAAGAAAACCCATGTCAACTCGAGCTAACTTGATGAACCTATTACCCGCGATATGAGATTAAGATAAAAAAAAATTCAAAAGAAGAACCTAGTAAAAAAGACCAAAGTTCAATAAAAAAAAATACTAAAAAAACCTGAGCCAACCCGAGTTAACTTTACCAATCCACTCTTGGAATAAGCAAACAGAAAGAAAAGTGAAAAAATAACAAAGTTTGAGTGAAAATAATTTAATGCAAAATGATGAAACTAAAAAACAGTTATGAAAAATTGAGGGAAAAAAAAATTCGAGTCAACATAGACCAACTTGAATAACCCACCACTCGTGACATGAGATTGGAATAAAAAAACTTAGACTTTCAAAAGAAGAATCTAACAAGAAAGACTAAAGTTAAATAAAAAACACTAAGAAAGAAAACACAAGCTAACCCAAGTTAGCTTGACCAACCTATTCTCGGGATAATGAAACAAAAAGAAAAGCAAAAAAATAACAAGCTCAAGAGCAAATAATTTAATGAAAAATAATAAAATTAAAAAAAAACAAAAAAAAATTAGGGATAAAAAACTCGAGTCAACCTAACTTAATTCGACAAATCCGCCACTTGCAACATGAGATCGAGATTAAAAAAAATGACTTTCAAAAAAAGGACATAACAAAAAAAGATTGAAGTTAAATAAAAAAATATTGAGTAAGAAAATACAAGCTAACTCGGGTTAATTTGACTAACTCACACTCAAGATAACCCAACAGAGAAAAAAGTAAAAAACCACATAGTTCAAGGGTCAATAATTTAACATCAAAGGATGAAATTGTAAAAAAAATAAATTTCATAAAAAGAATCAAGGAAAAAATCCGAGTCAACCATGGTTAATCTATCTAACCTATTACCTGGGAAATAAGATCGAGATAACTTAACAAAAAGAAAAGTGGAACAAACAATGAAATTAAGGATTGCCTTGTTGGAAGGCAACTATAAAAAAATAATAACGTAAAATATCAAACCGTAAAACAATTTAAAACCCAAACAATGCAGACCAAATATGGTATAAAAATGAAATTAAAGAAAATAATTAAGAGTTGAATTGAAAAACAAAAAAAAACTAAGAAAAGAATAAAAAAAAGTAATCAAAAGAATAAGGAATAAAATTGAATAAAAAAATAAAATGAAATTAAATGCTATGAGACAAAATTGAAGAAAATGTAAATCAAGAAAATGATAAGAATATAGCAATTAAAAGAATGAGGACCAAAAATAGATTAAAAAAATAAATGCAATAAAATAGTAAGAGATGAAATTAAAAAAATAATAAAAAAGTATAAAATACAGGAATAGAGCAATAGAAAATAAAGAGACCGAATTAGATAGAAAAAAATCAAATTGAATAAAATGCCTCATGATGAAATAAAAAAAATGCTAAACTTCAAAAAGTATCAAAAACTAAATAAATAGCAATAAAAAAAAAAGGTCAAAATCAGTAAAACTGCAAATTGTAGGAAATAATTTTTTTTGAAAGGTCAGGCGTGAATTTCAAGGACATGAGAGAGAAAAGAAAAAAAAAAAAAACTTAATCGTAGCTCAACTAGACCTCCTCCGTAAGCATGTGCCACATTGCTGGAAATAGGACGACTCACAGCTCTTAATGCCTCCACGAAAGCAAGATTTTGATAACTAGACGGGCCCTCACCCAACACCTAAATGGCGTGGGGGGTTGTCACGTACTGACACATGCGTTAATAATTTTTTTAAAATAATATTTAATAATTAAAAGTTACCAAACAACCCCTAACTAAATTGAAAAATAACAAAAAAAATAAGAAAATGACTAAAACACCCTGGGAACCAAACTTTTTTTTTTTTTGGGATTCCAAAGATAGTTTTTATATCTCACTGTTTTAAAAAAAATTAAAAAGATAAAGCTAGTACATGTTTTTTTTTTCCCTCTAAAGGGTATGACCATAACTTTCATGTACTTTTTTTTAAGAAGACCAAAGAGCCCCTCACTGAATTTTTTTTTTAATGTTTTTAGAGCAAAATGGTTATTTTATTATTTTTTTAAAAAATTATCTTTACCAATTTATCCTCAATTAATTTTACAATGACTAATATATCTTCTCGAAAAGAAAAATCTACCCAAATAATAGGCCAAATCAGTTTTGTCGTGAAGGGCAAAAATATATTTACACTGCTCCAATGAAATGAAAAGAAACTTGTATCCATAACCACAGTAAATCACTATGTCTTTTATTTTATTTTATTTTTTTGTAATTTTGTTTTTATGTGATAAGAACCCAGGCAGGGCTAGTATCCTTTTAGCTTCGACGAAGCATTGATCCAGAATACGAAGTTTTCGAGTTAACCTCATCGAATTTAGCAGAAACACAACAACAACGGTTTTCTTAGGACAAAACAAGATTTTAAACTACTGAATTGCAAATTTGCAACAGCACAACGCCATTATTTTCAAGTCTGGGAACTGATGGCGTAATCTTCTTTTGAGGAACTCTGTAGCCATAGCGACAGCTACAGCAACAGCAACAGCAACGAAAAAAGAATAATAATCAAACCAGCAAAACTGAAAAAAAAACAGTGAAAAATGTAGAATCATGTGGGACTAAATTGTTTCCTATTATAGTTTAGATTAATGATCAAATGAGGGAGAATATTATGATTCTGAACTTCAATAGTATTTAAAAGCATAAGAAATTGTTCATAAAACTACTTATACACCCACTAGAATGGGATTGTTGAGCATAAAAATTAACATTTGTTGGAGGTTGTTCGTCTTTCATTGATAAAGCTCGTATGCTGTTATCGTAATATTGGAGAGATGCCGCATTGCTCTTGTAGCTTATTTAATCAATTGAGTACACTTTAGTTCTACTAACTATTGAACACCATTCCACACTCTTATTGACACAATTTATGCCTCAATAGTTTCAAATTTATCACCCTATATTTTTTATTGTATCGTATTTATACTTCTTAATAAACACTAGCGCAACAAGTTGACTCCTCAAGCGTTGCGAAGAGTTTCAAAATATGCTGTGAATTTTGTGTTCTAAACCAGACATTGCTTACCTGCAGTGATGTTTTGGCAGAGACAACGAGAAGAGTCAATTCTGGCCTGTGCACCTTTTTGTGGGGTTGGACGTTTCAGTCTAGAAATTCTTCTTGCTTAAGTTATCTTAGGAGGTTCTCACTAATAAAGGTAATGGATGGTTCTTAATACATACTTCGCATGATAAGACTTATCAGATTTTTGCAGCTACGATTCTCCTTGGTGCACAAATGAATCGCAAAAGTAGGTCTTAATCTGATAGCAGGATGTGTTGACAGCTTATCAGTACTGTCATAATATATATACTAGCTAGCTAGGAAAGAAAATAGGAAGAAGAGAATTCACCCGTAAGGACGAGTTGACAGAATTGCTTGAATGCTGAGCTTGTAAACATCAAATGACACCAGGAGTTCCCCCAAACACTTCAGTAGGAATGATAATACTCTTTCATTTGATCGAAAATTCCCAATGAAGTGCTCAGAGGAACTCTAGGGGACACTTGATCTATCTATGGCATGCTATGCTATGCCGATCCTTCTTGTTTTCGTGTATGCATGGAATGGTCATCAGCCTTAATATTTATAGGCGCTATTTTGTGCAGCAGCTAGCAAGTACGCGGAGAACCTGGACGCAAAATGGGCTAAATGGATGAGAATTGTGAGCAAGAGAACAATATCATGCGAGTCTTTTCTATTCTATGATCTCTTTCCAGCCTTTCCTTTCTAGATTATCTAGATATATCTAGGTAATCTTATTACATTCTAGTACCATATTAAAAAAAATATAAAAAAAATGTTGAATTCAGTGCAGCTCTCCTCATAGATTCGCTGAAACAATACTATATATATTTTTTTCCTTTATTTTTTTATTTAATCCTTTAATATTGTGTTTATTAAAAATTAGTTTTTGTAATTTGTTTCTCCTCATTTTCTATGAATGTGTATTTTTTTTACATCAATTTTGTTTTTTATCCGACTCATGGTGAAGCGTGGTAAACACGACTAGTATATTAAGTAATACTCTAAAAGACGTGGGAAAACTACTATAGCTTTCTCATGCCTTTTACTTTCCTCATCTTTAATATATTATATTATTATAATTATTATATTATATTATAATTATATTATATTATAACATATACTAAAAATTAAATCAAACGCTAATTTTTTTTTTGTTTTTTTAATGAATTGTTTTTGTTTGATCCCGGGTTTGATGGGTTAGCTTGATTTGACGAGTTAACTCGGATTTTTTTTCTTTGTAATTAATTTTTTTTATTTAGTTTAGTTTGTTAATGTTAAATTTCTTTATATTTAATTATCAGAATTTCATGACATGTATCCCGAGCTTGACGGGTTAACTTGGTGTAACGGGTTAACCTAATTGATTTTAGGTGAATCCGTCAATTGTTTTTTTCTATTTAGCCTTTCACTTCCCCATCTTTAATATATTATATTATTATTATTATTATTATTATTATTATTATATTATATTATAACATATACTAAAAATTAAATCAAACGCTAAATTATCTTTCTTTTTTCTTTTAATGAATTTTTTTTTTTGATCCTGGGTTTGATGGGTTAGCCTGATTTGACGAGTTAACCCGGATTTTTTTTTCTTTTTAATTAATTTTTTTCATTTAGTTTAGTTTGTTAATGTTAAATTTCTTTATATTTAATTATCAGACTTTCACGACACGTATCCCGGGCTTGACGGGTTAACTTGGTATGACGGGTTAACCCAGTTGATTTTGGGTGAACTCGTCAATTGTTTTTTTTCTATTTAGTTATCAAACTTTCATGACGCGAATCTCATGTTTGACGGGTTAATCTGGTTCGAAGGGTTAACCCAGTTAATTCAGATTTTTTTTTCTCCTTTTGGTTTTTTTCTTTGTTTTTTTTTAATTAATTTATTTAATTATTACACTTTTATGACACGACCTTATAGCCAGACCCACATCCAATGCTTTAGGGTCCGGTGTTGCAGCCAACCTCACTTAAACTTAAGTCATATAACTATATAAGTTTAATGTTATTATTAATATTATAAATAGTATTTTTGGGTCAAGCGTTGCAGCTAGACCCAAGACTTTTAGGTATATCTTTGCAGAAAGACCTAACACTCTTAGATCTTAGCATTTTTTGATATTTTTTATGCAAGAAAAAAAATTAACCCGTGGCGTATGCCTTTGTTTTTTTTATCTTTTTCTTTTTAAGCCTTTTGCTTTGAATAGCATGGTGCAATTTACAGTAAAAAAGTTTATGCGTTTAGTTTTTTTTGTCTATAGTTTCTTAATATTAAATTTTTTCTGTTTAATTATCAAGCTTTCATGACACGGATCCCAGGTTTGATGGTTTAATCCAGTCCAGTTGATTCAGATTTTTTTTCCTTTTTCTTCATTAGTTTTTTCCTTTCTTAAGGTATTTTTCTCTTTACTTTTTCCTTTTTAATTAATCTTTTTTTTTAATTTAGTTCATTAATATTAAATATTTTTTCTATTTAGTTATCACACTTTCATGACACGAATCTCAGGTTTGACGGGTTAACCTGATTTGACGAGTTAACCCAATTGATTCAGATTATTTTTCTTTTTTCTCATTAGTTTTTTTTTTCTGTTGGTTTTTTTTTTAATTAATATATTTAATTATCATACATTTATGACACGACCTTGCAGCCAGACCTACATCCAATGCTATTGGGTCTGGTATTGCAGCCAAACCCACTTAAACTTGGGTCATAGAAGTTTAATGTTATTATTAATATTATAAATATTACTCTTAGGTTAGATGTTGCATCTAAACCCAAGACTCTTGGGTATAACTTTGCAGAAAGACCTAACACTTTTAAATTTTAATTTTTATTGATATTTTTTATGCAAAATAAATTGACCCGCGGCATCGCGCGGGTCATGTAACTAGTTCTTTATACTAAAATGTGATCATAAAAAAGGTTTTATTTTTTTTGCACCAAATTGATAAGTACCCCTTTGAAGCATCTGTAATTAACATTGCTCACTTTTTCGCTTATTTTTGGTCACTTGGTATGAAAATGGAGCCTCCTAACAAGGATAGCTTTTTCCTGTCTTTGGCTTTCTGCATCGAAGCATATAACATGAATCTAGACGGAACTGTGAGCAACATTCAAGGTTCAGAATAATTTCCCTTTTCCCATTCTGATCTTTATCCAAGCTTTAATTTCCTTTTCAGCTTCTGCAGAATCTAGCAATTGCAGTTGAACATGAAGATTTTCCTGGAAAGGTTGCAAAAGTTGGAAAGATACAAGTCAGGGTATTTACAAAAGGTTGTAGAAAATTCATGGCCACTCATTCTCTCGCCTAAACAACGTTCACCCAGTCTGAATTCCGGCCAGGTTCAGTTCTATCGTCTCTTTAATGTTCGGTCCCCTACTTTGACAGAATGTATAAAGAAACCTTCAGCATATTACAGGCAGATGTTTTGTGTTGTGTAACAAAGAGCACGTCGATTGTCCCCTGCAGTTTCCCTGGCCACTTACTTGACACTGATTAACAACCAGAAGCTAACAGATTATGTCCGATTGTCACCATACTTCATAACTTGTTGAGCATGGCAAGTCCAGCCTATTCTTGCACATTAAGCTGGCATTTTCCATGGATTTTCCCCACACTGGTACGTTGTTACCAATTTCGTGAGCCAGAAGTAGCGTCAATTTATAAAACTGTAGTTCAAGAATACTAACTGAACCAGTCAACCTGTCTTTGGAATTAACAAATAACAATTCTGGCAAATTATAAAAATTGATTCTACACTGAGAATTTCCATATCTTTAAAAAGAAGACGAAAGAGATAGCAACATAAGAAACAATGGTTCTGCCAGCTCTTTTTATATAAATATAGTCCAAGCTGTCACTGCTAATGCAGGTTTCAAGAAAATTCGAGCTTGAAGGATCTATCTTCGAGCTCTTTAGTGGTTCTGAAGTGATAGAATATCAAAACATATAAATCAAAGGAGAGTATGCTGGAAAATCTTGCAGCAGCAGATGATACTATTATTGCAGTGAGTTTCCAATCTCCGTACACGTATACATACAATTATATTTATAGGAGAAACTAGATAGCTTGATTTGTTTTCAATCTCAAGACCTTATACTAGACAAAAAAGACAATGGGCTCAATTATACTACTAGGATAATAACATTTATCAACAAGCAATCCGGCCATTCTTTCTCTCCAAATGGAGTGTAACAATGCAAGCATTCCAAGCAATACAAAGCAAAGTAGCTTAAGCATTCATCTTCTGCAACTTCTGAAAAGCCAAAGCCGACTCCACCAACCAACTTCCAGGTTGTCTATATTTTTTCATTGTTGGCATACCTCTCAAAGTCTTAGCCACTAATCATGTTGTGATGTTAGTCCGCTACATAATATACCTCAGTGAATTGGCATCAAGCATCAACCATTGTGTATTTAAGGTATCGTCATTGCCTTGTCTAGAAAAGTTCAACAGCACGAGGATCAATATATAGAACCACTCTTGCTAGCACGACACCCAAAACAACACCAAGCTTAGTGATGTAGTCGGGCTGCATTAATATGTGATTCTGAGTCGTCAGATGAGTTCAAAGCTCAAGAAGAGATCTAGTTGTAATGCCAGAATAACAATTTAAAAGAATTATAACTTTAATTTGATCTATTGGATAACATTCAAATTTTTACAGTAGTTTTTGGGAGCTGTTTTACTAATAGTAGCAACTGTATCGTAACACGGATCATCAAATCTTTAGATATTGAAAATCTCTTAGGTTTATGTATATTTAAAGCTTTATAAACCTTCTAGTTATGAGACTTTACCATTATTATTTTTTAAAGAGAATAAACTTGTGAAATTTAGGGTTTACACCTCAGCTCCTTTCGTCCATTTAAAGTATTCTGTAGTCTTTGTTTAATTGCTATCTTTAAATTCTGACTGACGGTACTCAGTTACTCGCCTCCTTTCCCTCTTGTTAGAATTAAGAGTTTGAAATAGCTCAACAGTCCCACTCGAATTTAATTCCATTAAATGCACGTTTAATTTCTTACTACATTCTTGAAACATAATTTTTTTATACTCGGAACAATCCCTCCAAGGAAAAGAACAAACAAGAAAGTTTACACCTAGACAAACGTTTTCCATCTAGCTAATGTTTTAGGTGAGGCTGAAAAGAAATTCAAGTGACAGATTTTCTGCAAAATCTGTCATACGTGTGATTTTCCAAGGAAGTCAGCTTTTATTTGGGTCTAAAGCGCATAAGATATTTGTATTGTCAAATACTTAATTACCTGGGACGTACCTACAGTGCTGTATTGTTTGAGAATCTATAGGTACAAGCTACTGTACTAAAGGAAGGAAAATATTCACAGAATGAAATAGATTTCTACAATATGCAGGTATGACTTCTGCAATTGCCAATCATATACTAGCCATTATGATCTTCCTTGATTGCAGACAGTGATTTTGTATCTGGAAGATTTTGTTTCATACTTTGCATACTTGATTCATTAGCAAAGTGAAGATATTCTTAAAAATCTTGTCAAATATTGACTTGTAAAGGCTTTACATGTGAAAGTGATTTAGAGTAAAAAATGTCAAAGCTGCTATGATGTTTGTTGACGAAGAGGGCAGTCTTGCTGGTTGCAGAAACGCTGGCAGAAGGGTTTTGGTTCTGCTGAATTCTCATTCCAGCAGCCTGCACACTTGTCACTAAAATGGCCACAATCTTGGTAGGAAGATCCGAATCTCTCACAATTTGATGCGTTGGAAACTCGACACTCACATCTTCTTAATGATACGTGGCTTGACTAGTAATTTGGTCTGGATACAAGTTTTACGTTTGAATTTGAAACTGAAATCAGGACCTGTAGTGAGCATTTAATTTCAGCTTTTTGTTGATTTCTTTGGGCTGAGCTCAGGTTCTTTTAAGCTCTGTTGGAAGCATTTAATCCAAATTCATTAATGCTCCTGCATCAATTGGAGGTTCTTAAATTTGTGTCAAATAATGATGACAGCAAATATAGTGAAAGCTGGTGTCAAAATATACAGCCTCAAAAGATGGGATATGTACAAATATGTCATGAATTATTTTTTTTTTAAAAAAAAAAGAAAAGAAAAAAGACATTGCCTACCAGTGATGTTGTTCTGAGACATACAATGGAAAGAGTTAGCTCTAACCTTTGCACCATTTTGTGGGGTTTCAGTGTACAAGTTCTACTTGCTTAAGTTCTCGTAGTAACATGAAGCCTGATTTCTTGTTTTCTGAGCTTTTCATAATGAAATATTAACATCAAATGACACCAGGAGTTCCCCCAAACACTTCAGTAGGAATGATAATAATCTTTCATTTGATCGAAGATTCCCAATGAAGTGCTCAGAGGAACTCTAGGGGACACTTGATCTATGCTATGTTAGCTTACATGCTTAGTAATGGTCATCGGCCACACTATTTATAGGAGCTGTTTTATGCAGCGTCTACCAAGAACTTAGTGCACCTGGACGCGACAGTGGGCTAAATGGATAGGAGATTGTGATTGAGAGAACAAGTCTGCTCTTTTCTATGATCTCTCTATTCACTCTTTCCTCTTCAATTTCTCTAGGAATCTCTTTTTCAGATTCTAGGAGTTTATACATATTACCCTAAAGTGTGATCTACTAAAGATTCTATTCTTTTATACACATTTGGACTTGCTGCAATTCTTGAAGCTCTTATCTTCAAAAAGAAAACAAAAGATTATTTGGATACCAAAAAAGAAAAACCTGTGACCACTCTCCACAAAAACCATTAGACGGACCAGGTTCAATCTGGGAATTATATGATTTCTCTCATCTTCAAATATAGGCAAAGGCATGGTTTTTCAGAGACAGGCTCCATGCTTTATACAGAATGTGCAAATCGAGTTGAATTTGGCTCTCTTATTATTATTTTTGTATGGAAAAGAAGATTTCTGTAAATGCTGAAACTCTGATTATTGTTTTTTTATATGTATGTCAAGATTTTATTTGAAAGTTAAACACACTAATTGTTTCTTACTTTGTAGCTTAAAATGGTGAAAATGGAGCCTCCTGACAAAGACTGCCATAAAATATGAATCTAAACAGAATTGTGGGCAACATGGAAGGAAGAGAATATTTCTTGTTCTTCCAATTTGATCTCTTTCCAACCTAAAAGTTTGCAGAATTTAATGTCCTTTTCAGCTTTGCAGAATTTCCCAGCATCAAATAAAGTTGAAATATCAATGTCCACTCACTCACTGATCTAACCAAGCAACATTCATTCAGTCCAAATTCTGACCAGGTTCATCAGTTGTACCGTGTCTTTATTTGTTTGGTCCCTACATGTTCATTAATCTAATTGTTGGATCTAAATTCTGATGTTTTACAGGCTCAATTCTATATATAGGGAAAGTCCCTCAAATTGGACTTAAAAGATGTTGTTTGAGCCAATTTCTATATTTTTCTTTCCTTTTCAAATCTATGACACAACACAAACACATAAACAACATACCAGTTTCCTTTTCCATCTCTTCATCGTCCTTCTTCCCTTCTCTCTCTTTATCTCTTCTTTGTTTCGATCAAAAGTCAAAAATGCCTTTTCCACTCTTCAAGATACCCTCTCTTCAACACTTGTCTTTCAATGGTAAAACCCTATTCCTCTCTTCAAGCTATGCCAAATGGCTATCCAAATGATGCCCAATGGAACTCAAGAAGCCAGAGACACCCACCCAATCCTCCTCATCAGTCTACCCCACAACCTGGAAACTACAATCACAATCAATGCATCCAAAATCAGCAGTACCCTCCTCCGAACCAATTTAATTATCCAAACAGGGGGTATCAGCTGATATAATGATGGCTGCGAGTATGGCATTGGGGTGTGCTTGAAAAGAGGTGTGATAAATTGCAAGGTCAAAAATACAACAATCGTCAGAACAACGTTAGAGATTGCAGTTTTGCAGCCAGCCATGTAATTCACAGCTGATCAAGAAAATGAACTTGCAAGTAATGAACATGAGAAAAAAAAATCAAATGACACACCAAGGAGCTTCCCATGCCAATCTCAACCCAAAATGAGGATCAAAACATATACTAGTCAAACATTTATTTGGGCAATATTATATGCATCTATTCTAACTTAGGCTTCACATATTGTAAGCCGCCGCATGATTCGAAAGTCCACATTTAGTTTTACTTACTTCAAGTGATTGGATTTTATGGCCGCTCAGGAAAATGAAATTCTTGTAGTTGATTTTTTTATCACGTATGCAAAGCCGTCGATGAAGGAGCGAGGTTGATTTTGTATTGCAGACAAAGTGTTTGATGAAATAATACTATGAAAATTTTAGTTTTTTTTTTTTTTTAATTTTTACAAAGTTGTAATATTAATTTGATGGCAAGTATAATTATTAGTTTGATGAAAATGTTGTCATATTAATATCATAAGGGTTTTCTAGTCATTAATTTGAATATAATAATAATCTTATAAATAATATGATTTTTTGGTTGATATTTTTAGTTTGTATAAAGGAGTATATAAAATATTATCAACTTATTGGATGTAAACTATAATTTTCCAGATAAAGTAAGAAAATGATTAAACAAGAGTGATGATGATATTTTTCCTTAAATAAATTCAAAACTAACATGCTACTTGCAAGTTGCAACCAAGAGTGCAAATGTAAAATGTTTCACGTCATTTTCAGAAAATTATTAAATATATTATTTAGATTAGTGAAAATATTTATTTTTAAATAAAAAATATTTTTTTAATGTTGACATCACTACCAGTAAAATGTTCAAACTTTAAAGCGCTTTAAATTTTAACTTTTAGGTTAGCGACCCGTATGGGCTCAAGTTTTTTCTTGTTTATAATTGTTATTTTTCTAATTCTTTTTATTTTATTATTGAATATTCAATATTGATTTTTAAAAAAACATTAGGTTTTGTTATTTTCTTTGTTTTTTTTTCTTCATGTTATCCTGATATCATAACCTGACCCGTATATTAGATGGTTGGCTCAAGTAGCCTCGAGTATTTTTTTTAGTTTTGTGATTATTTTAAATTTTTTTTATAAGTTTATCTTGGTCTCATGATCTCGGATATGAGTTTTACAAACCTTTTTTAATATAAGTTTTTTCAAAAATTATTTTTTTATATTTGATTTTTAAAAATATTATTCTTATTCGCCTATAATTTTTTTATATAAAAATAAGCTTTATTTTTAGCTTTCTATGTAATTCAAGATTCTTGAATTTTTTTTATTGTTTATTTCATTTATGTTTTTTTTTTAGTTTTTTAGTTTAACATGGGTGTCCAGGCTAGCTTGCACGTATCTCGACTAATTTCACGGGCTCTGAAATTAACGACCATGTAAGCCTTCAATTGCCATCATATGAGCAACCACATGGTTCGAACCTGAGACCACAGATGGAGCAAACCTCTTGGTCCCAAACTCTTATCACTGGATCATTACCTATTTATGTTTTAATTGTATTGTTTTGTTATTTACTACTTGGTATTGTCAATTTAAGTGTCAATTTAAGTTTGACTTATAATTTTATAATCCGAGTTTACTTTATGTTTTTTTTTTTATTGTGTTAAAAAAGTGTTTTTCACAACTTGCTAATACCTATTAATTATTTGTGGACAATCATGAAATATTTTTTAAAAAATCCTTGTTATTTAAACTGTTTTTCTTCTAAATGTTAATCTATAGTCAATGCTTTTTATATATATTTTTTTAAGTAATTGTCACCAAATTACTAAAACCACATATCACCCATTTAAATAATATGGAACCCATCAGAGATCAACACATGAATTCCCGAAACGATTTTAGTTTTCATAGAATTATTCAGATTAACACGTCCAAATATAAACAAGGTCAAGGCGACAGATTAAATCGTCCACGAAGGCGGCATTCAAAACTTAAACTCACTGCCTTGATAAGTATCTATTCAATTACATTTTGCAATTTCTACTAGTTCTGTGAATTTGAAACCGTTGATCTTTACGGATACAAAATGATGATTTAACAAATTAAAAGAAAAGAAGAATTACATGTGAAGTTCAAAACTGTTATAGTCACAAAGGCTTTCTCTTCTTTTGCAGTTTCTGCAACTTTCTCCACTTGAGATAAATCTGATATGATAACCCAGAGAACACCATGACTACGCATCCCCATTGTTTTGCTGATAGGGGATTGCCGCTCAGCACCGAAGAAACCACAATGCTGACAAACTTGCGGGTTGTGGTAATGGTCGTGTTAGCTAGAGATCCAAAGCAGCTAATGGTTAGAAAGATAAAATTCTGACCCACAGCGCCACAAAGGCAGTAGAGAAAAATGTCCCATGCTGCTTCTGGATGCTGCTTGCAGAATTCGATTGCCTCATATCCAATACCATGTGGCCAGCCAAACATGTAGATCAGGTTGTAAATTGTTCCCCACAAATTCATTCCCAGCATTATATCCCAAGCGCTTGTCTTTGGATACCTGATCGACCCAGAAAATTATTGAGAAATGAAGATATTTTGAGTAAAAACTAAAATGGATGCACATGAGGCTCATAGCAGCCCTAGTTTAATTACCTTCCGATTTCAGAAGGGACATCAATTGAGATTTATAAGAGATCGTTTGTGACAAAAGCCAAACTCTTGACCAAAAGAGTATCTCCTCCAGGAAATTATTCTAAAGCTACCAAAAACAAGAGAGACAGAAAGAGCTGAGGGCTGTGGAATATAGGACACCAGAGGACTATATAGGTGCAAGTTCTCTCTTGAATACTTCTCTAACTTGGCTAAGATTTCTGTGCATAACTGAATATTTCTCCCACAGGTTGACTAAAGTTGTTCCCTTAAATATTAATGAAAGTAAAACACACTTGTTCCTTCAAGCGATGGATGGAATAAACAGGAGAAGGATCATTTTTCTTTTAACCAAGTGTGACTTTTATACATACCTCGCTTTTAGTGAGTCCTGAGTAGCGTTAGTAAATCCATCGAATGCAAGGTTCAAGAAACAAAGGCCATATCCGAGGGGTGCATTTGGATGTGCTAGTTTATTGATGGTCTTCGAGCTAGTCTGAAATGATTCCAACCCCAAGCAACAAGTAAGAAGAATCATGTAATTAATAATAATAACGCAGCAGATGATATTTTACTTCTGGTCACCTTCATGAGAGCAAATGTGGATACCCCTCCAGCAACAAGGAAAGTGCAAAGATACTCAGGAAGGGTGTAACTTATACCATACACCAGACTACCCATCAACATCACTGCCACAAACCAAAACCATATCCCATCCATCACAGAGATATCCATTATCAAAACACCACAGCAACGTAGTTTGATGATAATCAACCGGCCTACCTGGTATCATTTTGGATGATTTTGCCAGGACCTGGGCAGGGTAACTGATATACTTTAGGGCTTCAATACCCAAGGCTGGCCCGATTGTATTTGTAATGCCAGGGCTCCAGTATGTCCACCACGGAGCACCCATGCTGCTGCTGCTGCTGCTGCTGCTACCACTCCTCGTCGACCATATCTTTATCACTGTTTTTTATGTTATGTTCAGTTTAATCATTTAATAGAATTAGCAATAGCATTGTGATTAGGACCAAAAATAAAATAAAAATCACTTACTCATGTATGACCATATCAAGCAAACTACATTTTGAGCCAGATTTAGGAATGCTAGTTGCTCAAATCTCTTCCCATCTGAACCAAATCTCTTCGTCGATCTACATCAAATTATATTCAAATTTAAAGAATGCTATCAAATATATATATATATATATATATCACTAAATAAACACAACGTCAGAAAACGAACTTACAGAGTTTCTTGAAGAAGACCTTGATATATATAAGCCGACCAGATGCCGGCTACGCAAAATGCCAAAACTAACACTCGCCGGAGGCTTCCACTTCCGCCGCCTCCTCCGTGTGCTTCCATTTCCGATTACGTGGCTTCCTCTTTTTTTTTTTTTTTTTCTTCAGTGAGCAGGAAAACAAATTAGAAATAGAAACAGAGATCGCAAACGACAACGAATAAGCAAGCGAAAAGACTGACCTTTTTAATTTAACGGCCTCAACTAACGGCTACGTTATTTTCCACGTGTTTTTGTTTTATTGGTTTGGTGACTTCATCTCCCCTTTCTTATTGGCTGCTGATACGGCTTCGCTTTCTTACAGTTTGGTGGGGTTTTTTTTTAACTTTATTGAGCACTGTACTGCTAGCTTGATCTGAGTTAATTAAATCCGACGGCTGTGATTTCTTACAGTTATTTACTTCAGTGAACCAGTGCGCGGAGATTTTTTATTTTCCAGGGATGAGGTGGGGGGATATGATTGGTTGCACGAGTGTAAATTAGGAGAATGCGGAGCAAGTTTTCTGCAGAAAATAAACGACACAACTTATTGAGCCAGCAAGCCCAAGTGATGTTACCACTACGATGTCGCTTAAAGTGCCTTCGTTATTTTAAAAAGCCGACACGTCATGCAAGAGCAGTCGATTTGTTATTTTGAAGTTGATTTTTAAAATAATTTTTTTATTTAAAAATATATTAAAATAATTTTTTTTTATTTTTTTTATTTTTTTTTAAATCAACGTATCAAAAAAACTCAAAAAAATTAATTTATAAAAAAATATATTTTAAAAACACAATTCACTCCCAGACACAACTTTAGTATAATCCAGAAAAAAAATATACGTAAGTTTAGGACAAGAAAATGGTCTATCAACTCTGCAGTTAACATGTTCGGTGTGGTGATAGTAATAATAAAAAAATAAAATAAAATAAAATAAAATAAGTAATGGCTCACACTTGCCCATCATAGAAAAATGAAAATGGACAAGAAGATGCATGGGAAGAACGAAACATCATATATCCTAGCCAGTGCCCTAATTTGAATCATCTGTTGACCAAGTCACCACCACTAACATATTTTGCAACAAATGATATTAACCGGAAAGGAGCTCCGATTAGTGGAGCATCCGTAAGTGGCACAGCACCACTCTTATCGTCAGTCTCAGCAGCTTGCATCTCCAAATCCGGAACTTCATTATCATCCAATGGGATTTGCACAATTTCTCCAGAGCCACCTTCTGAAGAGTATTGAACTACCACAGCAGGTTCCATTTCCAAGGACTCTAGCTTATGGCCCAATGCAGTCAGGTTTGCATTTGAATCAGCCATGGGATGAGTTCCATTGGCGAGTTCAGAATTTCTAACGATAACACCTCTTCCAGTTGCTGAAGAAAAACTAGCTGCTGTCTCTTGATGGTCAAGTTTAATGTACAACTCATTCACCTAAGAAACAAATATAGAGTTAAATGATAAAAAAAGTCACAATACCTGCTAACACATTCCACACGAGTGCATGCACACAAAAGCGAGCTCAAACCCACGCATTCACGTGCATTAACCTGACTAAAAGTTGGTGGATGCATAACATCAGTAAACACCCACTTAAAGACTATATACATAACGCCTTCTTTGGACCATTGGAATTAGTTAGGAAGGGGGGGGGGGGGTAATCGAGGGATAGCAGAATAGCGGTTCATTACTTTCTCAACAAGGTCTGCATTTTCTGTGATCAATTTGTCTACCAGTGCACAAGCTGCTTCGATCTGGGAATTCAATTCCTCCTTTTCAGCTCCAAGCTACATTAAACACCCAACTTTTCAATACGTTTATTCACAATTTATCATGAATGTGAACACAAGAGAGAACAAGGAATCTCAATGTAAGAATAAAATCGCACACACCAAAAAACTTTTAACAGCAAAAACTAATTGACATATGACCATAAATTTAACTTCCAAAAAGCTAACAAGCTGGGTACAGGATGACAAACCTTTCCGAGTTCTGATGTGTTAGCAAAGGAGACACTCGTATCAATGTTTTGAAGCTGTAACTTCAGGTCAGAGATGCTTTCCTTCAGTTGTTGGTTTTCTTTCACGAGACTATTCCTGGAATCTTCCAACTCCACCACCTGCCAGGCTTTGTTTTAATTTCCATACCAGAACACATACAAGGTTATGATGCAGAATGGCTGTGAGCTACACATACTACTCTCTAGGATAACCAAATCTACCAACCAATTAGCTTAAACATGACAGAGCTCATGCAAACCACATTTACAAACACAGTGAAGTTCAATAGGCTGTTGCAACAGAAGCGTTGATGTAACAATAACTACATGAATAAAACTATATACCTGCATTCGTAGTCTTGTGACGTCGATATTCATTCTAGCAATGGTTTCTTTGGTTGTATTCTGAGTAAGAACATTGATGCGCAAGTATATTAATGGTCATCTTTGATAATTCAATCTGATGACTATAAAAAGGATAGATACGAACTGTTACTGCAAGAGATAAATGCCACAACAATGCTAGAGTAATGGAACAACTTTAAAATATTTGTTCTATTTTTCTTGAAATTTTATTCATGGTATTCTTATTTAGAAGTTAAGATTATTATAGTTTACCATGACCTTAATATTTATTTAGTCAGAAACTGTACTGTATAAAACTTTATTCCATTTCCTGTAAGCATATAGATAATTGATGTAGTTTTATTCTTCCTCTCTTTTTTGCTGCCTATAAAAGAACGCACACATTATGTCTTATAGACATCATTTTGATGATTAAAGATTACGAATTGAAACCAGTATCTCCTCTAATACAATTATTCTAGTTTTATCCCATTTCATTTGCTCTACTTCTCTACCCTCCCTCTCCTCCTCCCTAAATCCCTCTCCGTGTACAGCATCATTCTGCAAGAACCCTCCAACTCATTTCCAAGCTATAAAATGAAACCAGTTTATCCTCCAATACAAGTCTTCTAGTTTTCTCCTATTTTATTTCCTCTGCTTATCTACCCTTTCTTCCCTCCTCCCCTCCCTAAATCACTCTCCTTGAAACACATCATTGTGCTTGAACCCTCCCATTTCAGCACCTAACCAATTTTTCTCTCTTTCAACCAAACAAATTCTTGTGAGAAGGAAAAAAAGAACTTGGGAAAAAGCAAACACAACGAACATAACAAAAGGTGATTACCTCTGATATGGTCCAAGAATCTTTATCACTCTCTAATAGTCTAATCTTTTCCCCTATGCTTGCCTGTGGAACATATCACAAAGTTATTCAACTATATTGATAAAATTTCAAAATAATAAATTATCAAGCACTATTTCTCATAAGCACACTAGAAAAGACCAAAAATGAAATGCATAATGCCAATCAGTGAAACAATTCTTGTTATGGTTTCACTGAAAGGCTGCGAGGCACGGAATATACAGCTTTTAAAACCAGAGCAGCCTTCTCATCCTGTAAGTGGTTAAGTTTCTCCCCAAAGCCAGCCTGCACGTGATATGATAAAAAGTTAACAGTGCATCTTATTAGCTGGCAATCTAGTGATAAGCTGGGTATGCCAAATTGCATATTAACATGCAACACGATGTTTTCCAACACTGGTTCCAAGGCTTATCATGTTAAAGAGAAATGCCCTTGAATGTGTTAAATGTTCCAAAAGAGAAAAGATTTATTTACAAGCCTATAAAACCAAAATTACCTCTTTCTGAAGCCAGAAATCTTTTTCACTCTGCAATTGTACAATTCTCTTCTCTAAATCAGCCTGCAAAGCATCCATTTTAGGGCAGACAGTAAGAGCACATAAAGCATAAAATTAAGATTCAGCTGACTGTTTATACTACCTCTTTCTGCAGGTGGGAATCATTTTCAGTTTTCAATTGTTTGATTGTATCTTCAAAGGTAGCCTGTAAAATTATAGTCAGGCGACTTCCTCTTCCCAAAAATATCAAACAAACAGATTGGAACTTTAGTATCATGAATGAAAGAGAGGAGGGAAAAAAACCATTTTCCTGTCTAAACATAACTCAAAACAAATTTCATCATCTATCAAATGATTAAAAAACATTTACGCTACCTCTTTTTGTATGCACAAATTGTTTACACTTCTTAATTGATTGATTGTATCTTCCAAGGATGCCTGCAAAAACACATTGCAAACAACGACAAGAGACTTAAATAATTAGGAAAAAGGTAGAAAAACCTAGCCTCGTGAAGTCCACCACAAATTAATCCATTCCATCCCACCATTGAATGCATTGATATTACCTCTTTCTGCGTGTGCGAAGCACTTTCATTCTGTAACTGTTTTACTGTCTCTTCTAAGGTAGCCTGTAAAATGCAGTAAGTTCCTTCATGCTTTGCATAAATGTCAAAACAAAGAAACCAATTTAATATTACAAGACGAAGTGTGTCAAGTAATTCAGATAATTTTTGTCAGGAACATTCCCACAGTTGGAATAAGTTCGTAGCACCTCTTTCTGTATGTGTGAATCATTTTCATCTCGTAATCGTTTGATTGTCTCTTCAAAGGTATCCTGTTAAATGCAGTACATTACTTGCAAGAATTAAAACAAAAAAGAATAATTCAACATGACAACAGGAAGAATGTCTTGTGCATGAGCACGTATGCATGTGATAATTCACAAAATATAATTCAGCACCTTCGTCCTTGTGAGTGAATCGGTTTCATTTTGTAAATGTTTGATTGTCTCTTGTAAAGCAGCCTGTACAAAAGAAAAGAAACAAAGAATATATTTCCTCTTCAAAACTAATGTTAAAAACAAATATATGAGAATGTGTAACATAAATGATAGGGAGAAGAAAGAGGGAAGAAACAAGGGTGAAGAGCTAATTGATCGAATGCCTCACCTCTCTTTTCAGCCAGGGCTGCAAAACAGAATTTTAAAAAGGTGGGATCATCACCAGCAGTCAATCCTACAGAAAATCTAAGTAGAAGTAGCAAAAAGAAGAATCTGAAAACATGTAGCGATTAAAAAATGGTCACAAGAACTATCCTATCTTCCCTTAACATGAGGAAAATGTAGACAAAAAGACGTGATAAAATACACTATAAACCATAATCTCAGAAGTTTTCGTTAAGGAATTCAAAAAATGCAACGTGTAAACTCCATTTAAAAAATGGTCACAAGTACTATCCTATCTTCCCTTAACATGAGGAAAATGTAGACAAAAAGACGTGATAAAATACACTATAAACCATAATCTCAGAAGTTTTCGTTAAGGAATTCAAAAAATGCAACGTGTAAACTCCATTGTCAAATCTTGCCGCAGACAACTTAAGGAGAGCGTGGCAGAAGACAAAGCGCTTCTTGGGTTATCATTATTAATCAAAACGTAACTTAATTTATCAACAAAAGACACAAAAAGCTCACCCCTAACACATCAATAATCCAGTCATATCATCTGGCAGATTATTTTTCTCTTTCGTTTTCATTTCCATTTTTCATTACAAAATTAAGAGGCTAATGCTCCATTTATTTATTAATTAATTAACAAGAACCAATCGAACCCACATAAAACAAAACTCAATCATTACTTAAGCGCGCGCGCGCGCTTAAATTGGTTTTAAAATTTTAAAAAAAAAGGAAAAACAGAATTGAGCTCTTACAGAATGCGATGCTGCTCCATTGGGTTTATCATCATGTCCATTAAAATCCTCTGCGTCCACGACATCACCATTTGAAGAAACCTCTATAACTTGATTTTGCCCATTACTATTATTATTAGTAGCAGCACCAACCGACACGTCGTCTTCTGATGCTTTATTATTGTTGGTGTGGTTGTTCTGCTTGCTTTTCTTCTTCTTGTTTCTTTTCTTCTTCTTCTCTTCCTCCATTTTTAAGCAACCTCCGAGATTCCCTTAAATTCACAAAAACCTGCAATCACATCAAAAAAGAAAATAATCACTGACCAATTAAATTAAACCTCACTTTGATTTTCTAGCTATTAGATCTGCTTCAAGAAACAACGATATTTAAAAAAAGAGAGTAAATTCCATATATTGGATGCATTGATCTCAAACACATACTGATGCACTAAAGAACTCCTCCTCCTCCTCCTCCTCCTCCTCCTCCTCTTCTTTAATTTAAATTCGAAACGTTTCTTTGCAAAGGAGAGTGAAAACCTCTCTTCTCCGTGCTGGTAACGGCTCCTTTTTCGTCGATTGAAAATAAGAAGAGAATAGATGTTGTGATCGTTGACAAAAGAGAGGTATTCAAATCAGGTGGCTGTGAGCCTGTGACTGTTGCTCTCCCTTATGCATCTAGTGGACCAGAGAGTAGGGGATTTCACCTTTCTTTATTTTCAGTTGATGAGGTGGCGTTATATAACTGGCTATATTAGAGGACGTGGGAGAATGTGTAACATGTTTCCGTGGAAGATAGATAACCGACACCATGACTTACCAAAGTGTTGACTTCTGAACCGTCATCCATGACCCTAATACCACGCCGTTTAAGGTGAATGACAAACTACAGAGATCCCATAGACGACTTGTCATTTAGTGAAAAATCAACAGTTGATTTAGAACAAAATAACAAGGGTCTGTTTGCTAATTTGCTACAATAATTTTTTTAAAATTAAATTTAAAAACAATATGTTAAAAATACAGACATATTAACACAAATTGTATTTTTGCTTTGTTTATCTCATAATCCTTTTCTTTCCTCAAAAAAGTTTTTGTCAGCACAATATCCTTTCTTTCTCTACTTGGTATCAATCATAATTTTATTAATCTTTCCTTTTCTTTTCTCCTGAATCTTCCTTTCTTCTTCTTCTTTTTTTCTCAACCAAGTATGCATGAATAATGATTTTTTTTTTTGCTATATACGTGGATCATGGTCGATTAATACATAATTGGATATAAATTAAAAATAAGTAAAGATTAAAAGTAGTATTTAAAATTATATCTAATATATATAAAAAATACAACAAGTATCTATAAATTGTAATTTTTAACATGTTTCCGAGCGTAAAGCCCCATCAATACTTTTAATTAAATATATTGAATTGGAGGTAAAATAAAACAATTTTTATTGGAATATTTATACAAAAAAACTTTCTTAACATTCGAAAAAATATAGATTTTTTAACATATATATATTAAAAAAATTCAAAAAATATTTAATAAAAAATTAATATGAGTATTTTTATATATTTTTAAAATGCCTATATTTTACGTTATTTTAAATAAATATAAGGGTATTTATAACAAAAAAAAACGTATTAAAATAATTTTTAAATTAAAAATAAATAGTCAAAATTATTAATTCAATTTATTTCCATGTATTTCAAATAATATAATTAAAGTTAATTCTATATTTTAATATTTTATTCTAAATATAAAAATTACAATATTTCAAACTTTTATTTTCAAACCTCCAAGCGGTGATTTCCACCTCATCACCGCCAACAGACCCTAATACTAGAGCAAAACGTTATAAAAACAGAATCCGAATACAGAAGCAGACCCTCCTCCTCCACCTCCGCCTCTGCGCTATCTCTGGGTGTAAGAAGAAAAAGAAATAAAAGAAGAGGCCAGGGAGTGGGAAATCAGCGGTTGTGTTGGATCCACCGTTAATTCATTTCCAGATCGTCGATTCGTCGATTTCCCCCTTCCACAACCCCATCTTTTCATCTTCAGGTAATCATCCTTTGCCCTTTCTTTTTATATATTTTTCTTTGTTCTTGTTGTAACTGTGATTCTTCTCTGTTTTTATTAAGGGTGCATAGGAGGAGTAATAATAATGGCTTCAAAGCGTATTTTGAAGGAACTCAAGGATTTACAGAAGGATCCGCCTACTTCTTGCAGTGCAGGTGTGCAATAATTTTTTATTTCTGAAAAGCCCAGTTATTTAATCATTCTAATTTAAGCTAAATTTCAACTTCTTTCTGTCAACATTACTGTGCTTGGTCATGGCTTGGAGCCCACTTTGCTTGCATTTTTATTTTGTATTGAATGATCTGTTTCATGTGGAATTACTCAAATTTGGGGTTGATATTTTTTTTTTCTGGGATATAGGCCCTGTAGCTGAAGATATGTTTCACTGGCAAGCAACAATAATGGGACCTGCTGATAGTCCATATGCAGGAGGGGTATTTCTAGTTACTATCCATTTTCCTCCTGATTATCCTTTCAAGCCCCCAAAGGTAATTTGTTTTGCAGTCAATGGTGCAATTTCCGATTTTGAGCCGTGTCTGTATGTGGTTGCATAAAGAGGCTTTGCTTTGTTTAATTGTGTGTGTTTTTTGAAGGGCAATTTTGTTTCTTTTTTCCCCCCTTCAGGTTGCATTTAGGACCAAGGTCTTTCATCCCAACATTAATAGTAATGGAAGCATTTGTCTTGATATTCTCAAAGAGCAATGGAGTCCTGCTCTTACCATCTCTAAGGTTTGATTTCATTCTGTTAATTAATGCTGATAACATGTTAATATGCTATAGTTCTCGTTTTTACTTACCAGTAGCATGCCCTAGTAAAGTTTGTAGACTGTCTTCGGTTTTAGGATGAATGGAGAATGGAAGAGTTTGATCACATATTTTATGTAGCAATAGTTTAAGAATACAGTGGCATTCACACCGCTCTCTTCCAAATTTAGCGCTAGATTATGTTTATTGCTAAGAGTCTTTGTCTTCCATTGATTTTTTATCCTTTTGCATTGCCTGTTTGTTGCCTACAAAAGTTTTCCACCAAGAGTTAGAATGTTACTTTGAGATGACTAGGTGTCCTAAAATTAGCTTGCCAGTCTATGCTTGCGTGTAGCAATGGGGTGTGTTTTGGCCTCCTGTTTATCAACATGAATGTCCTCCTGTAGTTTATGTTTCTTAGGATACAAAACATGAATTGGCTGTATGTTCCATAGATAAAGAACATGAGGGAAGCTCTCTGTTGCTGATGTTCAAACAGGGTTCTAGTTCCTTGAACTTGCTTTTTTATTTTTTATTTTTAAGAAGTTATATCAAAGTTGTCAAAGCAGAGTGGTTCAGTGGGTTGGGTGAGCACGAGGCTTTCAATTTCATTCTGAAACCAACACAAAAGTCTCTATACTTTTTTTCATGCTACCATAGTCTAAAAAAGATTTATTACTACTAATCATTGGATGCATAATCATATACTTATTGGAAGCATAATCATATACTTGGATGCACATCAGGTACTGCTCTCCATTTGCTCATTGCTGACTGATCCAAATCCTGATGATCCTCTTGTACCGGAGATTGCCCATATGTACAAGACTGACCGATCCAAATATGAAGCCACTGCTCGCAGCTGGACACAGAAGTATGCCATGGGCTGAGGTTATGGAGGCAATGTATAAATGGTTTATATTTATCGTAATATGTGTTGAAACATAGTCTGTTTTACTCTTTTGGTGTTGGTTTAAGGGTGGGTTTCAATTTCGGAAGAATGGATGACATTCCATGCACCTCCAAACAATGTTTTGGGGATTGCATGGAAAATAACTGAATGGAAAGTATGTTGTTTTGATCTAGACGTTCTTTCTTAACTGTTTAGCCTTTGGCTTGGCATTTCATCTTCATTTAATTGTCTTAATCTTGCCTTTCCTGCCCATTATAATATCTAGACAATTTTTTTGCATGTGTGAGTTTCATCTTTAGGGCATAGACATAGAAGGGTGCATTCCACTTCTATTTTCAACTTTGAAGATGTTGGTTGTTTCGATATTATTTTCTTTAAGATCCAACTGTGGGAGTACGGAATCAAACTTTGCCATGATAGATCCAATCTCCTGACCTAATTTTGTAGGTACTGAAATTGAATTTTTAAGATATCTTGTAGGAGATGGTGAAGCCAGGAAAAGCTTAAACCACTCTAGGCCTGGGCCCTTTGCATGTTTAAACAGAACAAAATGAGATTTCATTGTTATGGAGATTCTGTCAAGGGGGGTAGATGGATCTTCAGGTTGAAGTATATTCAAAGTTCCAGAGGATGGAGTTCTGCTCTCAAATGTCGTGATATCAAATAGTGAAACCTTCGAAGTGAATTCCCGTGAAATATGAAAAAAGGTATCATCGACTTCATGTAACGTTGAACAAGATGGAACGCGAAGGATCCAGTTTCTTATTCTTCACATCTTGCCGCTCACTAACTTGCCTCCATTTTGGCAAGTTGTCATCTTGTCATCCATTGCACAATGATCCTTGGACCATCATCAGTTTTGCCTAGAATGATCCTTGGACCTCGTCAGGAGAGGGGAAAACTTGTTAATTTTTTAATTAAAAACATATTAAAATTTGAAGTAATAAAATCAGAGAATTGAAAGAGAGGTGCTTGTTGAAGAATGAGAATGCTGGTCTGTTGTCACCACCACCACCACCACCCAAATCGACCTAAATCCAGTCATAACAAGTCAAGCCACGAGAGGGTGTTTTCTTCTAGTGATGATGGTTGAGTGCCAAGTGATCCTAGCGTGGACATTGCTTGCACTCCACCAAATTTTAGTCTCCTCTCAATTCCCAATTATGCTTGTTAACAACTAGGGCATATGCTGATCTCCCGCATATGCTAGAGAAAAAACCAAAAGAAAGGACATTTTCTGATTGACCAAGTGCAAGTGCCTTCATTAAGGGCAGACACACCCAGGATGGCGTCCAATTAACTTCATCATTTAAACAAACAAGATATAAAAAGTCAAATTACGAATCAAGAAAAAGACTAAAGCAGATCTGACGACTCATGTTCATTGTGACAGCAAATACCATGGATTCACAAGGTGTTTTCTCTTCTTTTTCAAGTTCTTTTTATTTATTTTTATATTTGGTCCTTTTAAATTATATTAATTTGGGTTCTAGCTTTGTTATTTGTTTTTGTTTAGCTTCGTAAGGGCTACTCAAGGTGTTAAGAAACAAAGCTGACTCTGCTGGATTTGACATAATTAAATTAAATTAAATTAAAACTATATTGACTTAATTTGAATACTAGAAAAGTATTAAGCTCATTTTCCTCGTAAACATGGAGAATTGAATTGCATGAGCAAGGAAGAGATTTAACCTTTTTTTTCTTGATTTTTTCTCAATATGATTATTTTACATTGATTATTTTTTTACCTAAGATATGGGGATTCCACAATATCAAAGAAAAATTCTAACATGCAATTTATGCTTGGTTTTGTAAAATAAAATTTGATTTTATTGTTCTAAAACAATCAAGGCTTCAAGAGTCTAATTTGAAACTTAACAAATTCTAGGGACAAAAAATGACAGGTATGACAAATTGATCGGGCAGGCGTGGAGGAAGCCGTTGTGATTTGGCAATTTGTGCGCTTTCCTTTAATGTCCAAACACCACTATCCTTAGTAGCATTGGAAACAGCTCACCGAGAACAATTCGACCTCATGATTTTTTTATGTGGACGATCTTATTCTTATGACTTGAATCATATATTTGGAAGGTTAACCCGGGTTGTTATTGACTTTTTTTAGGTCTTTTTTTTACAATGATTTTTTTTTAATTTCTTCCATCAACATTTTATTTGTTTCAAAATTGTGCTTCATGATTTTCTTCGTTTTTCTTTTGATAGAGTTATTCCAATCTCATAATGTAGATCCTAAGATAACTTAGGTTGATTGTGGTCTTTTTTTGGGTTATTTTTTTTTTAAATTGAATATTTTTCTGGTTTTGTTTTTCAACAACAAGTTAGGTTAATAATTTAATTTTATATTTTTTTTATTAAATTATCTTATTCTTATAACTTAGATCATGAGTTTGATTAATTACTTGATTTTGTTTATGCTTTTTTCCAGATATTTTATATTAATTGACTTCAACTTCATCCGTTCATATTGAATTTATTACAAATTTAGCATTATAATTTTTTTATTATTATTTTCTAGACAATTCTCCCGACTTTGTGACCCGATCGAGAGTTCACACTCACTTTTTTTTTTTCAATTTTTTTATTCAGCAATAAATTAACCGGGAATATGTATTTTTTTGGTCCTGGTCATCGTGGAACCATCTAGGTCTTACAGTATATTTTAGTTTGATAGCAAGGATATAATTGAATTAATTTGCGCGTTAACCGATAATGAAGTCTATCTCACGATGATTTGAAGAGTTTACCCTCTGTATTGGTTGGGTGACGCTGCAAAATCGTGGAGTTGTAAAATGGAGCAGATTGATAGCCATTGAAGCACAACAAGAACGGTGTGGACAACCTTGGACCTTTGTAACTTATCTCTTCTTTTTACTTGTTCAAACAGAAAAAAGCAAAGGACAGAAAGCGTGTCTGCTTATAGACACAAAACATGCTTCTTTCTCTTCTCTTTTACCTCCCTTCTTTCCTTCCATTACTCCGCAATTAAAGACTAGGGTTTTCATTCGACCTTGACAATTCATTCATAATCTCCTTCTAATTATCTTTAAGAAGGTAATTAATTATCCACTCCTGTCTTCGTTTCTTTCTCTATACCTCTTTCTTTCTACTTCTGATGCTGCTGCTGTGTTTTTTTTAGAAGAACTGATGTTAGTGTTACTAATATTATTGAAGAAGAGAGTTTCAATGCTGATTGTTGAAGTAAATAACCATAATTTTGGTTCTTAAAGAGAAATGTTTTGAAAGACTTTTCCTTTTTCTTACCACACTAATTTAATTTATCTGATATGCAACAGAGGCGCTCTTCAAAGTTTTGATTCGAAGTGATCAATTTATTTATTTATACTGTTTCTGTTGTCAATTACGGTGAACAGTATAAATCTTGGCGGTTTTTTCTTTAGGTGTGTTGAAGGTTTTGGATTTTGTTCCATTTTTAGGATATTTGGTATACTACGTTAAGCTGCTTGGGATTAAAAGTTTGGAAATCAGATATGGGACTTTGCTTGGATAAGGTAAGAGTTTCTATGACAATTAATCATTTTATCTTCTTACATATAATTCCAATCCATTACTCTCTTTGGTTGTGTATGTGCAAGATTATTTGTGGATCCGGGTTTCTTATTGATTTTCATATTGCTTTTATTATAACACAAATGGAAAAAAAATTACTAAACAGTCGTGAAAATGGAAGCTTATTGATGGGGTTTGGTTATCGGAGAGTTACTATGAGGAGTCAACAATTTCCAAACTAGTAGTTTATAATACAGCACATCGTAAACACGTGACAATAACAGTTAAGGATTTTCTGAGTGATCAGTGAACATGAAGAAGAACAAACTCTCTCAACCACCTGGAATTTGTACAAATTATGAAAATCTTTTTAACTTTGAATGGGAAACTTGGTTTAGAATTCTCCTTTTATTTGTTTGACAATAACCAAATCTGTCTATTTCGGGATGTGCTGTTGGCGGCACTCAAATGAATTTATTCAATTATGTAAAGGAAAATGAATCACTTCTTTCGGCTTAATATTTTCAAATGGACTCAGTTTGAATGTAGATATAGCTGACTCCATGGTTTACTCCCCACCTATTTGCGAGGCTTCTAATTTATGTTTTAGCATCATTCCAAAGGATCAAATTGTACCTTGTCCACTGTGTATCACCAAGGCACACTCAGTGTTGTGTTTAGTGTGGACGATTGTATGTGGATTTAAGTTTATTGTTGTCTTTCATATTGCTTTCACAATAACAAGGAAAATTGCTTTGGAGAAAAGCAGGAAAATGGAAGCTTATCAATGAATCTTGGTTCCCTTGAATGTACTGTGAAATGTTTAGAATGAAGCAATGTCCAAAATAGTAGTTTGTAAGATTGCAGAAAAAAGCAATGTCAAATTATGAAAAATGGAGGTCGGGACCTTCGCAATGGTATTGCAGAAAAGGATTCCCCATCCTGATCTTGAAGTAAAGACTGTTCATCCAATTTTGATAAATTTGTTCCACGGCAACCAGTGGGGAAAAGAAAGAGCTTTTAGTGGTTGATTTTCATTTGCAGCATGGAAAAGATGGTGAAGAATGAGATGGATACAATATTGTTGAGTTATTAATTGATTGCTTCTAGAAAAGTTCTCTAAGTTGAAATGGTGCAGGTCTGTCTCACATATCATGGTTATGCATTTAGGAAGAAAAAACATATAGAGTTATAACAAGCTTCACATCACTGGTAGTTTTAATTGAGAGATATCAACTGAATATGTAATACAAATAATTATTATGTGTCCTAAAAATATTGCGCTCACAATTAAAAATTTCACACAGTCCATGAAGAGTCAATCGACAGAGGGGAACTATTTTGAGAGGATAATACACCAACATGAAGAAGAATGAACTCTCTTAACCATTCTAAACTTGTAAAACAATAACAGAAACTTTTCAAATTTGAATATGAAACTTTGGTTTAAAAATCTGCATTCTACTTTGTTTGAAAAACAAATCTGTCTATTTTGTTTTTTATGCTTTTGATGTTATTCCAGTGAACTTATTTATATTTATAAAGAAAATAAATCAATTCTTCTGGCTTAATATTTTTAAATGGAATCCTTTTAAATATAGATATAGCTGACTTGTTTAATTATTATTTCCCACCTGTGCTTGAGGCTTCCACTTTGTTATGCCACTGTTTCAGAGGATTAAATTGTGTTTTGTCTGCTGCAATCGCCAATGCGCACTAATACACATGTTTTGTTCTTATCCTATGGAAGTCATAAAAGGACAGGGTTCTGAGTGTTCATGGTTTTTGCAGCATAAACGTGATGCAGACAATGATGAGCTGCATGTTGAGTTTGCTGGTGGTAATGTGCACCTCATTACCACAAAAGAGAGTTGGGATCAGAAGCTGTCAGAAGCAAGTAGGGATGGCAAAATTGTAAGTTTGATTTTTGTCTTTTCCATTGTCCTTAGTAATACACTATTATGTGTTTTGGCTGAGAATTATAGCCTGAGGTTGGCAAATTTAAACAGTTCTATTGAGAACCAAAATAAGAGATGAAATAGGTTCATCCAAAAGTTTTCCATTATTTCTACTCAAGCAGGGGACAGCTCTCATTTGCGGCTGTTACTATATGATTTATGCTGGTTGGGTTTGGAAGTCAGCTACTTCATGAAAAGTTTGTTTGATCTACCTGACTAGTGTTTTATAATAATCTATTTTCATTTTGAACTGAATATGGATGTTTAACAGGTGCTCGCAAATTTCAGTGCAACATGGTGTGGTCCTTGTAAACAGATTGCACCGTTCTACAACGAGCTTTCTGAAAAATACCCTTCTCTACTGTTCTTATTGGTCGATGTTGATGAACTACCTGTAAGTTCTAAATTCTATTATATTTGAATGATATTCCTTTTTCTCTTTTCATCCATTAAACAGGCTGGACTGTCTTGACTAGACTTTTAGTTGCATGTAAGCACTGTCTCTCATTTTTTTGAGACTTATCCTGCAGTTTGCACAATTGATATTGAAGAAACATAAAAAAAAAAAAAAAAGAGAGAAAGAGAAAAAGAATCCTGATTTTGGAATTTGTTCATTGAGCAGAATATGCAGAACTTAATCTGCTGTTATATATTGATATTGTTATAGTTTCTGTTTACATCAGAATATGTCGATCCAAATGATGGTGGATGTCAGTATCATATTGTGTGTGTTTCGCAGGACCTCAGTACATCATGGGAGATCAAAGCTACTCCTACTTTCTTCTTTCTTAGAGATGGGAAGCAGCTGGAGAAGCTTGTAGGAGCCAACAAGCCAGAGTTGCAGAAGAAGATAACTGCCATTGCAGACTCATTGCCCCCTAGTGACAAATGACTGCCATGATGGTTCCCGGTGTCTTTGAGAGCCTATCGAATAACTTGAGTATTTTAGTGCTTCAGTTGTGAGGTTCTACCTGTATGTTTTGTGCTTGTCATGTAGATATGACCAATTTGATGAAGGTATTCTGTTATTGATACATGGTCAGAAAGAGCAATTCCACTTGTGAAAGACTGCTTGAAGGGTTTTTAATTTTGAGTGTTTGAAGTTGGAATTAGGGTTAAAGTTTGATGTAGTCGGAATTTGGTTTTTGTTTTAGAAGGGTTTGTTGATGGAATAAAGCGCTGTGAAATAAAAGCTATTTTTCTTCTTGTGAATAGCAATTTGAGGTACTCTTTCAAGCCTGTAACAAGTCAAGAAATCAGGGAGACAAGATGAAGAAGAAGAAGAAGTTCTTCTTCATCTTCTTCTTTAAATTAACTCTCCTACGATATATATACTTCTAGAGAAGGCATCAGACACAAATTTAATACACTCGTGGGCCTACCCTGTTATTTAAGCAACTGTTATTTACGTCTCAAAATCATTTTCTTAACCTCCTTCTTCCTAGAAAAAAAAATACTCCTTTGGATTCTCAGAAACCCTAAATATGAAAAAACCCATATTTTGATTCAAAAACACATAATTAACCTAAAAAATATCTTTCTCAACCGTGATCTTACTTTATCGGCAATGTAAAGAACAAAAAATAACTCAGTGGAAGTCCGGCGATCACAGAGAGCTCATGGAAACCAAGAATGAGTATTTTGGAGGCTGAAATATGGACAATGAAAGAATTTCTCCCTCCTAAACCTTTTGCCGGTGGCCTCCATCTTATGTAAACCTAGGGACTAAAACATAAAAAAATGAACTTTGTTACCCAAAAGTAAAAATTTCAAACTGAAAGGACCAAGACGGATTTTTAACAAAAACCTTAGGCAAAAAACCTGAAAAAAAACGCTGACAGAACCGTGTCAAACAAAATAAAAAATAAAAATCCCCACTGCTCCCTTCAATGTCAATTTCAATTCCTGTTGGGTCTGCCTCCACAATATAATGAACGGTAAATTAAGGATGCCCTTCAGTGTTTTTTTTTTTTTTTTAATTTTTTTTTCCTGGCACCTTTTCAGGATATTGGTACGCTAGAGCTACATGGATTTTTTTTTTTTTAATTTGGCTGTCTAAATATGATCAGATATGGGACAAAGCCTGGCTAAGGTAAAATTTCATGCATATCGAAAGCTTTGCGAACGGGAAAACGGAAATTTCTTTCTCTGCATATATGAATAGAATACAGCATGCTACCTTCAAAGGATTAGATCGTGCCTTGTCCACAGCTAATCACCATTACACACTCGGTAGTGTGCATTGCTATGATTAAAAAGAATAAGAGTTGTAATGTTCATGATATTTGCAGCATCGACGCGATGCAGATGATTTTACATGGGATTTCACCAGTTAGAGTTGGGATCAGAAGCTGTCAGAAGAGAAAGTTGGGATGGAAAGATTGCAGGTTTGATTTCTGTCAATATCTTGCTACCCTAGCTTTTCAATGATAAACTAGATGTTTTAAGCTGATTCAAAGAGCTTCGATAAGAGATAAGCAGGAACATCCAAAAGTCTCCTCTTATTTTTACCCAGGCAGAGAGGCTCAGCTCCTCTTTGCAGCTTTAACAGTGTGATATGTTGCTGATAAGTGCATCCAGGTCCTAATGACAGGATGATTATATACTCGCAGGAACAACATCGCTTTGAAAACATATGGAACTTGAAAGTGAGTTGACTTGTACAAAAAAACATAAAACTCATATTTAAACTCATTATCATTTTAATAATTATGTATAAATTGATTGATTTTTAAGGCAATGATAATACGTTTTAATAATTATGTATCAAGGTTGATTATAAGAACAATTTACTTTGTGCTATTCATTTTAATCACAAATTGATTAGAACATATTACATGTTCTACCTACGTGTTAGGGAGATAATATCTATACTACAAGATATCACCATGTAACTACTCTCCCGATAGACAAAGCCCTTTTAATATGATCTGGAGGGTTGGTTAACCAAGAGGACATATATGTTTGTCTAATAAGGCACATGTCTTCAACCACTACTTTTAATGGTGACAACATCAAGCTTACATGATTGAACACTTATTTTAATACCCCTAGGAGGATGTGATATATAGAGGATCAATTGATTATGTATGCTCAAGCATACATAATGCACATGTTCAAGAGTATCATATTAAAGGTACTGCAAAAAAATTCCATTTTAGTGTTTTTTTATACTCATTGAGGATTTTTAGGTTATTCCTAACCATAGTTGAGGAGCAACCATACTTGCATATCTATGTTGACAGCTATGTAAAGTATGTATGAGAAAAAAAGACAAATAACCGATTATCTATTATTCCTTTAGTTATTTTTAAATGCTTTTTAGTGAAAAATTTCTTTTGTTAGTATTAGTTCATTTTTAAATACTAACTTAAAACTGTCAATGTAAATTTATCTAGCTCTAGTCGTAAGAACATCTCTATATCATTCATCCAGAGAATTGGGGGAACAATATGTTTGACACTAACATGTAGAGGTAACTCTCTATAGGAGCTTAATAATAATAAAATTTAATGAATTCTAAATAACATGTTACATATATAAATTACATGCAAAATTGTACTAACTTTGTGACTTGTCAAGTTAGGTGGTGTAGGGTTAGACGTTTCACTTTAAATCCTATCACATTTATGAGTTTTATTGGGATGAGTTGGACGCACTACAATCTCACCAAATATGGGTTACAAAAATATTTTTGTATGTTATTTGTGCCATTATTTTTTAGTTTCAAATTATTTTATAATATATGTCTTTCATAACTTGATATATTAGATGGACACCTTACACCAATGATTTGATATTAATGGCTTTATTGATATGCCAAAGGAAGATGATTGCGGGTAGTATAAGTCCTTCTTGATATCATTGAGATACATTGCTTTGATCGATTAATGCGATAATTAGGATTTTCTCAGCACATCCCGTATTATATTGATACGAGTGATGAGTTGCATGGTATCAGTCGTTAGGATAAGCGAGAAGGGAATTGGTTAACCATGCAACTTACCTAGATATTTGGCATGCCATGAAAGATTGGATATTTATGGAACGACATCCAATAATTGATCTAAACAACTACTTTAGATGGTATTTACCCATAACATATTGGTTTATTACCCTATATGGTCATGTTTTCCTAGGCATCCATATAATCCGATACATTACAAGCCTTGATATTCAAGATAGAATCAATTGGTATATAATGACTTTTTATATAACATTTATTAAATACATACTCATATTATTATAGATGATGAGTGCTAATTTTTTTTACACATATATTAGATGTATTATTTAACATGGGAGGCTCAAAGAGCATCAATTGTGCTTCATGAAGGAGTCGATGAGATGGGATGTGCCCTGACCAACAATATCCTCAATTTATACCATAGTAGATTTTAGAAAGTTGGGGAGGTTAACCATCTTCAAGCGCTCAAATTGGAATTAGCTGATGATGAGATCATTTTTTATGAACAAAGATATGTGGTTCGGGAGGCATGTCTATCTATGAGCGATTCAAGCCTGTCCATAAGTGTTCCAAGTTAGTCTACGAGCTAGGGTAATCTTAGTGCTAACCTATCCACAAGCTCTACATGCCCGTCTATAAGTTCGATAAGTTGGGGTGGTGCAGGCTCAATCACAAGCGTTTTAGGCTCATCCATGAGCTAAGATGATTTTTAGATGTAGTTATATTATATGCTTTAATGTTACAGAAATTAAGAATTTAGTTTAAAATTTAATAAAATGTTATGTGAATTTTAATTGTATTTAATTATGAATTGTGAATTTTAATGAATTGTAAATTCAGAAATGTGTTGATTTATGAATTGTGTAAAGTGTTGAATTGTAAATTGTTGGGATAGTTTTTTTTATGGCAGGAAGTAAAGAGATTGGAAAAACAACCAACCCATATTTTTTTGACAAGTCATATGTGACCAAACTATATTATTTCTCTAAATATTTTTTGAATTATGTTATTTGCCTTTTTTTAACCATACTAATTTCAAAAAAAAAAATTCTTGAATAAACATGGTTTCTGCTCCAAATATTTAGGCAAAATGAGCAAATTCACTATAATTATTTCTAAAAGAGTTTGTTGTTACACAACTATTTTTTCTTATTAAAATGTTTTTTTATATATAAATATTAGCGAAATAACACAATTTAAAAAAGAATTGGTAAATATCACAGTTTGTATATATTATGATTATAGAACATGACATTTATAACTTGGTTCTATTCAAAATCACGATATGTAAAAACAAATGTTATGAAATGGGATGAGAGAGAAAAGAACCTTGGAGACACTGAATCTCCAATTGTAACATCACTTGTACCATTAGAAAAATCTCGATGAGAAAAATCCAACGACACTAAGGATAGTTAGTTAGTTACTAATGATGACCGGAGTAGACCACACTTGCTATCAAAGGTAAGTCCTGCCACCTTTGAGCAATAATCCATTAGTCTATTCTTTTTTTTCTTCTCTCTCCTCTAATCTCCCATCTCTCATCCTCATAATGTCCCACCCATTTCACTTTTTTTTTAATGTCATAATTCTGAATAACAAGCTATGAATGTCATGTTTTCCAATCACGACATGTATAAATTGTGTTATTTCATCAATTTTTTTAAATTATATTATTTCACTAATATTTTAAAAAATGCTATTTTAAAAAAAAATATTGTTTTACATAATGTTATGACATAAATTCTCAATAATTTGGTTGATGGTTTTTCTTTAAAAGGGATATTGTGGATGCAATTTTCACATTTTACCACCTAGTGCCTACTAATTCAAGCTCTGCTTATTAACTATTTTGAGAATATTTAGAATGCCTAGAAAGCAATAGCATCCACAAAGCTTAACTCATTCTCCTTTGATCACCATGTTTTATTATAGTTTTTTTGGGCCAATTTAAGTATGCAAAAAAGCAAATAAAATAAAAGATTAAAAGAGTTGTCAAGAGTTGGATGACATTTCCTTTTCTGTTATAGCTTTATCTCTCTGACACTCTTAAGTTTTCTAACTAATAGATTATGGATGAAGACCTCACTTGGTAGAGAAGATACAATTGCGTTTGTTGTTGGGTATGATCCCTAATAGCATAAAACACATATAACAAAAGCATGTTTTTCATGCTTTTGCTGCATTTTCTATTGGGCCTTATATAAAAAGCTATGGCAATCGCTCCACAAACACATTCATAACCTCTTATGGATCCGTGAGCACCCATAAATTTCCCTCATATAATATGGCTGTGTCGGTTTCTCTAGCATCATCAAATCATGTCGTTAGGTATTTTGGAACTTCTAATATCATATGTCACATATGGTTCCTAAATAGGCCCTACAAACATAACACCTGAGCATACTTTCAGTTTATGCATGATGTCATTTAGAAACCTTTAACAATTAGGTTAGCATTTAGAAGGGCTTGCGGGTTAAGTGATTATAATTCAGACTGAAATTCAAGTAGGAGCTGGTTAAATGAATTTACTTTTTATCATTTTGCCTTATGTACATTATTCTGGATACAAATAACATATTTAAGATCTAACTTGGAAAAGATTGTTCTCTATACATAAAACCTAAAAACTAGTGTAAAATGATGCTTGTCCAAAATGCTTCTTGTATCATTAAGTTGATAACTAGATAGGAGGCTCGCGCTACGCTGCAAGCTGACCTAAAGTTTTTCCAACCTAAAAAAAGATGCTAAGGTGACACAAATGTTCCTAAAAAAACAGGTTATTGACTTGATTATGTTTAATAAACTCGATTAATTAAAATAACATGAACAGCAACAAAAAATGCAACGACAATAAACAATCTGGAAAAAAAATTTACAAAGCAAAAGGGCAAAAAAAAAAAACCCAACTTGAGCCCATCCAGGTTAGCATACCAAATTTGCAACATGGTCGTGATATCGAGGTAACCTCACCGAAAATAAATTGAATAAAACTATAAAACTCAATTATCAAAAAGCTCAATGTTGAAGGGTGAAACTGAAACAAAATTAATGACAAAAAAAAAACAAAACAAAAATCAAAGTCAACCTAAGTTAAGCCGCTAAACTCGCGACCATGAATATATGATTGTGATAACCCTATAGAAAGGAGATTAAAAAAAAAAGCACGAAGACTAACCCCCAATAAATCAAATATTGAAGGATGAAAAAAAAACTCAATTTTAAAAAAAATACCTAAAAAAATTCAAAGTCAACATGTGTTAACCTATAAAACTCGTGACTCTAGTCATTAGCCTGTGACTAACCCCATAGTAGGAAAACCTTAAAAAATAATGACGCAAAATACCAAATGATGAGATTGAGAAAGAAAAATTCAAAAAAAAAAGTTTTTTTAAAAATAACAATTAAAATAATGATGACTAAATTTGATGTAAAAATAATTTGAAATCAAATGTTAAGGAATGAAATTGAAAAAAATAATTAGGAAAATGATTAAAATAATCAAACAACATTCAAAAGAATAGGGATCAAATTTTTTAAAAAATTAAATGAAATTAAATGATGAGGGGCGAAATTGAAGAAAAAAATTAATCAAAAAAAGATTAAAAAACAAAATAAATAACAATCACAAAAATGGGGACCAGATTAGAATAAAAAAAAAATAACATCTTTATATTTTGACAAGGTGAAACAAGTGAAACAGGGAGGAGAAAAAAAAGTCAATTGGAGCTCAACTATCGCGTTGCCTCGCACACACGCGGCACCAATAAAAGAGGACAGCGAGACACTTTCAACACCACCCCATAAGGCGATGTTTGGTGGTGGGATGATATCGCACATGCCAATAATTTTTTTTAATAATATTTATATTATTCAAAAGACCAATTCACCCTTTATCAATTTATTTATTATATAAAAAAAAACTAATATGAAACTCTTTGTATAAGTTTAACAATTTTTGCATGTAAAGGTAATATATATATATATATATATATATATATATATATATATTTAAAAAAAAAGAAACCCCGAATGTGTAACCTTTTATAATAATTTGCTTTTTAAGATAATGCTGTATTTTTAAAAGGTAAAAAGATGAAGTTGCCCAATTAATTTTATAATGTCTAATGGACATATATGGACCCTTAGAAAAAAACCTCCCTGCCCCAAACACCAAGGTGATGATTTTTTAAGGGCAAAATAATAATTATATTATTGTCATGAATACTAATTTGTATCTATATGAACAGTAAACCATCCATGAATTTTAAGTTTTTTATAATAAGTTATTTTGTAATATAAAAACTCAAATCGATGTCATGCTACAAAATTTTGGACCGTGGCCGCTCCGGGACAGACTCGAATAGAAAACTAAAGCCTACCTGGATATACTTTCTGGTTATTGGTTCAGCAGCCTGCACGTTCACCATCTGTAAGAACTAATAATAATAAAATATTTTATTAAAATTCTTCACTCATGAAAGTCAATTAATCAACAAATCCTATGACAGCTCTCCCAATGACTTTCCCCGCGTTTTTGCCAGCTGACTCGAATATTCGTTGAACCGAACAGTCTGGCCTGTCCTCGTTATGACAACAATCAACTTCGCCCCCACCACATGCAAGAGACCAGATTTGATGGCAATTCAGACCTTCAAATACTAACTACTACCGCATGAAAACATGCATCTTCAGACATGGACGGTTGTTCTATCCAAATCCAGACACTTGAGAATCTAAGCCAGAAAGAACAGCATGAAAGCAGATAGATTGTAGAGATACAAATAAAAGTTACACCACACTCTTCAGGTGAATTGTAGATACAAATTATAGTAATTGATTTGATCAAAACATATCAGAACCGGGTGAACATGTAACTAAATGAATTGGATAAGAAAAACATCAAAGAAAAAAGCCAAATTCAAGTCCTCTGATGATTGGCAGCAGATTGCAAACTGCCTTACTGGGTTTCCGAAAACTTGATAACAAATCCAGTCCTGTTTATGATCTCATCTTCCTTTCGGGTTCATGATCTGTGAGAAAACAGCGCTTGGAGTTAAGCCATCAGAGTCTTCACTGGCGAGGCTCCGACCGCCTATGCTCATACTGATTCCACTGCTCCTTGAATCTGTTACATTACCACCATAACCAGGGGATGCATCGGGATCTTTCTTCCCTTTATAGGCAACATTGAACGGCACCTCCTCGTCTACTCCGACAATACCCCTGGCACCGTCCTCTGCACTCTCTTGTAGCTGCAAGGCAAACTCTAGGTTCCAGAGTACGTCACCCATTGATGGCCTGTCAATGCTGTCATCAGAGACGCACTTCATTGCAGTCTCGGCAAACTTTTTGAAGCATTCTGGTGCAATCTTCCCCTTCAGATAGGGATCAAGAATCTGATCAAGAATGCCTTTCTTATGGCAATGAGCAGCCCATTCTGCCAGGCTCACCTGTTCCTTGGGCAGCGTTGGGTTCAAGGCTGGTCGAGCACAAAGTATCTCAAAAAGCACAACTCCAAAAGAGTAAACATCGGATTTTTCAGTTAGTTGCTGCCTCCTGAAGTACTCTGGATCCAGATAGCCGAAACTACCTTTGACAACAGTGCTGACATGAGTGTGATCCAAAGTAGGGCCTGTTTTTGACAACCCAAAATCAGAGACCTTAGCAACCCACTTCTCATCCAAAAGAATGTTTGTTGTCTTGACATCACGGTGGATGATAGTGTACTTTGCACCAGTGTGGAGATAGTGCAAACCACGAGCAGCCCCAATGCATATCTCAAGTCTTTGCTTCCATGGCAGAGGGGGCTTTTGGGTTTTGTATAGATGTTCACGCAATGTTCCGTAAGCCATGTGGTCATAAACAAGGATCATCTCAGTATTCTCTTCGCAGTACCCAATCAATGAAACAAGGTGGCGGTGTCGAAGTTTTGAGAGCATTTCAATCTCAGTCTGGAACTCATGCACTCCTTGCTCAGAGAGTGGATTACCACGCTTGATCGCAACTTTAGTTGTTCCACCATCAATTTCTCCCTTGTAAACTTTACCAAAACCTCCCACCCCAAGGATCAAAGCCTCATCAAAGTTCTTGGTGGCAGCCTTGATCTCAGCAAATGAGAAGTGGCGGCAAAGGTTTGAAGGCAGGGAGGAAACATAACTTCCTGTAGTATTTGTCTTGGCCGAACTAGCAGAATGTGAATTTCCATAAAGAGAAAGAGGAAGCCACCCAGATGGCCCATCACTTGAACTTGGCTCCTTTCCATGTCTATGGCGGCGGCGTGATGCAGCAAGAACACAGAAACCAATGACAATAGCTAGAACAACTCCACCACTCACAACTCCAGCTATAATTGCTGTTTGGCTCTTTGATTGACCAGGGCCAGATCCTGGTCTGGCCTTTATGGGGTCAATTTCCTCCTGTTTAGGAGCAGGGATTGGATTTGGTCCAGCAAGATTACCATCATTTGGATTGCTTAACTTGAAAATCTCTACACCATTTAAGATTGCATCATAATACTGGGGCTTTGACTTCGGATTAGGATGAAGACCAAGCCACATATCCTGCTGAGGAGGTCCACCAGGAACTAGCACCACGTAATCTTTGTAGACTGGAACTCCATTGTTCCCATTCCCCCCTGCCCAGGCAATCACATCCGCTCCATCTTCAGCAGTTTGATTATTGAGGAAGATGTCAAACACTTGCTGGTTAACCTTGGTTATATTCGAAACCTCACAGAAATGTAGCCTAACCAAGTAATTGAAACTGGAATCCACGCTAAAAACCCAAGTCAAATTGTAATTCATGTTGATGCGAGGATCTGTTCCCATGGATCTAGCGGTAGCATACACGTCACTTGGGGCAACATAAGAGGACATCCCTGCAGGATATCTAATTGTCATATTTGGATCAGCACTCTGTGTAAGACCATACGCTGCCCCGTAAAGATATATCTGATCATCAGACCACGACCGAAATAGACCTGTATCGGCAGAGGGTGTAATGCCATTACCTCCCACATTTAACCTATATACATTCTCAAGGGCAGTAGTATTGTCAATGGTAAACGGGGCATCTTGGCCGACAATCATCACCCCATCAACATTGCTATAAATGTCAGGCATTGACACGATTTCAATTCCATTTACAAATGCATAAGCACTCGAAGGATTTGAAGACGGACTGAAAGTTATCTTCAATGTATCACCATCCACATTGACCAAATACTCCTTCATAATCGAAACATAATTCAAAGCTTCTGCGGTTTGAGCAACACTAAAATTGCTAAGAAGTGTATAAGACCCAGCAGTAACAGAAAAGAGAGCATTGGAAGCATTAAGCCCACTATATGAAGAAGGATAGAAATACAAACGAATGAATTTACGACCAGAAACCACTGGAAAACTATAGGTAAAACTGGACCGAAAAATACGTGCTGTTAGATACGGAACTTGGGGAACAGAAGGGTCTTGAGTGGAAGCAGTGGCTGTGGATGAATTTGTAGACGAAGACAAAAATGAAGAACCCCTATCTGAGGTCCAATCCCGACCATCTGAATCGGACTGATCGGAATTCGCCCCACAATCTAGGAGGATTTTCTCGGTGGGAACATAATTTGCAGCAAAAATAACTTGAATAGAAGATAACAAGCAAAGAGAAACATAAACGGAAACACAGAAACACTTATACATGCTTCTCAGGGCCTCAAAACCTCAACAAAACAAGCTAGGAAGTCCCTCCACGAAGTTAAACACCCAAAACAGAAACAAAGCAAGCTCAAAACTGAAGCTTGACAAGGATAAAGTAGAGATCTGGGATGCTTAAGCACTCAAATCAAGCTCACACCTTTAGGTGACCGGATCAAGGAATAGCTAAACAAACACCAAAAACCCAGTTTGAAAACAAGAAAAACTAGCCAAGAACTTGATAAAAGAAAGCAAGGAATCCAGCACTAGAAACCCAAAGACAATGAAGGGAAGGAAGCACTGCTGATAACAATGCGTTTGTATAGAGAGAAAAACAGAGAATGCAAGGCCATTTTTCTGGAGCTCTAGGGGAACAAAACAATGGAGATTATATTAAGTGAAGGTGAGGGTGAGGGTTTACCTTTTTAGATGGAATCAACCTGAAAGAGAAATGAACTGGCTGGGTCAAATCGGACAGATGGCTTGAAATTTTGAGTAAGAAGTTTACGAAACTAGAAAGCAAAGGGAAACTAAACCAACTTGTGCTGGCTTCGTCGGTAGTGTTTATTTTCGCGGTAAAACCGTTATTGTTGTAGTTATTTTTATTTTTTTTTCATGTTAATATTAAAAATAAATTTTAAAAAATAAAAAATAAAAAATATATATTATTTTAATATATTTTTAAATAAAATATATTTAAAAAATCAACTTGTATTACAATATTAAACACTATCATGAAAAACCAATTACTAATTTTGAAAAGAAACCAATTAAATTTAGGAAACCTGATAAAATCCAATCTGTTGGACCAATTATGTAAGTTATTGAGTCGATTTTAAATAAAAAAAAAAAAAACCTGTAGATTTGGATTTTTTGAAGAACTACTCAGTACAATAACTTTTCCGGTACTTCCACCTTAAAAAAATTGTGCACTTACTTTTTCACTATTTTATGTTTTATGCCTCATATAATACTATTAATTCTATATTTAAATTAATGATTCGCTATTAGCTTGATTAGGGCACCGTCCAAAATGGTTTTAATAACAATGTGGGAGAGGGAGAGGGAGAGGGAGAGGGATTTTCATTTTGAATTCATAAAAAAGGGGACTTGACTGTAAGAATATCTTGTTTGAGAACTAAATTAAAAAAAAAAAAAAAGAAGATAGTTTGGGGACTGATTTTGAAGTTTTCCCGAACGGTGTTTCCGTGTTCCAAGCCCATTTGAAAATGCAGGCCAACCCGAGTTTCCAAAAGATTCAAAAAATATTTTTTATTAAAAATTAATTTTTTTATATATCTTGTATCGTTTTGATGCGCTGATTTTAAAAATAATTTTTAAAAATAAAAAAAATATCATTTTGATATATTTCAATATGAAAAATATTTGGAAAAGTAATCGCAACCACAATCTCAACCGTGCTACAAGAAGCTAGACTGTTTGTACTAAAATGACGTGACTGTCCTTAGAGGTGGTGTTAATTACGGTATTTGCCATGGAAGTTTGGTTGGAAGACAGATCAGCGATGAAGGATAATAAGACGGGTTCAAAGGAGACCGTTTCAACGCGTTCGGTGCATTGTCTAGCTGCCTCTTAATTGTCATCGTACATGATTGGTTAGTTGTTGGGCATTTGTTTGGAAAAAAAAAAAAATTGAATTGCTTTCATACGCTGTTGACACTTTAAACCTTCATCGTTAATGGTTAATTATTTATGGAAATAGAGGAATTATTTTTTAGAATGTATTTAATAAAAAACAATTTAATTTGAAATAAATAAAAATTAATTTTTTAAAAATATTTTAAAATATAAAATATAACCGCTTATTTTTTATATTTTAAAAGTATTTTTTAAAAATATCTAGGACTCCTATTTTTTATATTAAATTTATTAAATGACATTACTTGCTAGACTTGTCTACCACTAACCGTCGTCGTCGTCATTATTTATGAAGAATCCATTTTTAGGGGGTAGAGATAGGGGCCTAAAAAAACAAAAACAAATTAAGTTGTAGCCCCATCCTAAAAAATTATCCTACTTTTAGCCCCATCCTAAAACATTGTCCTAGTTTTAGCCCCATCCTAAAAAATTATCCTAGTTTTAGCGCCTGTAAAAAATTATCTCAACTCCGTGCTGTCCACCGTCTATTGAAATTTATATGAACCAGCAGCCATGTAATGTTTTGTTTTATTTATTGCAAAGTCTTTTTCCACCTTTGATGATTATATTTTTATTTTTAGTGTAAACAACACTGATTGATTGATGGCCTATTTTCTAATTTTTGTACGTTATTGTTGTTCAGTCTAAATCAATTTTAAATAAAGTAATTTTTAATTGAGAAATGATAAATTAAAAAAAATTATTGTGATTTGAGATGAACATCCCTAATAAATTAATTTAAATTTCATATAAGATAAAGAAATAAATGGGAAGGTATTTCAATTGTATGTTACTTGTAAGAAATGGAAAAGTGTAGTTATGAATTTGTGGGAAGAAAACTGTATAAAATTATGGTATAGATGTGTGAGGATGAATGAGATAGAAATAATGATTTAATTGAAGGGAAAAACATGAAAATTTGTGCTCCTAGTGGGCCAGCCATGTGTAGAAAGAAATAGTGTACAAATTGTGTGTGAAATGAGAAAATAAAGTAGAATGTTTGATGTAATGGATGTTTGGCATGTTGTTGTGATGTATGTGTTGGAAAAGTATGTGTATGGAAATGGTGAGATTTGGGGTAAAATTGTAGTATTGTTTAGCTATTAAAATTATAGGTGTGAGTTAATTATGTTTGGGAAGGTATTTCAATGTGGTATACATGTTGAATGTGAGTTAGTTAATTGGGTTTGGGAGTTGTGTTTATTGATTGGAATAAATATGCTTGAAAATAAGTTTAGGAAGAAATGATAATTGGTAGATGTTATTTGGATTAATTGAAAAGTTAGTGGTAGATTTTGAGATATTTAGAAAATAAATCTAAATGTATAGTGATTTAATTGTGTTGTATAAAATTTAAAAGTTATTTATGTTTTGTAATTGACCTTAAAAGTGATAATATTGCATGTGAATTATGAAAAACTATAATGGTGATAACCAGTAGATAATTGTGATAAACTGCAATGGTAACTAGTAAATAATTGTAAAACACTACAATAGCAGGAACTAGTACACAATTGTAATAGACTACAACGGTGAAAATCAATTTATAATAGAAATTAACCACGACAACATAAATAAATATTGACTTTATGAAAAACCGCAACAACAAAGATAAATATTGTGTTAGTGAATGACCGTAATGGTAATATTAATATTATGATTGTGATTAACCACAACGGCACTAATGGTCATGTATTCTTAATTGACCATAACAGTGAACATGATAACAAGTTAGAAAGCTTGCTATTTGGATAAAGACTATAACATGTGAGAAAGTCTATTGTTTGAACGGAGACTAATGAAATTTGATGGTATCACAGTCAAAAGTTTGAATGTAAACCATGGATATAGATATAATTTGTTGTTTGGATGGAGATTAGTGATATTTGACGGTATCATAATTGGATGTTTGAATGTATACTGTGAATACAAATATAGTATGTTGTTTGGACGAAGACTAAAGAGATTTAATGATATCATAGTTGGATGTTTAGATATAGACTATAGACATAGACAAATATAGCCTATCGTTTGGACAAAGACTAATGAGATTTGATAGTATTATAGTTGGATGTCTAATAAATATTGTGGGACAAATTTTAATGAATTTTGATATTGCTCGGGATAAATTTGGTATAAATAGGTGTTGGGATCTAGAAAATATTACGGAATAAAAAAATTGTTGATTACACACACACACACACACATGGTGCCCGACTGTTTGGGGAAGAAAAATGAAAAAGAAATTTGTGAGAAAAAGATAGAAACCTTGTGAGATCATGCCAATATCTACATCATCTCTTAGGAAAACCATATTTTAGGATTGATTAAGTGAGATTAAGATAGAGAAATTAAGGTTTCAGAGAGAAAAAGTGAAGAAGTTGAAGAAAGAAGAGGAAAGCTTGTGGAAGTTGCTTTTGGCTAGCATTTGGAGAGCAAAATATTGTGAGGCAAGGTGGTCTGAGCTCATTTGAATAAGTCATAAGAAAATTTAATTGATTTTGATGAAATTCTTAATTATGTGAATTAGGGTTCATGATTGAGAATTTAAGAGCTTTGTAAATTAGTGTTAGAAATGCTAAAACATGTAATAAAAAAGTGTTATAAATGTGAAATTGGTGTTATTAAGAAGAAAACATGGTGAGGATTTGAGTGGAGGTGGCCAACCATGTGTGGAAAAGCAAAGAGAAGTATTGTTTTGATGATGTTTATGAGTTGATATTGTAAAGAATTATTGTAAAGTATTTGTTAGAAATTATTGGAAGGACATTACATCATGTTATCAATTTTGATTAACATATTGAAATGTTTGTTCATTGTAGTATTGGAGTGAAGTTTTCATAAAAATATATAGGTGGGTGTGTTATATTTAAATAATAGTTTTGTAATGTAGAAATTATAATTTAAACTATGATAAAATTAAAGAAAAACATTGCAAAGGAAAAGAAAAGAAGAAAGGCTTGTGGCCGAATATGTATATTAAATAAAGGAGAGAATTGAAAATGTAGTAATTGAATTTGATTATTTGAGAGTTGATAAAATGAGGAAAGGTTAAATGATAAGTTATATGAGAGAAGTATTTAGTATACTTGGGGCTAGTTGGAGAAATTAATAAATAAAACTTTGAAGATGAATTGTACGCTAGGAAGTAAGTTAAAGGAATAGTAGTATGTTATGAAATGATAAAAGTATTAATTTATGGTACCTTTTTTAGATTCAGGAGAGGTACCAAGAGTGATATCTTTCACAGGAGCACGCTCAACTAGAGGTGCAGGTAAGTGCTTATGCATCTTATCTTTTTAATTATATAATTTATTTCTTGAAATTGCATTAGATTTGATAGTTGTTATTGAAACAAAATTGAGTATGATATATGAAGTGGGGAAAAAGAAAAAGAAAATAAAGATATGAGGTATAAATGACAAGGTTGTGTTTGTAAAATTGATTATGTGAAGGAAATCAAAGATTATGTTGTTGCCATTGATGAACGGTAACCAATGATTTGTTGTTTTCATTGTTAAATGGAAGCCATTATTTGTTGTTTTCATTGTTGAATGAAAATCATTGTTATGTTGCTACTATTGATGAATAGTAGCCAATAATTTATTGCTTTTATTGTTGAATGAAAGTCATTGTTGGTTGTTTCCACAATTGAATGGAAACCATTGTTATGTTTCTACTGTTGATAAATGATAACCAATGATTTGTTAACCTTAAGAACCATTTTTACCATTAGTCTTCTCAAATTTCTTCCTCTCTTTCTCACTTTGTTTTTTTCAAATCCTTAAATTGTATTTTTCTTCTTCCCAATTGTGTTTGAACTTGTCCCATCATGATACGTGATTGTTGAAATAGTCTGCCACATCGCATGAACACCATGACTAGTTAATAAAACACTAAAGGGTATGTGGCTAAATTAATGTAATCACTCTCACAAAACACTTTTTACTATAATAGTGTTTTGTTTTGGTTATTTTTCAATTTAACCCTTCAACAACCCAATATTTTTTATTTAAGTTTTATTTTCAATTTCATCTTTCAATATTATATTATTTTAAGAATTGTGCTTTGTAGTTATTTTTCTAAAAAATTTATGTTGAGTTATATATTAATTTCATGGATTTAGTTTTTTTTGTTTTATTGATTTAAGCCTTCAATACTAGATATGTTAGAAGTAAGGCTTCATAATTTTTTTTATATTTTTATATGAATTTATTTTAATCTCATAATCCAGGTAACAGGTTTAACATATTAACTCGGGTTGACTCGGATTATTTTTTTATGGGCCTCTTTTTCTAATTGATGTTTTTTTTCTGATTCCATCCTACAATATCAGGTTGGTTGAAAATAGGTTTTTTGTAATTTTTTTGAATTTTTTTCTATGAGATTATCCTAGAATTTTTTAATTAAATATTTTTTAATTGGGTTTCATAATTTTTTTATTTGATTTCCTTGAAATTATTTTGATCTCATGATTCAGATTGTGGGTTTGATAAATCGACTTGAGTTGATTTTTTTTATTTTTTTAGTCATTTTTTAATTGAATATTTTTTTTTATTTCACCCTCCAACAACTCAATCTTTTTTTTTTCAATTTCATCTTTCAATATTATATTTTTTGGAAATTGAGCTTTGTAATTGTTTTTTAATTTGATTTATGTGAAGTTATCTTAGTCTAATGGATTTATTTTATTTTATCTTGATTTCAACTTTTCAACATCGGATCTATTGGAAATGAAGCTTTTTATTTTTGTTTTATGAAGTTATCACGGTCTCATTACCCAGGTAGTTTAACAGGTCAGCCTGTGTTAACTTGAGTTATTTTTTTTATTGATTTTTTTTTTGATTTTATCCTTCAACATTGGATTAGTGGAAAATTAGACTTCATGATTTTTTTTATGAGGTTATCTTGATCTCATAACCTGAGTTACTGGTTTGACAGTTTAACCCGAGTTGACTCTAGTAGTTTTTTTGTTCTTTTTTATTTTTTTAATTTCATCTTTCAATATTGAATTAATTAGAAATTGGCCTTCATAATTTATTTTGATCATTAAAGTTGTCACGGTCTAAGGTTGTCACGGTCTCATAACATGGGTCGTAGATTTAATAGATTAAACCGAGTTGATCCAATATACTGCGGTTTCAATATTTTTTTTTTAAATAATGATCCAATATGTCACCATATCAATATTTTTTAAAAAAATTATTATCCAATATATATCATATTTTGAGTGAGTTGTAGTCTCATTATTATAATTTCTATTTAAATAACCTGTCTTCAATTCTATCTTATAAAAAAATTCAATGTTTAATTTTGTTATTCTCAATCTGATATTTCTCGAAGAATAATATATTTAATATTTAGTAAAGTTCAGTTTATTTTATTAATTAGATTTCTTATCTCTAATATCCATTAATATTATACATTACGTTTTATTTAACTTTCATAGTATATATGTAAGCTACTAATATTATGAATTTTTATCAAGTCAAAAGTGTTCATAATGATTTATTGTTTTTCCTTCATAGCGAAATTGAATTATAAACATTGAAGCACTATTAATTAATGAACAATTCTACATCGACAAACTCTTTAAATTCAAGCTCGATTCGAAGACTTTGAGATATATCATAGCCGAAATTTCCACTCCTTAGTCTCTATGAAAAATATTGATTGTGAAATCTTGTATCTTATTCGTTTCTTTCATGCTGGTAGCCATTGTTGTGCTGCTCATCGATATTATTTCACAGGCAATAATATTTATTTACATGTTTGTGGGTTGTAATCATATAAAAATGAAACAATGTAATTCAATTTAAAAGTTAGCGTAATAGGAAAATTAATTGATTGTATTAGAAATATATTTAGGGCATCAAATGATGAAAATATTAAAAATTGTTTGTTCAAAAGGTACAGATAAGACCCAAAAGGAGAACAGAAATAATAAATCATGTGATAGTGGATGAATCAGGCAGGTTTTGTGAGAGGACAATCAAGTCAAAGAATGCCATTGCCAGGCAAGTTAAAATGGGGATTAATCTAGGGTTTGCCACAGAGAGCATAGCTGCTCCCTGATGCGTCACAAAACATTCAAGTCAAGTTTGCAACAGATCAGTTTAGTATTGCTTACCTTCTTATCAGCTCCCCTCTACTTCCCCCGATTGCTTTCAGCAGAGAAATGGTGTTTATCAATCTCTGTACATTGTCTTTCTATCTATAGATTTATTCTTTCCTGTGTTTGTCTATATATATGCTTACTGCTTACCAGCGCCATAGTCTCCAGGAGATGCAGTGACCTTGAAGTAAGGTTAGTGACATCTGAACTAAAAAGTTATGTGGTTTTTAAGGGTCTCATTTTCTTGTAGGACCCTTCAGACTTACCTTAGGAGTCATACCTTGAGCCTTATCCAAGTATGCACATAGACTTATGTATCTGTGTTTGGAAGAGAAGAAATTGGCTGAGAAAGTGCAAGAATTGAAATTTTCTTGGCTTTAAAGCTAGAGTGTTGATCCCCTCTTCAACACTCTTCTTGCATATCACAGTTTCTGTTACCCAGTAAAAGACAGAATTAGATGATCAATATGCATATAAATATGTGGTCCAAGGAAGAGGAGTGTGCAACACTTGGCTTGCTGACTCAATACAATGGATACCCACAAGAGGATATTTGGGTTCAAGATCATATTTTTTGTATCCATTTTTATTCTTCTTAATGGATGTTTAAAATGCAGCAGCTTTGGTGTTATGGATGGTGACCAATGGGATACAACAGCGGAGGAAGTAGACAATCATTTGCCATCTTCTAGCTCAAGTCAAGGGTAACCATAAGCAAGGACTATATTTCATTTAATTTTCTGTAAAATGAGATTGTTACGTTTATTACTCTGATTACTCAAATGTTCAGGGCCTATGAGTTGAATGATGTGGGAGAAGAGGAATGGCAAATGGTGGCCAGAAAAGGAAACCAGTTTGTGATCAATGACCAACCTTTCTATGTCAATGGATTTAACACATACTGGTTGATGGTGTTTGCTGCTGATCAATCTACAAGAGGAAAAGTCACTGAGGTTTTCCAACAAGCATCCTCAGTTGGTCTAACAGTTTGTAGGACTTGGGCTTTTAATGATGGCCAGTGGAGAGCTCTTCAGAAATCCCCTGGTGTTTATGATGAAGATGTTTTCAAGGTACTGTTGCCTAGTTTTTGGGCTTATAACAGAAGCAACCTCGCTAGGCCACTGATAGCTAGGCTGCCAAAGCTATTTTACTTTGCGTTCTTCACATCTCATGATTTTTTGTTCTTTTTTTGTTCTTTTTTGAGCTGGCCTTGGATTTTGTGGTGAGTGAAGCAAAGAAGTACAAGATCAGGCTCATATTATCGTTGACTAACAACTGGGATGCATATGGTGGAAAAGCACAGTATGTTAAATGGGGAAAAGCTACTGGCCTTAATTTGACATCTGATGATGATTTCTTCTCACATCCAACACTCAGAAGCTACTATAAGGCTCATGTCAAGGCAACTTTCATACTGCTGTCCCAAAAAAAACTTTTTTTTTTGTGCACTCTGACATCGAACTCGGAAAATAATCCATTGACAGTTGGTCTTACAGTTTCTTTATTCATTGAATGCAGGCGGTACTGAATAGAGTCAATACACTCACGAACATAACCTACAAGGATGACCCTACAATATTTGCTTGGGAGTTGATGAATGAACCTCGGTGCACCTCAGATCCCTCTGGTGATAAACTGCAGGTTCGTTGTTCATCAACACTTGATTTTACATTAATCCTATACAAGATATTCAGATAGCTGGTAGTGCTTTGTGCCATCATTTTCTAAAGCAATTGAATGTTATTGTTTTTTTATAGTCATGGATAACAGACATGGCAGTATATGTGAAGAGCATGGATGCAAAGCACTTGGTAGAGATTGGATTGGAGGGATTTTACGGTCCATCGGCTCCTGATAGGGCCCAGTTCAATCCGAATTCATATGCTACACAAGTTGGAACTGACTTTATCAGGAACCATCAGGTTCTTGGTGTTGATTTTGCTTCTGTTCACATTTATGCAGACTCCTGGTAAGTACTCACTGCATCAACAAGGACAAAAAAAACTGACAGATTAAATTGTGCACTATTTCTGAGTGCATCATTGATTGCATTGTGGCCTATTTAACTTTAGATGCAAATTACCTTTTCTCATTTAGGATCTAAACAAATAATTAAATCTATTGATGAAGGATTTCGCTAACAATCTCGGATTCTCATATCCAATTCATCAAGTCATGGATGGAAGCTCACATAGAGGATGCTGAGAGATATCTGGGAATGCCAGTTGTGTTCGGGGAGTTTGGTGTTTCTTCAAAAGACCCTGGTTACAACACATCATTCCGTGACACGATGATTAACACAGTGTACAAGACCCTCTTGAACTCAACCAAGAGAGGTGGGAGTGGAGCTGGGAGCCTTCTGTGGCAGATTTTCCCTGATGGGACTGACTACATGGATGATGGATATGCGATTGTTCTATCAAAATCTCCTTCCACGTCAAACATCATTTCCCTCCATTCAACACGAGTTGCAATCTTCAATTCCATGTGTTCCTGGAAATGCAAATGGGGCTGCAAGAAGAAGAATCCCTTAGAGGCCTTCTTCTACCATGATGATTTGTAAAAGTACCTCACCAATCACAACAGAAAAGGGAAGAAGTACAGTAGTCATGATAACACCCTTTGTTTTATAGTACCTCCAAAAACATTAATGTTGGTGTTGTTAAATAAAGTGAATGGCTTAAAGAAAGAAATTTTTATTTCACAAGCTGTTGTTGTATTATCTGCCAAGCAATTTTACGTCTTCCACCCTTGTTTTTTCAGTTCAAATTGTCTGTTACAAAGTTCTTCCTTGCCACTCTTTGTATTAGGTATCCACTTCCTCCGATTCTAGTAACTAGTATCAAAAACATATTCTGGCTTTCATTCTGCAACATCTAAAGCTTAAAAATGATCAAGAACCAACAAACCATTCCACAAGTTAACATTCGTTAATCTCTTCGGCGTCTAAAACATGAAAACTATTACCCATGGTAGCATCGCTCGTGAAGATCATCTCTGTCTTCTTTGGCTGGTTAAAAGAGAGACTTGGAAGGAGGATTCTGTATCTACCATGTGCCACGTTGGCAGTGAACTCATCATATAGGCATGCATGGGACTGCATAATGGTTTGGATGATGTTCGTCAGGTTCTGGCTTGGTTTCGGTACTGGATATGGCTACCCTCTTCCCGCAACCTTAACAGCAACAAGCTTTTCACCCACCAGTTGTGCGATTCCAGGGCTAATGGCACTTTATGCCCAGTCGTTATAGTCACCACTGTTTCTAAGATGTTCTTTAATCTGACAGATTAATGATGTCTATCCTCCTTGTCTTCTATCAATTGTATTGGTTGAGGCAAATGGACACAGGGATCGTTAAGTAGCTTGGATTGATGATTGTTTCCAGCCTTACAAAAGTTGCATAGAAACCATTATAAATTAATTTCCACTCAATTTGTCAGAAAAATAGCTTAATACTTGTGCTCTTCTCTGTTTGCAAATTGTCTCCAATATGTCTCTAGCTGTTTAATTGCATCTGTCATGTCCAGTGAACACGATGCGAGCACAGGCTAGTTAAGTTTTGCCTAAATAAAAAACCACAATTTTTGCATAAATCAGATTTTGGAGTAAATGAGACATCAAACGCCTTGGCCATTACGCATAAGAGATCTACTTTATCTAGACATTGTGCTTTTTGTTATGAATCTTTTTCCCTCCGCCGATTATAATTGCTGTAAAGCAGAAGTCATATTATCTGTTGAACCTTGTTCATGCACTTCTCCATGACCAGAGGAATGGCAAGCAGGCTTCTAATTCACGTAGTAAACATTCATATGATTGATTTAATGCCCATTGGTATTTAAATTTCTCACCCAAGCATGGTATGGTAGACCACTAAAAGAGCATGGTACGTAGGCCTCATGCATAAATTGATTTTCACTTTGGCACTTATGGTTGCCGTGAAATTTATAGATCAAACTAACAAGATTAGCAGCAACTGGAATTAGCAAATTTTATTGCAGAGAGAAGAAATATTTTGATTTTTGAAAAAGAAACCTCTACCATAATATGAAAAATCAATGAATGGAACTTTGGCCTTTTGGCTGTTCTTATAGCACAAGTGCCACACAAAAATGAGAGAGCTATGTGCATAGAATAACAAATCAATTACCTTGGCCATTGCCTGCAGAAACAGCAACGCTCACGAAATAGTTAACAAGCAGTTCACAGTGGCGAGCCTCTTCCGTATTCTCATCATCAAATCAAAAGGAAACAGGATGCAACAGTTTGATATCATAACTTGGATTGTTTAGAAGAGTCCTCACTTGAAACTTTTATCATGCAATGAGAGCAATATAATGATCGAGACAGATGAGGCACAAGGTCTGAATAGGAGGAACCATGAAATAAATTGTTTCTCAGTTTTAGGAGGCCTCAACCCTTCAATCAACAAGAAGACAAATGGATGGTGAACAGCACATCTACGATTTTATTTCATTAATTTGTTGAATTTTTAGTGTTGGATGATTCACTACGTTCCACCCATCAGACAGGCTCCAGTGCTGTATATGATAGGCCTGATTTTTGACATGTTATGCCAAGAAAAATAAAAACAAAGAAAAGAAAATGGAAATTTAAGGGAGCAGAATATGGACTCACATCACCAGGAAGGTATCTATTTGATTAAGCTAAACTTTGAAAGAACTGCAGCTGCCTGATCACCACCCAACAAGAAATAAGGATGCCTTAGAGCAGCAGCAGCTGATAAACGTCCCCTTCCAAGATAACCTCTCTCTGAAATCAATTTTGTAGCTAGATCCCACCCTCTACCCGAGTCAAGTTCAAGAATTGTCAAGTCAGGCCTCAATCGTGTGCTCTCCCTCCATTTATTCAAGTCATATCTAGCTTTCTTTATTTCTGTATTGAAATTCTTTAAGCCTGATACAGGCCTTAAGCTTGGTATTGCCATTTGCAGGAGAACAATCCCAGCAGAGTACGTATCAAATAGATCAGGACTGTTTAACTGCAGCAATAGTTGCAAATTTCATTTCAGCATACTAGAAAACTTCAGTTAAAAGACCAAGTCTGTGAGCAGGGTGAAGTGATCATATAAAGACTGGCTAACAAATCAGATTAGAACCCAATCAGCATTCGATAAATAGATGTGCACATGGAAAAAGCAAACTTATAGAGCCTGTCAACAGATTAGATAAGAATTAGCGAAGGAAAGTGAAAATTTGATACATTTGGTTTCATATTTGGAAAAGAGATTAGATGGTACAGTACCTGCCATATAACTGGCGAAAGAAGGGCAGCAACCGGCTCAGGTGGAGGACTTGGTGTCTCCTCTGGGAGCACAAATAGTTCTGGTGGACAATAGTCCGGATCAAGCAGACTTTGGTCAGGTATGTAGTTCTTGCCAATCCGGAGGTCAGTGGCCGCCCCAAAATCTATGAGCTTAATCTGTCCCTTCTTTGTCACCACTAAATTAGCTGGCTTTACGTCCCTGTGAACAATCCCAGTATCATGGATTTTCTTAAGTGAAGTAATAATCTGGCGCATTACTTGCTTGATGATCAATGCACTTCGTTTAACAGAATCAACTCCTTGCAAGACACGCCCAAACATGACAGACTCTAAGTTAAAAGGGAAGTTACGATCTTTCATGTAATCACCAAGGGTTCGATCTCCCTACAATTGGTGCATGGGACAATAGTTGTATCATTAAATGAATTTAGTACTGTAAACAAATCTGCGTGCATCAAGATTGATTTGAACCAAAGTTTCAAAATAAACAAATGAAACTGCAAAAGTCCATTCCATCCAAACTCATATGTAAGGAACTCGCAACATATTAGGGAAGTTAAATATATAAAATACTTTTTATTTAGTTTTTCAAAGTTCTTGGAAGATTTCCAGCTAGGTGAATACCTCAAATTTCCAAACAAGCCATTTTCCACCCTTTGTAAATTGGGAACTCGTTTGATCAGCAACAAAACTTCCAAGGAACTTAGCACATGTTTCAGGAGCTGCTCTTGACAGCCTGTAATTAAACCACTCCTCAACTTCGCCGAATTGTTCTGCCCCTGTGATTCCTACCTTCACCTGCACATTCCCATTAAGATCACCATCACTTCCACACATTCCAGATTGAATTACAAAGTTGATAATTCATACGCAAGAAGGAGGGCTGCTATAAGAGTGAGAACTCATCTTTTGATTACATTTTCCTCTTTAAGAATTAAAATTCATTGAATGTTTTAAGAATGATTATCTTTAGATTACATTTTACTTGTATTCTTTTATATAAAGAATAAAAGAACTTACCTTTTTTAGTATGACCTTTTCTTTGAACCTCTCATCCAACTGTAATGCTCTTCCAGTTCCCCTCTTCGGCACCTTCTCCTCTACAGTTGCATTCCTTGGAACAACCACCCCAGAATAGACAACACCAAAAGAACCTTCTCCCAATTTATCCCCAACCAGAAAATCACTCCTCTTCAAGTTCCTCCTTCCAGTCAAACTGTCCAAACCAAGTTGCAGAGGAGCAAGAAGGTATGCATCGATGGCACCTATGAGAATACCAGGCCTTGCAGTTAAATAAATCCATGCCACCCCAGCAAAAACCAGAATACCCCATTTCTGCGTATCTGACAGTTCCTCAGTAACACTCTGAAATTGCACCAACCCAGATTGAAAAGCTGGGAATTGGTCCAGTTGAAGAGTGTTCTCCAATAAATCATCTGGAATGTTGCCGAAAAATGCTTTACACCTGCCTGGGTTACTTCTCAAACGGTCAGTGAAAGAAGGTGTATCATGATGCAAAGTAGGCTTGAAAGCAGAAAAGCAAATAATTTTAGGATTCTGCTGAAGTGCAGGTGTCATAGGTGATATCAGAGAAGCCATACTGCTTCTTCAGCGGGGAGTGAGCTCTAATGAAATGAGCTCAGCTCTGCCCTCAAGAAATCCAGCTCATGTCAGCAAAGGCTGATCTTTTGCCACATGCCATACACAAATTTATCCACTGAGAAGGAAATTCGTGGACAAAGATACAGCCCCATTTCCCTGCCAAGTATATTCACAAGCTGATAACGGGCCTAAGGTTTTGTTCTTCTCTTCGTTGAATAAGACGATTTTGGGCTTACCCATGACGGGATAAACTCATAGCTTCGAGGGGCAAATGCATACCTTTTCATCGTATAAAATTCCAATCAATTTTGTTTTTAAGTCCGCATAGCTAAATATACGAAAAGAAAACAAGACCTTTAATTTACTCTTGAAAAAAAAAATCAGAGCATACAAGGAACTCTGGCAGTAGTTCTTCCAGTTTCACATTCAACGTAGTTTGAGTTAAAATTTCAAAAAGACTAAAGATACCAGAGAATATTATCCACGGAGATGCCTTTTGGCTTCTGCAGAAGAAATGGCTTCTGTCCATAGGCAGAGCTTTCTTTGCAGCTACAAAATGATACGTAGAGGCTTCCTAAATAAACCACTTCAAACTCAAGACCACATATCGTGGGAGATGAAGAGTGATCCGATGTATGCTATGCTAGTACAAGGGGCTGCTTTGTTGAAGGAAAGAGGCCGCAGGCCTTACATATGTGAAGTTCACAAAGGGATTCGTATTCATCTTAGGGCTAGCAGCTGGGGAATCTGACAATGTCATGTCAGTCCAACATTTGTCAAAGTTAGCAATGCAGTGCTTCCCAGCTACGTCTGGACGGAAACTGGGTTGGATCTCCCTTGCATCCAATTTCTTCCAGTTGATTGCCTTGAACCACTTGTGTCGCTTAATCTCTTCACTTCCCAAAGGTCCACTTCCGAGGCGTTTGCTGGCATCCTTGTTGAGGAGCTAAAACAAAACCAAACAAGTTCACTTAGCTCTTTTAGTTAGTGATGAGCATCAAAATTAGTACCTCACACACCACCCCCTCCCCCAACCCAAAACTCAGCACCAATTCAAGGCTGATATCACCGCAAGATCAACAAATAAAGAATTGGGTGTTTGTAAATCTTAATCTGGACAATTAAAGAACAATATGCCAGAACCAACATTTTCTTCTTACCTTATCCTTTTATTTTATTTCATTCATTTCTTTTATTTTGGTGCAAACCAAAACAAAAATTCAAGCCCTATGCTAAAACACTGTTTAAGACATATATAGAAGATGGGTTTAAAATTTACCCCTTTCAATAGAGTGTGCGCTTCACTTGTCAAAAATGATGGCAGCTTGATCTTATCCTTGACTATCTTCTGTTGAATTTTGTCTCTGTTCCCACCAACAAAAGGAGGCTGCGCAAGACCAAAAGACAAAGCAAACATAATAATTAGGCAACATTATTGATATAGAAAGGCTTAGCAGCCCTCATAGACACGTATGTTCATACTTCATATCAACAAGAAATGAGCTGCAAGATGAGAGGAAAACGGTGATTCTCCCCAGTACCCAAAGTAAGCATAAAAATACACAAGATAGCACAAGATAGTATATACCTATGCATGCATTATTTCAATATCTTATGTTTTCAAACAACATCCAAAACTTGGCATATGAGCTTTTACCAAATTTCCTTTAATTCCCTTGGGTCACAGACAAATTAAGAAAATGCTTTGCGAGAAGAAGTGTACACAGAGAAACCAGGATAATAATTTCAACAAATTATGAAAGCATCTAAGTGACAAGCGATTGTATGAATTAGAAAAAGGAGGATAACACAGAGAAATTACATTGAGTTAAGTGAAGAAAGCCAACCTTGCCAGTGAGCATCTCATACAATAGAATTCCTACACTCCACCAATCAGCCGCCTTATCATGGCCTCTTCCCTGAACAATTTCAGGTGCCATATATTCAACTGTTCCACACATTGAGTTTGATCTTGTATTTTCGTCGAATTGCTTTGCCAGGCCAAAATCAGTCAACATCACCTAGACAAAAGATTGTATAAAACATAACTTTTTTTGTTCAGAAAAGAATATGTTAGTGCATGTGCATGGAGGGAAGTGGGGAGGGAGGGAGGGAAAGGAATTACATGGCCATCTGAATCCAGCAGGATATTTTCCGGTTTAAGATCTCTATGCATTATGCCATTTGCATGAAGGTGACAAACTGCAGAAACAATCTCAGCAGCATATATACGTGCCAGATCCTCCCTAAAATAGAATAGCCACATCTTAATAAGTATCAATCTACTTCAAGCCTTCAGCAAAAAGTATCCAAACCAATGAAATTATAGATACCTGAAAAGGCCATGGTTATAGAGCTGGAAGAAAAGGTGGCCCCCATTTATGAAATCCAACACCAGGTACAGTCTATATTTGGTCTGCATGCCAGCAACAGCCAAAATTTAATGTTCAGTCTCAATGGGAAAAGGAAGAAATTCAAAAATAGATACTTTCTATGTTAAGATCCTGTTGTCTAGAAAGATTTTCACAAAAAAATGTAATTCCTCAAAAAGATTCTTTTTCTCCCCAGGTGGCTGAATTCATGTTAGAAACAAATAAAATCAATGCAGTAACTAGACTGTCAGATGGATAATTACTTGGAAGGAGTATTTGAGCTGGACAATGAAGGGATGAGCTATTTTTGTTAGAATATCCCTTTCACCTCTCATGTAATCAACATGATTTTTCTCCACTATTCTGTCCTTCCGCATGACCTTCATTGCATATATTTCTGGTGTACCCTTTTTCCTCACCTGATAAACTTTCCCAAATGCACCCTGCCCGACAACCTTTAAAACCTCAAAATCTTCAATGCCCACAGTTTGGACCTCCAAAGTATCTCCACTGACACCCTCCACATCTTTCTCAATGGCATCATCATCTATGGAACATTCCTCTAGTTCTTTAATAGTCTCATCCAGGACAGACTTCACTAGTTCCATTGAATCTTCCGTCTCATTTAAATTAAGCTTGCTGAGCTTCAATGATTGGCAAACATAAGAAGAGGGGCCAACCAATGAATGTGAACGGTTGTGAATGACAACAGGGTTGTCATAAATAAGCTCACTGCCATCTCCCACAGACAGAGGATCACCACAATTCACATCTATGGATGGCAAAGGACCAAACACATCAGTGAAATCAAGTTCAACGTGATCTGATACTTCAGTATCTAAGGAATTCACAGGAAACAACAACCGGTTCTTGGTCGAACCAGGTAATTGAGAGGAAACCATTTCGCAAAAAAGCCAAATATCACTATGACACCAACTGCAGCTGACTCAAATCTATCACTGCTACAGATGTTAACTGCAGAAGGCCAAATCTATAACAGCTAAAGTGTGATTTCTCCACAAGTATCCAAAACACGAACTACTGAGGGACGCCTGTCAATGGCCTTAATCAAAAGGAAGTTGACGTACGCAATAGGAGTCCCAAGAAACTTTGGCAATAGGCAAAATAGGATCCAGAAGAAAAAGTTGTTCTTGTTTCCTGATTTGCAGGAAACGGTTGATGCTCCAGTGGTACTTGAATTCATGAAGATCAGTCCGTCAAATCTGCAAAATTCAACACAAAAAAGAGCACAGGAAAAATTACCCATCAATGCCAAAATACCCACAATTCACCATCATTTCTACACACAAAAAACACAAAATTTAAATCGAGGGTTTGTTAACAGATAGTTAAAACTTCAAATAGACAAAATTAATAAGCAAAGATGAGAAGCTTAAAGAAAACTTCAATTATATCCAACCATTATTCAAATACTAATTTCTCTTAATAAAAAGAAATCAAAAAACCAACTTGAAACCCAAAAATCTACACTTAGTATTTATAAAACAAGAATCCAAAAACGGAATAACGAGAAACTAATAACAAATTAATGAATTGAAACCAAAGGTAAATTCCTCTACAATTATTACTTCAAATCTTTTCCAAAACAGATCAAGACATTAAATCCAAAACAAACAAAGACTGTAACTTTCATACCAAATCAGGGAAGGAAAAGGATTTAAATTCTGGGTTTTATAAACAAAACTAAATTAAATCAAGTGAGCAACCCAACTCAGATCCAAAACAACAAAATTTACGGACACTTTGAGATAAGAACCTGCATGTTTTCATACATAACTCAAATATTAATTTCAATAAAACAAAGCAAACAAATGCCAAAACCCATACTCAGTCCCAAAAAAAGAGACTAGCTTGGGAAATAAAACAGCAGCAGCAGAAATGCAATCCTCAAAAAATATATAAAATTAATAAGAAAATCTTAAAACTCCGAATTAAAAGACAGAAAAAATAAAGAGAGGGAATTTGGATTACCTGGGGAGGATGCCGAGGGAGAGAAATAATGGGAGAATTTAAAAGGAAAGAGAGAGAGCTCTCGAGGAGAAAGCGGGAGGCTGCCACTTCTATTTCTTCTTAACACTACTTTTATGCGTGTCCAATGTTTACGTGAATGGCAGCAATTACGTGGCGTTCTTTTAGTTGAGGTTACGTAACTGAGTTTGCCTGAACTATTGGATCTTGGAATATGCCTTTGCGGATCGCTTCGTGTTGGATGACTGCCTGCGTTCTCTATCCAATCTCAATAAAAACAAACAATTATTATCCTAAGCATCATAACCTAATTTTTATTCTTTATACTCCAAGTTTGATTTTAAAATTATATAATAATTTTTTTCTGATTTCTTATCTTCCAATTGCAGGATGTGGGGTGGAGCTTTAAAATCATTAGAGATTTGATTTTAATAATCCTAAAATCATTAAAAAATTAATTTGAGTAATTAGAAAAACAACATTATTATTAAACAAACAAATTATTCATTTTTATCAAGAAATATTTAAATTTGGACCTCTCCTCTCAATAAGGAGTTTTCTTTTCTAGAATGGGAAGCGCACTATATATAACTTGTCAAGGTTTCTATTCTAAATCAATCATGAAATTTTTTTGACAAGCATTGTGTTTTGAAAGAACAATTTTTTTTAATAAAATAATTCTTCAAATTATTGCAGTTTCAGTTTAAAATGGTAAGGTTAGGACGTGGGTTACACATTAATGCAATATTGTAAAAAAAAAAAAGAAGATATTTATCCATAGATACAATTACAAAATAAATTAAAAAGAGGGAAGAACAACATTGCTGCATTTATTGTAGCTTTCCTCCCTTTTTCGGCGTGGATTGCTACATTAAATACACATTTTTTTTACTATTCAAGAGGTATGGAAAAATATCCCTGCATTTTTTACAAGTTTTTTGATATTTTGATTCTAAAACTTTATTTCTTTTATGTTTCAGTCTTTGAATTTTAAAGGAGAAAAAAGAAAGTCATAAAAAAAAAGATAAAGAGAAATTTTTTGTCCAGCAACATTTTGACCACTTAAATAGTTAATTTTTGTATCATTTAGTTGTCTTACATAAAAAGACTTGATAGAAGTTGTTTAGACCTTTAATAATGTCAAAAAAGTAGATTGGTGTCGTAACTTATTTTTTACCCCTCATTTCGATAATTTTTTCTACTTTGTTTTAAAATAGAAAAAAATATTGTTAATGCAATTTAGACATTTTGCTATTTTTAACATTTTTGTTTATTATTTTTTGTGTTAGTGAATTTTCAAAGGTTGGGATATAAAAAAAAAATTAAAAGAACCAAAAACAAACGACGATATTCTTCTTACTCTCATGTCAACAGCCAAAAATAAGAAACCCTACTTTTTGCTCCCTCATACTTGTTTGTTTTCTTTTCTCGTCAAAACAAGCCAAAGCTCAGTGTCTCTCTCTATGCCACTACACGACTAATTATAGTCGGAAACCTAACCCTAAAATTCACACAACCTATTGCAAGTCAAGCCAAAACACACCATTTTCATCTCTTTGTTATTTAATTCAAAATCAAGCCATAAAAACTCATCTTGTCATCCAAGTTTATACATATAAAATAGCCAAGAACACACCTTTTTCATCCAATTTTTCCAGTTAGCTACAAATATTGAACAATCTGACATAAAAGATAGCTCATGTTCCCTTTGTTATTGCTATAAAAAGATGTCAAAAACCATATTATTTCATCTCTTATACCGGTTGCACCAACATCATATGACCATCCTTTTACAACCTCATTCTTTGCAACCAAACCAAGCTAAAAACACCCCCATTTATCCTTTAAAACTAGTTGTGCCATCACCTCAAAAGACACTTTTTTTAGCTATAAACATGGTACAAAAACAGCTAGTAAAGAGAACTGGATGGTGTAGATCAATTTTACAAAGTTAAAGGGCAGAATTGAATGTTGAAGAAAAGGTTTTAGGTCCTTCTTTAGTACTTATAAAAGGGCAGGGCACCAATTTTATTTTAGATACAAAACGGGGAACAAAAATAATAAGGTTGAAACAAAAGAGAAAGAAAGAGAGAAATAATATATGCAAAGAAAGATTTGATTTAGAAGAGGCAATCCGATCCGGTCAAACAAGAATATTATTCAATTTGGGTTCTAAATGGAGCTACATACCTCGATTTCAAACTTTCTTTGTCTTGTCAAACCAATGCAGCAGCTTTCATCAAGGTATAAAATCATGCTGTCTTTTGAATAAATGTTTTGGTTCGTGTTTAATCTTTCATTTAAGTCCTTTTAAGTTGCTTTTGCATTATGTTGTTCCTAGATTTTAATATGCATCAAAATACCATGATTTTAAATAACATGAGTTTTGTTGAAATTTAATATACTTTTCCTTTGAGTTTGTTTTGGTTTTTTCCTTTAATATACTTTGTTCAAACTTTTTAAATGGTCAGGTTGACGAGTTTCATAGCTTTGAGAACCAATGTAAACCTAACACATGGTTTTTAATCCTAAAATGAGTAAAAAAAATATGTCAACGAATTTCCCACAAGTTTTCATCGAGTTGGCGATGTTTTGATTAAACTCGTTTTTAATATTTAGATCGATGAATCTCCTAGTTTCAAGGAGAAAAATAGACCTGACACATGGTTTTTAACCCTAAAATAAGTTTAAAAATGTGTCGATGAGTTTTTGTCAAGTATCGTTAAGTCTTGTTTAAACTTTTTGAATGGTTAGAACGACAAGTCTCTTGGTTTTTGGGTCCTATGCAGACTTAACATGATGTTTTGACCTTAAAATAAGTTTAAAAATGCATCGATGAATTTTCATCAAGTTTTTGTTAAATTGACAATGTTTTGGTTTAAACTTGATTTTTAACGGCTAGTTTAGCGAGTCTCCTAATATTAGGGACCAATATAAGCCAAGCAAGATTTTTTATAAAAATTTTTATTTTATATATATATATAGTTGCGAGACTTTTGACTCATGACTCGATACTATCTCAGACAAAAATCAATCAATAATAAATAAATTATGAATAAACTCATAAAATAATTTTGACAGTTAATGGCATAAAAAATTTTTAAAAGAAAACACAATCAGGGTAACATTTCCTTAAAAAGAATGCGGTAAGAGTGATGTTTATCTTCCCTTAAGTATAATCAACCGCTTGCTTGAGTTTTAGAAACCAATGTATATTTTAGAATTTATAGTTTCTTTAACAAATAGATAGCAAATCTATTTTTTTATATTTCTTTTTAATTTTCAAAGGTTGTGTTTTCATGTTGGGTTTGAAAATAGGCACTTACAAATTCTTTTTATATTCAATTTGATTTTAAAAATGATTAGAGGGTGTTTCATGATTTGAAAATGAAGTTATTGAATGTCATATGATGTTGTTTTGGTGTTTTTAGATGAAAAATAGGTTGAATCTTGGGTTTTGAAATCTAAATTATCTAAACACCAATTTCTAATCATTAAAGGTGGCCAAAATTTATTGTGGTGGACGACACTTTGTATGTCTAGACAAATGAAGTGCCATCCATGTATTTTTGAAAAACAATAGGTGCATAGGCTTGGGGTTTTTTTTTTTTAGTGGACTTCTAAGCCCCTACACCTTTAGATTGGACCCTACCTCATATTTTACATTTTAAAATAAAATTATTTTCAATTAAAATAATTACAGTGACATTTTAAAAATATTAAAATGATATCACACTTTTCAAATAAAATTAAAGGTTTTTAATAGTAATGTTGGCAATTACTCTATGAATATAAGACTAATATGCATTATTTTGTTTTTGTAAAATTCCTTATGGATATTTATTGAGAATAAATTTGACATGAGCTGTAAATTTAATAAATTTGACATGAATTGTAAATTTAATAAGTTAGTTTTTATAACTTTATTTTGCTTTATATATGATTATTATAATTTTACGATATAAATTATAAATTTTACAAGTTAATCCAGGCAAATTAATATATCATTGGCTTAATATTTTAATAAGTAACATATAATATATTGTTATATCAATATTTAAAAAAGATATCATCTAATATATTTATATTTTGACTTTATAATTAATTTTTATTAGAAAAGAAATTAAAAATATTTGAATAGTTTTTATATTAAAAAAATTGATTTAACCCTAAAGTCTTCCTACTAAAATGAATCTTCTTGTTGTAATTAGTACGGTCAATAATTAATTTTAATTTCATTTAAAAAATTAATTGAAGCTCAGTTTTTCTTTTTCTTTTTTAAAGAAAAAAATGGTTTTCCTTTGATTACGAATGCTGGGCAAGTGGGTGGCCGTGTTATCCAAAAGCTATATTAGCAGTGTTGATCTTGACAGCAACATTAGCTCTCTAAATTATAATCCTAAGCCACTGCCAACAACATGTGTGATTGCCTTCCTTCCTCCCCACTTCCCTTTTCCATCATCAAACCTCAAAAATTAAGGCAACAATCTTACTCAACTGTTAACTTTTCAAGTGTTAACAGAAGTGGAAGGTTAAAGCTTACAAGCATCAAAGCCAGCAAGAATACTGGTGAAGTGGGGTTTAAAGAAAAAGGTCAAGAGGAAGAAGAGAAGAACTTTGAATTAGAATCATCAAGGATTCAGAAAGATAAAGAAACAAAAGTGGGTTCTCTTGGTTTTGATATTCTCGAATTGAAGGATGGTGAAAAGGATGGAAAAGAAGAGCAAGATTTGGTTGCAGTTGAGAAGGAGCGAAATAAGATAAGAAACGGAAGGAGAGGGAAGCAAGTAATTAGAAGATCGAGTATTTTGGCAAAGCAAGTGATTAGCATTCAATCTGCGCTTAGTTTGGGTTTTGTCTCTCAAATTTGGGTCGATTCTAAATCTGTAAGTTCATTAGTCTTTCACTTACTGTTATATTTTTTTTAAAATTCAAATTAATGCTGTTACTTGTATAAGGCTGAAAAAGGATGACACTAATCAAGCAAAAGCCATACCTGCTATCCTGGTTAAAACAAACATCAATCACTACTTTCTGCTTAGAAGATAATAGCTTGTAATTAGCAAGAGAATTAAACTGGCACCGCACCCTAGCTTTTTTTAATAGTTTGTTTGAATGAGGTTTGAGTTCCGTGTGTCTTTCCCAAGTTGAAATCTTATGAACTGTCTTAATTTTGATGTGAAAGAAGAAGACATAGAATGGCTGACAAGAAATGTGGTCGGGTTTTCATGCTGCGCAATCTGGCTCACTATTTCATTTAACCCATCCTTTGACGTGTTTTACATCTGCAGGATTTGCTGTCTGGTTCTGTGGTTCTGTGAATTTGCTATTTGATTAGTTCAGGCTCTCTTGCTGGTGCTTAGTCCTCCTGGATTTTACTAGTTTTTGTCCCCTTCCTCTGTTGATGCATCTGTTCTTGCCTTAGATCATAGTTTTGCTTTTGAGTTCATACATCTTAAAGGCCTTTTCATATTGTTTTGCTTTTGAGGAATGGTTTTCCAAGATTATCTGCTGCAGCATTTTTCCCTTCTGTTATTTATTTGATGTTGTTCTGTGACTTGTGATGCTGCTGTGTTGTTCTGATGTATTGTTCATTTTCCTGCTCTTCTCCCTCATCCCCATTCTGCTTTTTCTGTCTTAGTGATGCTGCGATTTCTGCTGTTGTGGTTGTGGTGCTTTGGCTGTTTCTCCGCCTTCTCTACTGCCCATTTTCATAGCTGGTTGTCCAGATTGCTTTTCTCCTCTTATGTTCCTTTTTTTCTCCTCTTTCTTTCCTTAGATGATGTTATTCTCCATCTATAAGTCTTGTACTTGAGCTGAAGCTTTTTTCACGTTCTCTTCATCAGTATTATCTCATTTGATTGATAATTGATTTAATCACTTTGATGTTATAGCATCTGGGTGGTTTTGTAAATAACTGTGGAATTTGTTCCCAGTTTGTTAAAATTTTGACTTTTTCTTTGTTCAGTGGGTGGTGTTAGTAGTTGAAGTAAGGCCAAACTTGCTTTCTGGAGAATCAGAGAGGTTTCTTCTAGAGGATGTTAGCCAGGTAAACTTTTTCCATCTCTAAGACTTTCTTAGCAATTTGGCACCTAGGATGTTAGCCACTACATGATATTTAATCACTCTTGAAAAATTGTTTATATTTATTTAATTTTATGTATCATCACTGACCCCACCTTCATAATAATGGTTTTTATGGATTACAATGTTGATCTTAGCAGGTTGGGGATGTAGTACTTGTTGAGGACGAGAATGTGATGGATACTGAATTAAAAATGATTGGCCTGGAAACGTTGGTATGTGTCACTGTTCACTGGTGTGCTCATATTTCCGTGTCACATGCATGTTTGTTTTCATAATTTGATGAATTGTAACTGAAAAATGTTTCTCGTGTCAACAATATTTTATCACTTTGTACCATTTTCTGATTTCTGGTTTGAGTAGTTCATTAAAGAAGAATTTTCATTCTTAAAGGTGAACGTTTTTGTCCAACATCCAAATGCCTTTCAGCTGTTTTCTGTTTTCAGTTTTTCTTGAAGTGCATCTGGTATTCCTACAGTTGATTTCATATTGGCATATCACTTTTTGAGAGATTAACTTTTGATGCTTGTTAGGTAGGATATAGAGTTGTGACACCAGGTCAGCGAGATATTGGAAAGGTCAGTGCTATATATTCATCAAGTCCTGTAATTTGTCTCGTTATTCAATTTCCTTGCTCTCATTTGCAATTTTTTAGGTGCGAGGGTACTCTTTCAACGTTAATTCTGGGGCAGTGGAATTGCTCGAGCTTGACTCATTTGGGATTTCTATCATTCCATCTAGTTTGGTTGGTTGACTGGTCCTTTTTTCTCTCAAAAGAGCACATGCCACAATTTCTTGCTATGTAGCAATTGCATGTAAAGATTTACTCGAAAATTTCCTTCATGAAAAAGGACAGGAGCGCAAATGCTAATCATTTTTTATACCTTCAGGTGAGTACCTATGCTTTACCTGTTGATGATGTGCTTGAAGTTTTGTCAGACACAGTTGTTGTGCATGAATCTGCTGCCTCACACATACAGAGGCTAACAAAGGTATCCCCTGATGCATAATTATTTAACTCTTAATCTTGCTTTGGGTTTGGCATTATAGATTTATTTGGATGCCAAGAAATTTCTAAATTTCAATTAAGTTGCCTTGCAGTAACTTTTGTATGCTGAATATTTTCCCGTTCTCTTCAGTAGTGTAGCAATGCTTGAAGGCTGCTCTTGCTCTTGTATAAAATATTATATGTTTGAATATTTATGTGCACACGCGTGTTTGCACACAATATAGATGCCTGCTTGAAAGCAGACTATTTGATGCAATAGACTGAGGCTTGCTGGTGTTTGTTCTAAGCAATCATTGTTCTTGAGAACAGTTGAAAACACATTAACAACCAATCCTGCACCGCATGTTTGATGCTATCTTGTTTTTAGTCAAAACTTAGTACTGGTTTGAAACTACTCTCCTTTGTGATTTGAACCAGAGCAGATATCCCAACTCCCGAGTTAACTTAAATTTTGTTTTTGCCGACTCCATCTCTAGAGAAGCTAATATCCACCCACACACCCTTTGTTTCATTGTAGGAATTTGAAAGCTTTCCATCATTTTGCTTGATATGACGATCTGTAGGTTAACGTAGCATGTTTTCATACTAGGGCTTCTGGGATGCTCAGAACGTGGGGACAAAAATAGATGAAGTTGAAGAGTATTCTGATTATGAAAGTTCTGTTACATCTCATCGAGGTCGGAGCACTCGGAGAAGTTCTAGGAGCCAGAAATTTCGTTCAAAAATTAGAGAAAGTGAGGATGATTGGGAACTTCCAATGGATTACTTGTGATATTTTAGTATTTTGATGCTGCTCGGAATGTGTATATACTCCATTGTAGGGCAGCACATTACATTTCCTCGAGTTCTCATGTCTTTTTATGTTGCCTCTTTTCCCAAAGTTAGATGAACTATCAAGACAAGCAGGGTAGTTAAGAATCATCAACTTTGGATGAAGGCTTTTTGATTGAGGTCTTTGACCACCCACCTACCCTGTTCGAGGACTTGTCTCTGAAAATTGAGCTACGTTGTATTACTGTATATATGTTATCAATGGTAATAAAAAAAACATTATACTATTGATATATTTCCAACAGTTTCATGTGCAGGAAAAGTTGGAACTATGCATGCTTTCATGTCAGCAATATTGTCAATAAAAAGAAAGAAAGAAATAAATAAAACCCATCAAGATCTTGGACCTGCTAGTCTGCTCCGACACTGGCTCCGGTGAGAATAATTACTCGCATGGAAGGGAATCCAAAGCCAAATCATCTAGTGGATGATGATGGGCTCACTTCCCATTGGTGTGTCCCTCCATGATCTGTGTAGTCATCAATGACTGGAATTAGCAGTTACAACTGGCATAGCAAGGGGATGTTTTCTTAATTTCTTTTTTCTTTTTTGGTGGAAACAGAGGAAAGTAATTTGGATTGAGAAAAATATAGCAAAAGGTTTTTGGTAAATTATTATTACAAATGAAAATTTTTGTCATGAATAATTAAAAAAAAAAGCAATTAAGAGTGTTTAGATAGTAGTAAAATTGTTTTTTAAAATGTTTTTTTTGTTTAAAAATATATTAAAATAATATTTTTATTATTTTTTAAATTTTATTTTTAACATCAACATATTAAAACAATAAAAAAAAATCATAAAAAGGCATCCATGAACCTCAAAAGATGGTTTCAAAGGTTAAAAATAACATTAGATAAGATGGTTGGAGATTTAGGAATGGAAAATACTTTCTTTCCCCTCTCTCGAGACTTGCAACCCTATACGATGTTAATTTATTTATCTCATGAACATAATTAAAATCAGTTTATAATAAAGGCTTGTCTATTTAATCTCAACATCAAAATACTATATAATCAGCAACCTCGGATCGAGGAGCCTCTTGTCTCCCCTCATCCATATATATATATATATATATATATATATATATATATATATATATATATATATATATATATATATATATATATATATGTGCATGTGTTAGTAGCCGTTATCGCCTGTTTTCATTCAAATTCAAACCTAACCTTGCTCTCTCCTACCTGCTAAAATCCTCTCTCTCACACACGCATTTTTCTCATCTGACATAAAAGCAATAGAACCATGCTTAAGCTCCAATCTCCACTCACCGGAGACGAGAACCTCCGGCCAAAATCTTGTCGGAAACCACTCCAGCCAAAGAACTCACCAGGAACTCCAATGACCCAGGTTCAAATTTTGAAACCAAAGCAAGAGTGGATTGAGTTCTCAGTGGTTAAAGATTCCAACAAGGAGAACCATCCGATCTACACCACAACCCCAACAAAATCCATCATTGAGCCATTGGATTCTTCACTAGCAGAAGAATTGAGTGCTATCAAGAAGAAGCTAGAGAGGCTGAGACTAGACAGAGAGAGAACTGAGAAGATGCTCAAAGAAAGGGAGATGGTGATGGATTTGCAAATGAAGGAGCTTGAACAGAGAGGAGAAGTTCAAAGGAGGTTGGAGATTCAAGTTGATATACTTTATAGATTGAACGAACTCCAATCCTACTCTATGGTAAGTTGTTGAGTATGGAACGCGAAGATTAAATTTGTACTTGTCTGATAATTTTTGTTTATATTTTGAAGCAGATAATTTCTCCGATTCGAACACTAAGAGAGAAGGAGCATGAAAAGAAGACAAGTAGAGTGCAACCAGAGGAAACGAGAGCCGAGGATTCGGAGGAATCAGTGGGAGAAGATGTAATGCAGAGTCCAAGTTCAAGTTGGGGTTCAGAAAATTCGATTTCATCCCAACTTGTTGCTGTGAAGTGAGGAATTTCCTCTGCTGCAAATGTGTTTTGATTTGTGATTTGGGTTTTATGGATCATCAACTTGTTCTTTCACTTCTACACTGCTTCATTGTAGAATCTGAAAGATGGTTTTTGAAGAGCGAAAAATAGATTGAATCTGATTTCTGAAATGATGATTAGCTGCTGTATCTTGACTTTTACTACAACTTTCCAAAATGTCGAGCTAGAGCTTCATTATTTTCCTTTTCTTCTGGATTGAGACATGCCATCTTTTCTTTCCTTCTTTTTCTTTCGAAAACATAAAACTATACAGGCCGCCTAGAAGGAGGTGGTGTTGTCGAACCAATCATGAACACAGACACAAAACTCGGTACCAGGACACCGGATTTTGCAATTCGCACCAAATCCATGCAAGAAGGCATTGAGGATTTGTATAATCGCATTCACTTCAACAGTACATAAGTGTGTCACAAGTCAAGGGAACAATGGAAGTAGCAGCAGCCAGGCAATGTGAACAATTACTACTATCACTCCCAAGAAGATGCTTTGCAGCAATGCCACATCCCATCAAACTCATCGAAGCAAACCGTGACAAGAATGCTACACATCATCAGCTCCCGAACACGTTGTTATTAGGATAAAAAAAATAATGGCAAGCTTCAAAAGAAATGAAAATCCATCGATAAGGCTGATTGATTGATCCTGCAACGAGTGTCAACTCTTTTTGCCGTAAAGTATTAGAGAACTCGTATCCAACTATCAAGTGAGTTAGCCTCTGAACATGATTTACAGGTAGAATTCCTTTCTGCTGTTTCCCCGGCGAATCATTGTTTCTTCCCTTCGCAACCAGTTTTAAATATGTGAGGGTCAACACTATTTTTTTTATTACGATTTTCAAGTTAATATTAAAAATATATTTTAAAAAATAAATAAAATATTATTTTAATATATTTTTAAACAAAAAATATTTTAAAAGAAGTTGCTATACATCATCAAACGGACAGTCTAACTCAATGTACCTTTACATATGATTATTTATTAAAACGACACATTTGATGCATTGTCCTTCATTAGTTTCTTCACAAGAACAATTACTGAAAATACTTTGAACTTACCAGAATCATAATCTAGAGGTATAGCTGATGTGACATTGCATTGCTTTTATTTTTTATATATATATTTTTAAATTGTTTTGATGTAAAAAATATTTTTAAAAAATAATTAAAAAAAATATTATTTTGATATATCTTCAAATAAAAAATACTTTGAAAAACAATTATTTTTATATTTTTAAATAATATGTAACCATAGATCCAACTAGTTCTAAGCTTATAGGCACTAAATCAATTCTTTGCTGTAAGGTCTATAGAACCTAGGGTTGAGTTTCAAATTCTTCCATGGAGCCACACTTGCGTACTTGCCTCCTTATATGATTACAATTTTCAAATATACATAATCTCCAGCATCAAACTCCTTCGTAGTTCTTTTGTCAGCAATCTGTTTCATCCTATGCTTAATTTAAGACTTAGAATTTGGGCTTTAGGAAAGTGCTATTTTGAAAAAAACGCACAGCCTAGTAAGGGGTGTTGCCTGCCTAATTCTACAGCAATCATACGGATTACGGACATAAATTCGATTAGGACACTGAATTTGCAACTCAGTTGGAAAATGCAATCAGATTAGAATGGAGAGACAGGGAAGCGGAAGAGAGATTTTCGTGCTTGCAAGATGTAACATTTGTATTATACATTTATTTTAATCTTTCAACAACTTGGATATAAATTAGAATGAAATTTTCAAGGTATCTCACGTTCGGTATGCAAATCATACATGGTCTTGAATTTTCTTGTTTTTATCAGAAAAATATATTTCTTGTTCAGATCCTAATGATTTGGCTCATCTGTTCACTTTGCTCGTTATGTTTGGTGCTATTTGTTATAACATTGATCTTCTTCCTCGCTCCTCAAATTTCTGCCTATTGCTATTGTAACAAGTACAGCACTTTGCGCATTGTTTGCATTCGTCGATTTCCTTTTTTTTTTTTTTAATACTCAATCACCCCCTGTTGCTGCTATGAAACCTTGTCCAGGGAATTCACCTCAGGAACAGGAGAACGATGATTTGGTTCTGCTATGGATTCATTCATTTGTCGACTCACCTTGCTAACAATGATAGTAAGTTTTATTGTTGCGATTGTGTGGCTTCTGCTTCTGGTTATTCAGTCCGCTTTGCAAAATCATTTGGAAAGGTATCGTACCTGTAATCATTGCACGGAAAACCCCCATTATGGTGATGGCCAAATGGCCGAATGAAGATTTCCTTCTACTGGAAAAAAGCAAGACCTGAAGAAATAAGAAACCCCATAGCAGATTCCTCAAAAGCTTCTGCAAGCCAGCGTTATAAAGAGGCAACGGTGAGAAACAGGAGCACAAGGGGCGGCTCATGTGGTAATTGAGAATGGATGATCAAGCTGTGACAATGTAGCAGCCTCCCATCATGTAGACACTTGTACAACAACAAAAAAAATAATGATGATGATGATAATTGAAGAGTAATCTAGTTTAGACCTTTCTTTTTCAATAGTAGTAGCAGTACAAAAAACAAAAAGGAAAGCTTCAAGCGTAAAAAAAGAGGAAAAAAAAACACAAGAAGTTGAGGCAACCAGAATGTTCCGATCTCAGGTCTGGCTAAAGTCATCAAATGACAAGACCAGAAGCCTGGATAGACCCCGTGAACAAAATATCCCTACAGGCTACAGAAAATGGAAATGAATGAAATATTTTCTCCCAAATACCTAAGACAACAAACTGAAATGGTGGTTCAGTTAAAAATACAGATGAAGCTTCACAGATAACCAGCTCCATACCAGTTCTACAGAAGTGCAGTCCTACCTAAAGACCAGATTAGCAGAATTTCCAATGGTTGTTGCAGTTTACACATGTTACATATGTTGTCATAGGTTCATCTGCACTCCTGGTCTGCATCTGATAGTAAGTGCATTTGCGCTGTCTACAACGACCACACTTAAACTGATCAGTTGTGGCTTGTGCTTGACCACTACGCTCACAATCAAACAACACTTTCTCTTTAATTTGGTTATTCTCTCGCTTCCTTTGTTCACTTGCCATTTCTTCAGGGCCCATGGTAACAAGCCTCTCAGGTTGGACCTCTCCAAGAAGAACTTTTCTCCTAAAATCTGGGTTGTTTTGGTCCTTGATATTAAACATTATAGATCTGTACTTCAATTTTTGTGCTCCATTTGATCGACCGAGTTTTTCAAACATCATGGATTCTACAGATACAGCAACTCGAATAGGGTCGCATGCTTCTACTTCATCCCTGATGTCCTCATCAGCCTCGCTGGCAACTTTGGACAAGGCCTCTGCAAGAAGTTCACGGATTTTGTCGCGTAAAGCATCATTACATTTAACCAGTGTCTTCAGCTTTGGTGGACCAATAGATGATTGTGATGGTTGCTTCACACTGGAAGTCTGGATTTCCTGCTTGCTCGTCTTCTCAACCTTGACAGTCTTATCCTGATCCATTTTCTCAACTTTAACAGTTTCTGAGGTTGAAGCCTTTTCAACCTTTACCACACTAGTCTTTCGAAGCTTCTCAACTTTGACAGTCTCTGATTTTGATACCTCAGCTTTTACTGAACTTTTACTGTCAATGCTGCCATTTTTTTTTCTCGTCTCATCAATGACCATCCTTTTCCACATCTCAAGCAAGTCAGAGGCCACAGCTCGGATTTTCTCCTTAGGATGCTTTGCAAGAGGACGAAGTTTTTTCCCAACCTGAGATGCACGGAGAAGCAAAATGTCAAAGGCAATCCACCAAGCATACCAACATAACCATTTCAATCATAAGTTCCCAACATAACCATTTCAATCATAAGTTCAAGGTTAAGAATAACAAAACTTGAAAATTTAACCAATTAAAGTGCAAGAAAGTAGCAAGTATAAGTGAGTTGGAAAAGAACTAAAAACAGAATGAACTTTGGCAATCATAACAATACACAAAAAATCCAACCTATATTACGAGTTTAAATACAGTGGCATCTGGTATTCATTGCCATTGTTTTCTGGGGTAGATCTACATGGACTGTTATACAAACAAGATCCACTTCTAATAAACTCCGAACCTGATGTCTACTTTGCCAAAATAAAATTAGCGAACAACCCAAGTAGGCCCAAAAGAGATGACATTTCAACATGATTTGATGTGAAGGGAACGCATCAAACAAGCTATGCAACAATTTCAATATCCAATCCCTGAACAATCATATTACACTTGAGATACCACAAAAACTTCTCCATCCATCAAAACAGCCATGTAATAACTGCAGGAACTGCTTCAATTTAACGTGGGGTAGGGGACAGAGTTGAGAAAGAATGCATAATTCAGGTTGGGGGATACTTTGGCAATTCCTGAAATTGATTGCTATAGATAGACCATTAATGGGCACCTGCACTCTTTTCTTGCATTGCAACAACAAATACAAGTTTCAAACAATATTGCTTGAGTTGAGTATGTATGGTTAAAGGACAACTAGCTAAAACATCTGACTAAGCATCTCCACCGAAAAAGTTCTAGATGAAACCCACAGGACCCAGCTCACTTCTTCTCATACTTAATTAACAACTTGGCAATTAGCATGGCAGACTAATATCAATTGGACCCAAAAGGTACAGAAACTGAACTCCTTTTTACAAAATGAAAAAAAAAAAGCATTTAAAATGTAAAGCCACAAATAAACAAAAACAGGGGAGAGAAAAAAAAAATCATCCGAGTAGAGTCTAACAAAACTTGAAAGTTAAGCAATTACAGTCCATGAAGGTTGCAAGAATGATTGAATTGGGAAAGAACCAAAAACTGACTGAACTTTAACAATCATGATTGTAGAGAAAAAAAAATCAAACTATATTAAGAAGCCAAATAAAATGACATCTAGTTTCTATTGCTATTGCTTCTAGGGAAGATTTCTCATGGATTATCTACAACAAAGATCCACAACCATTCGACACCAACGCAGATGCCTACTTTGCCAAAGTAAAATCATTGGAACACCACAACAAGGCAAGCAAAAGATAACATTGCAGCAAACTTGATATTCACACAAGACATAAACATACTTCATATAAAATCCTTATAACAAGTGATATTAGACTTCATAATACAACACAATTTTTTGTCCATCAAAACAACCACATAATCTCTATCTAGCAAAAGCAGCTCAACTCTTGGCTACCAACCACGAACCAATGAACTGAAAATCAAGGGTAATGAAAACAAGTATTATGCAAGTCAAAATAATTCAGCAATTCATGAAATTTATGATTCCAGAGAGAACATCAAGCACAACATAGCTAAGCTTTTTTTCATATTATTGAATCAACAACTATCAACCTATTAAAAAGTTATGTTAAACCATCGGATTTCAATCAATGACCCTTGTAAGACTTTTCATATTTCAACCTATTCATTGTAATCCAATTTATAACAATAAGCAGAAAGGAAAAAAAATTGAAAGAACTAATTCCTTGCTTGAAATAAAAGCTTACAACTTTCTTCTCTTTCACTAATCTTATCACAAAATATAAAACACCTCCAGAACAATTTTGCAACTATAATCAAACTCTATCCAATTCAATCAACTCAATGCTTAATTACTTAATGAAGCAATCACAATTTAACATCATTTGGAGCCCACAAAAACAAAAATTTAACAAAATAAACACAAAAAACTAAAATTTAAAAACAAACAAATGAAAAATAGAAGAAACCCTTAATAAAATTACCTGAGTAGAAACAAGAAGTTCGCTAGTAACTTTAAACTTCCTGAGCTGTTTCAGCGAATCAACACACCGAGTCACCTCCGGTCCACTAGACGATGCGTCATCATTGAGAGAAGCATCTGCAGCTTTCTTTGCTTCATCAAATAACTCCACAAACTCCATCTCCATTATTGATTGATTCCCTAAAAACACACAAAAAAATAATTAAAAAAAGACTCGAGCTTTACGATTTCTTTTATATTGTATAAAATTGACAGGTAGGTGAGATTGCAACCCAAGAAAAAAAAATTGGAGAGATCTGAAGAGGAAAAAAATAGATCTTTGCACAATAACAGAATAAACGGATCTAGAAAGGTAGGTTTTTGATAGTATTGCCGGCAGGTGTAGTTTAGAGAAGCCCTCCCTTGCCTGTCTCCGGAAGCCTTGGTTTTGGGGTTTGAAGATTTCCGTGTTCCTTTGCTAAGGTTATTTTGCCAAGTGTGTGTTTTGGGGCAATGTGAGCTGTTGTTACGTTTTTTTTTGTGGAAAAAAAAAAGAAAAAAAAAAGAGTATGTATTTTCAGTTTACAGTGGTGTGTGGTTTGTGGTTTAAGGTTATTGTAATTACCAAAAAAAAAAATTATATTAAACTTTACCTCATCGTACTTCAATTTCAAATACGGGCGATAGAAAAATAGAGATGATAGAGACAGAATGGAAAAAAAATAGGAATAGAATTGTTATTGATTATGGTATATAAAATAAAATATAATATAAAAAGTTTATTATTCTTTTAATATATACTATTGTCAAATTTATATATTTTAAAAAATAATTAAATTTTTTTATTTTCATTTAATTTATATTAAGTATTGAAATTAATAATATTATAATAACTCTAGTTATAAAATTATGACTGACTTGACGGGTTGATCCAGAACCGGATTGACCTGGGACCTAGACTAGTTCTAGTTTAAGAAAAAATAGAGAAAGAATTAATTTGACTAGACCCGATAAAAAACTTAGGTCAACCTGAGATGAAACACAAGTTAAAAATCCATTAACTTATTATAAAAAAAATGGTTAGAACAAGGTTACTTTGATTATTTAAAAAAAAATAGGTCAACCAAGTTGATCCTCCCACCCTATGACTTGAACCGCCTCAGGTCAACTCCCGAATCAGGCTTCAAAACTATGATAATAATCATTTTTATTCATATGTTGACTTGGGTCAATCCGTATTGACCCTTCTAACTCGTGACTTGCATCTTGCCTTGGTCAACCCTCAAATTGAATTTTAAAATTATGATAATAAAAAACATTATCCTTGCATTAATCAGGGTTGACCCTCTTGATTCATGACTCGGGTCATGCCTCGAATTGATTTCTGAATCGAGTTTTAAAATTATGATAATAACCATTTTTATTTTTATATTGACCCTCCTAACATGTGATTGGGACCTTGTCTCGGGCCGACTCCTGAGTTAGGTTATAAAACTATAATAATTATTATTTTTTTCTTACGTTGACCCGATACAACAGTCAACCTCATCCATGACTTAGGTCTTGCCCTAGATAAACCCCTAAATTGGATTTTAAATTATGATAATAACCATTTTATTTTTACGCTAACCTGGATCAACTCGACCCCCTACCCAGGCCTCAATTAGTGAGTTGAGTTTTGCCTTCAATCGACTCCTGAATTAAGTTTTAAAAGTATGACAATAATCATTTTTATCCTTACATATCTTAATTAGATGATTTTGAAATTTAGAGATTTTTATAAAGATATTTTAGGAATAAAAAATAAAAAATATTGTTTTTAGAGATATGTCTCTTTTATACCTCCTATTTTAAAAGCATAAACACCACTCCAAAATTATCCTAGAAAAATATCTATTTTCATGTTTTTATCTTTGTCTTTTTAACTAAATATATTTTTGTTTTCATTATCTTTATCCATTCCATCCCAAGACAGTAACCAAACGATACCTAAGTGCATTGCGTTTGAGAATTTATAATTTGGTAATATTTAAAAGGTATTTTTTAAAAGTGTTTTTAAATTTAAAATAATGTTTTATAGTTTTTTTAATAATAGTAATTAAAAAAAAATTTAATTACTTTTGAAAAATAGAAACTCCTATGCTAAGCCACCACTAACTTGTTTTAAGCGTGACTCATTCAAAAATTTTAATAAATTTATAAACAAATCAAATTTAAATTCTTATTTATTTATTATATTATGCTAATAATGTGAGGAATGACTAACATAAATTAACCAAAAAAACTAAAGGAAGGGAAGGGGTTTAATGTACCCCTCCTCGTAAAACTTTATTTATTAAAATAATAATTTTTTATCTTTTGAATGTTTTTTTTCAATCAATGCTTTGTTTTTTTAGATTCATCATTCGAGATTAAATTTATTTTTTATTGGGTTAGGCTGAGTTGTCTAATTCTTATGACGTACTTTAAATGTTGATTGGTTAACTCGATTGAGTCGGGTTGTTTTTCTTAATTAACTTCTCGCATCTAATTTCATTATTTAATATAGACTTATAAAAAGGGTTTATCAAACCTTTTCTCGTTATCATTTTACATTTAGTTGAAAATAGATAGTTATCCCACAAAAAAATAAAATGAATATAAAAAAATATTCATGTTGTGGAGAATTTTTTTTATATAATGTTATTAAATCTGATTTATTGAGTCAATCTTGAAATCTCCGCACTCAACTCTTTGTCTAAGCTAAGTTTTGAAAGTTTCAAATTAAACTATGTGAGAGTTGTCTAGTATGAACACGTTGACTTGACATGTCCAAAAATAAACCTGAACAAATCAGTAAAAATATGGTTGAACTTTAAAAAATTTCAAGATGACATTTTTTATTTTAAATATTAAAACGACAACATATTAGATAGACTTGAGTTTCACAACTTAACTTGCCAAGCTTGCAACTTAAGTCGTGGACTTCATTAAGTTTAATAATTTTTTAAAATAATTTTTATTTAATTAATTTTATGTTAACAAAAATAAATATTCATAAAATCAAGCACTAACCCAATGTCGAGATATTTGTTTGAGATCATCATAACCCCATAGAAAACAAGCATAAACAAATTATGAAGTTCAGTTTTCAATCAACCCAAATTGAGTTGCCAAACTATTATATATCTAGGTTATGAACTCCATTAGATTTAATAATTTTATTTTTTTTGAAACTATTTTTATATTTAATTTTATAAAAAAAATAAATGCTCACAAAATTAAACACCAATCAAATGTTAGGACATTTGTGTTGAGATCGTGATAAACCTACAAAACAAACTGAAATAAATTATAAAAGGCTAATACAAAATTAACAAAATATTAAAGAATAAAATTGAAAAAAACAAGAGTAAAAAAAATCAATAAAAACTCAATATTGAAGGATGAAGTTGAAAAAAAAATCAAATAAAAAAAAAACAAATCAAGTGCACAAACCCAACATGTATACGTCTTAAAAAAAAAACCCATAAATGTGGGCGTATGAAAGGCTGACCTGCCTAGGCCTTTATTCATTTTTGTTTTTTTAAGGTCTAATGACATATTTTTCACTATAATAAAAGATGCGTCTTCTATTGTTCAAGTTTCTGTTTATCAAAAATCGATCTTCCACCTTTTAGGTCCAAACAAATTCATTTTTTTCAACTAAAATATCTAATAAACACTATAAGAAGCTTAATAAATTCATTTTTGATCTTTAACTAACATTTAATAGGTTAAAAAATGAAAAATCAATCTGAACCTACAAAAAAATTCTTTATTTATAATTTTTTTTCCAGTAAGATAAAGAGAAAAAAAGATCTAAATGAAACACTTTTTATGAAATAAAACTCATTAACACCAAGAACGACTTATTTTGTTGTTGAAAAATAGCAATTCTCCAACTTTCTCTTTTATTTGTTGTCTTCTAACGACTCTCTCTCCTATCTCATACTTGGATACTAAAATCCAAGAAAAATAAAGTTTGGGACCAAATCATTTAATTGCGAAACTAAAATGATCAAAAAATAAATTTGACAAAATCCCAAGGAACAAAGGCACCGACATAATTTTTTTAAAAGGCCTCCTGTTTTTTTTCCTTTTTGTTTTTTAATTTTGATCCCCTAATTTTTAATTTTTATCAAACAATAAAATCACATCCTTTTTCATGAAATCAAGCAACAACTTAATGACATGATATTTTTTTAGATTGAGATAATCACAAAAAAAAAAAGATTGAAACAAATTATCAACCTCGAATCCTAATAAACATAACATTGAAGGATCAAATTAAAAAAATAAAAAATTTGATGACCAAAGGAAAAAAAGAAAGAAAAGAAAGAGGATCAAAGTTGACATCAATTTTTTTTTAAAAAAAAAGCCCACCATTTTTTGTTTGTTTTGACTTTGGTCCCATTTCTTCAATCTCTTGCCGACAATAAAATTAAAATTTTGTTTTTAAAATTGAGCATCAACCTGATGTTATAATATTTTTTTAACACCGCACTTAGTATATAAGAAGCACATCAAAATAAATTACTAAAAAAAATAAAATTTAAAAAAAAAAGACTAAAAAAAGCACAACACTATGCTAATTCAAAATGTTTTTCCTCATAGTCCTTAATGATTATTTGATGCCTTTTAGTTATTTTTTAATAGAAGACTGCATGAAATAAATTTCTTATAAATGGATTAGTATTAGTATTTAAAAAGTTATTGGATCTCAAGAATAACAATGTTTTAGAAAAATATATTAAGTCAATTAAGTAATTGGCAAGTTAAGTAGAAAAATTAGCTCTACTTGTTTTAAAATTTTAAATTTTAGGCTCATTTTCCAATTTGTTTCTATGAGTTTAACTGCTTGTGATTTATCCCTAAATATATGATAAATAATCATTTTTCAATGTATCACTTTGTCATTTATTTCTATACAAACTAACAAAAAACTCCTCACAATAAAATTAGATACAACATAATTTAGTTTTAAATAAATAAATATGAAAAAATTATATTTTTTCAATCAATAATATTGGATATAGACATGCCATATGAAAGCATTTATATTAGTTGAAATGCTAACATACATTAGAATGATATATTATTGCAAAGAAATTAAAAGTAATTAAACTTATAATAAGGAAATATTGAATATTTAGTATAAAACAAGTTTCATTGCCTATGCTCTGAGTTTTTATTTTAGTTAGTGGATGATATTTTTTAAATTTTAATTTTTTATAAATTAAAATTTATAAATTAATAACACATTACATATTAACATATGCCAAAAAAGTAAAAAAAAATCGAATTATTTACAAGATTGTTTTTATATTCTCATTAATAACTAAAAAGCATCTATATTAAATATTATAATTTTTCTATTAAATTAAAAAAAAACATAACCATCACCCTCTTAACCCAAACTTAGATATCCAACAACAAAAAAAAATTCCAAATTAAATTGAGTTTAAATTTTATGACATGTTATACTTCATAACATTCTAATATAACATGTTAAGTTATCATTTTTTTTTTAAAAAAGAGTGATATGTTTAATTGTTACTATTTTATAATGCAATAATTATATTATTATGTTTAAAAATAAAAATATTTAATAAATGTTATGATGATAAAATAAAAATATATTATTTTAATTTTTATTTAAATAAAGTTATTCTATCAAAACTTTTAGATTATAGTGTTAATTTATTTTTAAAAAACCCTTCTCTCCCTCGCATTTTTCCTCCTTTCATCATCATCGAGCACCCCTGTCCCCTGTCCTTTTGAATTTCCTCTTTCTTTTTGAATTTCCTCTTTCTTCCTTTCTCTCTCTTTAAAATCAAACAACAAATCGTTTATTGTGTAATAAAAGAAAGATAGATCCGATCCGGTTCCATAAAAGACAACCTCTGTATTCCTCCTGTTCCTGCTTCTCTGTTGATTGTCCATTTTCACTATCATTTCGTTTTCAGTGCGTTCATCACCTTCGTTTCTCTAATCCCGAGACGATAAAGCCACTCTTTCTCTTCCTCGCTCTGTCGCTCTGGTATCTCTTTTTCCTCTTTTTTTTTTATTAATCAAATTTTGTTGTTTGTTAGTTGTAACAATTGAGTTTCTTTTTTCGATAACAACTGGGGTTTCCTTTGTTTGTCTTTTGTGTTCTCAGTTTTGGCTTATGTAAGAGGGAAATAAATCTCTGGAGATTTGTTGGTACTATCTGGATCGTTCAGGGATTTGTCGTCATTGAATTAAATCACAGGTTTTGTTTTTGTTTTTGTTTTTTTTATTGTTCTTTTTTGAAAACACCATTTGCAGTTCGGAGCTATTTATCAACTCTGAAACTCAATTTCTTGGTGAGAGAGACAACAAAAGAAACAAGGGCTTGTTGCTGTAAACAAAGATTGAAACTTTTGAATAGGTTTTAGATGTTCGAGGTAGATGAATAATTTGTTTGTTTTGTGTGTTAATGGGGTTTGCCAATTTTGGAAATAAATGGCTGTTTTGATTGGTTTCGATAAGGGATTTGTGTTGTTAATGGTAAAGTGGGCAAAGTTTTTATTTGATTCTCCAATGCGGTCATTGGAGGATTATTTATGACTTCTGGCTGGCCACTGCTTTTATCTTTGGATAATTCTCCTGTATCGGAGCAGCCATTGCCTCATCATTCTGGTAGTTTTAGTGCTTTGGGGGTGTCACGCCAGGATTGTTCTTTCAATACTTCTATCCTCCATCTTGCTCAAGGAGAGCCATTTGAGGTAGATTGTTCAGAGAAGGACGAAGGCAGGGCACACTTTTTTGGTGATACTAGATTCCGTAGTGTGAATCCAGTTGGAGAAAGTTTTGATTTGGTTGTGAATACAAAGAGGCTCTATTCTCTCAAGTCTGAGTTCTTTGAGGAAGTTCCATTGGAATGCCCCAAACAACGGAGCAAACACCTTGTATGGTGGGGTGCAACTGCTAGTGAAATGCTACATAACAACAATAACACAACCTTTTCAACTGGCTTTGAGATTTCTAGGGACTGTGGTAACTTGGGCAAGCCTAAGGGGAGGAGCCGCAGGAGAAGTGTGCAATTTGATGATGTGTTGCGCGAAGAAGATGCTCGGTTCATCTACATTAATGATCCGAGGAGAACCAATGACCAGTATGAATTCACAGGCAATGAGATCCGAACCAGCAAGTATACCTTGATCACCTTCTTGCCGAAGAATATTTTCATTCAGTTCCATCGGGTTGCTTATTTGTATTTCCTGGCTATTGCTGCTCTCAATCAACTTCCTCCTCTTGCAGTTTTTGGGAGAACAGTGTCCCTATTCCCTCTCTTGTTTGTTCTTTGTGTCACGGCGATCAAAGATGGATACGAGGATTGGAGAAGGCACAGATCAGATCGCAATGAGAATAACCGAGAGGCTCTAGTTCTGCAATGTGGTCAGTTTAGATCGAAGAAATGGAAAAAGATACGAGCTGGTGAAGTTGTGAAGATCTGCACTGATGAGACAATTCCTTGTGACATGGTTTTGTTAGGGACAAGTGATCCTAGTGGCGTTGCTTACATACAAACAATGAATTTAGATGGCGAGTCGAACTTGAAGACTAGGTATGCGAGGCAGGAAACGTCCTTAGCAGTATTGGAAGGTGGTGAAATTTCAGGGCTTATAAGATGCGAGCAACCCAATAGGAATATTTACGAGTTCACAGCCAACATGGAGTTCAATGGGCAAAAGTTTTCCCTTAGCCAATCTAGCATTGTTTTGCGTGGATGTCAGCTGAAGAACACTGGTTGGATAATAGGTGTTGTGGTGTATGCTGGCCAGGAAACAAAAGCAATGTTGAATAGTGCAGCTTCTCCTTCCAAAAGAAGCAAACTGGAAATTTACATGAATCGGGAGACACTATGGTTGTCTATTTTTCTGTTCATAATGTGTCTGGTTGTTGCGGGGGGAATGGGTCTCTGGCTTGCACGATATGAGGACCAGCTTGATTATTTACCTTATTACAGAAAGAGATACTTCACGCCCGGGAAGGATTATGGGAAAAGATACAAATTTTATGGGATTCCTATGGAGATTTTTTTCTCATTTTTGAGCTCTATCATAGTGTTTCAGATAATGATTCCCATTTCTCTTTATATTACTATGGAGCTGGTTCGTTTGGGGCAGTCCTATTTCATGATTGGAGACAGGCACATGTTTGATAGTAGTTCTGGCTCAAGGTTTCAGTGCAGATCCTTGAACATAAATGAGGATCTGGGTCAGATACGCTATGTTTTTTCAGACAAGACAGGGACACTTACTGAGAACAAAATGGAATTTCGAAGAGCAAGTGTAAATGGGAAAAATTATGGAGGCTCCTCGCTAACTGCTGAGCAATTGCTGGAAGAGAACATTTCAGGTAGTAAACCCTGCTCTACTTGGTTATCAGCTTCAATTCAGGATAGATTTTGTTGTAGTCTTGCTTCTTAAATCATGTATTAAGCCTTGGGATATGTTGCACTCATCAGCAGTTGCAACATTGACATATTGCACTCATCAGCAGTTGCAACATTGACATATTGCACTCACAGTGTATTATATTTCTGTTTTATTTTATGGATTATTGTCATGTCTTTCAAATTCACCTCTTTTTTCCACTATTTACAAGAACATACATGTTGGTAAATGTACTGCTTAGTCTGAAGCTTTTACTGCTTATTTTGATCTATGCATTATTTGCATTTATCATGCTTGTCAAAGATGATTGTGTAAATAATGTGTACTGTTCAGTTCGTGAGTGATTACTATAGATTTCATCATTGTAAAGCATGCTAGGATTTCATTATATATGACATTCCATTTTCCTTGACTGTTTACAGCTGCAACTACACTAAAGAGATGGAAACTTAAATCTACAATTACTGTTGATTCTGAGCTCTTGAAATTGCTGCACAAAGACTTAGTTGGAGATGAAAGGATTGTTGCACATGAATTTTTCCTTGCACTAGCTGCATGCAACACCGTGATCCCAGTCTGTACTCATGATGGATTTTCTAGTTGCACAGACAGTCAAATTTTTGAGGATGTAGAAACTATTGATTATCAGGGTGAATCTCCTGATGAGCAAGCTTTAGTTGCTGCTGCCTCTGCTTATGGTTATACTCTCTTCGAGCGAACATCTGGACATATAGTAATTGATGTTAATGGTGAGAAACTAAGGTACAAATCTCTCCAGTCCACACTTCATTCTCTAGCTATCATGCTTTATTTGCTTTTCTGAAGTTCAAAATTTAAACCATCTCTTTGATGTCATTTGAAGATACTTTTTATTTCTTATCAATGGAAGAAGTGGTAATAAATAGATCTTATGTGAAATTCAGGTTGGGTGTTATGGGCATGCATGAATTCGATAGTGTGCGGAAACGAATGTCTGTTGTAATCAGATATCCTAATGATGCTGTAAAAGTGCTGGTCAAAGGTGCTGATTCTTCAGTGTTGAGTATTTTAGCAAAAGTCTCAGGGAAGGATGATCATGCAAGACGTTCAGCAACATACAGTCATTTGATGGAATATTCATCACAAGGTTTACGCACACTTGTGATTGCTGCCAGGGATCTTACAGAGGAAGAACTTGAGCTGTGGCAATGCAGGTTTGATGATGCAAGCACTTCTTTGACTGATAGAGCAGCAAGGCTACGCCAAACAGCAGCTCTCATAGAGTGCGACTTGAATTTACTTGGTGCAACTGCAATTGAAGACAAGCTACAAGAAGGTGTGCCGGAAACCATTGAGTCCCTAGGGCAAGCAGGGATCAAGGTCTGGGTTCTGACTGGTGATAAGCAAGAGACGGCAATGTCTATTGGCCTCTCTTGCAAACTCCTGACACCAGATATGGAGCAAATTATTATAAACGGCAATTCAGAGAATGACTGCAGAAAACTTTTGTCTGATGCTAAGGCGAAGTGTGGTTTAAATTTATCAAACAAAGGAAGCCAATATTTGAAATGCAATGCTGAAATGGACTACCTTCAGAGGCCAGAAAGGAAGGAGGAAGTGCCACTAGCTCTCATAATTGATGGGAACAGTTTGGTATACATTTTGGAAAAAGAACTCGAGTCAGAGGTGAGAATCATTTTCCTATGTTTTACACAATGTATGGATTTGATTTTATACTGCACTTTCTAATTTCTGGCATTTGATACTTTGAGTTCCATCTTATTTGGAGCACACATAGCCTTGTTGGTTCAAATTTGATATATTATCAATAATCAGTTCTTTTATGATCTCTCTACAGCTTTTTGACATCGCAACTTATTGTAAGGTTGTGCTTTGCTGTCGTGTTGCGCCATTACAGAAGGCAGGGATTGTTGATCTAATCAAGAGCCGATCTGATGATATGACATTGGCTATTGGTGATGGTGAGTTATTTCCAAGAATTTTTATTTTGTAAGAAAATTGTTTGGGCTTGCTTGGAAAGTTGAGCATGGTGTCCTTTGTCACGGAAGGAACAATATTTAGTAGTTTCTGTCCTTCTCCTATTATAGGGTAAGCTCTATTTGGTTTTGTCAACTAGATTATTTGTTAGCTTTTAGTTTTGAAATATAATTTTTTTCTTATAATGGTTTGGATCGGTTTATTTTATGCATTTCTATTTTCATCTACAAACATGTATTGTTTGAAATAAAATAAAAAATACATACATCTAGAAGCTCTGCATGTTTTGTGCAGCCCAAATTCTTAGAATAACAGATGGGAGAAATGCCCCATCATTTAAGATCTGGATCAGTTTTTTTTTTTAAGCTCTTTTTTTCCCCAATTATTTAACTACAAACACTTGTCATATAAAGTAAAATAAAAACACCTACATCTAGTGAGTGTCCATTTTATTTGCAGCCCAAAACTTTAAAATAACAACCAAGGGTAATGCTCCATCATTTAACATCTGGCTTTGGCTTGGTTTGTCTCCCCTATTCAGTGTGTGGTGCTTAAATTAAATGTTATATACATCCTGTCACCTTGCACTGCAACCAAGCTCACTCCTTAGTCAGTTTTTGTGCCATATTGTGAAATATCATATGTATATGGTTTGTCTCATTTTTTTCACTTGATATAGTACATGATTAATAGTATATACACTTGTGTTATAGTAAGTATTGTTGTATAGATTTTTATATCCCTTTGATAGACAGTAGTAGATTCTTCTATTGACAAGCATAAAGAATAGTGCTTTAGTCAACTTTCTTCTTAATTTTCAGTTAGTCTAATGCCTGATGAGGGAATAAGGAAATATAAAGGGTAATTGGATGCATGACTGGAAAGTCACAAAAGCTACTATGCTTGGTTGCTAGTTTCATATACTAAGACTCATTTAATCACTTTTTAGGTATTTGATATTAAACAACAGAAAAGGCATCAGCTCTGAAGGACATAAATGTAATTATACTCAGACTATAAAGTACATAGCCTTTGTAAGGTTTTTTTTTTTTAAAAAAAAACTGCCTTCCCTTACTCATCATAACTATTTTAATGCTTTGATCACCAAATGGTCGTTCGAGGTAGTCAAGAGATTCTGAGGTATTAAATGTACTTGTGATGGTTCTAATTAGCTGTGATCTTTTGGACCAAAAACCCCTAGACTACGAGGCCAAGGAAGTAGACATGCAAATATTTGATGTCAAATCCACTTGCCTGAATGCTATGACTACACTTAATATCTTGTATGGTAACAATAGACTACCTGCACATGTTGGTCGTTTCTTAATCCCATCCTTTATTGAGTTAGATCTTAGGCCCTCTCTTGGTCACTACATTGCCTGCATCTACAATATTCATCATTAATTTTTGTAGGAAAATATTGTGACTTTAGGTTATAATGTTTGTGTCATCTTAGTTAGGTTTCCATGTTAGGGCAAACTACCTCTTTGTGATGCAACTCCAGTTTTGATGGCAATTAATATATGCATGAGACAATTGTTTGTCTCATACAGAAAATGTACAATTGAGAGAGATGAAAGGAGTCTATTAAGGGCACCACTCTTCCCCATTCTCATCCAGGTATGGTTGGAGGCCATATTTAGGTTAAAATGCCTTCGCCTAAAAAACATTTAGTGTATTTTATAGGATAACAAGGTATGTAAAACAGAAATAACTGACTATGAACTCAGATAGTTTAATATTTTTGTTGTCAATGCAGTTAGTGATTGTCCCTGTTCGGTTTTGTTTGGTATTTTAGAAAATTCTGTTTTTTGAAAAAAAAATTAAGATGAAATTATTCAGAGCTAAATCGAAAAACTCACTCCTACTTCAGCTGGTATCAATGGTTGAGTTTTTATGTCACTGAGCTATTTGTGCTCTTTAATGTGGATGCAAAAGCAAATCAATATCCTTATACCCTTTCTGAATATTGGCATTTTGTAGGAGCTAATGATGTTTCAATGATCCAAATGGCGGATGTTGGTGTTGGAATATGTGGTCAGGAAGGGCGTCAAGCAGTTATGGCATCAGATTTTGCTATGGGACAGTTTCGGTTCCTGAAAAGACTACTTTTGGTACATGGACACTGGAATTATCAACGCATTGGTTATTTGATTCTCTACAACTTCTACCGCAATGCTGTTTTTGTATTGATGTTATTCTGGTACACCTGAGTCCTTGGCACTTTATATCTTTGATTTCTTTCGGTTTGATGTTTGTTGATGAGATAGGTTTCTGTTCCTGGATTTAAATCATGAAATGGCTTAGAGTCAGACATGCATTAAACAATTAATCCTAAAATACTTACAATCTACGAGCAACGAGACACTTTACATGGCCGTTTGTTATTTCCTTGCCATTTTTTTGAGTTCACTTTGCATGGTCTGAAAAAAATTTGAGTTGGGGTTCTATTCTTTGTTTATCCAAAACTTTCTCCCTGCACTCGCTCCAACTTTAAGTTCATTGGCTGGGCCATGTTCAATTTAGAACTCCATTTTTGGTGAGGGTGGAGTGTAGCTTTCTTTGCTTTTCATTACCACTTCTAAAGTTTATGTTGAAAGTCACTTACTGTCTGGGCTATGTCCATTTATTTTTCAGGTCCTTGTGTAGAATTTACTTTGAAAAGATGTATGTTATGGATTAAATTCTAAACTACAAACTTTCTTTCTCTTTAAAATTCTAAGTATCATCTCTTGTTTTCTTTGATTTGTATACTATGCACATTTACTTGAAGTTTTGGTCCCGAGTCACTATGCGCTGTCTGTTTTCGGCATCTGTAGGTATATATTGTTCACAGCTTTTTCAACAACGTCAGCATTGACAGATTGGAGCAGTGTTCTTTATTCTGTTATCTATACTTCTGTGCCTACCATTGTTGTTGGTATTCTGGACAAGGACTTAAGCCATCGGACACTGTTACAGTATCCAAAACTTTATGGTGTGGGGTATAGACACGAGGCTTACAATATACGTCTATTCTGGGTCATGATGGCTGATACACTATGGCAGAGTCTTGTTCTCTTTGGCATACCCATCTTCATTTATAAGGAAAGCACAATTGATATATGGAGCATAGGCAATTTATGGACAGTAGCAGTTGTTATCCTTGTCAATATACACTTGGCAATGGATGTTCAACGTTGGGTTTCTATTACTCATCTTGCTGTTTGGGGATCAGTGATCGTTGCATTTGCTTGTGTGGTAGTATTGGATTCTATACCTATCTTCCCTAATTATGGGTTAGTATTATTGGTGTCCATGACAATATTTAGTGTGTTTTAATATGGGCTTTATTCAGATAAGCTAATGCATGCCATTTTCCTTTGCCAGGACCATTTACCATCTGACAAAGTTGCCTACCTATTGGCTCACCATTTTTCTCATAATAGTTAGTGCATTGCTCCCTCGTTTTCTATTGAAGCTTGTACATCATCATTTTTGGCCTTCAGACATTCAGATAGCAAGAGAAGCTGAGATACTGGGAAGAGGGCCTGATTATTGGGGATCAAAACCTGTTGGAAGTTCCAGCTGAGATGTAAATTACTTCATAGAAACGCACACTTGAAGATAGCTTTCATCAAGTTATCCCTTGTCTGGCTTTCCCGTAGCTGGAAGTTGTAAAGTTCAATGGTAAGCGTATGTTTGATTTAATTAGTCGCGGTAAAAATGGTATAAATGATCTCATGGTACATTAATTTAATTTTGATTTTCCTTAAAACAAATTCTTTGGGGAACATCAGAAATCATCCTTGTTGATGTAGTGGGAATGGAGTTGAGTTCTTGCTGCCTTGTAAATTTGGAAGATATGGAAACGAGTGTTGTAGTAATCTCATGCTTCGCCTTATGAGGTGTGTGTTCATTCAAAAACATTTACTTGTAAAGGTAATGTCCAAATCAAAGTTGAAGGGACATTAATCTGATAGGTTCCCTATGACATTTGCCAGCCTTGAAGTGTTGTTAGGTTGATTTCTGGTTTGAATTGGAGTGGCTTTACCATCAAGTAACCTGCATAAGAAGCTGACAACTATTAGGAGTTTGTTTTCTAATGTTTTGAAGAAAAAACATGATGTGAACTTTCCAAGTCGGGTTCCACCGACCCTTTATAACCCTTTAAATGGTGATGGCATGGGCATCAGTGTCGTGCTGGTGGCCTAAATCTTGGGGAGAAGTGCACAATCCACGTTGTTTTGAGCTTTGAAAAACTTATTAATTTTGGAAGTTATTGTAAGGCTTTATAAATGTTATTGGAAGGACAGATTTTAAGGTCTAGATCAACCAGTTGCAAATACCACTCTCCTTTCAAGAGCATCCCAAAACTCAGACGTTTTTCTTCACTCAATCATCCGTTTCTGTATAGATCGATAAGCCAAACCCTAGCTTCTTCGATTCACCATTTGCCAATCGAAACCCTAATTCTTTTCCAAAGAGAACAGCAATGCTTTTATGTCAAGTTATTGCTATGGTTATAAATGATGTAAACTGTTGTTGTGAGTCATGATTTTTGTTGAGGTTGTATATTATGGGATCCATAAGAGATGCTACAACAGACATGTAATGAATATGCTTTTTTTTTTTTTGTAATTGACCTATGTTTTTTTATTTGTTCTGTAAGTTGGTTTTTGTTGTCTTCTTGATGTTCTTCTGTTCTTGTGTCCTCAGATGAGTTGCACAAGTTCTTTTCACCAACATTGGAAACTGATCATGCATTGGACAACAAAGCAGCAAAACTATGTTATGGATAGAAAGGGAAGGCAGGATGGTTTGCTATGATCGGCTGGCACAAACAGTAACATTTCCATGATTTGATAGATGGAAAATAGTTGGAAAACGGCCTTTAGAGGATGGAGCTGAGGCAACTAAGTTGATTTTCATAGCAATGGTGTCAGCAGAAGTGAAATTGCCGAGAGTGAGTCAGAATTTGGAAATGATATCACAATGATGAGGGTCTATGGCCGAAAGAAGAGAAGGGAGATATAGACCAATACAAGAGCAGGGAGGGAAAGAAATGATGTATATAACAGTTCCATCTTCCATGTAAAGGGCAGGCTTGGCATTTTCTTCAGCACATTTGACCTAATGGAATGAGAAAAGGTAATTGATACCATGTTTTCCTTCAACTCTCCTTGCTGCTCTATCCATTTCTTTTACAGTTGAAAAATTATGACCAATCCTTTTTTACATTGAGGCCAAGACAAGACTATCTTTTGCTCTTCCCTAAAGTGATAAAGGGATGGTAGAGATATAGAGTGCCAATAATTTACTCGCAAATGATAGTTTGTGAACGCAAATAACACACCACTTTAAAGATATAGATTTATTCATTATTTTAGAGATATAGTTAAAAAGAATAGAAGCTCACTTCTCACAAGTAGATCCAAAATTGAGTAGGGTGGTTAAAAGGGCACATCAAAGACTTTTTTAATTTAAAATTTTAACCCAAAGACCCTTTAAGAAGTCTAGGGATCAATCAAAATAACTTCCATAAAAAATAGATAAATAATAAATAACACAACTTTTGACTTCTTAGAATGCAAATAGTCACATTAAAAAGCTTAATAAGTAAAAAAATTATAATTTCTTGTACATAACTCTAATGTATAGATAGTTAGATAATTTCTTGTGCATAAAAAGAGATCATATTCTAAAATTTAAAAATACTTTATTTTCGCATGCAGTGAAATGATGTAAATTCAGAATTAAAGTTCATCCATTGACAGACGGGAAACAATGTCAAAAACTTCATTAATTTATATTTCCAATTAAAACTCAAGTAGCTAAATATCAATTGAATCATTAGACCATGTGCCACAAAGGGCTTTAACCTTTGCTAACACGATGCTGGTATATTATTTCTGTTAATGGAGTTTTACATAATCCAGAGCCATTGTCAATTACCTGGAGACTCTCCGTCTAAAATCGAATATATGCATTTATGCTGGCAGTTCTCATGTCCCTGCTGCTCGAGGAAAATGTGTTTGGTGAATCAGAGCTTATGGTGTTTTACCTTTTACCTCTTTTCTTGGTTTCCAAGCTACCATTTACATTTATAAAGAGAAAATAATAATTAAAAAAAAAAAAAAAAACCAAACATGGCTAGACTTGACAAGCCTGATGTGACAGTATAACCCATTTGAAAAGGGCTCATACACGGGCTCTTTAATATTTTTTAAATCCTAACGAGGTGAACAATTATGAAGTTTAATTATAAAATAACATAATGTTGAAAAACAAAACATAACAAAAATTAAATAAATAAATAAAAACGATCATGAAAAAAACTCGAATCAACTCAGGCTAATCTTTGAAACCCACGGTCTAAGCGATGAGACCAAGATAAATAAAAAAAATTGAAGAAAATCACGAAGCCCAATATAAAAAACTCCAACCTTGAAGGATAAAACTAAAAAAAATTAATCCCCAACCAATCTGACAATAAAGAATAAAATAAAAGGTATCAATTTTAAAATTTACCAAAGTAAATTCAACAAAAAATAACAAATAAAAAGAACTGAGATAACTCGGTCATTTTTAAAATTAGTAAAAAATTCTATAGAAAATAAATAAATAAAACAAAGATCAATCTCTAATTGAATAAATGTTGAAGTCTGAAACTGAAAAAAAAATGATCTTTAAAAAAAAAGCCAAACAAACCCTAGTGAACCTCCTAAACCTGGCTAAATCCTTAAAACTCACAACTCATCCCAACCAAATTAATGTTGAAGAATGAAATCGGAAAAAAATAATTAAAAAAATTATCAAAGTATGGTCAGGGTAGAAAGACCTATAATAATAGAGTTTGTGTTAATGGATTAATTTTTAATGAGTTTGAAGTTGATTATTACAAGAAGTTAGAAGAGATGATTGAACTATTATATCATAACGAGTATAATATAGTCTTTTTTATTCAAATACTATTGATATTATATCACCGATAGATAAATCATAAAAGATCCCCACCATGATTTGATCTAAATTAATACGAAGGCTAGACCTTGCAACGTTGAAAATAGCTTTATTACATATATACGTTTTCCTTTAAGAAGGATTGTTTTAAGGTTAATTGATTATTTATAGTGAAAACCAAACCTAGAGGTAGTGTTCAAGTTGTCTAGGATGGTAAAGATGAAGTAGCTATTAGAGACAATGTCTTTAAACTTGATGAGTTAGTTAATACATATTAAGTTGCTGAGAATATTTTTGTTTATGTTAACATTGATAAATTAATTGATATATTAGAAGCAATAGATATACAGAAGTTGGTGAAGATGATGATATCAATGAGTTTCAATTTAATAAAGAAGATTATGATGAATATAACGATGATGAAATAGAAGGCAATTCTGATTAAAAAGATTTCAAATTGTACATGTAATGAAATTGAATTTAATATAATCTTTATAGTTCTTTCTTATAATGAACTATTATGAGCACTAATGAAACATTTATTGTTGTGATTTTATTATTATGTTATTGAACAAAAATGGTGTTACTGTGTTATGAATTTACTATATTTGCAGTTTGGATGGATAGGAAACACAAAAATACAAGGAAATAGATAAAATGTTTTATACTAACGATATTATCAACAAAATATAATATACCAATAGAATTATTGACAAACTAAGTCCATTTGAAGGTTCTAGAAAAATTATAGGACATATAGTTAGGGAGGTAGGTTTATCCATAAGCGCATTCTAAGCCTATCTACGAGTTGGGGTGAATTTGGTGTTGATTCCTATACGAGCGCTACAGATCTGTCCTCGAGTTGAACAAGTTGGGGTGGTGGAGGCCCGTCCACAAGTTAGGTGATTTTTAAATGTAGTTAGATTATATGTTTTGGTATTTTAAGAATTATGATTTCAGATTAAATTTAATAAAATCTTATGTGAAGTTTTATTGTGTTTAATTATGAATTGTTAAATTTGATGAATTATGAAGTGTGTTGATTTTTTTAATTTTGTTGGAGAGATGAATTGTAAATTGTGTTTCTGAATTGTGGTTATTCTTAGGTTGTTTTTTGTGGCAGGGAGTTAGGAGGCTAGAAAAAATTGCCCTAATCATTTATTTTGGTGAGTCTCATGTCTCATAAGCCTGTGACTCGTGAATCGCATATGAGGTTTATAACTTGTTAAACTGTATTATTTTTCTAAATATTTTATTGATTATGTTATTTTTCTAATTATTTTTACTATGCTAATGTTAAAAAAAAGTTTTTTTTAACTAGGATATTTATATACTATAAAAATAATTAGGAAAATAATATACTTTGAGAAGTTTCAAAGTAACATAATCTAAATAATTATTTTTTCTGAAAAAGTTGCACAACTATAAGTAATTGCACTACTAGAAGTAAAGTATACTATGAAAATTTTGTTGAATTGGTTACGCTACTCCCATATTTATTATTTTGTTTAATAGATTAAGTTATGAAGTAGCTGTTTGGAAACACGTTTGAAACAATATTTTTAAAAAAGTTGAATTTATTTTTTTATTTTTTTAATATATTTTTAGATCGTTTTAATATGCCGATATTAAAAATAAAAAACATTATTTGATATATTTTCAAGCAAATAAATACTTAAAAAAAACAATCACGTCACCCTTAAATACTCTACGATTCTGAGTAATGCAACCAATCTATTAAAAAAAAAAAAGCTTCTCCCTCTTTTTTTCCTCATTTCTTCTTTCTGTTTGGTACTTTTTATTTGCATAAATTATTTGGTTGTGATTTCTATTTTTCTAATTACTGGTTTTTTTTAATTGTGCTAGTTTGTTAAAAAAATTTCCGCTGTGACGATCTAAGGCCCCGTTTGTTTGCTGGAAAGTAGTTTTTTTTTTAAAAAGTGAATTCTGGAAAAGTGAATTACTTTCTGATGTTTGGTAGTGTAATGAAAAATAAGTTGAAAAACAGTTTCCAGTGTTTGGTTATATCATGAAAAATGAGATGGAAAATAACTTATTAATATTTTATTTTTCTCAAGTTTATTAAAATAATAAGAAACAAATCTTACAAATTAAATAGTTGAATGAGAATGAAATTAAAAAAAATATAATTTCATAAATTATCTCAAATAAAATAAATAATAATCAAAATAATAGAGATCAAATCTAAGAAAATTAAAAAAAATGAAAGATGAAGAAATTAAAATAATAATAATCAACATTTAATAAATTATTTCAAATAAAATAAGTAACAATAAAAAAAATGAGGACCAAATTTGATAAATAAAAAATTTCAATAAAAAAATGATAAGAAAATAGTGAATAACAATTATAAAAATAAAGACCAAAGTTAATATAAAAATTAAATTTTAAGAGATGAAATTGAAAAATAAGTATTCAAAACAAAATACATATAACAATTAAAAGTTTAAGGATCAAATTTGATATGATCAGTTAATAATGACATTTCTAAATTTTTCACAATTTTCGGAAAGTGTTTTCCGCCCAAATTTTCCAGGAAAACACTTTCCTGAAAACCAAGTTAAATTTTTCTTTGACTGTAAAGTGTTTTCTGTTGACCAACTTTCCTAATGGCAAACAAACACTGGAAAGTTTGGAAAGTGATTTCCCGAAAACTATTTTTCGAAAAACAAACACAGCCAAAAAGAAAAATACTTTCCTGAAAACCAAGCCAAATTTTTCTTTAACTGAAAAGTGTTTTTCATTAACTGAAAAGTATTTTTTATTGACTATTTTTTTTAATGGTAAACAAACACAAAAAAATTTTAAAAATAATTTCTCAAAAAAAGAAACGGTAAAAAAGAACTCCTACTCTGTGGGGTTACAATGTTGTACCCTTCATCGAAAATGATGCTGATCCACTGCATTTTATCGCCGCCCACCCATTCTTATCCATACCTTAAAATAATAGTGACTTTAGCACTATTATATCACCATGAACCAAAGACCAAGGAGACATAACGAATAAGTTGTTGTCGTATTATTAGATAGCCTAATTTCCTCAAATGCCCTCTTCTTCCACTAACACATTGTAATTAATTAAAAAGTTAATCTAACATTAAAAACAAGGCTATATATTATTATGATTTAGAGATTTATTTAAATCCTAAAACTATATTATTTATAATATTATGACGCAAAAATATATATAAATTTTTTTTATGACTACATTAATTCAGCATGATAATTCACTGAATTAACTTAATTTTTATAAGTAGAAATTGATTCTAAAATATTTATTATTAAATCTAAAAAATAAGTAAAATGTCATTATAAGATATTTGCTCTCTTTATTAACTTTAACTTTTATTAATTTTCTTAAATATGACAAGTCAATATAAAATGTGTGATCAATGAATGTTGATTTTAAAAAAAATCTTAATTTAAGAAAAAAGGGGGTTATTATTGGTATTTTAGTACATTCAAAAACGTAACTAGCCCCACTTGAAAAATTTTCCACGAGAGTGACGCAGTGTTAGTGACATCACAAGGTGACATCAGGAAACAATCGTAAGCGTGTAACAGTACCTCACGCGCTCCTTGTATGACGTGTAGAAAAGACAAGGGTATTATGCTGATATAATCCCTCTAGATTCCACGTATTCCGCGCTATTCAAGAGCGTGCATACAAGCGCGCGTGGTATTGTAAAATAAAATGGATGTGGAATTTTCCTCCCAGGTTCCTTCAATCTTCCTTGCATTTGCCTCAGCAAAAAGAAATGAACTCCCCTACATAAAGGGATTTCCTGAGCTCCGTTTCTGGTTTACTACTAAGCCTTAGGAGAAGAGAGATCGGTTCTTGACACGCACCACTCCCCTCCCCCCATAAAAAAAACCAAAAAAAAAAAAAAAAGAAGAAACAAGAGAGAAAAAGATGGAGTCTTCTTGGCCTGAGAATTTACCCTCAAATAGAAAGAAGGTAATCGATGAGCTACTTAGAGGTCAAGAAATTGCAAAAAAACTTAAATTTGTAATGAGTAAATCCACAGGGGACGATGAGTCTATGTCTGCTGAGAATCTTGTCAGGGAAATCATGAATTCTTTCAATAGTACTCTTTCTATATTGAATGGAGGTGGGTATGATGACGATGTCTCTCAAACTCCAGCAACTACAAAAGTGTGTTCACCTCGTTGGGATGGCCGCAAGTTATCAGAGGATTCCGGGGAGAGTAGCAAGAGCACTGCCGCTGTGAAGGTTAAGGACAGGAGAGGATGCTACAAGAGAAGGTAATTCTTAATATATATAGTGTATTTATGTCAACTTAATTACTTACCAAGTAGAGCTTAGTAGAAAACAACTAGGGATAAGTTTAAACGATAATCTGGCCCTTTTATCTGGGTTCATCAAGATTCTCCGGTTCGAATCTTTTCTTTCTTTCTTTTTAAAAATTAGAATGAGAAAGCAATTTAGTTCCAAGCTTGAGGATCCTTGCTGTTTTCTTGGTTAATTAGAAAGATTTTAGACATCTATCAGTCTCCTTAAGAAAGAAAAAACAAAGATCTCGATCGAGATGGTAGATGGGATAGTTTTACCCTTGATGTGCTGTGTTGCTTGTAATTTTTACTTCTTTTAGACTAAAGTCCCATTGTTCTTGCTTAAAGAAAAAGAAAAAAGAACACAAGTTGATAGTTCGGACAGCACGATGGCATCTCTGCTTTTGAGTGGACAATATATATATTGGTTCTATTTGTTATTCTTAAGAGAAAAGGTAGTTGCATATTTTTATTTAATTATTTTACAACTTGTAAGAATAAATAATATACTAAAACTAAGGTAAGTAATCGATTCCATATATAAAAAAGCAATGATCTCTGCATTACGATGACTCTTTTTTAACTACAATTTTTTTTTTTGTTTGGTGCTGCATCGACCTAACTATGAAATTGGATCTACTTGTTAATTACCTGCAGAAGAAGCTCTCACTCATGGACAAATGAGACCTCCACTCTAACCGACGATGGCCATGCATGGAGAAAATATGGACAGAAAATGATCCTTAATGCCAAATTTCCAAGGTAATATTAATATTGGTATAGCTAGAATCAACACGTTAATTAATTAATCTCAATTATTGTTCATATTTTCCAATATATATACCCTTGTTGTGGCTTGCAGGAACTACTACAGGTGCACCCACAAGTTCGACCAACATTGCCAAGCAACCAAGCAAGTGCAGAGAGTCGAAGATGAACCCCCTTTATACCGCACAACATATCACGGATATCACACATGCAAGAACTTGCTGAAGGCTTCTGATCAATTTGTCTTGGACCCGATTGATCACTTCCATACAGATTCTTCCACTCTTATGAGCTTCAACAACAGCAGCAATCACCACCAGATGATGACAAACAAACAAAACCACCCATTCTTTACCACATCCTTCCAATCAATAAAACAGGAATATTACAACAAGGAGGACAATGACATGCCAGGTTATGATCCAACGATCCACAATAACCAAGCATTATCCTCCGATTATCTCTTGCCAACTGACGACCATGATCGCATCTCTACTTTTGATCATGGAGATCTGATTTCTGGGGTCAACTCATCTTGCACCACCAGTTCACATAGCTTAGACATTGATAGCATCATGGCGGAATCTGTTGGTTTCGGTGACGGCGGTGATGTTTTAGGATTTGAATTTTGTGGATAATTTCGGTGCATAATTATATATTGCAGCCTCTTTGTATTTTCCATGTACAAATTAAGATCAGTACTAGAACGTACGAACCATGTAGCTGTACTGTATCATAGGAGTTGAATATCTTTCTTGTGTAGTTGAAATTTGCCTTGAAATTAAGAAAATAATCGGGGCCAGTACTTTTCAGTCTCGATCATTTGAATTTCTAAGTAGAGAGAGAGAATCCCCATGCTTTTCTACCAAGGAAATTATTGAATGGCTATATCAACAATAAACATAAAGGTGTCTTCTATTATCTGATAGTCAGTTCTCAAATAAAAGACAATTTAAAAAAATCACATAAAATTGATTGAGAATTTTTATTTCATAATAAATTAATATCACAACAAAGAAACAAATACATACTTCAAATTTCAACATCAAGAACAAATCAATACATCTTAATTAGATAAATCAAAATCAAAATCAGTCCGCATTCATCCAACCTCATCACGAGTTGTAAAATAAATTTAAGGTTGAATTCACCGCATAATAGTATGAAGCTCAACACTTCAATATTTTATCATAATACACATCAAAAACATCAAAATCAACTACATGTTAAAAATTATTCACATATAAATATTTCATCATAATATTCATAAAAATTAATAACATGTTAAAAAATATTTAAAAAAAATACTAAAAAGAAAAATCTATTCATTTGCATCCATCAAGAGACATTAATTACTCGAAATTCTTAAATATTAATCTCTATTCATAGATTCATCACTAAATTAGAAATATATTACATGCCAACGATAACTTTGTGAATTAAAAATACACGGATGGCACAACCATTTACACTTTAGCATGACACAATGAGCAGTAATCATTTTTTACTCAAAATTTTGATTTCAAATTAAATAATAATAATAATTAAAAATATCTTTCATAGTGAAACAATATCTGACATTTAAAAATAATTATTTCTTCAAAACAAATTGCAGGAGCAGCATGATTTGATAAATGATAATAACCCCTTAAATGACTTGAGTGTGAAGTGACTATTTAGGAATGTGAATGAGGATTTATTTGAAAGTTTTTTTGCTTCAAAATATATTAAAAAAATATATGTTTTATTTTTTATAATTTATTTTTTATATAAATACATCAAAACAATCTAAAAATTTTTAAAAAATCAAAAATAAATAAAACAATGTTGAACTACAACACCAAATAAGAACAGAAGATGAAGACAGAGATGTAACATGATTCAAACTGTACTATAGTTTGTCCCTCATGTTTAACTACTTTTGAGAAGTTTGAGTTTAACTATTGTATTTGTAGTAATAATAATAATAATATTTTATTTTTATTATTATTAATTTACTACTACAATGTTCAATGCTCTGTTATTGTGAGATAATATTGTTTTTGGAAAATGTTAACAAGTTTACCTGGATAAAGTTGTTAATATCACAGTCAACAAGTCAATTTATTAATGTAATATTAGATAATTTAATACCTAATTTCAATAAATTAACATGTTAATTATTATATATTACCATGAGTATTGACATGGTTCTCGACAAGTTGGCTTTGTTTAATAAAAATTTATTTGATTTTTATTTTTTATACAAATAAACAAAAATACCTTTTGACTTCAATTGTTTTTGGATTATTTTTTAAAAGTTGATTAAATTTTCATCATCATCATCATCTATGAAAAAATTCAATTGAAAATAATAAAATATAAATGTTTTAAAAATAAACTTTGTTTAATACTAACGGCCAAATCAAACGGAGGGATAATATTTGCTCGAAATATGATAGTTTAAGGATAAAAGTGACCAAAATTAATAACACATGTCTCATTTTTCCACAACTCCAATAATTCAGAGCACAAAATGCCATTAAAGGGAAGCTTGGATTCATTATTTTATGAAAAATAGATTAAGATATTTCAAACTTTAATTTGAAATTCAGTGATATACTTAGTGACCGGTGAAAGAGACCATGTTCAAATCCTAGGATAATCGTATGAGAGAATATATTTAATTATTCTGAAAGTATTAGGTTGATGTAGAGGATGTGTTTTTGCCATAGATTTGAAACTCTTTCTAATCTGACAGGTTAATTTAGAATTCAGCCAGCTTGAGACTGAAACCAAGCATAGAACCAAGTAGGGTTGAAGAAAAACTAAGAAAATAAAAAATTCAGTGTAACTTGATGGGTTGATCCAGCAAAGCCTGGTAAAAAACTTAATTACAATCCATTGATTTTTATTTTTTGTGTATAACTAAAACAAATTTATTTTGAATTTAAAAAAATCTGTACAACCCGGTAAAAACCCGGCCGGCCATTGATAGAGGTCTAAAAATGGTTTTTATGATATTCTTTTGTAGACTTCTTTTTATTGCATGGCAGAGTAATGATGGTTTGCTCGGAATTAAATAAAAACTAAGACTGACAATAGTGACAAAATTTGAAAGATTCACTTAGAGATTTTTTCCACGGATGGGTTGGTTGTTGAAATATATACATCAAGCAACTATTCTTGGATAGATTTTTCTTCGTGGAGCGTTTGAGATTGTAATATTAATTGTTTTTAAAGTAATTTTTATTTAAAATATAAAAATAAATAGAGTCTACCTTGTTTCACACCAGTAACAATGTGTTGCACGTGATGATTTAATTGATGAAAAAGAAATCATTCTAAGTTACATATTGATATTCTCTATTTATTTAAATGGATATTTTTGTCAATTTGTATTATAATTATCACATATTACACACGTTACTATTAACAAAGACGAGTAATTCATGTGTTTAAGAAGATAATAATGATATGTTCCATAGTCAGGAAAACTAAAATTAGAATAATCCAACCATCTAGATGTTGGTCATTAATAAGAGTTTAGGACCAAGATGTTTGTTCTCTCTATGATCTCAGGTTCGAGCCATGTGGTTGCTTATATAATAGTTACTGGAGACTTAGATGGTCGTTAACTTCAGGGCTTATAAGATTAGTCGAGGTGCGCGTAAACTGACCCAGATACCCACATTAAACTTAAAAAAAATTGAAATAATCCACCATTCAATGCCTTAGGCTAAAGCAATCAATCACTCGTTCGAACCCTACTCAATGATTTTTGTCTTTGCTGACAAAAGAAAGAGCTGTTGGTGGAGAAGGATAGAGAACTTTGACGTGGAAATAGATAAATGCTGAAATAGAACGTGCCCCATGGTTAAAGACAGGAGAAAAGGAAAGCGTACGGATGATGAGTGGGACGTTTATTTTTACATTTTTAAAATAATTTATTTATTTAAAATTAAAATTTTTAGATGTTTTCAAATTATTTTTGATATGTTGATATTGAAAATAATTTTTAAAAAATAAAAAATTATCATGTTAATATATTTTTAAATAAAAAACATTTAAAAATAATTGCTATATCATTTTTAAAAATCACTAAAATAGACGTGTTTGTAGTGAAAGAGAAGCACCACATGGGAGTACGTGCCCCAAGGTTCAAGACAGAAGAAAATGGAATACGGGCCCACGGTTAAAGAAAGGAGAAAAGAGAGTAATGTTTATTTTTATGTTTTAAAAATATTTTAAAAAAATTAATATTTTTTATGTTTTAGATTATTTTAGAGTGTTAATAATAAAAATAATTTTTTTAAAATAAAAATTATTATTTTAATATATTTTTAAATAAAAATCCCTTTACAAAATTATTGGAAGAACATTCTGAGACACCACCAATATAAACATGTCTTGCAGTGAAAGAGAAACACCACATGCAATACGTGCCCCGAGGTTAAAGACAGGAGAAAAAGGAGGCATGTTTATTTTTTTAAAAAAATAATTTTTAAATTAATAATCTTTTATGTTTTTGGATTATTTTATAATATTTATAAAAAAATTAAAAAAAAATCAAAAATATTTTTATATACTTTTAAATATAAAACATTTTTAAAAAATAATCATTTGTACACTCCAAGCATCACCGAAATGGACGAGTGAAAGAGAAACAGCACATGGAAAGCCATGAGGTAGTTTCATATCAATGTGGAAAGTAACTAAACGACAATGAAGAAATGCATAATCTTTTCCGGTCACTGTCAAATCAGTCCAGCTTTAAAGGCCTGCCTGGAAAATTTAGCAAGGAGGAGCGTGTGAACGCATCCATTTTTTCCGAACAGTATCTTCCTTTCATCTTCCACCCCCGTGGAATTTAGATTAATGAGAGGGTCTCATTTTTTTTCTTTTTTTCTTTTTTTTTTTCTATATAAAAGACAAGCTGATTGAGAAAGGAGTTTGCTAGCCACTCCAGCTCATTTGTTCGCATTACAAGGCAGATATTTTTCTCGAGCAGCTTCGTTAACTCTTCCAATGGCACCTGGTACTGTCACATCTCTCTACACAACAACGTTTCGAGGACATCATTTATAAGATGCAAGACAGACAAACGTTTGAACTTGAGGTTGTGTCCCAAAGATGGAAGGAATTTCTTCCCTTTTCTCTGTACTAGGATTCAAGTTTTATTATATATATATGTTTGTCACCTCGTGATGTTTTATATATTTATTAGACTTGTTGGATATTTAGTGAATCTGAAAATTAATTATAATGCATGTAAATGAGTCCAAATATTCCAGATTAAAAGAAAAAAGATAATCGAACGTTTTATATGTTATTTTCATGCTGAGGCTATGCTTAAGCCCGTTTTAGAATATAGTTTTTAGAATAATTTGCAAATATAGTTTTGTGTTTTTTATTTGAATAAAAAATCATCAAAACAATGACTGGATGGACCAGAACCTAACAACAAAGGGCTAAGATGGAAATGTTATATTTTATGGGGATCATTACGTACAAAAATGCTATTCGTTTTTGAAATATAATGATAGTTAATTTAATGCTGTAAAAATATGATTTTTCTCCTAATAAAAATATTGATTTAACAATTTATGAACTCCTAACAAAACTAGTTTTATTTTTTAAAAAGATATAAAAATATTTGAATTAAAAAAAAAACTACATTATGATACATCGTTACGCCCCAATATGCATTTAAAAAATAAACTAGTACATGATGAACATTAACTTTTTGATTGTCTGTCATTTACGGGAAAGAAATGATATTAATAAAAATGTAAAGTTTATTTTTAACATTCTAATATTAAAACAACAAAAAAATCAAAGCAGGAATATATAGTAGTGTTTCAAATCAATCAAAAGATTGATTCATGTTTGGTTAACCTGCCCTTTTCTTTTAAGTACTGTCCTCCATTTTTTTTGTTTTTTCAATCTTATCTCTTTCCACCTTTAAATCATTACGCTGTCCTTGAGGTTCTTTACACGTCGTCTAGTCAGAAATTTTAGTTCGTGGGAAAGATATAGGTAGAAGATTCAATATAGATTAAAGTTAGATTCTTCTAGCGTATTTGGCAGTGTGGTTGCGGATGCTTTTCAAATAATTTTTTGTATCAAAATACATGTTAACGATGTTTTTTCATTTTTTAAAAATTATTTTTGATATCAGCACATCAAAACGATCCAAAAGTTACAAATCATATTAAATTTTAGCAAAAAAAAAAAATTTCAAATTTTTTGGGAACGCGGCCGCAGCCACGTTCCCAAACGGTGCCTTCATCCAAATTATACTGCGGCTCAAGTTAAAGTTTTCTTTGATGTAAAAAGATATTTAAATATTATTATTTTTTATCAAATAAATAAAGATTTAACTCATGAAAAGATTCACTTTTAAAATTTAAAAATAACTTGGATAACTTATAAATATATAATTTAACTAAAAAAAATTTACCATGACATATTTTTTTTAATATTAAGATAATAACATATTAGATTGATTTAGATCAACTCGGATTACCATATCAAATTTATTACCTGGATTATAAGATTATAATAACTCATAGAAAGTAAATTAAAACAAATAATAAAGTATAATTTCTACTCAATTTAATATTAAATGATGAAATTAAAAAAAATTAAAACCTAAAAAACAATTCAAGTTAACTTGTAAAACTTGCGATCCGGGTTATAAGACCAAGATAACTGTATAGAAAGCAAACCAAAGTAAATTATGAATGAATGATGCTTTGTGAGGAGGTGTATAGTAAATCCGCCTTCTCCTTTAGTTTTTCTAAGATAACAATATATTAGATTAAATTGGGTTAACCCGAGTTAACATGATAAATTCATGACCCGGGACTATGATAACTTTATAGAAAGCAAATTAAATTAAATTATGAAGCCCAATTCCCAATTAATCCAATGTTAAAGGATGAAATTAATTTTTTAAAAAAAAAATAACTTAAAAAAACCCGAGTTAACCTGTCAAACCTACAATCCAGGTCATAAGATCAAGATAACTTCATTGAAAACAAATTACAAATTCCAATTACAACTTAATGAGAAATAAATTTTAAAAAACATAAAAAAACTACTCGTGTCGTGCTCATGTCAATCCGTCAAACAAATGACCTAAGTCATGAGACCGAGATAGCCTCGTAGAAAGAAAATAAGAAAATGACATGATTTATCTCAAGTTAACTTTTTAAATCTGTGACTCTAGTCAGGAGATTGATATAACCCCATATAAAGCAAATCATAACAAATTATAAAACTCAATTTTTAATCAACCATGTCAAATCTAACGTTCAGTTATGAAATTTATAAATATTTTAATTAGCAAAATGATACAACGGATTAACCTGTTAAACACTATTTTTGAGTTATGAGGTCGGGATAGCCTTATAAAAGACAAACCAAAACAAATGATGAAGTTTAATTCTCAATTAAACATAATATTAAATGATGAAATTATAGAAAAAAAAAGTCAATTAAAAAAAATTAAGTTAACCGGATTAACTCACCAAACTCACAATCTAGGTCATATAACGTGAATAACTCAATAAAAAACAAATCCAATATTGAAGGACCCATGATCCGAGTCATGAGACCAAAATAATCTCTTAGAAAAAAATTAAAAAAAGAACCCAATTTAACTAGGGTAAAAAAACCAAAACTTGCGATCTTGATCATGAAACTAAGATATACTCATAAAAAGCAAATCAAAACAGAGTATGAAGTTCAATTCACAATTGATCAAATGTTGAATGATTAAATTAGAAAAAATTAATTAAAAAAGGACACAAAAATGACCCGAGTCACTCGGGTTAACCCATTAAATACTATTCTCGAGCATGAGGTCAGAATAACCTAATAGAAAACAAACAAAATAAATTATGAAACCTAATTCTAAATCAACCCAATATTAAAAAAAATTAAGAAAAAAAAATCAATTCAATTGATTAACCGTCAAACACATGATATATGCATTATGAGAATGAGATAACTTAATAAAAATTAATATTAAAAAATAAAATTATATATAAAAAATCAAAGAAACAATATAAAAAAAACATTATTTTAATGAATAGTGCTTTGTGAGGAGGGGTATAATAAATGCCCCTCCTCTTTATTTTTTTTTAATAAAACTAAATGTTTTTAGATAAGAATTAAAAAAAACCTTTTAATTACTTATTCACTATATGATTTCTTATAAAAAAAAAATGCCGTCTTACAAGCTAAAAACAAATGCAAGAGCTTAATTCATTTAACAGAAATTAAATTAAAGTACATAGTAAATAAATAAATAAATACTAAATTTATATTGATAAATATCAAGGACAATAAGGGAATGAACAGGAATTGCGTTCTAGTTGTCTATTTTTTTTTTTTTTTAACATTCTCGATATTAGATTGGGCAGCATAAAATCTTTATTTAATTTGAAAAAAGTACTAGCCACATAATTTCATAAAGAAAGATAACAGAAAAAAATCTATGTTATATTTTTTAATAAAATTGTTAAACCTAAGTCAATTCCAGCTAAATAAAATACAATATACTTGAATTGATCTAGCCCACGCATTCCAGTTACCAGGGTGTTTGGATTCTGGGGGCAAGCAAGGAACTGATCAAGTGTTCTTCCGGGAATTATTTTATAATTTTCACATGAAGATCAAAAGTCAGTCTTAAAGATACAACTTGTTTTTTAAAATATACTTCTCCCCCTTGTTTTAGCTGAGCTTGGGCCTGGTCAATATAACCCCGCAAGGGTCCATTTAGTGTGAGCGGTAATCTTTCAGGGGCATTTTCGAATATAACCAAAGAAACTTGCTAAAAACCTAATTTGTCATCCACCACTCCTTCAAGTCCAATGCCCCTAATTTAAGGTGAGGATTAAGCTTTTGTTATTGTCTTAAGTCCTAAGTAATTGCTTTTTGGTCTTAATAATTATTTTTTTCTTTAATAAGTAAACGTACATGTATCAGTTTAGACAAGATTTTAATATGTAAGCACAACAAGTATATTTTTATCATTAAAAAAATATGAAGCAGTTTACCTTAAGTTAGATGTTTTCGGGTGATTTTTACATTTTTTTAAATATAATTAGCCCCTTACCAAAAAGTTTTAAAAAATCAGTTAAAGTTTCTAATTACCATTATTTTTTTTATTTTAATTCATTTTATAAATTTGCTTCTCAAGATGTCCCTCGTGGTAAAAACATTCAAGTTAGATAGTTTTAGAAATACTAGTTTGAATCTTCATGCTTCATTGTGAGATGAAGCAAAAATATTTCTCAATGCAAAAAAGACGCAAGCATTGTTACTATTTTTTACCATCAAGAAAAATTGTACTTGCAAACTAAAAAGTTTATATATACGTTCAATAAAATAAATCAACATTATATATGCTAATAAATAATAACAAATATGCTTTTTTAAGTAAATATTGAGTCATGAAGTTAAGATAATTATGATATTTCTTAAAAAAAAGGCTAAACTAAATCAAGCATATAACTTTAAGTTATTATTAGCATAACAAAAAAAGAGGCTAAACTAAATCAAGCATATAACTTTAAGTTATTATTAACATAACAAGAATCCCATATAAAGTCAACCAAAACAAAACATCAAACTTAATCTCTAGCCAACTTAATGTGAAATGATCAAATTGAAAAAAAAAATTAATAAAAAAAAGACAACACTGTGGATAACTGTTGCAACCCACATTAATTGTGTTTTTCTCTTATTTTGTATTTCCATTATGTTTTAATATTTCTACAATCCCACATTGTCTTGTGCATTTATGATTTTAAACATCATTTTATAGTTTATCAAGGATTAATTTTGCAAAACTGAATTACAATTGTTGCTAAAAATAATAGTAAAAAAAATAAAAACCAAATTTTATATAAATAGCAAAGAGTTAGGTGCAAAAACTGAAGAGAGGATAAAGAGAAAAAAAATGAAAGAGTTGTTAAAGCCACACAAGAGGGCCTTTATTTCATGTGCCACTGGATAAAAAAGCCCTTGTCGTGATAATTTCATTGGTACCATGAAAGATCATGTCTAGAGCTTGATGGTGGTTGCATATGCCATAATAGTCCTATTGTCTTTTTAACTTGTTGACACGTATGTTACAAGTGTTAATCATGTTTTCTTTATCTGTTCAATCTAGTATTTAAGAGTTGGATATTTATTTCAGATTTAAATTTGGTTTTAAAAGCTTCAATTATTTTAAATTTATAATATTAAATTTTAATCATGCCTAATCAAGTATTAACCAAATGTCAAAAAATTTCTAAACATCTTGAGAGTCTTATATCAAGCCAAACAAAACAAATTATCATGCTTAAAGATAAAAAAATTTAATATGAAATGATTAAATAAAAACTACAAAAATATAAGGATTATTTTAAAAAAGTAGAGAGAGTGAAAAAAAGAAGAAGATAGACGTTTCATTGTTGGTATAAATAATAAAACAATTTAAATATTTAAATATTTTTTTTATAATTTATAATTTGTAATGTGGTTCACAAATACAAAATATTTCATGGTGCACAAAATTAAATATTTATATTCTATTAATTATTTTATAGGCTCATTTAAAAACAAAAACATAGACATAATAAAGAGATAGGTAATAAAACATATATCACACCTAAAAATAATAAAAATATCTTTATTTAAAATTTATATCTTCTATTTATATCTTTTTTAAAAATAACTAAAAAAATTAGTAATAGATCACCATAAAATTTCTCCACCAAATACAACCCAGTAGTTAAGCACATGAGCAAGTGAAGGCAAATAAAATCAGTTGTAATTGAAGGCGAGGCCTTACCGAGCCCAGATCAAACAGCAAACAGCCCTTTTCAGGTCCAGTGTTATTATCAACATTGTAACTGGTCCGGTGCTGGTCAACTGTTCTGGTGGTACCATCCTTACCGATCAAAACGCCGACCATCAGTGTTCTACAGAGATTGGAAACAAGCAGACAAAATCGAATTTGGAAAGAAAAACGAAAAAAAAAATTCAGAGATGGAACAAAGAGGAATTAGGGCTACTAAAACCTGTAGCCAAGGGTTTTGGATAAGCTTACTAGTGTTCTTATGCATGATCACAACAACACAAGTGGAGGGATCAATTCATGAGTACAGAAACGAAGCTTTTACTCCCAAGACAAATGCCTTCTTTTTCCATGGTGGTAGTGAAGGGCTCTATGCTTCTAAAGCTCCTCCTGATTCCTCTGCTACCACCCAATCAGGAAAATCTTTCATAAGGTAATTTTTATTTTCTTCTTTTTAAATAAAAAAAATAAAAATTCTTGCTTCTTTTCATTCACTTGTTAATTTCACTGTTCTCTTACTCAATTTTATGTTTTAATTTCTGGGTTTTTCTTAAATCTCTAGATATAGTAATTAGGGTTGTTATTTTTTAGGATAATGGCGTAAAATGGGTTTTTTTTTTGTGATTTCTTGATGTTAAGTACTGCCATTGTATTGAGAATTGTCAGATTTCAGTATTTGTGGATCCCACATGATGGACCGACGAGTATTGAACTCACTGAAATTTAGCCCTGTGATTGTTTTGGGTGTGTAAGGAAATGTGAATGTGGTTGTGAATTTTAGGTTTGAAGGAGTGACATTTAGGAGGACTAAAGAGTCGGCGAGTAGGCAAGAGGAAATGCAGCAGAGTACTGGAGTGGTTGAAGCAATCATACTTGATGTGAAAGATAGGAAGAGGATTGGAGGGGCATTTTTGAAGACTAATGCTATATGTTGTAATAGTACACTTGCGGAGACGGGTTCTTGCAAGTTAGGAGAGGTGATTTTACAGAAGAATCCAGATATTCCCAGCTGGCCGAGGGTTATCAAGACGCACTTTGCAGGAAAAAATGAAGAAGTGAAAATGGGGAGTGAGGAAGTTGAGATAAACAGTAAAGGAATGTATTACCTTTATTTTATGTTTTGTAACCCAGAATTGAAGGGGACATTGATTAATGGAAGGACTTTGTGGAAGAACCCGAATGGTTATTTGCCGGGAAAGATGACTCCTTTGATGACTGTCTTTGGAATTATGTCTTTAGCTTATCTTGTGCTTGGATTAGTATGGTTCTTAAGGTTTGTTCAATTCTGGAAGGGTATCACACAGTTGCATTACCATATTACAGCAGTTATTGCTCTTGGGATGTGTGAGATGGCTGTTTGGTATTTTGAATACGCCAATTTTAATTCTGCTGGATTGAGACCGATGGGTATTACATTGTGGGCTGTCACTTTCACCACTGTGAAGAAGACTCTATCCCGCCTTCTTCTTTTGGTTGTCTCGATGGGCTTTGGAGTGGTTAGGCCAACCCTCGGTAGCATAACATCAAAAGTGCTTGTTCTTGGTTTGGTATATTTTATTGCTTCTGAGGCATTCGAGCTCGTTGAACATCTTGGAAACATCAATGACTTTTCCAAGAAAACAAAGGTGTTTATGGTACTTCCAGTTGTTTTCCTAGATTCCTGCTTTATTCTCTGGATTTTCTCATCGCTATCAAAAACTTTAGAGAAGCTTCAGGTAATCTTCTCTTACCTTTCTTTCCAAAGTTTTAAGTAGTAATCACTGATGATGTCTCATTAATAAAATAAACCTCTGAGTTTGTGTGTTTGAGTGGGGATGGATGTACCTCTTGGTGCTGTTTACTGTGTGTGGACGCGTGAAAAATGGTTTGTGGGTGGTCTTTCTGCCATTGAATTGCTGGTTGCAATATCTTCTTATTGTGCTTTTGAAATGATTCCTCCTCTCTACTTTTTTGCCCTTGTTTTGTGGCCGCAGATGAGGAGAAACATGGCTAAGTTAGAACTGTACCGGAAGTTTACCAATGCCCTTGCAGTGTCTGTATTGCTCTCCATTGCCTGGATTGGTTTTGAGGTGATATTTATTTTCTTGTTCTGGATCCTAAATTAGTCATTCTTTGATCTTCACCTACAGATGAGATTTGATAGCTATATTATTTGCCGATGTATTTATTAAGAATACTCTTCCTCCTCGGGCCTATCTTGCTTAGCTATACTTCAATGCAACTGATCCACTAAGTGAGCTGTGGCAAGTTGCATGGGTCATCCCTGCTTTCTGGACTCTGCTTGCGTACTTTCTCTTGGTGGTGATATGTGTCCTCTGGGCTCCTTCACGCAACCCAACTAGGTACTTTGGCATCACCTTCACTTTTTTTGTTTTCTACTTTTGTGACTCAATGTCATGGATGCTGTGGGCTCATTTGCCCCTTTCCAATTCAAGCAGGACCTTGGTTCTTTTCTGTTGTTAGGGATATTGATATTGCTACTATTGTTCTGAATTGAATCCATGCTGTTTCATGAACTTGAAACTGATATGTATGTGAATTGAAGTTGTGCTAAATTTGTTGTCATATCAATCTGGCAAGTTGATGCTAATATTCATTTGTTGTTTTTGTTGTTCTCTGTTAACTTTTAAATTTCTGCATACTTCTTGCAAACTTATTTTTCTTTGTTCACTTCTCTCTCACTCTATCACAGCCATTTATACAGTTTCTGTAATAAAGAAGACTAAAGTAATATTTACGTATTTTATGTGTCATGGAAGATTGTAATTTTCACAAATCTAGACAGCAGATGAATTCAACAACTAGAGTGGGTCTTTGGAAACACTATATTTTTCATAAATTTAGACATGAATTGAGCAATTAGAGTGAGTCTGCTGTTGCATGAGATGCCATGTTAGGATAGTACTTCTATCCAAGTTTTGGAGGTAAGTTCTCGGAAGTTCTGGCTTCAAGAGTTGATCAGGGGGGGCAGTATATTATCCTTTTTGGAAATTAATTCTATGACTCTTACACTAAAATCCGGTGGTTATTCTATGGTATAGACAAAGTGGAAATCCCATGCCCAGAAAAGGAAAAAAAAAACAAAAAACTAGAAACAAAATCATTTCTTGTTTTTGTTGTTCCCTACTAACTGTTTAATCTCTGCTTGCTGCTTGCACTCGTCTTTCATTTTTTACATCTTTCTCTCTTCATTTATATGGTTTTCATAATAAAGAAGAGTAAAGATTTATGTATTTTACGGGTAGTGGAAGACCCATAATTTTCATTATAATAGACCGAAGATGAATTCAGTAATTAGAGTCAGACTGCTGATGGCTTGTAATTTCATAAATCTGGACAGAAGATGAATTCATTTATTAGAGGGAGTCTGCTGTTGCTTGAGATGCCTTTGTTAGCACCAAGGATAATATTATTATCTAAGTTTTAGGAAGTTCTGACTTCAAGAAATAATCACAAGCAGCATGTTCTCCTTTTGGAAAACAATAACATGAACTCGTACACAAAATTCTGTTGGTTCTTCTTTGATTTCTTGAAGTTAAAAAAACTATTAAGCATTTTGCCCTTACCCTTGGATTTTTTTACAAGGTGAGACGTTGACCATATGCATTGCCTATATTTTTGTCATATGAACCAAAATAGTAAAATTAGTCGTAGTAAATATGTTCTTAACAATGAATTGATAAATAGATATGTAAGATGCTGCTGCTAATTGGGGGTGCTCCTGCAGGTATGCATATTTAGAAGGGGAGGACTTTGATGAGGAGGGTATATCATTGACAACTGGGGATATCACGACGAAGCTGGAAAGGAATGCACTTGTTGAAGATCTTGAGGAGGATAAGCAAGAGTAGATGAATAATAACTAGTAAAGGTGAATCTGATTGGCGCTTAAGTTGCATATCCAGGTATTTGTCTGTAAATCTTGGTATGCAATTTGTGTTGTGTACAAAGCACCTGTGAATGAAGTACAGAGATAGAAGAGTTTGATACGAGTTAGATTTTAGGCGATGCACAAAGGAGAAATTGTTGGTCGGGCTCTTATATTACATGCATTGAGTTTATCACTGCTTTGAGAAATCCGCATATTGTGTTCAAAATCATCCTCGAAGTATGAAATCTCTCATCCCTAACCCCTGCAAGCTTGGAGAAGATACATACCATACCGTTTTTCTCTCTGTTCTATTTATTTTTGTTAAATTATCGCCGGGGTTTTCTGTTATGTGGCACCCCCAGATTCTTTCTTAATAGAGGGAAAGGAATGCTGGGCCTGGAAACCTGATGCTGCTGATTGAGGCCTCTAGAAACCTTCCTCCACGGCAATTCCTGACAATCAATTGCTGCTTTTTGACCTTATTGGGATTGTGATAAAGTTCAGTTAGAAAAGGTGAATCCTCGTGGAGATGGCTTAATTGTTAAGAATTTGTTTAGCTAAAAGGTGCATCTGTGGTCAGTTTCCTGCAGTGCTAGATGCAAACAATTCCATCTTCCAACTACTTTTGTCAAAACAAATATGAAAAGGATTCTGCTTCAAGGATGATGTGCAATGTGTGGACAGGTTCTCTTCGCCTGTAATTGGAGGTTTGGTTGCTTTAAATGTGTTGAAAATGCACACCTGTAAGATGTTGTGAGCATGGTTTACAATTCTGTTTCGGTTGTTTTTTTGAATTTTTTAATTAGAATTATACAAAGTTTTAAGACCCGGCCCGGTGGCCGGCCCGGTCTAAGGCCCGGGTTTCGGGTTTTGGCCGGGTCATCGGGTTTGACCGGATCGGCCGGGTCAATTCTTTTTTTTTTTTAAAATCAAAACGATGTCGTTTTAGTAAAAAAAAACAAAAGTCAACGGGTTTGTCACCGGGTCTTGACCGGGTCTTGCCGGGTCAGCCGGGTCACCGGGTCGAAACTATGGAATTATATATTTTGATTTCGAAATGTTTGGGGTACCGTTTCTGAGGCAACATCATAATGTTAGGTCAATAGCGAAAAGATAAGCACCTTTTACTTTAGTCCTCAAAAATTTTGAGGATTTTTTTTAATTAAATTATTTTTTTTTAATTTTATTCTCAAACTCAAACATTGAGATTACTTGGTATAGGAATTTATAATTTGTTTTGATTTGTTTCTATGGAGTTATTTGAATTTTATGATCCAGATCGTGAGTTTTGTGGGTTAATCAAATTAACTTAGGTTATTTTTTTATTATTTTTTAATTAATTTTTTTCTAAAATTATTCTTCAATATTGGGTTGATTGGAAATTGGGTTTTATTATTATTTTTTATTTATTTTCTACAAGTTTATCATGGTCTTATGACTCGAGTTTCGAGTTTTATGGGTTAGTCATGTTGATTCAAACTTATTTTTTTGTTTTTTTTAATTTAATATTTTTTTCAATAAACTATATTTGTACATGTAGTCTAAAAGTAATACTATTACTCTTAAAATCTTTAAGAACCTTTTTCTAAAAGATAATGTGCCTTTTCAAGTTTTTATTCTTAATATATATATATATATATATATATATATATATATATATATATATTTCTTAAACATAAGTATGATATACTCATTTCATAATATTTTGATTTATTTTATTAAATGTGTATATAAACTTTTAGTTTGCAATAATTATAATTTTTCTTGATGGTAAAAAATAGTAGCAATGTTTGTGTCTTTTTTTGCATTGAGAAAGTTTTTTGTTTCATCTCACAATGTAGCATGGAGATTCAAACTAGTATCTTGGAAACTATCTAACTTTAATGTTTTTATCACGGGGACATCTCGACAAGCAGATTTATAAAATGAATTAAAATAAAAGAAAATGATGGTAACTAGAAGATCTTAGGTGAGGATCACACTCAATTCATTTGCTAAATAAATAAAGGGAAAATTCCCATGATCATATACTACAGTTTGATTGTTCTTTTTTTCTTTTACCTCAATTCTTTTAAAAAGTATAGTTTATGTATCAGGCCAATGTAATTTTTAAATTTAGAAAAAATAATGAATTTATCCTTGTATATAATATAACACAAACACCACAAATCTCTTAGCACTTTCTTTAAAATCAAATTATATGTTGAATTAAATTATAGTGAAATGGGAAACTTAATTTGGATGGTTGTGGATTTTTCTGCACCTTATTCCTTGATGAATTGTTCTGGTGAAATTGTTATGAGATTACATGGCACATTATCTCTTGATGGCAGGCTTTTTAGCCTATAGTTTTCTCTGATTCCAAAGTTACCATTAATCTGGAGCCAAAGGACCATCCCGGGGCACTCTCCTGGGCACCTCTTGCAAATCAAAAGGCAACACTCTCCTGTTATTTCGTTCAATCCAAGCATTTCTGGCCAAGAAAGGGATAAATCATGATGCTTTATTGAAAGAGAATGCAGATCATGGTGGCATTGGTGTAGCTTGTAGGGAGGCCTTCTAATTGTAGGAATAGGCCTTCTAATTGTAGGAATAGGCCTTTAAAAGGACAGGTCGATCAATCCTCCTCCAAGGAGAAGCAATGGTGATTAATTAGAGAAGCTCTCTTAAACACAAAAACAAATTAACCTCCATATATCTTGAATTTTACTAAGATTTAAATTGTTAAATGGTACCTTTGAGATTAAGAAACAAAGCCATTGTAGGTTTTTACAAGACAACAATCAACACAAGCCAAAAACTAGATTATAAGTTTTCAAACACATGGGAGTGAGTTATAATCACGTTGAAAACATTAATATTTTTTATTTAAAAATATATTAATATAATTTTATTTTAAATTTATCTTTTTATTTTCTACATTAATATATTAAAATCATAAAAAATATTAATTTAATATTTTTTTAAATAAATACATTAAAAAAGAGAGTTGAAAACACAATCTCAAGCGGTGTCGCCAGCCGTATCCTTGATCCAGCTTGGAAGTGTATTAAATATTCCAGCATAGCATGTCTAACGCGGTGAGACGCTGGAATAGTTCCTAATTTATGACACAGGGAATCCTGGGTGATGATGCGAAGCAATCTCTTCTACCATTGCTTTGCAACTCTCAATTTAGCTGGCTCCTTGGGTTGTTAGGCTTATATTTTATTCATGTAAAAGTCAGAGTCTCCTCTGAAGGTTTCAATCTTTGCCTTCTGGGCATCAAATTTCTCAAGAACTGGTCTCTCTCATAGAAAGCCATTCAATTGTTTCTTTCTTTCTTATTCTTATATATCCTACCTTCTGGTTGGAGCAGTTCTTCGTTGACACACCAGATCGAGGAAGATAACAAGGGCTACAAACATACACACAAGGTTTGATCTTTAACTTCAACTTCTTCATACAGAAAACTAATGTATCTGTTAAGGAAAAGGGTTCTTGGAAATATGGTTTACTAGTGTTTTTCTCCTTTCTTTTTATGTGTCTCTGATAAGTAAAGAAGGTCATGGGGCATCACCATCACCATCACCACCATCATCATGAAGATAGCCCATATGATGATCCCTTGTTGGCTTGCTGTTGCTGCCCTTGCTTGCTAGTTTCTTCCATGCTGAGAGGATTTGGGAGATGTATATTTGCAGCTTGTTACCCTCTCTTGCGTTGCTTTGGATTGGATGACCACCACCATCACCACCACCACTACCATTCCTTTTGATCATTGCTTGATAATTTGTTTCTTTCGTTTTGTAGTTTTACAGTCAAATCGATTGAATAAAAAAGGATTTAATTCAAAGTGAGATGTTGAATTTTTTGAGCTTTGTATTTCAGAATTTTCACTGATTATTGCAATACAGTTGATTTCCTTATCTTCTTCTTTTTTGGCTTTTTTTTTTTTTGGCTTTTTGGTAATGATGAATGGTAACATATTGTCATAGCTTATTATGAATTTCTCAAACATTTGCCTGAGTGTTTATGAGCATCCGACAAACAAGATTAACTTCTGGCACATCTTGTCACCCTATCTGCTACAAAGATTTTGCTCGGAAAGATTTGCTTTTGAGAAGCGTTTTATTTTTTTTTTAAAAAAAATTATTTTAAATTAATATTTTTTTTGATGTTTTCAAATTATTTTTATGTATTAATCTTAAAAATATTTTTTAAAAAATAAAAAAATATTATTGATATACTTTTCTGAGTAAAAAACAATTTAAAAAACAACCACATTTCTAATAATTATTATTTTTTTGATAATGATAAATCGTAATATAATTGTCATCACTTATTACTAAAAGAAAAAACATTTGTTGATTTCACGGTAATTTCTTTCATACAACATTGTTCATAAGATTAATATTTTTTTTAGTCTTTAATTAAAGCTTTTTTTTTTAATTTAATTTGCCTTAAGATTTTGTCAAATATTTTTTTAGTCTTTTAGTTTGAAAATTATTCTTAAGTTTAAAAGAGAAGAGATGAAATTGTTCAAAACAATGAATGAAAAAGAAAATGTTTGGCTAGCCCTATTTCAAAAACTAAAATGGTCGTGTGAACATGTTTTATTCAACGAGAAGAATACAATGCTAGTAGTTTTATCCTATAAACATGTATGAAAAATATACATCATGGTCCATTTAGATTTCTTTTTATTTGATTGTTTTTTAGTTATTTTAGGATGTTTTGGAGTTAATATGTGGTTTGTGGAGATTTTTATGTTATTTTTAAGGTGTTATAATGTAAAAATTATTTGAAAATTTGATTTTTTAGGTTCAAAACCTTAGACCCGGATTTTACTATAAGAGGAGGTGACTAAAACATATAATATGAGGTGAGAGGTTGCATGCCACAACATGCAACCTCTAGCTCGTTCAAAAAAAGATAACAAACGGGTAGATAACATGAACTATATGAAGGTGTTTAAGTGATCAAAAGAGAATTTATCATCCAAGTGAATTAGAAAAAGTGCTCCACTATCAGAGGTATTTTGGTAATTTTAGTTTTGACAGGGGCAAAATGATAATTTTACCCAGGCCATGGATATTTCAGTAATTTCTCAAGTTTAAATTTTATTTTTATTTTATTTGTGTTTATAATTAAAAATAATTGTGCTATTATGTGTATTCATGAATATTTACCTGATTGAAGTTTTTGTGGCGTGCCAGAGCCCATCAAACATGAGGGGTCTGAGAACCCTAGTTAATTTTGAAGAGAAAAAAGCACTATCAATGTTGTACAATGAAACTGGAAAGACAAGATTGTGATTTGATTTTTGAGCATTATCCAAGATGAGTTTCGATTTTGTTTACTGAATTAATGTTTGAATGATTATCAATGATTGGCTTGCATGATTGATAATTTAATTAATTATAATTATTGCCATGTATGATTACCTGGTGATTTATTGATTAATTGTGTATGATTTATCAACATGATTTATTTTGTGAGATGAGATCTTGAGTTTTGTAATTCAATTTTAATTGTGTAATTTGATTTTTCATATATGAGATGATTTGGTGAATATCAATTGCTTAATTATTTTTGTGTCATAATCATTGATATGAGATGAATTTTGAGGATTATCAAATAAATTTAAAGATCCATGTTTAATTGATCTATTTATTAACGGTTTATTTTTTACCTATTAATTTTAAAACTTATGTATTTTTAATCGATCAACACATAATTTTTTACCAATTAAATGTAAAACAAGTCTATTTTTAATTAGTTCACCCTTGAGAAGATTATTTGACCAATTTTTATTTTAAAAAAATTCATGTGTTTAATTAGTCCATCTTTTAGTGGTTTGTTTTGACCAATTAATTTTAAACCCTATTTTTTTATTGGTTCACTCATGGATGGTTCTTTTCTATTCGATTATTTTATTAAAATCTTGTGTTTATTTGGTCCACTCAAGAGTGGTTTGTTTTGATCATTTGATTTCAAAACTTGTACTTTCTAATCAGTTCACCTATAAGCTGTTCATTTTTTACCGATTTTTTTCTGAAAATATTATGTTTATTTGATTCATCCAAAAATAGTTTATTTCTACATTTTAAATCTTGTATTTTCTAATCAGTTTATTAACAAGTGACTTGTTTATGAGCGATCTTTTTTTGAAAATCATGTATTTATTTCATCCACCCATGAGCAGTTTGTTTCAACCATTTGATTTAAAAACTTGTATTTTTTATCCGTCTATCCGTAATTTAATTTTTTTATCAATTTTTTTTTTGAAAATCCAAGAGTGGTTTGCTTTGACCATATGATTCAAAAACCTGTATTTCCTGATCATTTCAAAATATTTGATCATGGTAGTTTTAGTGAAACGGTGCGGTTATCGTTTCACATCTGAAAGTAAATGTAAATGGCACCACGTGGTATTGTTTTGTTTTTTTTAAATAAAATAAAATAAAATAAAATATTTAGAAATCAAAAGATTAAGAACCGAATTTAATATAGTGAAGAAATAAATAAATTATTTAAATTTTTTTACAACTTTAAAAAAATATTTTTTTTCTAAAATAAAAAGGAAAATATATTTTTTAAAAAGGCCAAATTTTTCTTTAATTGAAAAAATATTTTTTATTGATCAATTTTTTATATAAATAAACACAGAAATATTTAGAAAATATATTTTTTAAAAAATTATTTTTTCATAAAATAAACAGGAGAGAGAATTTGGACCATTCCTTTTTTGTTTTTAATTAACGGTACCTATCGATTTTAAATTGAAATTTGAAAGGGCTTTGACAAAAAGAAAAAAAAAAAAGTGAGCATACACGTGGATCACATGCAAGGTAAAAATCTCTATCATGAAAGGGTCCCCATTATTTTGACAAATTGACAACGCAAACAAGCCAAAAAAGAAAAATTAACATAAGCTATTTTAATATATAAATAGATGAAATAATGTTTTATTTAAACCAAAATATATATTTTACTTGACATATTTGTTCAATGATTTAAAAAACTATATATATTTTTTTAATATTTCATTACAAGAACCGACTCATCACAAGAATTGGTCTCAGAACTTTTATAATGGCACTAAGCATTCATGTTTCTAATATCTTGCTCTTTATTTATATTTAAGCCTTGTTTGTTTTTAAGAATTTATTTTTCTGGAAATCATTTTCCCACTTTCTCATGTTTAACAACTATAAGGAAAACTAGTCAAAGAAATTCAAATTCCGGTCAAAGGAAAATAATACACTTTAAGCCAGGAAAGTGTTTTCCTTTCCTTATTTTAAGGAAAACACTTTCCTTTCCTTTGTTCACAAAACATGTGAACGTTTTATGACTTTTGATGATTTCTTTGTTTTTTTAAGGGGGTGATTTTATAAATCATTTTATTGTAATTACAAGACAGTTTTGTTTCTAAATTAAATTTAATTGGTTCCCAGTGACAAAAAATTAAAATTAAAATAGTTGTTAATCTAATGTAATATATAACTCTTACTATAAACTAATTTGGCTTTCTTTATATGAAAAAAAAACTTATTTTAAGCTTTTAAAATTGAAAAAAAATATATTTAACTTAAAAAATATTTCACAAGCTTATTTCTCTATAATATGATATGACATATATAGTTATATTTTATAAAATAAGCTATATATGAATATAAGATATAATAAAAAAATTCATCATTATACTTTTTAGATTTCATTCTTTTATTGTAAGTGATTAAATATTTATATTAAATATTTAATAAATATTAGATAAACTTGAAAAAAAAATTAATTCATTAATAAATTATTTTCCAGTTCATTTTTCATAACATAACCAAACACTGGAAAGTGTTTTCCAGTTCATTTTCCATAACACTACCAAACATCAGAAAATACTTTCCCGAAATTCACTTTCCAGGAATTCATTTTCCCCGAAATTTACTTTCCAAAAAAAAACAACTTTCCTGCAAACAAACGGAGCAGGGTTGAAATTTGATATCAATTCTTTTAATCAATACAAATAGAATAACTTTAAACCATAAAATTAAATTAGATTGACAAAAAAAAATGAAGACGAGTTGATTTTAAAATATGTTTACAACTTGAAAAAATATTAAATTAATTTTTTTAAATAATCTTTTATAATTTAATATGTTATTATTAAAAATATTTTCAAATAAAAAAACTTTTAAAAACTATTTAGCCACACATTATCAAACTAAGACTAAACTTTGATTTCACATTCTAGATAAAAAGCAAATAAATAAATAAATTATAATATAACAATTATCCCTTCTTTAAATATATTACCTTTTATATTCTTTTCCCTTTCCAAAAATAAAAGCTCCCTCCTGTCTTGTGTAAATTCAGCTCTCAACACCCAGCAGGTAACTTGCTTGTATTTCCCAAAAAAAAAAAAGCTGTTTTTTTGTGGAAATTTACTTGTATTTTACACCTGGGTTTTTCAATAAACAATCTTTTTATCCACTCAATTTGCTTGAATTGATCGAAAGTTTGTCTCTTCTTTATTTGTTTTATTTATTTCTTTTTCTTTACCTTTAAGATTCCACTTTTTATTTGTTTTACATTGGAAGAGAGAATAAAACTAAAACTGGGTCTTTTCTTTTTCTTTGATTCATTGAAATTTTGAGTGAATTGGATTTTTAGTGTAAAAATGAGGGAAAAGTTAGGATTTTTAGTTGGTGTATGGCTTTTGCTTTGTGGTTTTTGTTTTGGTAGGTTTGTAGTCGAGAAAAACAACTTGAAACTAACATCACCTGATTCATTGAAAGGTGTTTATGAATGTGCGATTGGTAATTTTGGAGTTCCTCAATATGGAGGGACCTTAGTCGGTACTGTGGTCTATCCAAAAGCTAATCAAAAGGCATGCAAAGGTTTTGATGAGGTTGATATCTCTTTCAAATCTAGACCTGGAGGGTTACCTACTTTTGTCCTTGCTGATCGTGGAGGTTAGCTTCTTGAATTTCACTTCTTTGATTTCTTTTTAGGCTTCCAATTTAGTTGTGTGTGTTTTTTGTGTAATTTTTATGGTAAGTATTAATTTTTGGTGGAGTGTTTATACTGATGACAAAGTAATTGTGGGATTCTTTTTTAGATTTGATTTGAGTGGTAATTATACTATATATGGCATGTTAAATTAACTGGAATATTCGTAACTGATTTTTAGTACTTTATGTTTATTATGCTGCAAATTTGTTGGCTGCTGCTGGATTTAAATTGCCCTTGTCGGACTTTATATAGCTCTTAATGAGGGTTCTGATTTTCCATACTTCCTTTCTACTTGTTGATAGTACAATTGGAAAGACAGCAGCATAATTTATTTTAGAAATGTATTTGCTTTTCAAGAAATTTTGAACCATGCTTGTTCTCTACTTCAGTGAAAATCTTACCTTGATTCTGGAACCAAAGGTAATTTTGTGACTGGTGGTGATTAGTGATGTTTTGGATTATATGCTGTCGTGTGTGGCTGATATTCCTATGGAAGTAACTATGGCGTTCTTCTCTCCCTTTTGGATGAGCGCATCCGTAGCAGTAATTATGTTCTTCTTGCCTGCCTATAAATGTAGCTAATATATATAAAATGCAGATTGTTACTTCACCCTGAAGGCATGGAATGCACAGAATGGTGGAGCAGCAGCTATTCTTGTAGCAGATGACAAGGATGAACCATTGATTACCATGGACACCCCTGAAGAAGAGAATGCAGATGCTGATTATCTGCAGAATATCACTATCCCCTCAGCACTTATTAGCAAGTCCTTGGGGGATAGTATCAAGAAAGCTATATCTAATGGAGAGATGGTTAACATGAATCTTGATTGGACAGAGGCTCTTCCACATCCTGATGAGCGGGTTGAGTATGAGTTTTGGACAAATAGCAATGATGAATGTGGGCCAAAGTGTGACAGTCAGATTGAGTTTATCAAGAACTTCAAAGGTGCAGCACAGATACTTGAGCAGAAGGGTTATACTCAGTTCACCCCTCACTATATAACATGGTATTGCCCAGAGGCATTCGTTCTGAGCAAACAATGCAAATCCCAGTGCATCAACCATGGGAGATACTGTGCTCCAGATCCTGAGCAGGATTTCAGCAAAGGGTATGATGGAAAAGATGTTGTAGTTCAAAATCTACGCCAAGCTTGCTTTTATAAAGTTGCCAATGAAAGTAAAAAGCCATGGCTTTGGTGGGACTATGTGACTGATTTTTCAATCCGTTGCCCAATGAAAGAGAAGAAATACACCAAAGAGTGTGCAGATCAAGTTATTCAGTCTATTGGTGAGTCAGTGGCTCTATCATATTTATTTGCATGTCTGCCTTTCTGTAGAAAACAACTGCTCTATGTTGTTTGTTTAGACAAAATTTCCCAAATGTTTTGCATAGCTTTGTTAATAGCTATTACTGCAATGTTCTTGACCTTTTGTTACACCAAAGAGTGTGCAGATCAAGTTATTCAGTCTATTGGTGAGTCAGTGGCTCTATCATATTTATTTGCATGTCTGCCTTTCTGTAGAAAACAACTGCTCTATGTTGTTTGTTTAGACAAAATTTCCCAAATGTTTTGCATAGCTTTGTTAATAGCTATTACTGCAATGTTCTTGACCTTTTGTGACATTCTCTGTTCTCCATGTGTTGTTGGTGACTGAAGCCATTTGTTTTCTTTTGGACAAAATGCTTCGTCTGATTCTTCTGTTCAGAACAAGAGAGGCTTAGTTAATTTATTTGCTTCTCAATTAACTTCTATGTTTATTGAGAGCAAAGAAAAGCAAGCTTCTGAATATTGTTGTTTTGCAAACTTAGGTGTTGATCTCAAGAAGATAGATATATGTATAGGAGACCCTGAGGCAGATGTGGAAAACGAAGTTCTTAAAGCTGAACAACATGTGCAGGTTTGGGTCATCAAAATTTATTTGCTCTAAACTCCCATGCTATCCACTCCTTTTCAAGGTTTTATTGTTTGGATAATCAGTTGACTATTATTTTTCGGGTTTTCAATTTTCAATTTAGATTGGAAAAGGTTCTCGAGGAGATGTGACTATACTTCCAACTCTTGTGATAAACAACAGGCAGTATAGAGGTTTAACTCTGTGTTCTTATTGTGATGCTCAGCTATCTAATTGCTTGAATGGTCATTTCCAATATGTACTTGTCACTGATTTCAGGTAAGTTGGACAAAGGAGCAGTTCTTAAGGCAATTTGTGCAGGTTTTGAAGAGACTACGGAGCCAGCCATTTGTTTAAGTGAAGGTTATCTTTCAGGCTTTGAGTTAACTACTGTGATATGTTTATAAGTGCTAGCAGTCACCCATTTGTTCTAGTCCTGGTGTGCTAGTTCACTGTGCAGAAGATGCTCAAATTGTTTAACACATTAAAAGAGCACATTGTTGCAGTATTGGTTTTTTAGTGATGATGACAGCAATTCCTTTTCAATAACAAAATCTAGTATGATTAACTATGCTCATATAATTTCACTGCTGATTTTTTGGTAGAGACTTGTCAAGATGGAAGTCTTTATTTGTTATTTTTTCTTTGCAGATGTAGAAACCAATGAGTGTCTAGAAAATAATGGTGGGTGCTGGCAGGACAGGGCTGCTAACCTTACTGCATGCAAGGTGTCTACAGAATTTCAACATTTTGTTGGTATCATGTTTGCAGTACAATTACTGATTCTAAGTTTATTTTTGTCCTGGGATTTCATTGTTATAGGATACTTTTCGGGGTCGGGTATGTGAATGTCCAATGGTACAAGGTGTGAAGTTTGTTGGTGATGGTTATACTCATTGTAATGGTAAATTGCTTTCATTTTTATCCAAGGTTCAGTATTGACTCAACTTTAGGAATATCTGTTTCAATTTCAGTGCACATCATCTTTCTGCTTATTTGTTCACCAGCTTCAGGTTCTTTACGCTGTGAAATTAACAACGGAGGATGCTGGAAGAAAACTCAAGATGGCACTACGTTTTCTGCTTGTGTTGTAAGTCTTGAATTTGATGGAACTCCTCCGTCTTTCTGTTTTCTTGCTCACATCTTTGATATGATTATTTCTTTTGTGACTTTTTGTGATTCTTTGTTCCTTGGTTCTCTAACGAGTTTCAGGAAGATCGTTCACAAGGTTGCAAGTGTCCTCCAGGATTCAAGGGTGATGGAGTAAATTCCTGTGAAGGTACCTTCCTTCTTTTCTTTGTTATTGTGCCAGCATTAACTATTTGGTGGGATGCAGTTAGGATTTGCTGGCTCAACTGTGTTATTGTTCTTCTCCTTGAACCATTATTGTTGATGTTTTTTAAGTCCTAGAGAAGAACTGCTCAGTGAAGATTATGCAAGTTTCCCTTGGCAGAGTTACTAGATGAGCAAATTCAAGATTTCATAGTCCAGTTTTATGAAAACACCTTTGATGTAATATGTGGTTCCTTCCATTCCAAAATGTTCGTGGAACCCATCCATGAACCTTGTCATCAATAAATAACTTGACAACAGTTTTGGTTTCTGGTTAAATGATTTGAGGAAATAATATTCTTTTCTTATTTTAAATTTCCATGCACTTTATCAAAATTGCATATAGGGTATTAGTGCACTTGCTTCTTTATAAATTGCAAGCAACATGTCATTTTCTGTTGATGAAATAATGTAGATTATGAGGCACTCATCACATGTTCCATTTTGGCTTTTTTCTAGACGTGGATGAATGTAAAGACAAGGTAGCTTGCCAGTGTCCAGAATGCAAATGCAAGAATACCTGGGGCAGTTATGAGTGCAGCTGCAGTGGTGGTTTATTATACATGCGAGAACATGACACTTGCATAAGTGAGTATCCTCTGAGGGTTTTCAAAAACTTGCTCCGTTAACCAAATAATCAACTTGCAGCTCAGTATTTGCACCACGTACTGCAAAGACCTTATTTTGAAGCATTTTTCTTTATTGATTTTACTTTTTAACTATGGTACAATTTTTCATTTTAAATTGATTGATTTGAAGGATGTCAAGATTTCCTTAATAGCTCTTTATTTTTTTTCCTTATTCTGTCACTGTATTTATCACAATGAAATGTGTGGTGAAACATAGTTTATGTTCTATTAGCTAACATAGAAGCTCAAATCTTATTGGAATCTGCTCTTAAAACTGGTAGATACTCTCCTGTATTTGGTATGAACCTGCATTTGAAAATACTGTAAAGCACACTAGAATTCATTCTAAAAGTGTCAATTTCAAGTTCACTCCAAGTTGGCACTGCTTTTGGTTGACTATTTCTAGTATTCCTTTGCATTTCAGTTCTGCTTTGGCCACTGCCGCCTTAAAAGCAATTTTCAGTTGCAACTAAAGTCTGAGATGAGACTAATTTCAGTTATTAGCTCTTGGAATCTGCTATGCTACATGGGATCACTAGCATTCCACAATACATTTGTTTCTGTCATGTTAGGCCCCCATTGATTTATGTTTTACATTGATTCAGGTAATGCTGCTAGGGCAGAGTACAGCTGGAGCTTTGTTTGGATTATTATTCTTGGCTTGGCTACTGCTGGAGTTGCTGGATATGCAATTTACAAGTACAGAATTCGGGTATGTTTCTTTGAATTTTTATTCTACTCTATAATTTTCTGTAATGTAGAAAAACACATGGCACATGCACCATTTGTCAACTCATAGTAAACAAAATGGAACAGGACAAATATATTATTTATGTATATCTTCTTTTGTGTGAGTGTGTGGGGTGGGGTGGGGATTGAAGGAAGGTGTAAAAGTGAGAAAAATCATGATGTACATGCCTGTTCATCCAAATTCCTAGAGTATTTGAGCCTGAAGATGCCGACTTACTAACAGATTTTATGCTGTTGAGATCACTTTACAGGATTTGTTTACATTTGAAATTATTGGTTGACAGGTCCAGTTTTTTATGCTAATAACAATAAACTGAATTTCATCTGTTATGAACTTTTGTGCAGAGATACATGGATTCAGAGATTCGGGCTATCATGGCACAGTATATGCCATTGGATAGTCAAGCAGACATCCCTGTTCATCATGCTCCCCGTGGGGACATCTGAAGGTGAGCTGATGCATCTAGTAAACCAGCAGCATCTCCAAATTATAAAGCTCTATCAGCTTTTATTTTGTTATCATTGAGTGCAATGTTTTTAAGTCGTCACTGGTAGCTATTTCAGCCAGCATGCTGCCACTCTTATATGTAAAAAAGTAATACTAGTGGGGCACATAATTCCCAGGAGCACAGGAAATTTTCAATTTGATGTAAGATGCATTATGGTTAGGATTCAAATTCTTAAGGCTATCTTTGGCTTTGCGTTCCAGTTTCTTACTGCCTTGGTTTTCAAGGGTTTTTCCTTTTTTTCTACCAGATGCTAAATGAATTCCGAACTGACCCTCTAGCTGGGAGAGCCATCATAAGTCCTGTGATGGTGGGCATTTTACATTGTATGGCCTGGATCTTAATAATAGTGTTGTTTGTGTTTTAGATCAAATGTTTCTCCAACATGTTCAAGGTAACTAAGAAACTTTTTGATCTTTCTTTACTTATCTGTGACAGTTGACCTCTCAGTAAAAATTTCTACCTTAATGACATATTAACTTGTCTTCTAAAATAACAATAAGATGATGCTGCTTGCCCAAAAAAGGCAATCATGACTGGTTTAAAGCTTTTACTGGAAAACCGTATGGTATAAATTTATGCCCAAATGAGGGTAACAAGTTAAAAAAATTACAAGGCAAACGCTATTAGCTTTATTTACTACGTTTTCCCACCACTGGTAACTGCAAAGAAGTATCCTACTAATTGATTTGTGATTTTGTGTCAACTCTAGAAATTATTGAGTAAACCTGAAGTAATGTTCTGCAAGTTCTTAGGAGCTATGACCGTCTATTTCTCCAAGGGCAGTGGTTAATGATAATTAATAATTACAGGGAAAGCCTTCTGGCTGGAAACAAGATTCTGCAAGCATTTTATATACAAGTAGGAGTAAAAACAAAATAACTAGCCACTATGTGATGAACAGATATCAATACAACCCTATATTGGAGGGAGAGAACACCGGTAATTTCAGCACATCGAAGGAAAAGAAAAATCCACCAGAGTATTGTCACTTCTCCCATTCCCTGATAACACAAACTAAAAATTGATAAAACACCCATAATCTGTAATCATACGCTCCAGAACCAAACATTGTTTTATGGGATCCCATCTTGCTCTTCCAGAGCTACTTTAATCTCGTAAACCTTCTACCTGGAGGTCATAGGAGAAGTTATTTAGATCAGCTACCATATGGAAGTATGGAAGACCAACTTGGCAGCAATCTTACCAATTTTTTTCTAGGCATAACATTAATGACAGCAACTTGAGTGCTTTTTTTTATTAAAGAAAATGCTGGAAAGAGTGGAGAATCATATTTGATGAAGTTTGCATCGCATACAACTATCAGTATTTGTGAGCAGGTGGACATCATACACACATTTACAAGTATGATGTCATTTGTTCAAGAAAAGAGTGACGGTTGGGTTGGAGGGAGGGAGAAGAAGAAAGACAGGCAATTCAACTGACCCGTGGAATAAATGCATCAACCTTCTGCTCCGTGTCCCAAGTCTGACCCTTTACTCTGCTTACCATCCAAGGCAATCTTATATAGATAGAATGCAGCCATTGCACCACTGAAAGCAAAGCCACTTATCAGAAAACCAACCGCACATACAATGAAATAAAGGCCACTATATATAAAATGCTTGACATTTTACATGTATCTGAAAATGGAGATAGTCATGTCATCTTATGGAAAGCCCCCAACCCCTCCCTCTATCCAAAAAATCAAGCATATACATAATGCAAGTCCATTCAGCCTCACAACTTAGAGCAGGACATGTGCACGACCATGCATGGATGCAGCAAGAACAGCACAGATACACCAGTTCCAGAAGCGGGATTTCTACTAACCAAGATGAAGAAAACAAAAGGTATAGCCTCAAAGTATCAGAAAAGGATAAACTCAGAGATGCTACATGTAAAGAACTTGGCTAGACTGAACCATAATAAATACTAGATCTCGCAAGAGTTCACAAGTATGAGATTAGCAACAGTTCCAGTATTGGATTGAGACTACTTTTGGTATTGGACCTATGTAACTTGTCTGGCGTTACTGTTGTAAGGCAAAGTACATTATTTCTATCTTAAACAAAAGTGCAGTAGAGGAGCTAGAATTTTCTCTCATCAAAGTTCACACACTGTAGCTCCTTGTCAATTGTTAGTTTATACTTAATAAGTTTTACTTTTACAAGTGAGCCTTCCCATCTGCAACAATTGAGAACCTTAGCAACCTAAATACTAACATAAATAAAGGAAATATGATAACAAAAAAATTAGGGAACAAGGAACCTGATGAGGGTTGCAAGAGGAGTAAGAAATGAAGTTCTCTGCAAAAGGCAACAAAAAAAAAAGAATAGATTGTTAGAAATTTAAAACATAACAATTATACAGAACACCCTATAAACAAGGATAGATGATATGGCTGTTTGAAGAACTACTACCCGAGTCAGTATGATGCTAATGTCCCGAAGAAAGATGATAGCTGCTATTGCTGCAGGACCAAACATGCCAGTTAAAAACTTAAAGTTAAATATACAACAGAAGATAACACTGAGAAAAGATATATATATATAAAACCAACGATCATGCAATGACCCAAAATAATAGTTATTCTTTCTCATCATGAAGTAGCTCACAAACTATTATTATCAGAAAACACAATCAAAAGGCTTTAAGGGGAAGAGCAAGAAGGAAAGAAAAGAAAATAGTCAGCCTACCCCAAAGCACCAAAAACATGTACTCACAAAACCTACATGGTTAAAATATGCAATGGACGCAAAAACCTATAGAAGCGGAAGAGCTAAGCTAGACACTAAAGCTCCTATCTACGATAGCACCTCATCCCTATGCTCTGAGACATTCTACACAAGGCACCTGCTTTTAAATTCATAACTTAAGAGCATTCTTCGTTACATATGATATCGTATTCCAAAACTTGTAAAAATGACCCAACCATGAAACTAATAAATAAGAAACAGAAAGCAGCCCGCCAAAGCCAAAATAGTTTAGAAGCTATCCAACAGAAGCAAATTGAGATTTTATTGCATGTATATATTTTATTATAGAATATAACCACATACTAACCTGCCTGTCCTTTCAAGGCTAAGGAATATGGCTCTGCTCTTTTGTAAGATTTTAAACTTGATACACTTAAAGCCAGAAGCATGCCGCCAAGAATGACACCAAACCTAAGGGAAGAGATGCTTCCGGACAGCATGAATGAGAGAAATCCAGAAGTAGAAAGTAATAAACCTGTGAAGCATAGGCAATAACATAAAAAAACATTGAAGCCATTTAAAAAAGTAAATACACTAAAAGGCCATTACCCAGTTCAGAATAACCAAAGTGGAAGTTGATGGGGGGAGGGGCAATTCACATAAAATCCTAACCTATTCAGTTAATAACATGGGTGTTGCTACTCCTAACAAATTCTAATTTACAACAAAGAAGGCCCATTCAACAAATTTGTATAAATGAATTCCTGTGGCGCACCACTCATACCATATGGTATTCCAAGATGGAAATCGCGGACTTTAGAAACATCGTTCAAATTATCAGTCGAGGAAGTTAATGTTTCAACAACCTCCTTCACTGATTCTGGAGAATTCTCTGTAGCCACCGTGAGTAACTGTATACTATCTTCACCAAACTCCTTTGCTAGCTCGCCCAAATCACTTTTTGCCTTCTCTGCTTGAATTTTTAACTTCTCTGAAGTTTCTTGCAAAACAACCATGGTTTTCTTTGAGTAGATCTCATATGCTTCTTGTGAAACACTTTGCAACTTCAAAGCTTGTTCTTTGAATGACTCCAGTGTCTGTTTCCATACTTCCTCTGATTCTTCGCCCCCTAATTTTCTATCTTCGCTTTCCTTTTTCACTTCAATCTTTGAATGCTTATAGATATTGCCCACAAGAAAAAAATAAATAAAGAGAGAACTCATTTATATCTCACTCCAATTCAATATTGAAGAGAACTCATTTTAAAAATCTCTCTTAAAATGCAAAAAGATACAAAAAGCTTTAAAATTTGGCACGGACAAGATGGAATTGATTAAAATTCAAAACCAAGTCAAACCATAAAAATTTCAATGTTAATAAAATAATACAGCCTTTTCACGTTCAGCAAAAAACACTAACATCCAACTCAAAATCAACATTCAAAAGACAGAGAGACCTAGTTGAAAAACACATGAAATTCACTCAAAAAGAACTAAAATTTCAAAATGAAAACAGTAGAGACAATCAAAAGAACAAAATTGGGAGTTCTTACAGAATCCTCGTGAGAGGTAGCAAATGCCACGATTGGTCGATTCAACGAATTCCCAGAAAGAAAACCAACACCAAGCCCTTTTGGGACAAAAGCCCTTGAAGATTCAAAAGACAATCTGTGACCACTAGGTTTAAGCAATAAAGATTTGAACTTTAAAGATGGAGCTAACAAAGCCATTGAAGAAGATGAACAGAAAGGGGGTCTTTTCAAGGGCAAAGTACTAAAGCCAGCAGATAACAACTCCATTGACACACTCATTTTCTTCTTTTTTGCTTCTTGTTTAGAGTGTGTTTGGTATTGCGGTAGCTGTTGTGGTTGTGGTTTTAAAAAAGTTGTTTTATAAAAAGTACTTTTAGTTGTGGTTGGTTTAAAAAAATAGGTGTTTGGTTAAAACTGTGGTTGAAATTGAGGTTGAAGAAAAAATAGTTTAATGTGCTTGGTTAAGAATGTTTTTGAAATTGAGGTTATAAAATAATTTAAAAAAATATAAATTAATATTGATGGTTTTTAATTTAAATATTGTGTATTTAACTATTGCGGTAACATTATGAAATAAATCATACTTTATATATATAAAAATCTATTATTCTATTAAACTATCTACAATTCCATTACGTACAAAATTTATCTGACAAGAACTACAGTTTCTATAATTTTTTAGCGTGTAATAAAATTAGATAAAATATTATTATGTATAAAATTCACTCTAAACTAGTTTTGTTTAAAAAAAATTAACAAAAAAAATTAAAAAAAAAAGAGTCTACGCAGTGTAAGTGAACAGTGAAAAGAATTGCACTGTTCACTATTTTTAACATTAACAGTGTATCACTTTTCACTGTTCATGCTAATTCTCGTGTGTTGCTACACTATTCAAGTGAATTAAAATTCACTTGAATAGTGTAATGGTGATAAAAGCAAAGCGGGAGGAAGATGAAAGTTGAGCACTTTTCTATTCCTCTGTTCTGCTCCTTCTCCTCTTATAGTGTTTGCTTGGTGCTGAAGTTGGACTCTTTCCCTGTTTTCCCCAGCCCCTCATTCTCCTTCTCCTTCTTCTTCTGCACTTCAATGTCTTCACTGTTCACGTGAACAGTGGAGACATGGAAGGGCAGAAGAAGAAGAAAAAACGCGTGCCTCTGGTTACTGGAAGAAGAAGAAAACGCGCACCCCTCTGGTTACTGGAAGGAAGTTCAGTTGCGCGCCTCGAGTTACTGTGCTGTAGCACAGTTTGCAAAAAAAGCAGCTCCAAGCTGCTTCGACTCCCCCTGCGTTGTAAACGCAGAAAACAATGGGGCCCATGCATAATAAATCCTATTTTTTTCTTTACCAAACAGCTCAAATATGCGGTTTATTCAAAACGTAACCGCGACAGCGTAAACAAACGCTACCTAATTTTAGGGGAGTGTCACAAGGGAAGAAGAGAAGCGAGGGTTTTAGGGGAGGGCGAGGGTTGCTATAATTTTATTTTTTTTAAAAAAAAAAAAAACTTGTTTCCTTTATTGTTTTAATATAATAATATTAAAAAAATTTAAAAAAATTATTTGAATATATTTTTACATAAAAAATATATTAAAAAACAATCACATCCTGCCATTAAACCAGCCATCACATTATTATCTTAATTTTATTTAGGAAATATGTTCGGTGATTTTCTTGAATTTGTCATCACATGAGATAAAGACATTATTTTGATAGTGCGGTAGTTTTAGTGATTGTAATTTTTAAAAAATAATATATATATATATATAGATGTAATTTTAAAAAATATATGTTTAATTAAAATTACTATAAAAAATTTTTATATGTAAAATAAATAAAAAAATAATAATTTTAATTTAAAAAAAAATAAAAAATAAAAAATAATTATATGCAAAGCCTAGAATAAAATACATAAATTAATTATCTAATCAAATTATTTTTTTCCCTGTTACGATGAAACCAAATAGTCTGAAATGATTATCTATTTGATAACTTTTTCAATAAGATAAGATTTAAATTTCAATAGTTGGTAACAATTTTTTATTATGTAGGAAGTGGGGCCGGGTGGGTTAAAGTTTAACTTGGTCCTTGTAGTTTGAAATGAATTATTAATCCTTTTGGTATAAAAACTAATTACAAGTAGGTAGTCCAGTGTCGATTATTCTCAATTCTGTGCTATTTTCATTTATTTATTAAAAAAAAGCGTTATTCACTCATCAAATTTTCTCGTCTTATCTAATTCTTCTTTTATTTTTTTTATTTTTCTAAAAATAAAAAACAATTGGATAGATTAGAAAACAACATGAAATTGATGGGAGGATTTATAAATATAAAATTAAATATGTATTTGTATAGAGATTAATTGATTAGTTTTGTTAAACCACAAAAATCAAATTATTATTTACTCCTCGAAATAGTTCAACTTTCAGTTATTTTATTTTATGGATAAAATTAGCTAATCTCATTATGTAGAGGTCAGCTTACTTGTATTGTTTGCACGAAGTTAAAGGGTTCGACTGAAGTTATATTGGCAACCATATATTATTTGTGAAGTAAATAATAAGGTCATTAATTTGTTTACTTATTAAAAAATAATTAATAATTTTTTTAATTATAATAAACGCGAAATACAGAGATATTCGATTAATGTTAGGTGATGCTTGAATTCAAAATTTTCTCTATCTGATTTTCAAAATATATTTAATTAATAGAGCATGTTTTCTTCTTCTATTCTATGGTTTTAATTTCAATTATTATTATTATTATTATTATTATTAATATTAATAATATTTAAATAATTTTCATCACACTTTCAAACTCACTCTATGCTTAAAACGAGGCAATGTTTATGGGTCTATTTTTGTTTCCTTTTTATTTTATTGTCTCTCCCGCTCCAAGTCCTCTTTTTGTTAGGAAGTAATTAACTAATTATACAAGGAACGAAAATGTATTTTATTTACTCTAGAAATGATGACTTTGTGACTATATAAGTGTGGGGTTTTGGCTATTTTGAAAACGGTAGAAATGATGATTTTTTTTTAATTATAAATGGCATTGATGTAATTCTCTACACTTCTTAGTTTTTTCTTAGAAGTTTCTTTCTTTTCTACGTTAATTATTTCTCCAAAGCATCTTTTAGGAGTTTCTACTACTAGTTAATTAGCCAACAAACTTTGGAAAGAAAAAATCTGCTCTTCTCCTTCTCAAACTTATTCCATAAGCTCAACTTAAATAATAATAATAAAAAACTTAATACCATGAGCTCATTTTTGAAGAAGAATCATCGACTCATTCTAAAATAATAAATATTATATTAATAAAATAATATTTTACTTTATCCTTTCATAAAAAAACAAGATTTATAAATTATAAATACATTATAAATTCTTGAAATTTCAGATTCACAATCTCTATTTTATAATGAATATATATTTTCATATTATTTTTTTTAAATATTATTGTATTTTTTTCTCTAAATAATATTTATTTAAATAAATAAGATTTTTCAAATCCACCCAATAAAACCTTCAATCACGACTAACCCTATGTATTTTATGTTTTTTTGGTTGAAACTAACCCTATGTATTAATTTAAATACAAAGTTACCACTCAATAGTCCGAGGTTGGTGGGGTTGGCTACGAACCATCCAAGTGGAGAAAAATGCCAAAAGAAGTATGTTTTTTTCTTCTCAGGTTACAAAATAATAATTTTTAATTTTTAATTTTTTGATGATTTTACAAGGAAATCTTACAATACAACCAGGTTGGCTGCTGGATAATACAAACAACAATAAATATATATATATATATATATATATATATATATATATATATATATATAAAAAAAACAAAGAGGAATTTTGGCCACATTGTAGTGACTAGTTGACCACGCATGGATCAATGAAAACTGCGACCAGGATTTGCCTTCTGTTGTACTTTGCAGTCCAATCTTGGAGCCTGAATTAACTATGGCGTCACTGAACAATGTACAGAAAGAGGTGCTGCCTTACTAGCATTTCAATTCCTCTTCTTCGGTAGTCTTTTCAAATTAGGTGAGTAATGTGGCCAGTTAATTTATTCTCTAATTATATATTAACCTTGATAATTAACCATTGTTAAATATTTTGCCTTTTCATATCAATATTCTCAATTTCATTCAAGATTTCATATCATTTTCATTTTTTTTTATCTAAATTCTAGTGATGAGATGTTTCGAGTTTATTTTTTTTGTTATTGTCGAGAAGAAAAAAGTTGACAAAACTAAGATCGAGTACTGTCCTAGCTAATATCCATGCAAAAACATCAAAAACCCAACGTGCAACCTGAAACATCAAAATCAAAATCAAAATCAAGGCCATGGCATCACTGTCAACCTTTGACGCAGCGCAACCAGCCACCGTCAAAGGCCTCGGTGCTTGCTCCCTCGGCGGAACCAAACTTCATGTTTAAGTCATGATCTCGCCAGGGTTTAAGACCCAAAAGCTTGAGGTACCAAGAATTTCTTGACTAGCTATTGAAAGCCTATACAGTTATGCCATGGATTCCGGCAGGCTTTGGACCCTTTCTCTAATGTTTCGTTCCCCCCCTCCCCCCGTAGGAGTGGTGCTGTGGTGGCAAGACAAGAGTGTCTACTTTGATTTGGAGGATTCAGGCAACACTACTAGGCGCCAGTGAGACTTGTATGGATCCGATGCACCTTCTATCAATTCCAGTGATGAGTAGGCCATACGAGTAATTCTATGTTCTCTTATTTTCAAGCAGTTCATTTTTACGTTATTTTACACCACTCAATTAACCTAGGGAATGCAAAATGGTCAGTGTAAGGAAATTAAGGGGAAATTAGGTCGAAAATCAAAATTTATTATTCTAATATAAAAACAAAAGGCCGAATAAAACAGAATTAATAACCTTAATATAAAAATATTTTTTAATTGAAAATATATCAAAATAATATTTTATTTTTTATATATTTTGATATTAATACATCAAAATTATTTTAAAAAATATTAATTTAATAATTTTAAAGTAAATTACAATTTAAAATACAGTTTAAAAAACAAGTTGTATCATGTAAACAAGTACTCAAATAAAGAATAAAATATCCTGACAGCAGACATTGGACAACAAATTATTAAAAAAAAGAAAAAAAAAACATGAGAAGAATTGAAGAAATGCCACGTTGTATCTATAGACATAGGATTCTCCTTTGACCGTCAAAATATTAAAAATTAAAAAAAGAAAAAGAAAAAGAAGAAGAAAACAAAAGGGAAATCCTTTCTGCCTTGTCATCTGTTTTCTCTCCGGCGGAGTATGGTTTTTATTTTTTCGAAAAGAAAGATAGCAGCATTCCATAACAGCACAGCATTCTTTACTCTTTCTTTCCTTTCATTGCACCCACCAACACCAACACCAAAACAGAATCATTACTGTTTTTTTCTCTCCTCTGACACCATCCACCATTGAATGCTCTTGCTCCCCTCTTCTCTTCTTCTAATCCCTTTAAAATTTGTTAAAGATATCTCTCTCTTCCTGTGGTGTTTCTTTCTTTTGGAGATCCGAGGTTGTGTTTGTAAGTATTTCTATAATCTATATACTAAAGTGGGTTCTGCAGCTGTGATTTTATTTTTTCTTGCTTTTGGTTCCTTTTCGGTCCAAAAATATAGCCACCCCACCCACCCACATTCTCGTTCTTCTTTACTCTCTCTCTATCGTGTTTTTCTTTTGTTGACCCTGTAAATTGTTCTAGCTTCTTCCATTGCAGGGCTTTTAGCTTCACCATCTTTAGCTTCTACTAGCTGTGTCTGTTTATAAAGACAGAAACTTTCTACTCCCCCCCGTCTCTCTCATTTATCTCCAAAGATTAAAAGAAAGAAATAAAGAGAACAAAACTTTCTTGTTTTTACTCCCTCCCTGCCATTGTTAGGTGTAACGTCCACCTTGTTTTCTGTCGTTTGACACGGCAAGCGTTTGTTACCATCTTTGATTGCTCAAAAAATCTCCCCTTTTCAAGTCATATACCCCCTTCGCTCCACTTTTTTGCTTTCTTTCATGGGGTCCTTACTTTTCTAGCATCAAATGTATCAAAAGTTTGGATTGAATTGAAAGAAAAATGCTACTCAAGTTCTTATTTCTAGTTGGTTTAGCTCCATTACTGGTGGTACAATGTTTGGACTCAACGTTCAATGATGATGTTCTTGGCTTGATAGTATTCAAGGCAGGTCTTCAAGACCCGAAATCTAAACTCTCATCATGGAATGAAGATGATGATAGTCCTTGTAGCTGGGTTGGTGTTAAATGTGAACCGAATACCCATCGGGTTACTGAACTGATTCTTGATGGCTTCTCTTTATCTGGGCACATTGGTCGTGGCCTTCTAAAGCTACAGTTTCTTCAGGTTCTTTCTTTAGCTAATAATAAATTCAACGGGACTATAAACCCTGATCTTCCTAGACTTGGGGGTTTACAAGTTATTGACTTGAGTGATAATAGCCTATCAGGGTCAATCCCTGATGGGTTTTTTCAACAATGTGGGTCGTTGAGGTCTGTTTCGTTTGCTAGGAATGATCTTACAGGGATGATTCCTGGTTCTTTGAGCTCTTGTATGACGCTTTCATTGGTTAACTTCTCGTCGAATGGCCTTTGTGGTGAATTGCCATCTGGATTATGGTATTTGAGAGGGCTACAGTCTCTTGATCTATCTGATAACTTGTTGGAAGGAGAGATTCTCTTGATCTATCGAAAATCAAAATTTATTATTCTAATATAAAAACAAAACGCCGAATAAAACAGAATTAATAACCTTAATATAAAAATATTTTTTAATTAAAAATATATCAAAATAATACTTTATTTTTTATTTATTTTGATGTTAATACATCAAAATTATTTTAAAAAATATTAATTTAATAATTTTAAAGTAAATTATAATTTAAAATACAGTTTAAAAAACAAGTTGTATCATGTAAACAAGTACTCATTGTCACCTGACTGAAACCGAAAATAAAAGGACAAGAATAAAATATCCTGACAGCAGACATTGGACAACAAATTATTAAAAAAAAGAAAAAAAAAACATGAGAAGAATTGAAGAAATGCCACGTTGTATCTATAGACATAGGATTCTCCTTTGACCGTCAAAATATTAAAAATTAAAAAAAAAAAGAAGAAAAAGAAAAGAAAACAAAAGGGAAATCCTTTCTGCCTTGTCATCTGTTTTCTCTCCGGCGGAGTATGGTTTTTATTTTTTCGAAAAGAAAGATAGCAGCATTCCATAACAGCACAGCATTCTTTACTCTTTCTTTCCTTTCATTGCACCCACCAACACCAACACCAACACCAACACCAAAACAGAATCATTACTGTTTTTTTCTCTCCTCTGACACCATCCACCATTAAATGCTCTTGCTCCCCTCTTCTTTTCTTCTAATCCCTTCAAAATTTGTTAAAGATATCTCTCTCTTCCTGTGGTGTTTCTTTCTTTTGGAGATCCGAGGTTGTGTTTGGAAGTATTTCTATACTCTATATACTAAAGTGGGTTCTGCAGCTGTGATTTTATTTTTTCTTGCTTTTGGTTCCTTTTCGGTCCAAAAATATAGCCACCCCACCCACCCACATTCTCGTTCTTCTTTACTCTCTCTCTATCGTGTTTTTCTTTTGTTGACCCTGTAAATTGTTCTAGCTTCTTCCATTGCAGGGCTTTTAGCTTCACCATCTTTAGCTTCTACTAGCTGTGTCTGTTTATAAAGACAGAAACTTTCTACTCCCCCCCGTCTCTCTCATTTATCTCCAAAGATTAAAAGAAAGAAATAAAGAGAACAAAACTTTCTTGTTTTTACTCCCTCCCTGCCATTGTTAGGTGTAACGTCCACCTTGTTTTCTGTCGTTTGACACGGCAAGCGTTTGTTGCCATCTTTGATTGCTAAAAAAATCTCCCCTTTTCAAGTCATATACCCCCTTCGCTCCGCTTTTTTGCTTTCTTTCATGGGGTCCTTACTTTTCTAGCATCAAATGTATCAAAAGTTTGGATTGAATTGAAAGAAAAATGCTACTCAAGTTCTTAGTTCTAGTTGGTTTAGCTCCATTACTGGTGGTACAATGTTTGGACTCAACGTTCAATGATGATGTTCTTGGCTTGATAGTATTCAAGGCAGGTCTTCAAGACCCGAAATCTAAACTCTCATCATGGAATGAAGATGATGATAGTCCTTGTAGCTGGGTTGGTGTTAAATGTGAACCGAATACCCATCGGGTTACTGAACTGATTCTTGATGGCTTCTCTTTATCTGGGCACATTGGTCGTGGCCTTCTAAGGCTACAGTTTCTTCAGGTTCTTTCTTTAGCTAAAAATAAATTCAACGGGACTATAAACCCCGATCTTCCTAGACTTGGGGGTTTACAAGTTATTGACTTGAGTGATAATAGCCTATCAGGGTCAATCCCTGATGGGTTTTTTCAACAATGTGGGTCGTTGAGGTCTGTTTCGTTTGCTAGGAATGATCTTACAGGGATGATTCCTGGTTCTTTGAGCTCTTGTATGACGCTTTCAATGGTTAACTTCTCGTCGAATGGCCTTTGTGGTGAATTGCCATCTGGATTATGGTATTTGAGAGGGCTACAGTCTCTTGATCTATCTGATAACTTGTTGGAAGGAGAGATTCCTGAAGGAATTGCAAATTTGTATGATTTAAGAGTCATTAATTTGAAAAATAATAGGTTCACTGGGCAGCTACCAGTGGATATTGGAGGCTCTCAGGTTTTGAAACTGCTTGATTTTAGTGAGAATTCTTTGTCTGGTAGTCTTCCAGAGTCATTGCAGAGGCTCAGTTCATGTGCTACGGTTAGACTAGGAGGAAATTCATTCACTGGGGAAGTTCCTGAATGGATTGGAGAGTTGACAGATCTTGAAAGTTTGGATCTTTCTGCCAATAGGTTTTCAGGCCGGATTCCTGTTTCAATAGGAAACCTTAATGTCTTGAAGGAATTGAATCTGTCCATGAACCAGCTTACTGGAGGGTTACCTGAGTCGATGATGAATTGCCTAAACCTTTTGGCTATAGATGTTAGCCATAATCGGTTGACAGGTAATCTTCCTTCGTGGATTTTCAAGTCGGGGTTAAATAGAGTGTCACCTTCGGGCAACAGATTCGATGAGAGCAAACAACATCCTTCAGGTGTATCGTTGGCGGTCTCTATTCAAGGTCTTCAGGTCTTGGATCTATCTTCAAATGTCTTCTCCGGAGAAATTCCATCTGACATTGGGGTTTTAAGCAGCTTGCTACTCTTGAATGCATCAAGGAACCAACTATTTGGTTCGATTCCATCGAGCATAGGAGATTTAACAATGATTCAAGCTCTGGATTTGAGTGATAATAGGCTAAATGGAAGCATTCCTTCTGAAATTGGAGGAGCAATTTCACTCACGGAACTGCGACTGGAGAAGAACTTACTAACTGGGAAAATTCCCACTCAAATCAAGAAGTGCTCATCTTTAGCATCTTTGTGAGTTCTTCCTCGCCTGCTTAGCTTTTACTTTGAAAGCTATCCATTTGGTTCTTCCCTTAGTTATTTCCGAGTGTTTTGTGCTTGCAGTAGTCTGAGAATATAACTCTGTTTTTACAACTCAATTTGCAGTCCTTTGGTAATTTCGATTGAGAGCCATTATAATCAACCATTATAGAGTATACAATTGCACACTCGTATTGTTCTAGAGGGCAGGTGGTTGCTTTCTTTCTTTTAAAATTTTTACATGGAACAACTTGATTGGTATATATACCTGCTCTTTGTTTACTTATGTGCGTGTTGGTGCTTAGCCTGACCTATGTGGGCAAACTTTATTGCCATTTTGGTGTACTATGAAAAACTATCTAGGTTTTGTAGACTCACCAGATGAAAATTCACATATGAGCTAGCATCTATGCACCAGGACCTGATTGGGATGATTATTATAATAATTTGTGTTTAAGGGTGTTTGTCTTAGCTGTTTATTCAGTGGCGTTTGCTATTGCTTAGTAGATTATCATTTGGTGCCTGTTTTAAATCTATCAATGAGATTCGGTCATTTGATATAATATAAAGTTTCTGTTAAATGGTGAACTGCAGAAAAAGAATGAAAGAATACACCAACTAAAAATCTAGACTCTTGATCCGTGCTTGATTGTATTTCCATTTTGTAAGTTATAAGTTATTGAACCTACATTGTTCTGACAATTTCTCTCTTTTTTTCGCCTTAACTGTACAGAATTCTATCTTGGAACAACCTTACTGGTCCAATACCAGTAGCCATTGCAAACCTAATCAACCTTCAATTTGTAGACTTATCTTTCAACCGTCTCTCTGGAAGCTTACCCGAAGAGCTGACTAATCTTTCCCATCTCCTATCCTTCAATATTTCCCATAACAACCTCCAAGGTGACCTCCCACTCGGGGGTTTCTTCAACACAATTTCCCCCTCATCTGTCTCTGGTAATCCATCCCTGTGTGGCTCTGTTGTCAACCTATCCTGCCCTTCTGACCATCAGAAGCCTATTGTTCTGAATCCCAACTCTTCTGACTCCTCCAATGGCACCTCTTTAGATCGCCATCACAAGATTGTTCTCAGCATCTCTGCCCTCATTGCTATTGGTGCAGCCGCTTGCATCACCCTTGGTGTGGTAGCTGTTATTTTCCTCAATATTCATGCACAATCTTCTATGGCACGTTCTCCTGCTGCATTCGCATTTTCTGGCGGGGAAGATTTCAGCTGTTCCCCAACTAATGATCCGAACTATGGCAAGCTTGTCATGTTTTCTGGCGATGCTGATTTTGTTGCCGGGGCCCGTGCATTACTCAACAAAGACTCAGAACTTGGTCGCGGTGGATTCGGAGTTGTTTACCGAACAATACTTCGAGATGGGCGTTCAGTTGCTATAAAGAAGCTAACAGTTTCAAGTTTGATCAAGTCTCAAGATGAATTTGAAAGGGAAGTGAAGGAACTTGGAAAGGTTAGACATCGTAATCTTGTCGCCCTGGAAGGTTATTACTGGACTCCAACCTTGCAACTCCTTATTTATGAATATGTATCAAGTGGAAGTTTGTATAAGCATCTCCATGATGGGCCTGATAAGAACTACCTCTCCTGGCGACATAGATTCAACATAATTCTTGGAATGGCTAGAGCTTTGGCCCATTTGCATCACATGAACATAGTTCACTATAATTTAAAATCTACCAATATTCTAATAGATGATTCTGGTGAGCCAAAGGTGGGAGATTTTGGCCTGGCAAAGCTGTTGCCTACATTAGACCGTTGCATCTTAAGCAGCAAAATCCAGAGTGCGCTAGGATACATGGCTCCTGAGTTTGCTTGTCGAACTGTGAAGATAACTGAGAAATGTGATGTGTATGGGTTTGGGATCTTAGTTTTGGAGGTGGTGACAGGGAAGAGACCAGTGGAATATATGGAGGATGATGTGGTTGTGCTATGTGACATGGTGAGGGGAGCACTAGAGGATGGCAGAGTGGAAGAATGCATTGATGGCAAACTTGGAGGAAAAGTTCCAGCAGACGAGGCAATTCCTGTGATAAAACTTGGTTTGATATGTGCATCTCAAGTACCATCGAATCGGCCAGACATGGAAGAAGTGGTTAATATTTTAGAGCTGATCCAATGTCCTGCAGAGGGTCTTGAAGAGTTGGAGTGAACTGGACCTGTAGAGTTCAAGAAAGAAGCACATATCATGTTTTCTCCAATGAAGATGAATCTGGTTGGTTTGTTCAAAAGAAGAAAAAAAGAACACATTGTTCAATTTACTTCACAAAATTTTTGTTGTTTTTGTGATTTTATTTTTATACAATTTCTTTTTATGACAATATTATTTACAGTTTCCACTACCGGATTCCTTTTCACCGGAATATTGGGCACCTACAATGCTGCATCAATGGTATTTCTCCTTATGGAGTATATACTTGACTGGCTCCTCATCTTTGTTTTAGTGGTATCTTATATTTGTTTCATGTTGTTTTATTGTTCACTCAACTAGTAACAGAAAAGTTCTACATCTGGACATTCTTTCTTGTTCATATATAGACAGGAGTTTCCACAAGAAAATGAAAGGAGAACAAAAACAATAAGCTAAAGAACAGCTGAAGTCAGTATCAAATGACTTTTTGGGAAGTATTGAATGGTATGATGCTCATGAAAAAAGCACTCTTTTGCTTTATTCATACTTCTACGCCTGAATTTATCTCTGCTTTAACCTTTTGCTTTTCTGGGAATTTATGGCACCCTTATGCAAGATTGTCAAAATCACGAATTAGACTTGTAAAATCATATATTCTATAAGTCAATTTGTATTTAGTATGCAAAATCAGATAAAAAACTTGAAAATTAGTAAAATCATGCTCGACTTGAGTAAATCCAATAAAATTATGCAAATTCGTGATTTTATATTAATTTTATGAGTTTTGATGGAGTATAAATACTATCTTAATTAACCCCGTTCTTTCAAATTAAACCAAAAAAACCATAGCCCACTCCTCTCTATCTCTCAAATAACCCGACACCCTTCTCTCTCCCCCTCTTTTTGCTGTGTCTTGGAATAAAAAGGACCTAGGTTTTGTTTTGTGATTTCCAGGACCCATTTTCCTTTAGAGGAACCTATGCAGTGCAATTAAAAAGGTAGTGCCTAATCCGTTCTATAATGTTTTGATTGTTACACTCCGAGAGTTTTAGTCTTAGCTCAAAGAGTGTGTTCTCCAGGTAGATGAAAGACATGGAAAGACAGTGACAAGGAACTACTTTGTATTTTATGCTCTAACAATGTTGTAAGTGTTGCTTTAATTTGTGTTTGGTGTTTTGTACAATCTCCATGTGACATGAGACAAGATTGCGATTCATTCATGCATGCTTTTCCAGGATCCCACCATGTTGCAAAAGAGATGTTCGGACCGAGATAAACTAGGAATTATTCGGGTTTGAGATTGCAAGTTGTATCGAGTTTTTACAGAAAAGCAGTTATATTTTTAGTTTCAAGAGTTCTTGGAACTTTTTGGCACCTGATTATAAAATTTAAAGGCAGTCAGTATGATAAATGTCTCTCTGTATTTAATTTCTGGACTCTAGGATGCAGATTATGGTTCCCCTATCCCTTGTTTGTTAATAAATTTCAAGATCTCTGACAACAAGAACCGACAAAAATATTTGTACCTATTTTCTCCATTATTTCCCCGAGTGTTATTCCGAGGAAAGTTTTTATCTGGGACATCACTCGGCGGGATATGATTTCAAAGGCATCATCTTGCAGTAAGTGGTCTTAACAGGGGTTGTTTCGATGTCTTAATTGCTCTTTTGACATTCCTTGCATTTACTGTCCTTCGAAAGAGTTGGGATGATCTACATATGCAGTCTTTCCGGGTTCCTGTGTGTTGATGGATGCTTGTAACTCCACCTGCTTTGCATTTCTCAGCTAACTGCCGCTTACAAGCGTGGAGTAAGGAGGAGTGACACATGCGATAGCTCATGCTGCATCTTGCATGTTCTTTTCAAAAGTATTTTTCGATAAATTTTACGATCCGATTATTTCTACTCATTGCGTAGAACAATCATGCTCCCAATTCTGTGTACCAACCGATGCCAATTAGACTACCAATGCTCTCCTTCGAAGTTGGTCACACGGTTTCTAATTTATTTGGATAAACAACCTGTATATCTGCAAGTAGAGCAAATAATTAACCCTTAGATTTGAAGTTTGTATAATCAAAAGGTGTTGGATCCCAAAGGGAACCAAATGAAGATGGACATGGAAATCATCAAAGCAAATCACACGGGGGTCCTGAAAAGCACCCCCACGACACTTTTTGAGTGGAAATATTAGTGCATGGCGATCATGTTGTATTTTCAAGTGGGAACTTTTCATGATATTCATTGGTAATATGCCCTGTGCAGGGAAAAAGTTTAGCATGCATGCTCTTATGAAATAGAGTGCTCATACCTTTTGATTTACATCTTAATAATTACCAGTGATATGAAAGGAACGTTCTGAAACCATGGAAGAGAACAAAGTTAATGAGAGTTTCGCAGATATGTTCCCCCAGGTTGGCTTTGCATCAACCATCATCTTAATCAATGGCCATTTATTATGTATAGAACTTGGAATCCAAGAAATTATTTTGCAGGCTCTGTTTTGTTTTTTTAAGCAGACCAGTTTGTATTTCTAATTTCTAAGGATGGTCCAAGAGATCCAACTCGATTCGAAGCCATGGTGCTTTTGTGTTGTAACAGTTACTCGAGGAAAAATTATACGAGTCATTTGATCCAGTAGAAAAGAAGAATAGTTTACCTTCGCCTCTAGGCTCCTGTTTGAGAAGAACATGCGCAAAGGATAGTTTTGTGGGGGAAGGCAGACCTGTTACCCTCCACTAATGATTTATTTGGGTTTTGAGGTATTGATTTTTTTTTAATTAATATAGTTATCAAAACTATTGATTTTTTTTTAATTAATGTAGTTATCTAAACTAATTTATATATATCTTAATTAATTTATATCTTAATTAATTTCACAAGTACTGAAACACTGATTTTCTAACCACCACTTGCTAAAAAGCCAACAAGACGAAATATTATTTGACATGTTTTTATTTTTTGTCACCAGTCCAGCAAATTTAACAGAAAAATATAAGAGGGCCAGGAGCCCGAGCCTGGCCTTGCAGACCTTTTGCTTTATGAGCCAGATAAATTGGTCCATATAGGCCCAACTACCTGACCTATTTTGATTTTTATATTTTATATATATTTTCATAATATTTTAATTTAGATACATTAAAATAGATAGATTAAAAAATATATTTGAATTTTTTTATTAAATACCATTTAATTCTTACTTTGTTTTATATTGAGATTATAGCTTTTCTTTTAACGTAGAATATATGTTTTTTTTGTTTTTTTCTTAAATTTTACTCATTCATGCACATGTCTGCTTCTATTATGATATAATTAAACTCATTTGAATACATGATCTAATTATATATTTAGTAAGCTAAATTGGATTGATTCAGGTCTATTCAAAATATTATTGTTTTAATATTTTTTAAAAAAGTTAAAATGACAATTGTTTGGAAAAAAAAATTTAACTGGTCATGTTTGGATTTGTTTAATCAATAGATTCATATAAGGATAACTACAACTTGATTTAATTTGAAATTCATGCTAAACAAAACCCAACCCAATGTGTCTTAAATTTTTATTGAAATTCATTATAATAAATTCAATAAAAATATATTTGAGATATTATTTTATTAAATACTCGAACTTATTTAGAATTTATTTTATTAAATACAGCTTAATTTTTACTTTGTTTTCAAATGAAATTATAACATTGATTTTTTTATATATATTAACAAGCACTTATTCTTTACAATCCTCCATTATGTTTTTTTTTCAATGTTTTTTCCTTAAATCTTTTTCAATCATTTTCTTGCATGTGTATATTTTTATTATTATGTGATTCAATAAAAATTATTTTCAAAAAATAAAGTTATTAAACAATCATGAATGTGGTGAATTAGCATGATTTAACCCAGGTCAATCTAAATTATTATCAACTTAATATTTAAGAAAATACAGAAAATACTAGAATGATATTGTTTTTATTATTTTTGGTCAAATATTATGGTTAAAAAAAGCTGGATGTAAAGGTTACGTTTCTTATTTTAATTTTAGATTGTTCAAACTTTTTTTATTAAATAGAGGAAAGATTATACTAGCATATTATTTAGTTTCAATAGGATATAAATTATTAATTTTGTTATAAAAAATACTTCATATCTAATTAAATGAGAAAAATTAAATAAATCCTCACGACACAAGATCATGTATCTTAATATATATCTATTTCTTAGCCATTCAATTTAATTTTTGATTTTTTAAGCAATTTTATATATTGGCAAGTGTAATTATCGACTATTTTTGTTACACAGTTAAAATATTTTGTTAACAACGCCTAAAGATTTGTATTTATTTTTTGGGCGTTACAGGAACGTGGATACGTTGACTAGTGAATAGTCTATTTAAGATGGATCCAAGTGATAAGAGATTTAATTTTCATATATGAAAACCCATAAAAATAACATGACTATTAAATAATAACAAAAAGAAAGGTTTCAGATAGAATATGCATTACACACCCGGGACATTTTGACAAGAGAGTGTTTAGTGTCCCGATCCAAGTCAATCAGCATGCTCGCCATTGTTAGCCTGAAAATTGACTTCGAATCAAAATAGTTGAGCGGACGACAGGGAGAAACTTTTGTCCACGGTTCAATCAAAAGATGATGTGGAGAACAGTGAGATTCTGGGCTGCCTGTTCTTGATGCGACTCTAATTCATGGGACCTGCTGGTTAGAGAAAAAGGTAAAAAGCACAACCATATCCACAATCCATGACTGGAACATACCTAGTACGAGTGGGGAGTTGCATTTTTGGACTGAATGGCAGGCACCGCTTCTTTTCCAGCTTCTGGGTCTCGACCTCTGTATATATGGCACTGATTCTGCTACACCCAGTTGGCTTCAAGCCATAAATATGACAAATAAAAGGAGATCATCCTTGATCGTCTTCCTGTGTTGATCAACTGCCCTTTTAGGCCTTTTTATATGTCCCAACTCCTGTGTTGTTTCCCTTCATATGCTGGACCGAAAACAAGGACTGGGTTCCCCTCCAATGAAGAAAAACAGGGCTTGCAATGAAATACATTTCAGGGTGCTTGTTAAAGAAAGCAGATTGCACAAAAACAAAATGCTAGCCAAAAACAATTTACATTTCACAAAAAGCAGAAAGATTACATCATCTTTGTGTTTTCATTTCCTCTCTGGACTCTCACTGTTAAATGAAACTACAAATGCCTCACTCGTGTCATGATTTACAATCAAATTTTCGTATCTCCTAAGTTTTGTATATCTATTGATTTTCTTGTTCCCCTCCTTGTCCAAAACCTGGGGAAGGAAGAACTTTCCTCTTTCCCTTCTCCCTGCAAAAGTCCTAGTCATCCCAATCATTTTCCCATCCATCTTTGTTTAGACTCCTAGAGGTAAGGCCGTTTGCTGAGACACTCGCTGAGTGACATGCAGCTGGTGACTTTATTGCATTTTCTTCATCCCAATTATCATCCCAATCATTATCCCAGCCTTCTGCTGTTTCGACAATATTTGCAACACCAGATTCTGGCATAGCCATTTCAAGCTCCTGATAAGCAGTTCCAGCCTCCCGTCTCCTCTTCCTAAACATGCAGCAAGTGAATGTCCCTCCAAAGACTACTGCTGTAACAATTAGGAAGTAAGCACCATTGATGGGGGTAATTAGCTGGTCATAAGATGGGAAGTGCAAGAAAAAGTTTCCATGAGATTCAAGAGGATCCAAGTGTAGAACACATTCCCCGTTTTTAGCATTTAATATCACCTCTGTGTTTTCACCAACAGCCAAAATGATCTGAAAAGTAAACAGTGAAACTCTCTTAAAAAGGAGGCCAACAAATGCACCTGTAAATTGCTAAAGGCGACGCACATGAACAATTTTTAGGTCACCTACATGAAACATCACAACACAAACCCAACCAGCAAGAAAATATCCCAATTTAGTAGTATGTTTTACCCTTGCTCCATCCGATTTTTCTACAGTTTCTAGTAAATTTAATCCTGTATCTCTATAATTTTCTCAGTCATGTCTTTCCAGCCATTATATATAATAATGCATTCAGTCAGCTAGTGGAGACAAGAGCCAGTAACACCTCATGAGTTCTTGCTGAATTTCAAAACTGCTCTTACCTGTGCCAAAGGCATGTTACAGAAAGAAGCTTAACCTAACTTCATTTTCTTACTCTGTTTTGCTTTTATTGTTTCTAGTTTTTTAAAAAGTATTCCATATCTTATGCCGGTTTTAAGTCAGACCATAGAAACAACACGAAAAAGCAGGAAAAGGATCCATACCTTTTTAGTTTGGTGTTTCCCTAGTTCAACCAAAGAATTGTCAACAGAATTTGGGGCATGCACATCCACTGACAAATCACGTTCCCCGGAATTTTGTATAAGAACAATCCACCTTTGGGATTCTACAAAGAGAAAGAGACATTAGATGATGGATCACATAAAAATAGTAACATTGAGTACCCCTGAACATATAACAACACAACTTTCTAAGTGGGTTAGAAAATGTGTAACACGTAATTAAAAGAAGTTCTTCCACCGCGTGGCTTTAACTACTTGCAAGAGAGGTCAAAAAAAAATGTTGGACAGGCAATTGTAACCAAAAGGTTGCAAAGTAAAATGCTATCTGGACACAGCCCTTGCAACCAAAAGCAGTTGCTTCAGCTTATTGATAAATATTGGCTGATACGCTACTGCATATAATAGCATAAGCAACAATAAAGTATTTGAAACTGCAGATAAAAACTCACCACCTGATATGGTTAACAAGAGGAGACTAGCCAACGACACATGTTAACAAGTATATAATGATTATGGTTAGTGTCCATTGATCCAGGTCGCATGTTGCAGTCACATATACTATCACTGTCCAGAAATTGTGAGATGACCATGCAGAAATGTGTTTGTCTTAGCTTGTACGCTAGATATTCTATGTTCTGAGTTTAAGTGTGTTTTGCATGCCGAGAACTGTAAACAAAAGGTATAATCTACTAGTTGCCATGGCAATAAAACATGATACACTTAAATATTCCTTATGAAGCAGAAACAGCAAGAGTATCCACCACAAGTGAAAATGCCGAGGCACACCAGCTGTCCCTAAGAGAGACCTGCAACTTATGGATTATCAATAGCTAAATTGCTCAACATCTATAAGAAAGATGCCCGAGGCTTATCAATTTCATAAGAAGCCAAGCTTCAAGGGCAAAGAAACAAAAACAACAATTCTCCTGTCTCCACAAAGCAGCCTTCTAGAGTGTAACAATAAGAGAAATGGAAAGAATCTGAATTGTTGAAAATATCATAACTTTTAAATATATTTTTTTTAAGGAACAATTGATTCATGAATGGAGAGAAGCAATTTCTGGTGCAATACTATCCACAATGTGCAGCCACCAAGGAAGTATAACATCCTAAACCAAAGAAATGCTGCTTCTGAGCAATGACAGAGGACTAAACCTGTCTATACGAGGATTGGGATCTGGACAAGGCAGATCACAGGCTGAATTTGATACACCATGTCTGATTTAAAGTAGAAGTGGCTCAGCCCAAGAGCAAGATTGTGATGACACTTGTCCTTCATAAGTTCCAATAAGATAGCTTTCAATCGAGCATGTGCTCAAATCTCATCTTGATACCAAGACTTAAAAACATTTCTAGCATCTGTTGACAAAACCAAGTAAGTGCTTGTTGGTGTTGTCACCAACCCCTATAATCCATAGGTGGCACTCCTACTCAAATGGGGAGGCCTGTAATTGAAGTTAAGAAGAAATATCTGGGACTTAATATTTTCTTTTGTTCCAGAAAAAAGGGTCGGCAGTTATGTATTATAAATCGATCAAATAGCCTCAGGGGGGTTGTGAGTTATAGCATGAAACTCTTCATGCCATGACAAAATAGCCATTAAAATCCAAGAGTCATAATTTCCAGCTAAGGTTTCGGTGCCCAAACTTGTAAATAGTTAAAAAAGAGGAAAGAAAGGCTGCCATAAGGGCTTCTGAAAATCAATGAAAATACACACAACTGGAGTCACTTAAACATAGAACATGGCAATAAGGGGGGAATGAATTTTAACTAGATATCTTGCATTAATGAAAGTATTACATGGTTATGCCCATGGCTATCATGAGACTACACATAGGAGTTACAAGAGATCTTTTACAATCTCAATGGGCTTGATGCAAATTTGAAATATGAAGACTTTGTTTAAGAATAGACAAATGAGTCTCCTTTTGGAAACATGCCATTATTCTGATATCCTAAGTCATCAGACAACATTGACCACAAACTAATCAAGGTAAATGCCTCAATAATGTATGCACAGAGTAAAGCAAGCACTTCGAGTGTAAGCTTCATACATTTATTACTCTTTTATTGTTCCAATGGAGGCGGAGGTGTGCTGAATACTTCATTTACACTAAGCATATATAATAATATAAATGTTCCACTAACTAATTGATGGATTAAACGTAAAATAGTTTGGATTTGCAATTCCACAGTTTACATACTATCACTTATTTAAAATAAGAACGAGTGAAAGCTATCACAACAAAATATCTACAGTACGATTCTAAAAAATAATACAAAACAAAATAAAACACTACTGTAGCAATTAGCAATCAGTTTAACCTACCAAAAATACCACATCGTTGTCTACCCTTAACATACTGTTTCTTTACTACCAAGCAAACAATTCGATAATTTTAAATTTCAACATAATTGCATAGTAATCAACGACTAATTCCCTTGAGCTATTCAACATCACATATGAATTTGTACACAGCCACTCCAACAATAGCTCTTCAGAAACAAGTAATCAGATAGGAAGGTGAGGTGACCTTGAGAAAAAGCTATATTGAATCGCAACAAAAATGCTAAGACAAAGTTAAACAAATATAACAGGAATTATATGAGATTTTAGAATTCCAATGAGTTTAATGCAACTTGAAAAGTATAAATGAATTTGCATTTAAAAAAAGAAAGGGTGAATATGCAATTCTAATACCATAATCCTACTTGATGACTTTACATGAACCAAGAAATACTTGGCTATCAATGTCGATGATAGAAGTCTGAAAGCATGTACTCCACAAGCAATACTCATGCTACCATGAATTCCTATATCCAGGAAGCCCCAAATTGTTTCTCTGGAAATATCAATGTTGCCTCCTTTTAAAATTGACTTCCCATTTTCATGAGATCAAGGAACTAGATTTACATATCTTTTAAATTATGCATGTCTGCAAACTGCACCAACTGATGGACTGTAAAACAGTTTGTATTGTCAATACCAATGTTCACATATAGTCCTTATTTTTTATTAGAAAAAAAAAAAGTGAATGCGACCAGAGTAACTACACTACTACAGTGATCAGTTGCAACCAACACAAATATAACAAAATTGCCTGCCACCTATCTTAAATGTTGATGTAGCTACAAGACCCAATCCAAAGATAATGCCAGACACAGTAATCCAAGATTGATTCTCTTCTACTATCCCACTTTACGAATCAAGTTCTATACCACCAAAAGGTCCTGATTACATTCATCGTTTGGGCTCAGCATTTCACGATACAAAAAGCTCATTTCATTTCCATTTTCATCACTCACTCCTAAAACCGCACATATTCGAAACCATTCACTCGCAACTAGCAGCACACATAATATGCATCATTAAACTATCAAATTCATATAATAAACTGAACATTGCAACTAGAAATGGAAACTAAACAGCTGAAAACAAAACAACATCGCAATATATAAAAAGTCATTACCATTATCAAACCCAAGAATGCAAGCAGACATCGACTTGCGGTCCGTGCACCTCTTAGTACCCAATTTCGTACAATTCTCCCCGCCAACCTCCGATTCCGAATCCGTCTTATGATGATCCTTCTCTTCACTCACTTTCTTTTTTTCATCATTATTTTTTTCAGCTTCACTATCCGTTTGATTCCCCGGAATCGAGCTTGGACCCACAATTCCCGTGTTATTATTATCACTTTTATTACTGCTACTACTATTATTAATGCTTGTCGAATTATCAGCTTTCAAAACAGAATTTTCCTCAGTGTTTGTCGTATTCAGTGTATTAGCAGGATCTGGACTTGGCGATGGAGGTACCTTAATTAAATCAAACAAAAAAATAAAAATAAAACATGATTAAATTACTCTCTAAAAAACCAAAAAAAAAACAAACAGAGAGAGAAATTTTACTTGGATTTGGACGGAGTTGCTGTCGTCTTTGAGAGCAACCAATTGTCGAATCTTGGAAAGAAAAGAAGTGTTAGAAGCATCAGAAAAAAGCAAGAAGAGCAGCCAAAGAAGTCTCAAAATCCCATTTCTATCCATCGCTGAAGAGAAAAGAATTACAGATCTTTGCTTTATTCTTACTTCTTTTTTTTCAAATTAGCAAAATCCTAGTACATGCATTTTGAGAAATTTTAAAAACTGGAAACTAATAGGGTTTTGGATTTTTGCAGGTTGGCTTGTCTGTCTCTGTTTGTCATGTGTGAGAATGGAAGAAGGAAGGTACGAGGCGCTACGCTACCAAATTCGCTGCTGTCCTGTCGGCCTGTATTGCGACACTAAACAATGGGCTATTTATGGGCCAAACGTATTCAAATTTCACATGGACCAGACATTTCTCTGAGGCTCAGTTTGGATTTGGTCTGTTTACGGGCCTGAACTAAAAACAACGGGCCCTTGAATGTTAAGAATGGGCCTATTTTTAGTGAGCCCAGGAAAGCGAAATTCTTACTTTTGTGTGAGAGGAGGGTGTTGTTAAAGGAGGAGAGCATGTTTATTGTGTTTTTGAAGGAATAAAGCATAATCTCTTTCAAACAAGGAGGCGGCACGAATAAAGCGATAGCATTTAGCTCTGCTTGAAGTTGAATGGCTAGAGGGCTAAACTGACGACTTCCTTCATGGCTTATGAATACAGCCTCCAGGAACAATAACATCCACCCTCTTGGTCTTGGTCTTGGTCATCCGCAAATTATTAATTATTAAAAATAAAAATAAAAATAAAAACACTAAAGAGTGTGGCGTAAGGGTATTCATATTACAAATCTTCCTTCTCGTTTTTTATAGAAGTGTGTGATTTGGTTTTAGATGCAGGAAGTAGGACAAACAATTCTTAATTGTTGGTACCAAAAATAAAGCAGTTAATCGAGTAGCGCGGGCTTATAATAAGAGCTCGGTGTAGGCTAGTGGTCTTTTAACGAATTGATTTTTTTTTTTTTTCGTTTTTTCTTTAAATTTTATTTTTTAATATTATGTTGTGTTTAGAAATTATGCTTTATAACTTTTTTTAAAATTTTTTTTTCTTAGGTTATACATCGATCTCATTAATTTAGTTTTCTTCTTCTTGATTTCAATATTAGACATTGAAAATGGAGTTTCATGACTTTTTTTCAATTTCTATGAATTTATCCTAATTTTATGACCCAGGTCGTAGATTTAATAAATTAACTAGTGTTTACTTGGGTCATTTTTTTCATTTTTTCTAATTGATTTTTTACTTGGGTCATTTATCCTAATTTCTATGAATATATATAGCAAAAGCATCCATAGAGAGCATCTATCTCTCTCTTGGTGGTCTGTTCCAATAGAGTATGTGTGAGAAAACAACACTTTTTCACTTATAAAGTATGATATGTGTTCACAGGCCACGACCAAATAATCCATGGATGATCATATAATATAATTGCTAATCTCTCTCTCTCGCTCATACACACACACATATTTGACAAAAAAGATCTAGAAGAATTTGGTACGCATTTAAAGAATGAGTGCTAGCATCTTGAGTTGCATGCTTGCAACTATTGATCTTACAAGCTAGATCAATTGCATGCTCAATGGGTTTAATGGCATATAAAATATCTATGATTTTAATTTTTCTCGCATTACAATATCTACTAAGATAATGATTGTACGTATGATAACGGTTGTTTTTTAAAGTGTTTTAAACTCGGAAATATATCAAAAAATATCTTTTATTTTAAAAAAATTATCTAATATCATCACATTAAAACGATTCAAAAATATAAAAAAATTCAAAACTCAGTGAAACGCAATTATAATTAAACTCCACTAATCATTAATTTATAAACTTGTCTAAAATATCTTCCACTTAACATGACACTAGTTCTAAAGGAAATTAATTTTAACAAAAATAGGAAGAGAAGTAGCATTGTCCTGCATTCGAATATCTAAGATCAATTTCCTTTTTTAGAATGATCAAATTCAATGTAACTTAGATTGGAACTAAGTATCGTTGTGAATTCTCTTATCCTAACTTACTTTAACTAATTTGAAAAACAATTTTTGTTTGTAGATTTAGTTTTAGCAATAAAGTGAGCTTATTCCTCACATTATTATTTACTATTTAAATTTTAATAATCATAACAATTCACAATAATATAATAATTTATTTAAAATAATAATTCGCTTAAGGTTCAATCCCTCGTCCTTCGCTTACCAGCGAAAACATTCTCTTTCATTCACGACAGCAGATACCACTTGTCCGAACCAAGGGTCAACCGTATTCGCGACGACGACGTGGATGATCAGGAATAAAAAATAATAGGGGCAGTGGACACGCGTGCATCGACGAGCACGGTCAGCTGTCAGACGTGATGGGTCATATCTTGAGGCGCGTGAGTTAGCATCTCTCTATCAGTGTAGTAGGTGACCCCGCACTTACAGGTACTCTAACATCATCATCTCATAAATATACCGTCATAAATATCATTTTCACAAATAGTTTTTTTTTAAAAAAAGATTCAACGGCTGAAGAATACTGGTCGTTGACAGTTACAATGGCATGGGTACGTAGAAAACATTAGACTTTTAGGTGATTTTGGTAATTTTAGAGATTCATATATGCTTCTTGCATGCGAAATATGCAATTGGATAGAAAAGCGACTTATTAGTGGCGCACTTTACGGTGCTGTCCTGCCGCCGTATTTTTATATTCTTTTATTTCAGCTCCTTCAACCAGCACAGCTTTTATTTAACAAACTAGATAATTGTACAATTTTTTTCCCAGCTCCTCCAATTTATTTAAGTTCCTCCAATTTTTAACGTAAAAAGGTATTTAAGTGTTATGATTTTGTTTTCTGATAGGAAAAAAAATTAAATGAGATAATTTAACGGGTCTAAAGAATTTGAAAAAATATTAAAAACATAACTTGATTAAAAACAATTCAAGACGACATTTTCTTACTAAAATATTAAGACGAAAATATATTAAATCGACATGAATTAACCTTTCAAATACACGACTCAGATCATGAGACCTATATACCCTCTTAGAAAGCAAATCAAAACCAAATATAAAACTCAATTTCCAATTAAATCAATATTGAAGGATAAAATTGAATTTTTTTAAAAAAAAAGACCAAAAAACAAACAAGTCGAGTAAACTCGGATTAACCTGTCAAAGCTACAACCCGGGTCATGTAACTGGGATAACTCCGTATGAAAAAATCAGAACAAATTATGAAGTTCTCGATCAATTCAATGTTAAAGGATGGAATTAAAAAAAGATTAAAAAAAAATCTCGAGTCAACCTGAGTTAACCAACCAAACTCGTGATCCAAGTGATAAGACTAGAATAACCTTATAGAAAGTAAAAGCAAAAAATGAACCTTAATTCTAAATTAATCAACCAAATGTTGAAGAATGAAATTGAGAAAAAAATTAACTAAGAAAAGGACAAAAAAACTCAAGTTCACCTGCAACTCAGGATAAACAATCCCAATATTAAAGGATGAAATTAAAAAAAGATAAAAAAATAATTCAAGTCAAACCAGGTTAACTCGCCAAACTTGTGACCCGAGTAATAAGACCAAGATAACTTTATAGAAGCAAAAAAAAAATTGAAGCCTAATTCTAAATCAATCAGATGTTGAAAGATGAAATTTAAAAAAATAAAAAAAAATTAACTTGAGTTAACTTGTCAAAACAATGACTCAAGTCGTGACATCAGGATAATCTCATATAAAGTAAACAAAAAAATGATCTAAGTGAACCTAGGTTAACTTGCTAAACCCACAATTTAGATCATGAATCCATGATAACTCCATAAAAAGTAAATCAAAACAAATTATGAAGCCCAATTTTCAATAAACCCGTTGTTGAAGGCTGGAATTGAAAAAAAAATTCAATCTAGAAGCAAGACACAATAAAACAACCTCAGTCTACACGGATTAACTCACAAAACATATGACATGAGTCATAAAATTGAGATAACCTCATAGAAAGCAAAACAAAATAAATTATAAAACCTAGTTCATAATCAACTAAATGTTGAAGAATTAAATTAAAAAAATATCAATTAAAAAAAGACAAAAAAAAACCTTAAGTCAACATGCCAAATACACAACTTAAGTCATGAGACTAAGATAACCTTATAAAAAAGAAATCAAAATAAATCATGAAGCATAATTTTCAATCAACTTAATATTGAATGATGAAATTGAAAAAAAAAATTAAAAAAAAAACTCGAGTTAATAAAGTTAACTAGTTAAACCTGTGACACAAGTTATAAGATTGAGTTAACTATGTATAAAAAAACCACAATAAATTACGAAGCTTAATCTTCAATAAAATAAATGTTGAAGTATAAAACTAAGGAAATAAATATAGATTTAGAAAGAAAAAACAATGAAAAAAAAACATAGTTGAAATGAATAATAAAATCACCACCTCTTTTAATTTATAACTAGATTATTAACCTGTGCTATCCTGTGGATCAAGACAAAGTTTTCTTGAATATAAAAAAAAATATTTAGATGTTTCTAATTCTATTTTTCTAGTAGAAAAAAAATTAAATCATTTGAGGGTTGACTTTGCAAGTTTAAAAGCAACCTGGATGACTCGTAAAAACGTAATTTGACTAAAATATTTTCAAGATGACATTTTTTTTTAATATTAAGATAACAACATATTAGATTAACTTGGGTAAAACCGGGTTAACATGTTGAATTTGCAACCTAGATTATGAGACTATAATAACCTCGTAGATAGCAAATTAAAACAAATTATGAAGCATAATTTCCAATCAATCCAATGTTGAATGATGAAATTAAAAAAAAAATTAAAAAAGGGACTTAAAAAATAACTGAAGTTAACCTGTTAAACCCGTGACTGAAGATATAAAACCGAGATAACCTCATAGAAAACTAATAAAAAACAATTATGAATTCCAATTCCAAACTTTTAATCAGTTCAATGTTGAAGGATGAGATTAAAATTAGAAATAAATTAAAAAAATAAAAAAATAACCCAAGTCAATTCGTAAAACCCATAACCCGAGTCATGAGATTGAGATAATCACATAAAAAGAAAATAAAAAATGACATATTTTAACTCAGGTTAACTTGTCAAATCCTTAAATCTGGTCATGAGACTGATATAACCCCATAAAAAGCAGGTCAAAATAAATTATAAAGCTCAATTCTCAATCGACCTTGTCGGACCCAATGTTGAACGATGAAACTTGTAAATTTTGTAATTAAAAATGACACAAAAAATTGAGTTAAGTCAACTCAGGTTGACCTATTAAGCAATATTCTTAGGTCATGAGGTCGTGATAACTTAATAAAAAGCAATAAAAAACAAATGATAAAGTATAATTCCCAATCAAACACAATATTAAATGATAAAATTAAGAAAAAAATCAATTAAAAAAAATAATTGAGTGAACTGGGTTAACTTGCCAAACCCGAGACCTAGGTCATGAGACGGGGACAACCCAATAAAAAACAAATCTAATGTTAAAAAAATCACAATTCAGGTCATGAGACCGAGATAACCTCTTAGAAAAAAAACAATACTATTTAACTAGGGTAAAAATGCCAAAACCTACGACTTTGATCTTGAAACCAAAATATGCCCATATAAAACAAATCAAAATATATTATGAAGCTTAGTTCCTAACAAAACCAATGTTGAATGATGAAATTGAAAAAAAACCAATTAAAAAAACAAAAAAATGATCCGAGTTAACTCGAGCTAAACCATTAAGCATTATTCATGAGCCCAAAATAACATAATAGAAAACAAACAAAACAAATCATGAAGTTAATTCTCAATCAATTCAATATTAAATGATGAATTTGAGAAAAAATTAATTAAAAAAAATTGAGACAACTAGACTAACCTGTTAAACTCGCTATTCATGTAAAGAGAGAGTGGGTAACCCAATAAAAAACAAATTTAATATTAAAAAATAAAATAAAAAAAATTAATTAAAAAAATATCGAAGAAGAAAAAAAACAAAACACTATCTTTATGCTCTTTTAGGTTTTTTTTTGTTAATACAATAATATAATATAAATGATGAGGTATTAGCTTGAGTATGTTTCTTATATTATTATCATTATTATTATTTAAAATTGAAAGTAATATAATAAAAAATATTTTTTAAAACCATATCAATATAAGTATAGGTAATTTATAAAAAAAATTAATTAACTATTGGTTTGTGGATATCATAACAAAAAAAGGTCCACACATTAAAAAAAAAAAAAGAGGTTTCCAGTAAATCAACCATGAAACAAGTTGCTAATTTGTTTTTTTGAAATCACAATCTAATCACCACTAAAATAAAATAAAAATATTATCAAATCAAGTATTTATAAAGAAGTTTCTTTGTAAATATATAATTGATAATCGATATCTCACTTACACATACAATCCGCTACAATAATTAAAAACTTTTTAGCAAAGAAAAAGTCAGGCTAAAATTTGATAAGTAAGTAAATAATAGGTCGTATAAAATTATAAATTAATAATTTCAGATTGAAAATGTTAAATTACTGATAATTAGTTACAATTTGGCATGGAATAGAGTTGGTAATATATATATATATATATATATATATATATATATATATTAATAAATATAAATAACCGGATGAATTTATATGTATCTTAATAATTCTCACATGTTATAAAATTAACATCCGTAAATCTCCACCTTCGTTTTGTTCTATGGTGAGGGGAGTTTTAGCGTATTCAAATTAAGCAAAAGATTTATTATCCAGGAAGTCTTAAAAAGTAATAATGAAAAAATAAAGGGGAATTGATATACAAAAAACAAGAGGGGTAAATAGGGAAAAAGAAGATAAAAAAAAAAGAGAGAACTTAATAAGGTGGGCGAGTTCGCCGAGTCTTGAAGGAACATCATCGTGCAATGCATGCATCGTTTTTGCTTTCCAAACTCACCCTCTCTCTCTCCCCCTTCCACTGTTATTTTGTTACTTTGCATGCACATCTTCTTCTTCTCTCTCCACCAGAAAAAAATTAAAGTCCCCGTCGTCAATACCTCCTTCCTGTCACCGGTAACCGACTTGTCTCCTGATCCACGCACTTAATTCACTGTCTTAATAAATCTCAACTCGATCAATACCATACAGTACTTCAACTCCCAAACAACATGTCGTCGTCGTCGTCTCTTTATAACAGTCAACAGACGTAACCAGCTGTAGTACTCTGCCTCCTGTCTTAATACGAGGTTAGTTTTTTTTTTACTTGTTTTATTAACAAGTTGAATTAGAACTAACTAAACGTGATTGATTTTAGGGATTTAATTTTAATCTTGGAGATTTGATTGTGCTAATTTTGTAGATTAATTGAAATAAATTAAAAATGGCGTCCTCGTCGTTGTCGATTAAGAGTTGCATGAATGCAACTTGTGGAGTCTCAACGTCAAATTCTGGCGGGTGGAGAAAAGGTTGGGCACTGCGATCTGGTGATTTCGCCATTCTCTGCGATAACTGCGGGTAAATTTATCTTAATTCTTTGATATTTATAGTTTTCTTTCTTAGAATGTTTTGATATTTATCGTTTGTTTGGGGTTACTGTTTTAAACGGTTTTATTTACTATTTATTTCCGGGTCCAATTTTTCCGTTTTTGGATTTTTTGTCATGTTAATATTTCAGTGGGCATTGTTTTTAGCTCATTATTGGGAGTTTTATTTAATATGGCGTGCCATCCTTTCCAATTCATCTATTTCAATTACTTTTATTTTTCAATGAAATTAGGTGCGTGAAAAAGGCTTATTTTGGAGTTGAATTCACGGAGATAATGTTTTCGCCCCAATTTCTTGTTAAAATATAAGGGTTGAATTTCATTGTAAACTTAGAAATTGAGAAGGAATTGCTCAAAACGAGGCGCCTAACTAAGGTTGTTCTCATGATACTTACAAGGACTAATGAATTAGTTTTTTTTTTTTAATAAATTGTATGAAAGTGAAAATATGGCAACAATGGATTTAGTACATCATTTATGGACTGTCATATAATAAGTTATGATGGGAAAACATGGCTTCCTTTTATATGATGATTTTAATCAATAGTTATAATTGAGGATTCATGTTTGATATAGGTCTGCATATGAGCAATCGATTTTTTGTGAAGTTTTCCACTCAAAGGATTCTGGGTGGAGGGAGTGCACTTCATGCAGCAAGGTAAGTTGGTGATTTGTTTCTTTCATAGCCTTGATCTTAGTGATTCGTTGCATAAATCTAATTGAATTTGGTGTCGGCAGCGTCTCCATTGTGGATGCATTGCTTCCAGGTCCCTGCTTGAGCTACTTGATGGTGGTGGTGTGAACTGTACAAGCTGTTCTAGAACTGCTGGAGTTGGTCCTGTAAGATCAATTTTCATATGCATTTGTTTATCTTTGTCATCATATAGATGTCTGTTGTAAAGAGGATTTTCTGTTCTATCTTTACCTTAGTGTACAACACCCTACACTGGCACAGGAACCATCCTGCATCATGTTTAAATATGCTCAGAAAAAAAACATATTCTTTTGAATGGCTCCAATATGGTTTACTTTTGGTCTGTTGACACTTGTCATCTGCATGCATCTCTGGATTATAAAAACTACAGGGTCATCAAGGCAAGAAAGAGCTCTTTGTGAAAAGAAGTAACTATCTAGTGGTCAAGATACTGCTGATCTGGATCCACATTTTCTTATGTTTGTTTATGGCACAATCTTTTAGGATATGCCCTGCTAATGGTCATGTTTTCACTATCGCTAGACAATGCTTGGTTTCAAGCCCTGCAGTTCTCACAGGCAGAATTTGGGTATTTTGAGTGTAATGAATCATCTTTTTATGCAGATGAATGGTGATGAAAAACCTAATGGATTTGGCAAGCCAAAAGTTGATACCGTTGGAGAACTGAATTCTGCGTCTGCTGACAGCCAGTTGGCAGCTGAAACAAAGCTTATGCAGTTCGGCAATTGTATTGATGGTATAGGCATGAGGAATTTGCTTCAATTACAGAGTGATGAGGCAAACGGATCTTACAGGAAAATGAAACAGGAGGATATACTACCTCCTGTGGGAGAAATTGCAAGCGCAATTTTCTCGAATTTTAACCAAGCATCCAATGCATCATGTCAAACCGCCAAACCAGAGATTCATAGAACAGTTACTGCAGCAAAAGATTTATACGAATCACTAGCACAAACAAACTTGAGTATGAGCCTGGGTTCTTCTTTAGGAAATCCAAATCCCTTTCCAGGAGGTGTTGTTGATGAAAGGGTATCGAGTAAGGCATCCTCTCCACTCCAACAAGGACCCAGGTCTCGCCATCTATTGCCAAAGCCTCCAAAGTCAGCCCTTTCTATGGATGCAAATGCTGGCATGGTCTCACAAATACGCGTTGCTAGGCCACCTGCTGAAGGACGGGGACGGAATCAGTTGCTTCCTCGTTATTGGCCTAGGATTACAGATCAAGAATTGCAGCAAATATCTGGAGAGTATCCATCATTCTATTGTTTCAAAATCTAATATCATATTTATTTTCTTTTCCTGCTGTATCATGTATTTTTTGCTTATGATTTTACCTTTTTCAAGTTTTTCTGATGACTCTGATATCCTTAACCATGTTATCTTTGAAGTCCAAATTCCACCATTGTCCCATTGTTTGAAAAGGTTCTCAGTGCGAGCGATGCTGGTCGCATTGGTCGTTTGGTTCTCCCTAAAGCATGTGCTGAAGTAAGTTTGTGTAGTCTTGTTCTAGCTTTGCCATGATATTTGATGGTCATAATATTTGCACCTAAGAAGTCATTTTGTTGATAAACTTGCTGTGTATAAGTTGATATTGAACCACTGTGCAGGCTTATTTCCCTCCCATCTCTCAACCTGAGGGTCTTCCTCTACGGATTCAAGATGTAAAGGGTAAAGAGTGGGTATTTCAGTTCAGATTTTGGCCTAACAATAACAGCAGGATGTACGTCTTGGAGGGTGTAACTCCGTGCATACAGTCCATGAAATTACAAGCTGGAGATACTGGTATCTCTTAACCCCTTATAGATTTCTGGGAATGTTGTCATTATTTCAAAATATTTATGTTATTTTCTCTAGTTTTCATATTTCTGTTAGAACAAAGTAGATATCTCAATTGTTTTGTATTATAATCCGTACTTGAGAGCTTTTCAGTTGTGCCTCTAAGAAATGACGAAATAGTTCCATGTGATATTTGTTATGCTATAATTGCCCTAAGCATCTTTACTTTCACAAATCACTGTTTAAGTTTGTTCTAAAATCTTAACTGTAGATAGTTTCATGGGAGATAGTGGTGTATTTACTGTCACACTTAAATAGTCCATCATTTCTATTGCAGTAACATTTAGTCGTATGGACCCAGAAGGAAAACTTGTCATGGGGTTTAGAAAAGCATCAAACTCTATAGCAATGCAGGTAAAAACCAGTGTCAGCTTTTATGTTAGCAAACTTGAATATATAGTATTAATGCATAAATTATTAAATAAGCAGGACACCCAACCATCTGCCATTCCTAATGGTGTTCCTTCAAGTGAAAGTTACTTTTCGGGTGTTTTTGAGAACCTGCCTATAATAAGTGGTTACTCTGGCCTTCTTCAGTCACTAAAGGGAAGCACCGACACACACTTAAGTGCATTGTCCAAACATTTGCATTCAGCTAGTGGTGATATTAGCTGGAATAAATCTGAGAAGCAAGAAGACAGGACAAGGGATGGCTTGCTGCTACCATCATTGATGGTTCCTGAGAGAAAAAGAACACGCAATATTGGGTCTAAAAGTAAGAGGCTACTAATTGATAGCCTAGATGCTTTTGAGCTGAAACTTACATGGGAAGAGGCACAGGATTTGCTTCGCCCAGCACCAAGTGTCAAGCCTAGCATTGTCACCATTGAGGATCATGATTTTGAAGAATATGAAGTGAGTAGTCTCCCTGAAGTTTATAGTTGTTATATCCATACCCACGTCTATATATCATTCATTTTCTCTTTCGCTTGTACATATATGTATGAACATATGCACACCAGGGTTGCTTTCTGATGAAAAATATTCTCAAATAATTAATTTAACATTCTATTAATTTCTTTTTCTGCACATACTTTATGGTGGATAATCAAAAGTGCTACGTGTAGATAAATATGTTTTACAGAAGCATGGATATTTGGCAATTGGAACTGGTATCGGATATGAATAATATATGCCATATTTGTACTGCAGGGCCTTCTCTACTGAAAGTATAACTGTTGTTGAACACATATTTGACCCCTGGAATATGTAATATACAATTTATTGGTGACAAAGCCTTTCAGTTGATTTCATGATTATACATGTTTTTCCATGCAGGAACCTCCAGTTTTTGGGAAGAGGAGTATCTTTATAGTTCGTTCAATTGGGTAAGAATCACTGTCAGCTATATCATTAGTCTTTTTATTTAGCATGTGAAGGTGATGCACTCACAGATTGACCTACTGTCCTGGTACAAGAACTAACCTTCTGTCTCAGGGTCTTGAAACTCTTATACGATGAGCAAACCAAGTTCGATCTTTAAATATAGATGAAATCGATTCCTAATCAAGATCATCGATTTGTTCCGTGTTAGATACAATGCATATCATTTTTAATGATGGTTTTCATTTATGTCTGAAATGCACGTCCTTCTGTCAGTTTTTAGATTTAAAACTTAAAATCAAGTGATGACAGGAATTTACATCACTGAATGGTAAGAATCATAATTAACAGCTATTACTGAATCATTTATCAACAGATATCTAAGTTGACAAATGAAACTATTCAGGATGTCTTGCTAGTTTGTTATGAAAATGATCTTCTGGTTATGCCAGATTTAATTTATGAAGAAGGTCAGGACTCTGTGTGTCAAAGGACCTATTCACCACATTTGCTTTGTTTATAATGACCTCAATTTTGACTCAACCTCTGCTGGGGAATCATAACCCCTCCCTTTTTCCAGGCCTTTTTTTTCCCCTTTCAAATAGCATATTTCTGTTATTTGTGATGGAATTTGATTGATGTTTCTTTTAGTTTTAGATATATGTAAATGCATCTAATATTTTAGATACTATGCTCTGTTGTCAGGGGGCAAGAGCAATGGGCCCAGTGTGATAGCTGCTCCAAGTGGCGAAGGCTGCCAGTTGATGTTCTACTTCCACCGAAGTGGACATGTGTGGACAATGCCTGGGATCAAAGCAGGTCAACAACATGTCTGTCATTGCTGGTTTTTATATTTTTCCCCACTTTGTACCAGACTCGATTTTCTATAATATGATTTTGTGTCTTCAGGTGTTCTTGTTCTGCTCCAGATGAATTAGCCCCAAGGGAATTGGAAAATCTTCTCAGACTGAACAAGGGTATGAACTATGATGCCAGCAAGTATTCCCTTTTCTCCTTTTGTTGGAAGCATACATGTCATTGCAGCTTAAACTTCTAATCATTCACGACAGGGTCATTTTTATCGACGTGAAAGAAAGAAACAAAAAAGGAGTTTAAGCTGCATCATACTGAATTGTTGCATAGACTTGGTCAATGTAGCCCAGACCAATCAAATTGATTGGTTCAGTGGACCCTATTGCTGGTAATTTGATTGGTATGGTCTACTGTCTACATAAACTTGGTTTATGTAACAGTTATGTGGATCATAGTATCATTCTAGTCTTCATGTTACATGACCCCATGTGGTTGCTTCTCCTAGATTCCAAGTTCGATGGAGTTCATCACCTGTCCAAGGTTCATGTTGTCATTACTTCGTTTCACTGTTTTCATATTTCTCTGGGTCTAAAACCTCCCAAATACTGATACATGTGCAATCCTTTTTAAGGATTTTGCATGCTCTTTGGTGTGGTCTTGTATCTGCAATTTTACAACTTTAAGTAGGCCAATTTCAAATATCAGAAAATTTCATCCATCTATCTGGGATAAATGCATGAAAGCATGGTCATTTAATTAGTGAAATAAAGAATAGAAGGTTCAGTAAATATAGTGGTATTTGTGCATGTGTGTTTTGTCTATTATGATGTCCTTTATGAAATTGTTGCGTGACCTGCATAATGAGCCATCAATTTATAAATATCCGCATGATTTGTATTAGTTTTCAAATGTGGCAAAATATCCTCACGTGTAGCCTTACATTCAAAAGAATTATATTAATATTACCGTGGCCTTGATTATTTGATATAGATTTCAAGAAACGGAAAATTACTAGCAGTCATCAGCCAGCCCAGGAACTTGAATCTTCTGGTCTGGATGCACTGGCCAATGCTGCAATCCTCGGGGATGTGGGTGAGCAAAGCACTACTGCTGTTGTTGCAACCACAACAAAACACCCTAGACACCGTCCTGGCTGCTCATGCATTGTGTGTATCCAGCCCCCGAGCGGGAAGGGGAAGCACAAGCCTACATGCACATGTAATGTCTGCATGACAGTAAAACGCCGTTTTAAAACTTTAATGATGCGCAAAAAGAAGCGTCAGTCAGAGCGTGAAGCAGAGATTGCCCAGAAGACTCAGCATTTGGTGGGTCCCAAAGATGAAGCTGAAGTAGAGAGTAGCTCTAAGCTTGCATCAATACCTAGAGATCCTTCGGATAATGAAGCCAGGTCAGGGAATGAGTTAGAATCCAAAGGCCAAAGCAATAATCTGTCAAACAAATTGGCTGACTCAGGCAAGGGACATCTAGATTTGAACTGCCATCCTGACCGTGAAGAGGACTCACAAGCAGGGTTAACCCGAATGAGCATGACGAGTTTTCTTCAAGTAGCAACCCTTCCATTGGACACATATTTGAAGCAGAATGGTCTTGCAAGTTTATCTGAGCAACAAGCGAGTTCAGCATCACATGTCCCACCGCAAACGGGGGAAAATGAAGGGAAAATTAATGATGATTGTCAACCTGCCACGGCTGCACCAGAGCAGGAGAGCGGAGGTGAAGAGAATGATGAACCCGGACCAGACCAAAGCCAAAATGACCCTGTCTAAAGTGCCCTTTTTCTTCTTTTTTTTTTTCCTTTGTTGTATAATAACAAATTCCTAGCTTCTTTTCGTGTGAGATGAGCAACCCCCCTTCCCTTTTTGAGGGTCTTTATTCATTATATATTATGTATAATACGTACACGATTTTTTTTTACCTTTTCCCATACGTTTAGAAGTGTGGAACTTTGGAGGGGGGCTCCATGGGTCCACAGATACAATAATCTGTACGGAGTTATTGAGCGAGCCAAAAAAAAAAACAAAAAAATATAGGTACAAAAGACTAGTTTGACATTTCATTTTCCCTGCTGTTTCTCTTGCCATTCACATCTCATGAATCTCTTCATTTCTCTTCCACTAGTTTGCTTCATGTCGTGTAAAAGACATCAAACTCCAACCGCGTTTGCATTCCCTAGCAGATGCTCACCACATACAGTATACTCATTGTCTCCTTGAATCTCATGGATAACTTTTTCAGGCAAACAATAAACGGAGACCAAGGAGTGGAGTTTTGCTATTTCATTCAAAACTGATGGGGGCACGCAATGATTTGTAATCAACAAATCATTGAAGAGCATGAACAAGCATGAAGCATGAGTTTGGAACACTAATCATTGTATATGGCTTTGTGGATTACAATGAAACTAATTGAATCCAGTTGAACTAGGGTTTGCACTCTATCTACAGGCTAGCATCCACTCTTTTTTCAACATCTTAGGGGATGGGAAGGTGGAAGATCCACACCTTTATCTTTCTATATGTTCTGTTGAATCACCAAAAGGGGTAAAAAAGAAAAGCCATTCAAAAAATGAAAAAATGCATATATTAACATTCAAAATCCTTCAACACTTGGCCTTCGAACAGCTGATGATGATGATTTCCTGCTTTCTTGCCGTTCCAGTTCCAGTTCCAGTTCCTCAAGAGAGAGAGTTGAGGAACAGGCACGAGGAGGAAGAGAGAGAGGTAAGGCACGAGGCCTAGTCGGGGAAATGGATGGCCGGGCTCTTGACGGTGGAGATTGTGAGAAACTTAACCTTGGTGTTGGGGTAATAATTCCATTAAGACTAGGTGATCTGGACATTTGCTTTCCAGCAACTGCAGCTGGTTCTTGCAGAGGAAACCGACTGGAGTATTTCATGTCTTGTATAACTTTGAGATGCTCAACAATGGTTCTCATGGTTAGTCTTTCCAATGGATCCTTCTGAAGACATCTTAGAGCAATGTCAGCCAATGTCCGGGCTGCTTTAGCTGGGAAACGGCATTTTAACTGAGGATCCATAATCAGCGATAGTCGACAGTCATCAGCTAGAAAAGGCCGGGTCCACTTAACTAAGTTTCTCTCTTCCCTAGGATGACGGCTATCAAGATTCTTCCGGCCAGTGAGTAGTTCAAGAAGAACAATTGCAAAGCTCCAAACGTTGCTCTTTGGAGTCAATAACCCTCTCTCTACTGTCTCCACTGAGAGATTTGCTGCAGCCTGTATATGTGAATAGAAAGAAAAGTGTTCAACTCCACAAGGAGAAAAAGGCTTCCAGAGTCTTGGGAGATCAAAGCTTGCAAATATCTGGAAGCCATCTCAGCCCCCAAGCCAAGGTATGGAGGTAAAGCGAACTGTCACTAGTTTATGCAAAACAAGAAGAAATATAAGCAGGCGAGATAAAGGAGCTTACCACTGAACTGTTAGAGATCTCTGTTTCAGGAATATGGCCAACACAACCATATCCTGAAAGCTTTGCACTAAAGTCTTTGTCGATTTGTATGTTGGCAGTAGAGAACTCATTGTACATTGCCTGAAATGGAAGGATAGCTTCAGCAAACATAAAACTCATGGAAAACTAAAAGTGTTGAACACTGTGCAGTCGCCCACATATTTCCCTTCAGGAAAAGAAGAAGAAGAAGGAATCATATCAACAAACAGATGATTTATTTCAATTGCCACTTAACATTCACAAAGCAGGATATATAGAACAGATTTCAATCAATTAAAAATAAGTAGTACAAAAGGGAAAAAAATGATAATCTAATCGTTCTTCAGGAAGTCTGGAATAGTATTGTGAGCTACATTTAATATAATTTGTTTCGTCATTCACTTTGTTTGGATCAAAGTAGCATTTTACCTGGAAAGGCCCTTCTTCATGCAAAAAAGTAAGACCTTGTGCAGCACATAAAGCAATTTTCATCCTGGTGTTCCAGTCAATGGGAGGCCCATCAGATCTTCCGTACAGCAGCCGATCCAAGCTTCCATGATAAAGCCTCTCATACACCAGCATTCTCTGGTCAGACCCATCACGTGCATGATAGCCAAGCAATTTGCACAAGTTTGGATGTTGCAAAGATGCAAGGGTATTAACCTCGTTTATAAACTCTTTCAAACCCTGTAAGATCAAATACAAGGGTCTTGCTTAAATAATCAAACATTATAATGCTATAGCATCTTTGCCTTTTCTTTTAAAATATCAAGACACTTCGTGTTTGAAAAGAAAAGGCAAATGATAAATAAACTCCATATATCTTCTCAAGTACAAAAATTATAAGCAAATAACGCATCTAAGTTCTAGTTGTATTCTTAAGCTAAGACTTAAAATCATAGTGTTAAGTGTGGAATCCTCAAAGTTCAACTATCAGCCATTGTCAACTAGAAGATCTAAAAGAAAGCTGTTTTGTGGCTGTGCAATGATAAACTGTCAATTCATACACTACCTGAGATGATGAATGAAGGCGAGTAACACTAGCTTCGAACCTCTTTGAACTTGAAGCATCATCCCCAAAGGAAGCCCAGAACATTATGGATGAAAGACCTTCAGATACACATCGATCTGAAGAGAAATTGCGGCAAGCAGATAGAATTTCTTCATATGAAAAGTTTCTCAGTGTTCCACCTGGAGGACGCGGTAATGGTCCAGAAGCATAGAGAGGGCCACTGCAATTCACTGCT